>NC_048263.2:26209010-26834010 GCF_005286985.2 Setaria viridis | reverse complement strand
AAGTTATTGATTACTTAGTGTTCCATCCTAATAAAATAAAAGCTGTTGCATCCATTAGTGCCTCAGAGTATGGTCGATACAGGTCATCCCGGCTATTCTGGCATGAGGGAAACCAGAAAAGGAAGGGCCATCTAAAACATATTTTGGTCAGTACAGGTCAAAAACTACATTTGTTCCCCGAAAAGGAAGGGCCATCTAAAACACAACTGCACATGTAAGTGCCTAAATGGTAATTGGTATGACAGGGTTAAATCACAGCACAAGATTCTTTCAAACATGATCCAATGATAAGCGCCGCCAAAATTGACAACTTTGATAAGTACGCATCTGAAACTACAGGAAAAATAGACAAGTGGAAACAGAGGCCTAAAGCAGAAAGATATCAGGTATAGCATATTAAGGGAACAGAAGAAAATATTTTTAACTTACCAATATCAGTGAGAGACCCATATATTGGATCATCCATGACAGCAATACCCTGAAAGAAGGAAAAGTCATGAACATCGATATGCTACTCATGGAAGAAATACAGTAATTATTTCCTGGGCATTGTTTTAAAGGCGATAAGGCGAGTCTAGGCGATGCCTAGGCGACAAGGCGGACCGGTTCCCCAAGGCGAGCAGGGTCCGCCTGGACGCCTAGGCAATGCCTTTGAAACAATGTTCCTGGGACTTTGCTAAAGGCCTGCACGTGAAAAAACATATATAAAAGTAGCAGGCAGCCTCACCTCTGAGTCATTGACACCTATTCCAGCATGAAGATCTGATTGCATTGATGGGTAGCATGATATATCCGCACCAAGGAAATCGGAAAATGCAAGACTGTAGCCATCTTGAATACCAGGAAGAACATCCGTGTGTATGCCAGGGTCCATCATGCTGTCCATGCTAGAGCATACCATCTCGTTCCTGATTGAATCAAATTATACATGTATCTTTCAGCAGAAGCAAAGAGAGATATCAAGAACATGTTCAGGGCTACCGAGAATCCCTATATCATGCAAACATTGTAGCTACAACAAGTTCGAAATCTATTGGATTAGCATTGGCTTGGAAATAAAAGAGTAGAAAAAACTCACTTTGACTTTGACGAATCAAATCCACCAACTTCAACTGGTGTGCCACATTCTATATCAATTACTTGAACATCCTTATTCTCTAATGGAAGCTTGCATAAATCATCTGTAGCACTGATATTTTCACCTGTAAAAGTTTCAGGATCTTCTTGCTGTTTATTATGTAGTTCTGCAGAAGATCCAGCTTCAGACAGCTGGACCAACGCTGGATTATCGTGTATAGCAGCAACCTCTGTACCACCAACCAGGTCAAGATCAGATAGATTTAGGGAGAAAGATTGATCCAGCTTCCCTTCTTCCATTTTGATTACAGCTTCAGCCCCAACATCATGACCAACAACTTTCCTTTCATCAGACAACTCGATCAAGTCCACATCTTGTGGCAGCATATCAATATCACAGTTTTGTGTTCCTTCCTTAAATTGTAACTTCAAGTTATTCTCATGAGAAGATATTGTCCGAGACAACTCAGTTTCCTGAGTCAAGCTGTCCTCCTTATGAGAAGCTGCCAGTGGGGGCAATGTGGTTTCTTCAATCAAGCTATCCCTGTGATTAGCTGTCAAGGGAGATAAATCAGTTTCTTGCATCAAGCCATCCTCTTGCGCCAAGCTATCCTTGTGAGAAGCTGTAAATGGAGATAAGCTGGTTTCCTGCATCAAGTTCTCCTTGTGAGCATCTGCCACTGGAGATAGATTAGTTTCTTCCTTATATTCCTGAACCACATGTGGTTGTGCATCAACCTTCTCTTCCGCCATATTTTCAATCGACATGGATGTTTCATTTTCTTGAAGAAGCATAGGCTCTATTGGTTCGGCACAGGGAGCACCAGAGTTAGTGTTTTGTTGACAGACTTGATCTTCTCTATTTTCTGACTCAATGTTAGTCAAAGAGCTCTCATTTGCAGATTCACCAATTACCATCTCTGAAGCTTGTCCAGAAGAAAGTAGATTAACTGTTTCAGCTACTGCAGCTTCTCCTGGGACAGATGATGCATTTCTGTGTCCGCGCACTGACCTTGGCCTTGTTGGGGCTCTTGTGAAGTTACAATAGTCAATCAAATTCTTCTTACCATCATGCATATCATTTTCCACATATGTCACCTCACCATCAGAAGTGTTGTTATCCAAAGCAGCCTCATCCAAAACTCGTTTATCATCTTCAGCTTCCTCATCAGGAACTTCATCTTGAATCTTACCATCCGGTAACTGCTTAGGCTCCGACTCCATAACAACACCAGCAGAGGCATTACTAACATCAGTGTCTCTCTCTTGATTGACCACATCTGATTCTGAATTCAGAGCCTCACTGTCGTCCTCCATCTCACCCTCCTCAGTCTCCTCCGTCACCTCAGGCGCAGCATCAGCATCCTTCCTAACATCATCAACAGATCTCACAATCTTTGACCTGGTATTCTCCATGTCTAACCCTGCTACAGCCTTCGCCGTCAATGGTGCTTCCTCTCTCACTGCCTCTGTAACACTGCTCCTCACCTCATCACTCCACCGACAGCCTCGTCGCTCCCTCCGAAATCCAGGTGCCCCATCTTCATCCTCATCCTCTTCGTTGCGCCGGCCATTTGAAGACGACCTTCCCCTCTCCTTCTCCCTGTCCCTCCCTGAATCATACCCCCTCCTGTACTCCCCATACTTCCTCTTCCCTCTCCCATTGTAGCTGCCACTGTTGTAATCATCTCTGCTGCTAGTGCTACTACTAGTGCTATTGGCCCGCCTCGGCCGAGCGCCAGGGTTATTGCTGTACTCATCCTCGTACCTCCTCCGGCCGTAAAACCCGTGGGGTTCCTGCAATTGCTGCGGCGGTGGCAGAGGAAGAGGATGAGCGCCCCACGCGCCGGAGCTGCCGGCGCCGCGCTGCAGGGCGGCCGGCGGGAGAGCGCCCTGGGATACCAGATACTCGGCCGCCAGGCGACCGGCCTCCATAAGCACCTCGTACTTGCGCTCCGGCGGGGGCGGCGCCGGTGGAAACGGCGGAGGAGGAGGCGGAGCGTAGTACAGCTGCTTGTGGCCGCGGGGGTACCCCGGTCCGCCGCGGCCGCGGCCGAACGGCGGCGGCGGAGGCAGGCGGCTGCGGTGGTTGTACTGCATCACAAAGGTCACGCCTTTCTCCGCGGAATCCACGAGAAATTCGCCAGGAATTCTGAGGCAAAGACCAAAAAGAAAAAGGTGTTACGATTTCTGAGACTTTATCTCGCGGCGGGGAATCGGAAACCCTAAAAGGAGGGCAAGAACTCACGAGTCACGATTCAAGGGCCAATCCTGCCATCGAACTGGAGCAATCCACCAGGCGGGGCCAGCAATTTACCACTCGCTAATTCAGTTCTTGTTTCTTTCTACCTGTGTTCTTGGTCCGATCGATGCGGAGAAGGAAAAGAATTATCCTCAGGAAAAATGGAAGAATTACACGAACGCGATGGTGCAGCTATTTCTGCTGGGAATTCTAATTTCTACGGCAAGAATTTGCTGCTTGATTTAATCCAAGGAATTAATAAAAAGGAGTGGGGAAAATTAATGGTTGCTGCTTTTAGTGGGTCGGAGTATCAGTTTTGGATGCGCGCGTGAATGCGCACGTGGATCCAATGGCTCTATCTGCTGCTGGGGTGGGTGAGTATGGAGATGACTGGTGGGTCCACAAGTGTGGGGCTGGCCTGTCATTGAGCTGACACGGTTGGGAAGGGGTTGGTTCTTGGTGGGCAGCAGCTAGACTAGGAAATGGCGTATCAGGCCGTGTCTGCCATGTGGGCCGTCCACTCCTAGTCTTTTTCTTTGATCAATTTGCTCCTAATTAACATTAATCGCTAGCTTAAGTTTTAGAAGCATCTTTACAATGCCATTTGGGCAAACAGCCAAACACTTTGCAATTGTTCAACAGCAGAATTTTTCACTTTACTTGTCTACTTATAAAAAAGAGCGGCCGCCTGTTTAAATCAGACCACGCACGGTGCGGCCGTACCATGCATATCCACGGGCTCATTCATCGCTCCTGGCTAGTACCGAGAATCCTATATGGCTTCTGTAAGTTCGGATATTATTTGGCGTGTTTTTAGATTCGTGCGGTCGTTGTGGCCCCACGATCTCCTTCATCTCTGCTCTCCTCCCCGGGCTAACTCACTCGCTCGGCACGTCGCTGCTGCTCGCTTGTGCGCTGGCAAGGAGCCTGGGCTGGAGGGGTGGAAGCTGGGTGGTGGGAGCGGCTCAATGGTGCTGTCGCCGCTAGCCACCGATGGTGGTCGAGACTGGCGGTGGTGGATAGCGACCGGCGGAGTTAGGGTTATTGTTTGGTGGTTTTCTAGGGCTCTAATGGCCACTGCCCACCAGCCTTAAAGGAGAGGTTGGCATTGCCGGCCGGCCGGGGCTGGGCATTCAGTGGGTAGTGTTCTATGGTGGGGGCGACGAGGGACGCCTAATTACAAAGGTCGGTGTTGGATGGTAGGTGGGAGGTGTGACGGGGCAGTAGTCGCCGACCTAGGTGGCGATGGAGGCGGCAAGGTTGGGAGGCGTTGATATTAAGGAAGAAGAAGGTCGAGCCGATGTTATGGCCCTAACGGGCCAAATCTATCTACCAATCTAGCTTCCACAAGCCAGATAGGAGCCCCCTGACTAGCACGGCACCTGGAGAAGGACATAACTGTATGGGGTTGCTCATGAACCCGATGAGCTGTGCTGCTCGTCGTCTCGTCATTATGCAAATCACAGTTCATCTCATAGACTCAGAATGGATGCTCATGCTCATACAACACAAGTTCATACATCACATCAATATATCATGCATCAAAAGTTCATATCATACATCACAAGTTCATACATATTAGATAATATATCAGATCACCATACCACATGTCCACATCAGATTAACTCACCTTGTCATGCTCCAGAGCCCTGACACTATCGAGCTGGATCCATCGCCTTCCCCACCACATGCAGCACCTCGAAAGCGGAGGGACAGAGCAACGGGGAAAGGGGTGGATGGGCGGTTAGGCCTAAATTATTTTTTTACCTTCCCATTGAAAACAAGTGGCTCAGTTGGCACACAAGTGAAAGGATTACAAGATACCCAGTGGGTGAATAGGCTTTATCAATTTTTCCTAAATCAAAGCAGAATTAGGTACCATATTTTCATGTACCCAATCGGATGCTCCAACACTAACAAGGGTTAGAGTATCTGGAGCTGCTAAAATATTTGATGATAGAAAAGAGTAAGTATGAGATCTAAAGTTTGGAGAGAACTTAGTTGAATCCACTTGAATAGAAAGGTGGTAAATAGACTAGAGAAGAATTTCCACCTAAAACCTACAGCTCAAACCATTCACGTGACTAGATCTAGACAAATCTAAGAAAGTTAATGAAGAGCAAGTGAAGAACAAAGGAAAGCACAAATCACATGAGACAATCAATTTGTTACCAAAGTGCACTTCCCAAATGAAAATTCATCTTCATTGAGGTGCCTTTTTCAAGACCATGTTGAGCCACCAATCCTACCCTTACCCTTAGCAACCTACCGGTCTAGGTAATGTTATTTACTATGAAATCCTCATCAAAGATGGACAATACAAATATCCAGGGCACGACCACACAATTTGGGTGCTCCACAACAATGCCTAGCCATCTAGGAGCCAAGCTCCAAGAGTAACAAACATGAATCGATGATCGAAGATGCTTAAAGTGCTCAGGAGTCAAAGATGAAGCTCACACACCCAAATCCAAGTACTCTGGAGCCTTCGTTCGTAGAGTGTTCAGTGGAGATAGACTTAGCTGGCTGATTAGTGTAAAGGATAATTCTATTGACCATGTGCTTGATTCTTGAGCAACTATTAGTGGATCACAGTCCATCTTTATTCCTTCAATTAATTTTAGGTTGAGGGAGCAAAGTAATAAATTCTCAATAGGGTGTTTGTCCCGTGGTGGTTTGGCAACAATGAATGAAGGGGGTAAAGGCATATTTATACCCCCAACCCCCAAAACAAGTTGTTATTGTGTTGGATATTCCGGCAGCCTGACGAAATACTTCAGCACC
Source organism: Setaria viridis (assembly GCF_005286985.2). NCBI lineage: Eukaryota > Viridiplantae > Streptophyta > Magnoliopsida > Poales > Poaceae > Setaria > Setaria viridis. The sequence goes on along the minus strand of NC_048263.2, from coordinate 26,827,907 downwards.
TTTAGTGGAAACAACAAAAACTAGTTAGTGCCAAATACTCCGACACCTTGTTAGAAAATCCGATAAATTTAGCACCGTGAGCCTACCCGGAATAGAGTTGTTCCCACCCCATGCCGGATACTCTAGAAAATGAGAACCATGTGCGAACTTACCTGTACTAGAGCACTCCAACACCATGTCAAAAAATCCGGTTAATTAAGCCTGGTGGACATCACCGAACAAGGTTGTTTCGATCCCTTGCTAGATACACTAGCGCACCCAAAGGTTAGCATGTTGAGTGTCTCTCTCATGGTTAGATAGAATGATCCTTGAGCACTTTGACATCAATAAAATGATTGGAATGCATCCTCTTTTTCGTACGGCATACCTAACTCATTTTTTCAATTTCACAATAAAAAAAGAATTTTAAATCTTCCAATCTTGTACGCCATACACCACAAACATTGGGGATTAGCATGTTATATCCATCCACAAATTTTATCCACTTTGCCACCTATCCATACATCAACATAGTCATTAGTCCTTTGGTTATATTTTCCATCAATCAACCAAAACCCACAAGGGAGAGCCTAGATGCACTTTCAGTAAGAGAGGTTATTTGGCAACATACTGCAATGGAAAATGTTGTTGGAGTTCACAACTACGTCAATTGGTCCAATCTACCCCCTTAATAAGATCTGTCATTTATTTCTCTATGCAGAAATGGAGTTTTAAGTTACAATTTTGTAAGGTGATAGTGGACACCATGATGTATGTTAGAAAATACACTGAATTGTTCATTTATTTTGATGGGCTAGAATATCCAATAATAAAATAACTCGAGGGATGCAAAATGTATCAAAAATAATGATGAAAAAATTATAAAGTATATTTTTAACATAAGTTATGATGTCTTCTATCACCATACAAAAGTTTTAACTTAAAAATCCACTTATGCATGAAAAAAAGACATGTCTTGTTATGTTGTAGGTTTAACTAATTGATATAGTTGTGGGAGCAAATCAAACCAAAAATAATTTAGGGGCAATCTGGACTTTGGCCATATTTGACAGGAGTAATTTGGACTTCATTCCTTTCTAAGTTGTAGAGTGGCAACAAATAGAAAAGTTAGTATAAACTTTATCATAGTTAAAATGTCAACTAGTTTGGATGACCTAACAACCAACCAGGTACAAGAAATAGTTATACATACCTAGGCAATTTCGTGTACAAACATCTTGAGGAGACCAACAAAAATATCATATTAACTAGGAAGAGCTTGTCAAATAGTAGAAGCTTTAATCAAAATGTAAGGAAACATACATGAAACTAGCATAGTATTACATCATATGATCATTTTGCATTTCTATTGTAATGTCAACACTCATCAAGAGCTAAAATGAGGTAAACAAGAAAATGTAAAAATGTACATCTAATCTGAAGCATGCCAAATTTTTGTTGCTCTAATTGGTGCATTCGTTCCCTTGACTTCATGCCTCCAACTCTATTGATCTTGTTTGGTGCAAGTACTTGACTTCATGTATCCACTTATATAGAGGGGCTTAGGGAGGGTCCTTTCTTGGATTTCAAGAATGGATGTATAAGTGAACTAAAACGCTTGTTCCTGTTATAATATACTATCTCTAGGTTAGGCAAAGAGTTCATGCACACATTTAACACTAGCTCCATATAACAACATCGTTTATGTTTTTATTTATTTAGTGCTCATTTTTTTGTGATTGAAAGTATGACATACCCATTATGGATGGCAACAGGCACATTATCCGTGAGTAGAGGGTTTTCAAACCCGCGCCCGCCAGGCAAACCTTGTGCCCGTGCCCGTGCCCGCGCTCGTCGCCCGTCACGGACAAGAAACTGCCGCACCCGTCGCCCGCGGGCACAGTAAACCTGCAGGCACACCCATGCCCGCCATACAACAAGTATAGTTATCATAGATTCACATATGCATCACATGATTCACATCACAAAACAGATAAATTGTTCAGCATCTCAACAATACTACAAGCCAAATTCACCATCCAAACTCCATCATCATCACAAACTCTTGTGAAGTCCTTCCAGACTGCAGACGTGATAGTTCAACAACACTGCAGCTCAACAACATGGCAAGAATTAGAATTAAGTAATGGAACTATTACAAGATCTAGCATTAAGTAATGGCAACAACATGGATCTAGCAAAGGCAGTACCGCAGTTCATGGATCTAGCGTTCTACTGAAGAATCCCTACTGAACAGAGAAGGAAGAAAGATCAGAACTAAAATCAAGAATACCTCAGATCCAGAGAAGGCTACAGCTTGGGGTGGTTGGGGCTGCAGCACTTTGGCACTCTGACGCAGCAGCCAGCAGGGGCGACAGCGTGAGGGGTTTGGGCGTCGGGGCTTTGCCGCTCGGAATCGAAGGTCGGAGGATGGGTGGGGCCAAACATTCCCGTGACGGGGCTGGGCAACGGGCGACCGCTCCTGGCTCCTCCACTCGAGCGAATTGGGGTTGGGATGTCGGGGGGATCGATCGTGCCGTGACCCCCGCTTAGACAGGAGTCAAATGCGGGACAAATCCAGTCCCAGGAGGCTGGTACACACATTCCAGCAGAATGGATCATTGCCGCCCGTATGGCAGAGGTTTGTGAATATGTAATCAAAATACAAGAAGTACAAATAGCAAATAAGTTACAGCTAAAGCTAGAACAATATTGTTGAAGCACTTGGCGCCGCAACTCAGCATCATGATGGCCCACGCCACAGGCAAGTTGGGTGCGAACGCGACGACCTGCGGGTAGCCTTCTCCGGCGATGAACCGTTCTCTGCAATCGCAGGCAAGAGTGAGCACAAAAGTACTTAGCAAGTCCAAACCCGCTCTACAGAGGGGGTATAAGCTCATGCATAATGGAGTACAAGGAAGTGGCTGGGGTTTATTTTGCGTAAAGCAGATTTTTACACATGCATGGTTAATTTTGTAAAGGCATTTTAGCAAAAGAATAATATATTCATATTTAAGAGTATTTGAAACAGTGAGTGATCCTACCGAAGGATCCAACTTTTAATGCTACCGGACACCCCATCCGCAGTAGCCCATGACACTCTTGCTGGACAATTTCAAAATCATACCCAAGTCCCATTTTATCAAAAGGTTTTTGAAACTTTAAAATTGGAGGCTTTTCTGAGCCGCTCGTGACCGTGAGCACGGCTATTCGAATAATTTTACACTCTGCAGAGATCGTACACTTTACCCACATGTCATGTTTCACTTTGATGCCAATGTGTGATCAGCGCACATTTACACTTTCCGAGATGTGTTGGCAAGCTAACGTGACAGAGCTATTACATCAGTTGGACATGACATATGCTACACGACAGACTGTAGGAGCGCCTCCATACATCTGCCCGGGTTAGTTACCCCGACACCGACGTGCATCTCGTGCACTCGGGTGGTAACATCACCTCGGGGCCAACCGACTTAGTAAGCTAAGACCATACCCATTTAAGCATATGTGGTTGCACTGTAATCTTAGATAGGGGCACCAATTCTCGGTCCTTAATCGAGATAAGGTGGATATCTACAAAAGTCAACCACACAGGTTCGAGTCAAACTTCTAGGAGTCCCACATGGATCCTGATCTGCCCCATCTCTAGGTAATCACCGTCATCATCATCATCATTTTATAAATTCCACCAACTCACGCCATTTAAAACAACCCATCCCATTTTTCTCATTTGTAAACGATTGCATTTGATAAACAATAGTAAGTAATGTTGCATAAATAAATCCTAAGCATGCTAGTATCAATTATCAAGGAATTCATCTAAACAGAGGAAATCATGTTTAGAGATAAATCTAGGCTGACAAGGAATAATCAGGATTATAAATAATTGCATGGTGTGGCCTGTCCATCGGCTATTAACTATATTAGAGTAGTAAATATTTCAAGGTTTCATATACAAGTCGAATGCACTTTTAAATTGGCTTCTACGAGTTGTGTTTAAAAACTGGGATAAATATGATCAAAGGGAATAGGTTGGACTTGCCCTTCGCTCAAAGAACGGATAGTTCAACTCGCGGTACGGGTTTCGATCTCCGGCTTGCGGTACCAGTCTTTGTGCTCGCGGTACGTGCTTCGAGCTTCTGCTTGCAGTACTAGCTTCCTAACTTGCGGTTCCGGACTCCAAGCTTCTTCTCATCGTCGTTCGCGAACTCTCGGTGATTACTACGGGACACAGAGCAAACAACCACATCACTCATAAATTTAATATAAATACAAACTGAGTTCCATAAATTATAAGATTGACATAGATAGATAGAGCTTGATTTTAGATAAATTTTGGAAGGGAATCAAGTCAATCGGAGGCCAGTCGGATCGAGAAGATATTGGCTTCACAAGTTTGAGTGCTGATTAAATTCAGAAAAAGAAAGAGGAACAGATAGGTTGGGTTTGAATTTCTGTCTAAGATTGTTAGGCCAACTAACAGTTCAAGATGCTTACCAAGAGCACGACGAGCTCGGAAGATTTCCCCAGAGGAAGATCAGAGAGAGAGAGAGAGAGCGACGAGCAGAACCTTGCTCTAATGGAACCGAGAGGGTGAGTGAGCTAGGGCTGGGAAAGGTGGCCGGGCTGGTTGGAAATTGAGTTGGGAGTGGTGGAGGAGCTGCGTGAATGCGCCTTTAATTGGCCAAGAGAAAGTAGTGGCCAGCAACGGCGCGGCGGGGTATTGGTAGTACAGGGATGATGATGTAGCGAGGGATGGCGTTGCCGACACACACGCGACGAGACGGCAAAGCCGGCGTGGGTGGCAAAGCAAGATGGGGCCGTAGTGCATGTTGGAACTAGCTCTAGCTCTAAGATCACTCACGCTCACGCACAGACGCAAGGAGGAAGATGAACAGTAGTTTCCGGCGACGAACGCCACGACCGCCGAATGACCTGCAGCCTGCTATTCAACTCAAAATGGACTCGAACAGAAGTTTACACAAGGATTACACGGCCATATAAAGGTCCAGTGGAGTCGCAGCGCCCACACAACCCACTACGGCGAGCTCGGTGCGTACTCACGCACCACCCCGGCGGACTCGGCCTTCTCTGCGTTCCGAGCACCAAACTCCTCCGCAAGAACCGGTCCTCAACTCCACTCGCACGCCAGATCGCGCTCCCTTCCGCTATTGACGCCATGGCCAACGATTCAGCCATCCCTGCAAGTCTGCAACTGCAATCCTAACAGAAACTGGCCACGACGCGAACGCGAGCCCATACACGCGCACCATCCGGCCGAACCTACTACGATAGCTTGAACGCGGCCACGGCCGTCCTGGCCTGACACGGACTCTCCCTAAACAAGCTAACTGACTCAAACGAGAACGCACACGCACGCACGCGTTGCACGCGACACACACATATATGTGCTAAGTCAAGATTAGTGCTAACAGTGCATAACGGCGCCAAAAGGTGCCGGACGGCAGCGTGCGGTCTCTTCCTAGGGCCAGGGTGTTGCGCGCGAGCGCAGTTAGTGCGTGTCGCGTGTTCGGCGAAAGGAAGGCACCGCGAGGGGTACCCTAGAGTGGCATGCTGGCACGTGGCAACGAGTCGGCAACGTTTCGCCCGGCGAACGGCTCGACGTCCGTTTTACCGAACGAAAGCATGCCATGTGCAAAGTGCTGGCCACAGTGGCTAACAGACAAAATCAAGCTTACTAATTGATAGAGCATGATTTTAGAAAATTTTAGGAAAAATAATCACTCAATTTGGAGCTAAAATGAAGGAATGATGAAGGTTGAAAGATTTAGGGGCTTATACGGAATTAACCGTAGATCCGGGGGCTAACGAGAAGTTTCCCTAGACTCAGTGGACAGACACCGCGAATAGGACAAACTTTGGGGTTAGCTTGGCAAAAGGTCCGGATTGGACTGGATCTCAAGGTGAGGGATTTCTAGGGGTGGTGTTCTGCAAGATGTTAAAGACACAAACTACAAGGTTGCGGTTTCATGTTTCCACAGGGGTCTAACTGCAAACTGGCCTTATTCATGGCCGCACAGGGTCATGGAGCGCGGTGGCCCTGATGGCCGGCCACAGGCCTGGGCCGCGTCGCGCCTGGCTCGGCCTGGCCACGCGCCACGCCGGCCTGGCCGCCCGCCGGTGGCCGCTCCGGCCTGGCCACCTGCTGGGGCGCGCCGGCCTGGCCGCCCGCCGGCTGCGCCGGCCGCGCTCAGCTGCTCCCTGGCCACGCGCCGAGGGCTGCTGGAGGGTGGAGGAAGGAAAACAACAGAGGGGAGTGAAAGAGACTTGCAGCTTGCTGCTTGCTGTTTCGGACCAAGGGGCAGGGAGAGCTGCAGCCAATTGCTTCGATGCGGACTAGCACAGAGGAGGGAGAGGTGCTCGATTGGAGGAGAGAAAGGAGATCAATTGGGCTGTTGTTCGGTGGAGAGAGAACTGAGAAGTAAAGAGAGGAGACGAGCTGTTAGCTGTTGTTTGCTTGCTCTTGCGATGCAAAAGAAATCAGAGAGAGCAGCAGGTGTTCTGCTTTGCTTCGGTGGAGAGAAAAGAGCAGGAGGTAGGTGGCGTGCAGGCTCAAGCTGTTGCTCGATACTAATTAGAAGTATTAAATATAGATTAATTATAAAACTAATTGGACAGATGAGGTCTAATTCGCGAGACGAATCTATTAAATCTAATTAGTCCATAATTCGACAATGTGGTGCTACGGTAACCATTTGCTAATGATAGATTAATTAGGCTTAATAGATTCGTCTCGCGAATTAGCACAGGGTTCTGCAATTAGTTTTATAATTAACTCATGTGTAGTCCTCCTAATTAGTATCCAAACATCTGATGTGACACTGCTACAGTTTAGGTACCCGTATCAAACACCTTGCCGATCGGAGATGGAGAGCAGAGGAGCGACGGGCTGCACGCTGGTGCTAGCTGTGCTCCAATTTCTTCTGTCCACCACAGAGAGAGAAGATGAGAGAGAGAGAGAGAGTCAGATGTGTGTGCGTGAGGGTGCATGCATGTTGCAGGTGCGCTGCTTGTGCATGCGTGAGGAGAGAGAGGTTGTTGTGTGCATGCGTGGCGCAGGCGCTGTGTTTGTGTGTGTACTGCAATGACGGAGGAAGAAGAACAGATGGTGGGGCTGGTTAGTAGCAGCAACATGCCAGCTGTGTCTATGTGCACTTCCGTGTATATACTGATGAGAGAGAGAGTGAGATGTGCATGCATGTGAGAGATGTGTATGTGCATGCTACTGCCTGCTAGTGTGTTGTGTGTGCGTGAGTGTGTGTGAAGGGAGAGAGATTAGAGGAATCAGATATATAGAGATTAGAGGAGAGAGAAAAAGATAGTGATTTGAAGATGGTTGTTAGAAAGAAAGGAGAGAGTTTAAGCTTGATAGATATTTTTCATGTAAAGGAAGATGTGCTCAACTATTTTGCAATTAGATTTTAAAAATAAATTTTGAATTCAAACAATTTTTATTTGTGTGAGATTTTGAGCTATTATAGATCGCCTGGTGGCTGGGGTGCCCCACGCAGGGCCGCAGATGCAGGAGCTGGGAGGGGTGGCAGCGGCAGCCTGTGGTGCGAGTGGAAGGGTGGGAGGAGGAGTGAAATGAAGGGAACCTAGAAATCCTGGTACTTCTATTATATACTTGTGCATAGATCCACATGTTAGGGATGTGTTGCGAGTTCGCAGGTTTACGGGCACGGGTAAGATATTTTCATGCCCGCCATATTTTTGCCGGTATGCACAAACTGGAACCGTACCTTTGCCCGTGGACATAAATTGAAACCCGCATCCTCACCCTATAGGGTTTTTGCTCGTGGGCACACGGGTAAAATGTGCCGTTGCCATCCATATACACATATCCACCCTATCGTACATGCACCATACTCATAAACCTTTCCCATATTACAAACTCACAAATGTGCCATTGTTGAAAGCACCTGCATGTGTGTAAATACTGATAAAAGGGATTTGAACACGGGTTGGCAGAGTCATATTCTCACGTCAGCAGCACCTTCTTAGAAAGTGCAAACAAATGTAATCTATATATAATATAGAGAAGCATCCCACTAAGACTCATTGATTGCTAACTCTCTCGTATGTGGTGCAGCCACATCACCTTAATTGTTTGCACTGTCCGATCTAAAAAGCTTCACATCCTGACCGTCTACAATCCACTAAGGGTTCTTAATTATTTACTTGGTTTTCATTAATGTCTCATAAACAGTTTTTTCTAATAGAAAAATAGCAAATAGTACAAATACTATCACTACTTTGTTTTAGTGACAAAGTAGCTGCAATATTACTAATTTAGTTTCGATTAGGATGTGATACAAACTCTCCTTTTCTTGACTCTTTGATCAACTCTCCTAATAAGATACACAATAGATATGTCCAAGCAATGAATGAGTTCAAGGATGCTACAAGGTCAAAAGTTTATCTATATATCATATCTATATATATTATATAGAAGAAAACCACTAATAAGTATTTATTGTTATTTCTCTCTTCTCTCAAACAGCCACATCATCTTGATTATTGTAACCATCCGATCAACTTCGTGCACATTTTCTATTTATTAGATACATGTCTTATTGGTTTCATTCTTCTACATCCATTAATTAACCTAAGAGTAATTCAAAAGTCTATGATTTTTATCGAAGAGGTCGCTCATGGCTTACAACGTAATCTCTACAAGTGCACCATTTATATGAGCAATTAGACAACCACATTGGTTCATAGTTTATCGAAAAGCTCTCTCAAATCCCGCAACAACACGCGGGGAATCACCTAGTTAACATAATTATTGAGTACTCTTTGTATGTATATCACTACAACCGATCAATCAATTGTTGTCACCAATCTTATTGAATTATATTGGCTGCATTGTATCTTTGACAGGAGTATAGTTTTTCCTTGAGCTCTATTGGCTTCATTGTATCATTATCAACACATACAACTTATCTCTTAAAAGCTTGCATGAGAGGAAGCTCTGTGTCTAGCACTCTACTTGCTTTTTTTGGAGACTTTGCCATGAGCCTCTTCTATCACACCTGGTTTTAAAGGCAAAACCAGATGCATGAATTACATGTGCGCCAGGATGTGCGCCAGGATCAAGTTACACACATGCAACGACTTCAGTAAATATCAAAGACAGTGCTATAATGTAAAGAGAGTATTATATTTATTACATGACCGATAGTCTTTAAATCGAACAGCAAATTGAGTCTTTATTATAGCAGCGGAACTCCAGCGAAGATGATGACTCCACAGGCAGTTGACTAGGGGAACACGTACACCTAAAACTAATTGAAGTCTTGAAGAACATCCTCAAAGTTGACTTGTCCTGAGCAGCAGTTTTAGCAAGGGTGAGTACACTTATGGTTGGTACTCAGCAAGCGTGAGGAATGTGTAGTGTAAGGCTAATCAAGGATAGGCTATGATTTAATAGCAATTCAGCATTTTAGTTGGTTGGTCAAGTTTTATTAGCAATTACTAAGTATAAGTGTATAGCACCCACATTAAATATAAACATAAATAAAGATAACAACAATAAATAACAACAATTTAATTCAACTTCCGATAAATTAATCATGTGAGGGTCCAAGCCGCACTTGACCGTGAGCACGGCTGATCGATCAGATTTACACTCTGCAGAGGTTGTACATCTTTACTCACAAGTCGCGTAAAAGTTCAAAACAAACTTTAGACCCAACCATGCTGTGCAGGCCAGGCACAATACCACACTTCAGAGGAGTGATTGCATAGGGACGCTACGAGGCATTTATAAAGATTCCCTAATAAGAAGTAGCCTGCTAAGGTTTTCGGATCAGTAGTAGAGCATAAACCTCTCTCAAGACTGCGAAGCTACCATAGAGCAGATCAATCTAAGGGTCGGGTTATACCCCATTTGCGGCTGCCCCTCTTGCCCTTTCTGTAAGACCGCTTCAAACTAGAGTCTCTAATTAATTAGTTAAGATCAGATCCATATAGTTCTTGTGGTTGTACTGTTTTCTTGTGTGGTCGCTCCATGTTCCAATTAAGCATGGTGATCTTGTATTAATGAAAGGTATAGCATCAATAAAACAAGTTTAAACATTGGTTCATTAATACCACCATAACCAAGTTGAGCAACTAAGCAAGCACTATCCAACATTAAAGTAACCCAGGTTGATCAAGGCATAGGGGTAAAACTAGGCACACCTTAAATAGGACCTATCATGTTTATAAACTTAACATGCATAGCATATGTGTATTGAACATGAAAGTAAAGGTTGCATAGGATCAAGTTGTGATCAAGGGCACGACTTGCCTTCCTCAACTGGGAACGGCTCCTCGAAGACTTCAAAGCCTTGACCTTTGAATTCCTCAAAACTGTGGTCCTTCTATACGCATCACACGAACACATAGAAGCAAACAAAGGAAATAAAATAAGAAAATAGTAGCAACAAAGCAAAATAAGATCATAAAACTAATCTATGCGCCAACACGAACTGACAGATGCAAGAAACGCTTAAAACGGATCTAAGATATGAACTAAACAAGGTGTAGGGGCTTATCTGCAAGAAAACTAAACTTCCAGGGGCTAAACTTGACGAAACTGAGAGCTAAAACATAAATACGCATATAAACCAAAGGTTTAACACACAAAAGAGGGCGAGCACTATTTTGCGGAAGATCAGGGGCTAAAACAGAAGAAAAAGGACCCAGATCTAATTACTTTTGAACTACGCTGGACCGTGGCGCAAAAACTATAAAACTCCGGGACTCTTTAGCAAAAAGACCGACGCGGCACGGGGGTTGATCGGTATTGACCCGGGTCATATCTGATCCGGACCGTCGGATCAAGATCGAGCGGCTGCGGACGCCTGGGTCTCGACGAGCAGCGCACGGGCGGTAAAGCGGTGACGCGCGGCGGTGACTCGCTGGAACTCGCTCGAAATCGAGCATCCGGGCTCGTTTTGCAATGTGATCTAGCCCTAGAGGAAGCAGAGCACACGACGAACACATCTAGGGTGTTGTCGTGGTGGTTGGCGCTACGATGGCGCAAGGTGACATGGCGGAGTGGCACGGCACAACGGCGCGTGTCTTCGGCGAGCTTGTCCGCGTGGAGGAAAACACGGGAGAGCGCGGGAACTTCATGGGCGGCCTCCTCACTTCCTTGCGGTGCTTCGAGCGGTGTCCTTGTCAATGGAAGGGCGACAGCGGCGGAGATCAACGGCGGTGGGCGTGCGCTGGAGCTCGAGGCAGCGGCTTAGGGTTTGGTGAGGCCGAGGGGGGGCAGCGGCCTTTTATAACCCGGGGGCTGGCCTTGGCATGCAGGCCCAAGGCCGAGGCGGACGTGCGCGCGAGGGCGGCACGAGCTTGGACTCGAGTCCGGCTCGGGCGCGGCGCGGGCGAGAGCGAGAGGAGGAGGATGACTAGTGGGGTCCACTTGTCGGCAGGTGAGGCGGAGGAGCGGTGCGGGAGCGAGCCGACGCGAGAGCTGGGCCGAGGCGAAGGCGAGCCGGCCTGCTGGGCTACTGCTGCGGCTGGGCCAGAAAGAAGAAGCGGGCCTGTTGATGCCAGATTTTGACACATTTTGGATCGGCGTCAAGAGAGGAAAGGATTGGCCGATGCGGCAGATTAAAAGGTTACAATTGGGAATCGGCTGATTGGCGCTACAGTTGGGAATCGACCGATTGGCGCTACAGTGTTTCGAGCGATTGACAGACGGAGTTGGTGGGGATCAGCCGATTGGAAGGTTGGAGCGATTGGGCCAATATGGGCTTAAGGTGGGCCAGAAAAAGAAGATAGAGAAAGGTTGGCCTGTGGGAGTATGATGACCAACTCTGGTACGAGTGGTGTTTGTAAATATTTGTTTCGTTTAAAATTAGAGATAGATCCTAGTTGGTTAGGAAATCAGTTGTAACAGGCTATAAATAGCCATCTTTAGAGATTTGTAAAAAAACACATCAATCAATACAAACAATCTACTTTTTCATCGTACTTTACTTTCAAGTCAGCGACTTCGCCAATATATCTTTTTCTTTCACGAGTTCGTATGGGTTGGCAGGGCTGCATCGATACGATCTCTGGCTGATTCTGTAAGTTCCGTTTATCGAGTAATATCTAAGCTTTAACTTCGGGCGCATCGCTGTCGTTTCATTTAGATTTATTCACAAATTATCGATATTAACTAGAACAATAGGTTTTATCTATTATTTTAGTTTTATTACCAGTTATCCAACTTGAGATTTGAACTGTTGGCTTTATTACTGTTATTTTTATTTATCATTATACAGCCGATAAGATCTATTTCAGGTGTTGCTTCGTAGCTTTGTCTAGTCTGCTCTGGTAGATTCTTTACAATCGTTGCGTGATTGTCGGCTATTCTATAGCCGGTCATCTTCATAGCAAATCGGCCGATTTGCTGTTATCCTTTTCGAGACAGATCGGAACCTTAGCCGATCGAAACCCCTGGGATTTAATACGTTTCTTTCCTTATCAATCAACAGGTCAGATTGATTGGCACGCCGCACGAACCGCACCAGGGCGATCACCCGAACAGGAGCTAAGCAGATTCTCCCGGGTCGTGTGTCCGACGCTGAAGGTCATTGGCCGATTTTTAGCGCCAACACACTTTTATTGCAGCAAGTTTTGGTGTCAACAGGGTCGAAAGGAAAAAAAGAGGGAAATAAAAGGTTTTCCTATTGTTTAAAAGATTGAAACAAATGAATTCAAACATAAATTTGAATTCAAGCAACTAAAAACAATCACCAGCATGAATGCAACAATGAACTCTTATGATTCATTAATTTATTTTGAAAAAGAGTTAATTGCCTAAGAAAATTTAAATACAACCTTAAAATTCCTTAGACATATGCAATTAAATTCTAACAAATTTTATTAATTGCTAAATTTGAAAATTAGGGTGTTACATCTTCTTCAAAATCACTAACACATAAAGCTTCTTTGTCATAATAATATTGTATTGTAGAGCCTCTAGTTTTATGGATATGTAATCTCCTCCATAATGCCTAGAACATGACCAGTAATGCGCTATCATGGGCCATTGACACCACCTCCCCGCCCTTTGATGTCTACATATATAATCAAGCATTCTTGTTAGCTTGTGCCAACACACAGGTTGGTTTTAACTTACATTTTTTGTACTTCAAGGTGGCATAATATGGTTGTGCTTTACCTGTATCATCATTATAAAAGATGATTGCACTCTCTAAACTGTGGGAGTTGGTTCTGTCTTCAACTGTTGTGGCACCTCATCAGTTGCTACATGTTCTTGTTTGCCCTCTAAATTGCATAAGAAATATCATTGTCGAATGATCACAATTTATAATTGGAATTTAGATTACTTTATCTTTAGCGAAGGGAAAACCTGGTTGTCTTTTTCTAGTATTGTCATCCTCATTGGCATCTTTGACGATGCTAGCAGCTTTGTTAGGATCTTCAATAGGTCCTGAAACTAGAAAAAAACACAAGAATATAAAAACCAACTCAAAACCTAGAAAAGAGTTCTTTTGTGTTTAACAAACAAGATTTGCGTGTGCGTGTGTGTAAGTGAATAATGATAGTTAGATAGGGCACCTTTGCTCTTTTCCATGGCATCCTGAGCTTCTTTTTCCTTGCTAGCTTGTGCAATCAACCTTAGGTTATCCTCTTCCTTCTGATCCTTCACCCATACCCCATTCTCATCCAAAGTAGAGTATATTATCTTTTTCTGCTTCACAGGCTTGGGCTCTTCCCCTCTATCCTTTTGACCCTTTATTTCTACATCCTTCACAGGCTTGCTCTCTTCCTCTATATCCTTTTGATCCTTATTCACATCCTTCATTAGCTTTTCATCCTTAGTCACAATTTCCATGTATTCAATATCCCCCAATAATAAACGAATATCTTCCCATTTCATACTAAAGTTTTTTAAGTACCTTAGACGCAATGTCTTGATGGAGTTTGTTTTTTCGGAGGAATTACTCGGTTTTGATTCATCACCAATTGAAAATCTTTCCAAATCTCCACCTCTTAAATAAAGCTTCTTGAGATTCTGGTGCTTTTTGAGTTTTAGCACATTCTTAGGATAGCACCGAAGATCCAGTTTCAAAAGCTCTTGTGACAGCTCAAAGCTGGTCCATCTCTCAATAAGTTCGTCACGCCTAACTTTCACCGTGTCTGAGTCACCATCTAATATGCTTGGTATCTCACTCCATGTGATTGTGAGTTTACGAAGGCTGGTGAGATGCTTAAGCTCTGCCATATCACTCCTTCCTACATTAGCATCAGTGGTGATTCTAACAGTGAGCTTTTGGAGCTTCCTCAACCTCTTGAGGTCCTGCAATCGGCATGCCTTATTACCTTGTGTTCCAGTTGCAAACACAAAGCCCTTAAACACCTGCAACTCTGAGAGAGAGGTGATTCCTCGGCCAATATGTTCCAACATGTAGCACTCAGTGAGGTCCAAATGGGTAAGCTGCTTCAATGGTGTGGTGATCTTTGATGCCACATTGACAAGGTTTTGGCAACCACGCATGTCTAAGATTGCAAGTTTCCTAAGCCATCGGATCCCTTTTGGGAGCTCCGTTAGCCGTGACAACCCACGGAGACTAAGATACCGGAGGTTCTTGAGTAAGCCAATGGTACTCAAAGATTCTAGGCCATCCACCTCCATGTATGTATTGTCATCGAGATTACACCATCGGCCGAGCTGCAGCACAACCAAGCTGTCGGCAAGGTGAAAGAATGTGGACTTCGAGACTGGGTACACATGTGCATTGACATTGAGGATTACTTGCTTTCGTTTGAATAATTTTTCAATCTCTTCAATGGAAGGGATGGACTCAGTGTTTTTTGGGTCCTAAACAAAGCAGATATAAAAGGGTCATGATGAGTACGTACTCCTATGTATTCTTTTTCAAAAAATATACATAGCTTTCTTGGAAGATAAACTAACACGCTAGAAATCTAATAGTGTGCTGCAGGTATTTCTACCTTATATATCAAGAAACATGAAAGCCTAAACAATATATTTATAACTAGAAAAGGACTAATGTTGTCCAAATTATTGGTTTATTCCTAGTTAGTTGCTTGTTTTATTGCAGCTTTCTTAGCAATTTGTTACATCTGGAAGCTGCCTCAGCCATTAGAATTGTATACTCAAATCAAACGACAACCACATGCTAAACTTCTAGTCCCAAATTACTATTTGCCTTGGCTTTTCTAAATACATAGACTTTACTATGCATCTCTATATGCTATGTCTAGATACGTTACGTAGCAAAATTATGTACCTAGAAAATCTAAAAAGAATAGTAATTTGGGATGGAGGGAGTAAAATTTAAGCAACCCCCCTATAGATGACTCAGTAAGAAAAAGAATCGTTTGGAACTTTCTAAATAAGAAAATGAAAACTAGTTCTTTATTTTGGTGATCCTAGATCCAAAAGGATGGTCCATTGAGATCATAAATACCATTTTCATATTTACAAAGATATAATAAAACAAAATGTGGGTCATATCACGCATACTTTAATGCATATGTAAAGAAAGTGACAAACATTTAGAGAGTCAACATATATAGTGCAAAGAAAAATGTTTTTTCAGTTAAAAATTAGATTAGATATATGGAATGATTAGATATTACAGAAAGTCGTAATTGTGCATTTGTGCTGGTTAGATGCCTAAGAAGAATAAAATTAGGAGACAAACACTAATTGTATTCTCGTTGATATAAAAATTGTATAAAAAACACTAGGCAGATATGAAACTGGAGAGCCATCAATCACTTCAAGATAATTCCTAAAGTGAAATTTTAGTAAAAGGGCACTCAAATCGGACTTAAAATTAGAAAAATGAAATTAAGAGGAAATATACAAATTTTGGTTAGAATTATTGTAACGATGTACAGAAGTTTGAATTGTAAAATGAAAATGTCATATTTTGAATTCCAGCCTTGCAACTAGTCCTGGATGGTGTCTAGTTTTTTGTTTTGTTACAGAGAGACAAACAATGCTGGGCTGGGCATGCACGCATGTTCTTGCCAGATGCTAGACGCGGCGCAGGGTTATACTTCACGGAATGGCACGAAATGTATTTTCTTAAAAAAAATCTAAGCTTGCAACCACACACTGACTATTCGGCTTTTCCTCTAACAAAATTCTAGCATTGCAACTGCATCGGTCATTCGGCTTGTTTGGATAAATAAATACTAGGAGCCATGTAAATGCTGATAGCATAAATACCTGGTCTGGCGCCTTGTCCTGGGCTGCAGTAGTTGTTGTTGTTGTTGTTGTGGTGGTGGTGGTGGTGGTGGTGGTGTCGGTTTTATTCCCGGCCTGTTGTGACTCATCTGCCATGCGCATCCTCTGTAGCAGGCCACGGTTGCACGCCGTCAGGCAGAGGATGCTGGAACTGTGCTGCAAGTACGCCGGGCTTCCCTTCACGTCCAGGTCGGCGAAGCGGTCATCCCTTGCCCGGCGCTTCAGCATCCAGTGCACCAGGGGGTTCACCTTGCAGCCATGGATCACCCTGCTGCACCAGTTCTTCATCGGCTCGAGGAAGCCATGGCTGGAGAGCTCGGAGAATATGCCCTCCGCCTCGGCGTCAGGCTTGCCGCCGTGATCTTCGGCTTTACTACCCTCCGGTGCCGGTGGATGGCCTCCACCGCCGGCGGCAGCAGCAGCAGCAGCAGCAGTTTTACGTGCCTGCCAGCAGGTGCTTCTTCTTGTCTCCGTCGGCGCCGCGTCTGCAGCTGATTTAACTGATTGATCACTCCGGTGCCGGAGGTTGAACTCGGAGACCCACCAGTAGACCATGACTTGCTTCTTCACCTCGGAGGCGAGGTCGAAGACGGAGAAGGTGAGGAGGCATTTCTTCCTGATGGGCCGGAGTTGGTGGTACTCCGCCGCGAGGAGCCTCGTGAAAGCACCCTCGAGGATCTCCTCAAGCCGTTCTTCCTCCCGTTCCCACTTCTTCAGTTTCTCCTCCTTCGATCCTGACGCCGGCTGCTTCCCGTCCGCCGGCGACGGCTTGGTGCCGGTGTCGGCGCCTTTGTCACCATCCAGCGCCGTAGCCGGCTTGATCTCGTCAGCGCCTTTGCTCTCCTCCATCGGCGGCGCCCCTGCCTGAGGCTCACCGCCCACCCTCGACGAGCGGTGCTCTTTGTACCACGACAAGATGCCCAGGAGCCGCTTGACCGCCTTCTGAAACTTCTTCGCCAAAGAGCCGGGGGGTGATGTCGTCTTCGTGTTCCCCGCCGGCGTTCCTTCAGGGCCGGCGTCGCCTCCAGCGACGGCGCCAGCCTGGCTCTCGTCGTGGCGGCGCTTGCTTTCTCCACGTTCATCCTTCCGCTTAACTCCAGGCTTGTCAAGAACACCGCCGGTGCTGTCCTTCCCGTACGGCTTCGGCGCCGTCGCCGGCTTCTGCTCTTTCTGCCCTGACGCCGGCACCTCGCCATCCGGTGCCGACGGCTTCATCTCGCCTTTGTGAGGCTCAGCGGGAACACCTACAGCGCTGTCCTTCCGTTGTGGCTTCTCCGCCTGTATTGTCTTCCTGTCCTCCAGCCCTGACGCCGGCTGCTTGCCGGCCGGCGCCGGCGGCTGCACCTCATCTTCTTTGTCCATGGACAGTTGATCTCCGTGCCGGGGAGAGCTATTAGGACGGAGGAAGAGCAGGAGCACTGCGGCCTTGAGACGTCGCCACCGACGGCGCGCCGGCTTCTCTTCTCCCTCCGGCGCCTTTGCCGGTGCCGCGCCCTTCTCCTCCTCCTCTTGGACAGAGGAGGCTTGTCCGGGAGCGCCGCCTTCTTCCTTCTGCGGCGGCTGCTGTGGTGGTGGTGCGGCGAGCGGCTTCTCAGCCTCAGCCGCCGTCGCCGCCCTCTCCAGTGACGATGTCTCGGTTGGCGGTGGCGGAGGCGATGTGGCCACTTGCTCCTGCCCTGACGCCTGCTGCTCGCCGCCCGGCGCCGGCGGCTTAGTCTCCCCTTCGTCCGCCAGCGTCGGCTTCTTTTCCTCCTGCACTGACGCCGGCGGCTTCGTCTCTCCTCCTTTGTCTTCGGGCATTGGAGACTGTGGAGTGCTCTGATCTCCGCGCGGAGCCCTCTTGCAGCGGAGGAAGATCAAGCGCACGGCGGCCTGGAGATGTCGCCACCCGCGACGTCCATCCTGCGCCATCGGCGCCAGTGCCGCGAGCTTCTCCCCCGGCTTCTTCTCCTCTCCCTCATGCGCTGCTACCGGTGCCGCGTCCTTCTTCTCCGCGTGAACCGAGGATGCTTCTTTCGCAGTGCCGCTTTCTTGCTGCTGCTGCGGCGGCGACTGTTGCTGTGGTGGCGCAGGCGCAGCAGCTACGGGGAACTGCTTCTCGGCTTCAACCGCCGCCGTCACCACCCTCCCCAGCGACGGCTTCTCGGCAGGCGGAGGCAATGCGGCCACTTCCTCCGCCTTGGTTGGCGTAGGTGGCAGGCCGCCTGCCTCCGTCGTCGTCTGCTCCGGGGGGCCAGCCGCAGCGGCGTCAGGCTTCTCTTGTGGCGGCGCCAGGCGAGCCGACTCGGCCGTGGGCAGTGCGGGGTCGAGCGCGGGAGCAACGCCGTCGGTGGGTTCGGTTTCTCGCGGAGGTGGAGGTGGAGGTGGTGTGGTAGTTTCTTCGCCTGGCTCCACCACGGCATGCGGCGCCTCCGCCGGCTCGCTTGTAAGAGGTGCGACGAGGTCGGCGATTTCAGCTTCAGCAGGTCTTCCGTCAACGGTTTCAGGTTCTCGTGGTGGCGGAGCCGGTGCGACAGTTTCTTTGCCAGGCTCCGCCGCCATGGCGCCCGACGGCCGTGTCTCTGTCTCTGGACTAAAAGCCGATGCGAGGTCCGACGCTATGGCGGGGGCAGGCTAAGGCGATTGGAGGCAGGAGGGAGATGAAGCACTCCGGCCTTATAGCCGACGGCGCGGGGTTCCTTGCCTGCTTGGGTGGGTCACCAGTGGGGCCATGATACCTTGCTGTTGCTTGCTCCCTCGACGTAGCTTTGGACGTGCACGCCCCTGCAAGCTAATCGAGGATGCTCCTCCATGGCTTCTCTGTCGCATTTGCACACCCTCTTGGCCGTTCACCGTCAGTTCTGAACCGGACACCCTCTCGAACAGCTCTGTGCCTGCACTCTGAACTGCATTTCGGCATTATTCACTGAACCACTTCACTTTTGTAATGTAGCAGTGCTCTGTTGCTGTTCTCCAGGATCTTTTACCTGACAGCCCAAACCTTTAGTTTATTAGTTACCGCAAGCAAGAGTAGGTGCGTTCACCATGTGTGCTGATGCAGTCATCACACATTGCGGCAGCATTCAGATTCACCGGCAGCGATCAAGATCCAGTTTTTACCGCTTTCTTTCTGAAACCAGTATTGCAACTCAAGAGTCCTGCTGGAATCGGATCGCTTGCCTTCAGCTGACATGTTTCCTTAGAATCTTGCTGCTAACAACTGTCTGAAGTGTTGTGTCAGCTTAGAACAATCCCTGAACTCAAGTTTCTGCCTTTGCAGCCTACAAGGAAGCACCAGATTCTGTCATCGGTGCACACTGTACACTATACGTGTCCTGCCGTCCCAAAAAAAATGCAACCCTCGCTTCCCGAGAAGTCAACTAATTTTAAATTTTGACCAAATTTATACAAAATAGTAGTAACATTTATGGTACAAAATAAATATCAATAGATTAATCATGTAATATATTTTCATACTAAATCTATTTGGAGACGTGAATGTTAGTACTTTGTTTTATAAATTTGATCAAACTTGAAACTGTTTGACTTCTCGAGAAGCGAGAGTTGTATTCTTTTTGAGATGGAGGGAGTAGATCCATGAAACCATAATAGAAGTCACAATCGAGCAGTAATTACTAGTAACATGTATGGTAAGTTTTTTTTTCCAAAAAAAAAAAGTAAGGGTAAGTTGCCATGAACCATATCAAATCAGGTCTGATGAACGAAAGCTGGGTCAGCTATTGTTTGCCTGCCATTTGACTTGCAGTTCGTGTAGTAGCTCAACTTTTGCACTGAGATAAGTACATACTTGCCGCAGCGACAAAACAAAACAAGGCATTTTTGAAGTCACCTTTCTCTTTAACCCCTTTGGCGATTCCCAGCCCCAGGAACATGAATGCAGACGCAACGCTCGAGTGTTGCTTTGCAGCGCCATATAGAACAATTGCTTAAGCAATGAGTCAACTGTTTTTTCATGCACCCTGAAGTCTTCTCTTTCGAGTTCTTAGTTTGTCTACCGCTATTCAAACCGCGTAGTCGGAAGCAGGTAAGACGAAATAGACAAGGCCGAGTTTGTCAATGGGCCGTCCAAAGCCAAACAAGAAAAAATAAGGCCCCGCCCGACGTTTGCTCCAGTCAGAGCAATCAATTTAGGCCCGCCCCACGGCCAGCAGCTGGACCATCGAGCCGAAAATTTTAGCTTTGTTTTGGTTGGGGTGCGCCAGGCTAGGGCAGTAGTGCATAGCCCAAGCGACGCTCGAAGGCCCCAGTAGCAAGCTACTGTGGTGGACCTTCCCCCACAAAAAATAAATTTAATATCGAAGTGGGCATATAACCCACATATCAGATATTAAACTGATAAGAACAGATACTACACTTGATCTTAGCCAAAAGGCCGAGAAAGGTATGAGTTGCAGCCGGGCACCCCCTGCTGGTTTTATAGCTGGCCTCGACTCACACCTCAGCTCAGCGAGAGATGTGGGACTAAACGCTCCACCCGCGCGCGCATGTGCGCTGCTTGCTTGGGCCTTCGATCCGGCCCAGTTTGGGAGCCTCATGGGCTGCGTCGAGTTCGACTGTAGAAAAGCCCGGAGTTTCCTCTGTTTTCGTTTCCGTTCCTTCCGTGTTTGCTTCCCGTACGCCGTGCCCTTCTTCTGTTTATCCTGATGAGATGACACAAAATCTCTTTTTTTTTTCTAGCCTTTGGCAAGGATTTGTTCTACTACTACTATTCTAGCTCTCAGGTTCCAACAGAAACATGCTGTTGTTCTAATGGGAAAAAGGTAAGATCTTAGATCGCTCTTCTGCTTTTTCTCTACCTAACCTTGGTGTGCTTACGGTTACGAGGATCGACGTGCAGACAGACAGGTACGTGCAGGCATGCATACGGGACGGGACGAACGAACGAGCCTGACAAAAGGATGGCGCGGAACGAAACGTGAAAAGGAAAATAAAGGGCCGGGCCCGTCGACGCCGATCGAGCCGCTGCGACGTCACCGTCGCTGTCGCTCGCCCGCGGTCACCGTCGGAACACGAGTCCGCCGCAGGGAACGCCTGCTCCTTGCTTCTGCAGCCCGCGGTAGCCGTCAGGCGTCAGCGGCGGCGCGTCCCTACGGCGAGCGCGAGCGCGGCAGGAACGGCACGCCCGTCGCGGGGCCCGTGGCACGTCGGCACAGCACAGCCAGGAGCACCAGCTATGGAATGGGATGGAGCGGTGACGTGGACGCCACCTGTCCCATCTGGGCCGTCTCTAGTCTTGGATTCTCCCTGCGGTGGTGGTTGGATTGCATCTTGGTCAAGCTGCGTACTGATTGGTGTGCGTGTTATGTGGTCGCCTTCCTGTAAGATCTGAGCTTGGAATTGGTCGTTGGCAGCTCGCGAGCATGCCAGGCGGGCCATGATTATGCAGACTTCGATCGCGTGTTCAGTTCAGAGTTCAGAAAGGCCGACACCCGTTTTGTTTCGTTGCTCAAAACATGCTAGCATATTATTCTTTTTATTTGTGTTGTTCTTTATTATTTACCTCCGTCCCAAATTTATGTACCTAGAAAAATCAAAACGAATAGTAATTTGGGACAGAGGGAGTACTACGTACTTGTCCCCATCAGTGGGTCGTCTGAATAAACGCATATTCACATTGGCATCCAGTTTGGGCTTGGAAACATTTAAAACTACAGCATCACAAGTTCAGCTAAAGTCATGATCCATTTCTTAACCAGAGGTGCCAAAAACCCATTTTCAACTTAAATGGCACGGGTTTATCATACATAGATACTTCTACCTATATAAATATAACCAGGAAAATTTACTAGGGGCTAAATCATATTGTTGACATGTACAGATGATGTGCTGAACGGATGAGGGCACCCGAACAAACAACAGTACAGCACCCAGTTTTCAGTGGGCACTGTTCTCCTTCAGAAATCATGAGGATTTCACTTCCTCAATCAGTAATCCGACAGGCGACAACACCTAGGCATCTGGGTTTCTCCATCTGAAGGGTTCGGCTTGTGTGGCACCATTCGCACTGCTGTCGGTCTCATGGTCACCTGATCCAACTGCCGGTTTCTCTGGTGCTCTTGCTTGCCCTGGTGCTCTGTTGCCTCGGCGATCCTGAAACCAACAGCGATGGATACATCAACCAATGCAAATGCAAGAAAGCAAACTAATGAAGTGATTCGGAAATGGCAAAATGGTCCTTGAGGAGATAAGACCATTTCAAATGGAATAAAGAATTTTGAAGATATTTGTTAAGATGTTCCCTAATTCAGAGTAGAAACCAGAGCAAGTATACTTAGCAATGAAGCAGAAGACACATGTATGGTGCAACTAAAGAATAATAGTGACTAACTCAGCTTCTCTGGTGGTATGAATAAATGGTCAAAAAGTAACTTTATCACACATGATACTGGAAGAGATGGACAACATATTGACAGCCCAATTCACATTTCTGAGATGTAATTAAATAATATAGAACATAATAACTTTATTAACTTACCTCTCTGTACGGGAAATCATCGACCTCAAGCATGTGAATGACATGCCCAATCCTTGGCCTCTTACTAGCATCAGGATCTACACATCGCAATGCCACTAGCAAAGCCTTCTTCACTGACCTAGAAGTAGGCTTCTTGGGGATCTTTGGGTCCACAACGCCATCAGAATTTCGGCTGCTTACCATTGTCTTAAGCCAATCAACTAAATTAACCTGAAAAGTATGATCTGAAGATTTATAACGCACTTAAACAAGCTCATAAAACAGCACTGGCTATATGGAGGCACAGCCATGACTAACCTCTCCTGGTGGCCTGTTATAATCCACTGGTACCCTACCAGATATTATTTCCATAATGAGAATTCCAAAACTATATATATCGCTTGTTTCATTCAACATTCCAGTCCCCGCGTACTCTGGAGCAACATACCTGTAATTATTAAAGAAAATTAGTACCCATCCATCAGACCCAGCCTCTGCTAAAAGCTTAAAAGTGCAGTGCATAGAAGCTAACCCGAAAGTTCCCATAACTCGTGTAGTAACATAACTCCGTTCTGAACCAAGAAGCTTTGCGAGTCCGAAATCTGAGAGCTTAGCGTTCCAGTGCTTGTCCAGAAGGATGTTGCTTGACTTGACATCACGGTGAACCACTTTTGGTTCAAGTTCCTCATGCAAATACATCAACCTACAGAATGGCAGAAATTTAGGGTAACTGTACAGAATCATAGTAAAATTCAGTAATCAACGAGAATAAGCTGAATGGCACACACCCTTTTGCTGTTCCCAGTATAATCTTCATCCTGTTCTCCCATGTAAGAGGGCTTACGGGTCCAACGTCCCCGTGCAGCCACTGTTCCAAGTTCCCATTATCGACATACTCATAAACAAGCATCCTAAAAAGATCCACATCAACAACATTCATATCACCAAACTTACTGATACTACAACATAACAAGCTATGCAAGTGATGTGCACACACAAGACAATACCTCTGATTACCCTCAGCACAGTATCCTAGAAGGCGCACAAGGTTCTTGTGTCGCACACGCCCAATCGCTTCGACCTCAACTTTGAATTCCTTCTCTGCCTGACCCCTAACAAATCAAGGGTATAAATTTTAGAAGCACATGAAGAAATTCAGGCACGGAAAAATTTTACAGAATTCAGCCCTCTTGCTGAACTATGCATATCAAAAGTCAAAACCAACTGTAGCTACTAGCTAGAAAATGTAAGCGAATTGTCTGAGACAAGCTTCTCAATTTGGAATACGAAATGCAATCCTTTTGCTGAATGTGACCACTAAACTCAAAATCAGCGAGCTAACTATTCGCAGCCGTGGCAATCAACACAATGTCAGGTGGTCAGATAGCAATGCCAAGTGAACGCAAATTTTCAGTCCATGAAGTTGATCGCTATTGGTAGGTGGTCCGATACCTGTTGTTGAGCAAGTTCTTGACCGCCACCTGCGTGCCGTTCTCGAGCACTCCATGGTACACGATCCCATACCCGCCCTCGCCGATCACGTTCTCGTCGGAGAACATCCCGGTCGCCGTCTCCAGCTCCTTGAGCGTGTACCAGTGGCCCCACCCGAGGTGGGACACCTCCGGCACCGCCGGTGGCGCGTGGTCCGCAGCGCCACCTCGCCCCCCTCGTCTCTCGTCGCTGCCGTGCGGCGAAGGCCCCTCGCTCCGGTGGCTGGGGTGCTGCTGCTGCTCCGGGTACGTGATGCGGCGTTCCTTGCCTGTCACGATCTGCTCGGAGACCTGTGGCGTGGGGAGCTGGAGCACCTGCGCGAGCTGCGTCTTCGCCGGGGCGGCGGCGGTGGCGGTGACGTGGGAGGGGACTTCTTGGATGTCCTTGGGCGCCTTGACATTCGCGGAATCCTTGGGAGGGGCCGTGGTGGGGAGCTGCTGGGCGGCGTTGGCCGGCCGCTGCCGCCGGCGGCGGCGGAAGGCGAGGAGGCAGAGGACGGAGATGAGGACGAGCAGGAGCACGAAGGCGGCGCCGACGCCGATGCCGACGAGCACCCACATGCGGAGCCCGAACACCACCGTGCTCTGGGACAGCTCCGAGTCCGACATGGGACCCGGCGGAGCGCGAGAAGCCAGGGCGCCGCCCTACAGCTTCTTGCGAATTGCCCGATCTCCTGGTGCTCTTGACCGTAATTAGGCTTCAAAGATTGGGCTCCACCGCGCAAACAGCATCGAGCTCGGATTTTCTGGACTGAAGTGGACCGCGTACGGCGGATTTAGAGCAGAATCGGGCGTTAAGGATGAAACAGTCGCGAATGCCACGACTTTGGGCGCAGCGGATTGGATTTGAGTGGGTAATCGGGTGCGAGAGGAAGGTCAGGAGGCAGTTGTTGGAGGCAATGCGGTTGTAAAGATTGGATTTGCTTGGGGGAAAAGTGAGGAGTGGAAAGTTTGGTGTGATGAGAATTTTGGATTCTGGTGAGAGGAGACCAGCGATGGTGTGGCTGGTGGCGGTGGGCGGCCGGCGTGACGGGGATCGATCCTTGGGGGCAAACCGACGAACGGAGAGGGAGGATTGCACGAGAATGGTTGCTTCGATGGATCGGTTGCAGTACTGGGGATGTACCGAGCGCTTTGGCAAAGTTGAGGGTGACAGGAGAGAGGATCAAGACCAGGAGTCAGGAGGACAGAGAAGAGGAATGGAGGGAGAGTAATGGGAAGTAATGAGGGCGCTGCTCCTCTGCATGCATGGAGAGGTGGAAGAGGAAGACAGCAGAGTCCAGAGAGGGGAATAATAATTCAAGTGAAGAAGGTATCTGTGAGGTGGAGTAGGATTTTCTTTAATAAGAAAAAAAGGAATACAGTCAGGATTTACTACTGATAGTCTACTGGAGGAGCTGGCAGGAGAGAGCATGTTGCACATTTTCTATTCTGTTTTTTTTTTTTGTCTTTCAAATGTCAATTTTATGCCCTGTCTTTTGCAGGTGTTATGCTAGAGGTCCCCCAGCTACAATGTATCATGCTGTTAGGTGTCCCTTTCAATGACATTATAGATGCTTTGCAACAATAAACATACAAAGGACATGTTTGTAAGGAAGAAATTTATTGCAACGCGGTACGAAATTTCAGGTATTACTTCGCCTCTTAGAATAGTTGAGAAAATTCCATGTGATCCTAATGTGGACTAAAAGATAAGTCACCTTTCAGTGGGCACAACTTCATATCTGTATCCGAAATCTACTTTGGGAAAAAGAAAACAAAATTCATCACGTGCCAGTTGTCGGTGAATGTTGAGGGTCCTATGTGTCATAGGTACATTTATGTCATATGAGGGATGATTTTCATAGTGGCATATAAGAAAATTCCCGAAAAAAAATATTGACTCAATTCTAACAACCATTTAGGACAGTATTTAAGTGAGCTATTATTTCATTGATTTTCTTATGTGCGTACTACGATTTAATCTTGATCTAGGATGCCCTTGATTGGGCTGCTAATATTCCTTCTTGGATTTTGATGGTACCTTATTTTAGCTCAGCGGCATCTTTCTGATCTTAATGTAAAACGAAGCTAGGAAGGTTTTCGAGTAGCTTTAGGGACTTTAACTACAACCAGATTGCTAGGCGGAGTCTTGCACAGTAAAGCTTATTATTCCAAATTTTAGCACTTGGATCACGACTAATGACAATGACATTATACTTAGAGAGCTTGAATTTGTCATTGCTCCTTGCCATCGACACAGAGCAAAAGGAAAAGGAAAAAAAAAGAACATCACTGACGGCCAAAGAAGCCGTTAGAAAAAGGAAAGAAGTTATGTTTAGCATCAAAGATGCCTTTACAAGAAGAACCTGATGGCCAAGGATTTCAATTGATATGCCGCTCACCATGAGGACTAGCACTGTTCGTGTTGCGGGTGGGGACAGCGTTTAGCATGCCCTGCACAATTTATATTTGAAGAAGGTCCTACTCCTACACCCTGGCTGGATCGGAAAATTGTAAAGCTTCCAGCCACACCGCCACAGGATTTGCGGTAAGCTGAGCTAAGCTGCGCCACTCTCGCGCGAGCCGGCCGAGTTGGCCATGTGTGTATTCTAAGCATGGATAGAAGTTGGTGATTTGGCTGATGCGATGCTCTGTATAGATTCTTTGCTAAAACTATAATGTTAACTCTGGAAGCTTTTGTGTTCGAATACGAGTTTCGTGGTAGGTGCACGGACTGAACAATGAATGGTCTTAGACAACACATTTGCCATGTTGTCAGTCCTAGAGTTCAGCCTGGTTTATTTTGTCATTCTTTCATATATTTTTCTTTGACACAATTGATTGATCAATCAGCACAATTTGCTGACCAACTAGGGGGAGCTGATCAATGAGCATGCAGGTCAACCATGCGAACCCACCTCCTGTTTTATCCACGGAAACCTTGGACGGAAAATTTTTAGTGCAATTTGCACGTTTTTAGAACTGGAACTGAAATGGTTTTTTATTGCAACCACCATTCCAGCACAATCAGGAAGCTCTGTTGTGAACTTGTGATGGGTCAGCATTCACTCAAGGTAGCCCTTTCAGCAGGGACCAAAGATCCACCGGCTTCGACAGAGGTACCTGTACTTCAGCATCTTCCTCTTTTTCGCAGACGTACCGTACGTACTCAATGCCTGTCAGGATCCTGATTCCTGAACAAAAAAGAAAAAAAAAAGCAGCGCGATCATTTCAGGTATAGGATGTGCGTATTGAATATTGCCGATGCATGTGGGTACCTAATCGAGCCACATGATTGGTCATTAGCGAGTAGTTTAAGCTAACAGGTTACAGATCGAGAAGGGTTAGCTGCTGGTACAATGCCGTATGCTGCATCGGTTGCTTTGGAAGCTACTAGGGGATGGCAATGGAAGGATTCGTGGGTAACTACCATCCACGTGGTAAGGGGTGGTGGAACATGCCCGTCCAACAAACAATTGCGGTGGAAGATCGGTTGCAGGCCGGGGATGTATGTTTTTTATGTTGTATGGTGGTTGGAACGGCAGTGTCTCATCCCTTCACTCACATCTTGCCACCTTCAGTTTTTTTTTTTACTACTACCTAGTAATATATGAATTCCATCCACATTATTCAAGCTCTCCTTGTAAAAAAGATCTGGTGGTTATGTGGCCTATTTGAATTTTCTTTAATTAGATTTCACTCTCGCTTTGATTGAAAAATATTCACAAATAGAACAATGGTGACAGGGACACCGACGATATTTAGCAAGATCATCTATAACCTTTTAGTTTACTGCTGGCACAGAGTGCTGGCGGTGTTGGCTTACAGATGAGAATCCATTCTCATAGCCATCTTCCACGGAGGTGGTGTGGCATTTTCAGGAACATGACCTTCATTCTTGGCCAAGTCTATTGCCACAAATAAATTCAGAAACTAAAAAAAGAAAGAAAGAAAATTCGGAACTATCCGGGAAGTCGCGTCTTTCAGTACTTGGATCCCTCTTCAGGGATCATTCTTGCAGTGTAATCAGTAGCGAGATCATTGTGAATCGTCACCCGACTGGTAATAGGCTGGTTGGCAACCACTAAAATATGAAGGTATATTTGTATGCGGCCTATCTCCTCTGTGCGCTCTGTCCACGTAGGGTTGGTGGGGCGAAGAAGCTAATTATTGGCTACATCTCCTTACGTCAATGAAACCATTAAATTGTATATCCTATTTGTCTTTTCACAAGAAAAACAATGGAGAACTAGAAATATCTGAAACGACACAGTATGTACAGCACTTCGAGCTTCATGTGCTTCTGTGCCCCTCATAATTTTTGACAAGAAAATTGTATTTATCACATAACATGGTCAGAAGCGCAGACCTATCATATTTGTGGATCTGCAATCGCAGCAAAGTTCCCGATAGTATAATAATAATAATAATAATAATAATTTCTTCCTTTAAGCTGACGATAGGTCATGCTGGCAACCATTTCCTATCGTAATCGACCTCTTTCAGCAAACACCGGTAGAGACCTTCCATCTAGCGTAGTATATCTCAACGCTTTTTGGACCTACGATGAGAGCTTTAGTCCGGTTGGTAAAATTAACCGGGACTAAAGAACCCCCTTTAGTACCAGTTGTAACGGCTAGAAACGACGAGGAAATCTGGTGGGGCGTTTAGTCCTGGTTGGTAAATCAACTTCTTCCTTCCCGAGCTCGAGTCACTCAGGGTCGAGAGCTTCGGGCTCCTTCTCCATGGTGACCAAGCAAGCTTAGGGAGGTGTTGCCCAATTTTTTTCTTCAATTTCTTTGGAATTTCACTCATCCAAAGTGTTGTAAAGGTTAGCTACTTCATTCTTCCTTCATTTATTATTATTATGCTTTGTTTTATGCTATAGAGATAGAGAAAAATGAGTTTTTTAGAATGAGGAAGAATGGAGAGGATTTTTTAATTTATCCATGTTTTTGAGCTAGAATTTGATGGATAGCTTGCTTGTTATATATGATTCGTATTAGATAAAGAACTGTATGGAAAAAATAGTAAATGTATTTTTAATATTTAGTCATTGCAATAAAACAGAGGTTAATAAATTGTAGGCGTAAGAAATAGAATTTGGTCATTGCTACAATTTTTTGGATAGTTTGCATGTTAAATTAGAGTGACATGAAAATTACACTAGTTAACTTAATGTTAGAACTGTGGAACAGGATAATAAAGATACACTAAAAACTACAAACGCTCCATAGTGGACTTCACGGAGTCAAGAATCCTAAAATAATGGTAGAACAGAAGAACTTCGAGTTCATGAACTCTGGCTGAATATCATAAAAGAATCTTGAAATAGTTTTCCAAACATCTTTTGGAACCACATTATCATAATAGAAGTAGGGGTCCCAATAGCATGTTCAGGCAGAGATTTGTTCACTGACCTTGACCCATCGGCTTTTAGTTAGTTTTAGCTTGCCAAAATAGACCATGCTTAGTGAACAAGTCTTTTACCTAAACAGGCTATTGTGCCACCATACTTCTATTATGAAAATGTGGCACTTGCTCCTAAAGCTGTTTAGACAATTATTTCAAGATTCTTTTATGATTCAGCCAAAGTATGTGGACTTGAAGATCTTTTGTTCTACCATTATTTTCTGGTACTGGAGGAGCGCTCCGTAGACTTCATAGAAGATTGAGTCAGATGCAGAGATGGCTTGCAGGGCAAATATTCTGCTACGTTGTACCATTATTTTAGAATTTTTGAATACGTGAAGTCCACTGTGGAGCGTCCGTAATCTTTGGTGTGTGTATATCTTTCTTGTCTTGTTCTAGAATTCTAACATTTTTCTTTTGTTGACCTAGTGAATGATACGAAGGTTGATTGGTGTAATTTTTATGTGAATTGTTTTTATCTTTATGAAGGTTGATTGATGTAAATTATCAATATTTATCAAGTTCTTTATCTAATATGAAGACCTATGTCCATTTTTTCACATAATACGATGCAGATGGACTAGCAATGGATGTACAACGTGGATAGATGGACCAATGAGTTCTTTGATGGCTTGCATTATTTTTTCGAAGTGGCCAGAGCCAATAAGCCAGAGAAGGGATTCATATGTTGTCCATACTTCCAATGCAGTAACAAGAACTACTCTTCCTGGGGGACTCTTCACAGCTACTTATTTAGATACGGTTTCATGCCTAATTAGTTGGTTTGGAACAAGCACGAGGAAAGAGGAGTTATAAAGGAAGATGTAACATCCGCGGAAATCACCAACTAAAATCACCCGTTAAAAATCGCTTTCAAAATCTTTTTACCGCTGAGCTCCCGGAAATCGAAAACTTTCCCGGCGATTTCGCCGTCCCGGCACCTAGGCCGACAGCCATCATCTTTACCCGTGCCTGTAAATCTCATCGCGTGCCGTCGTCAGACCGCCGCGCGCGTGCTCTGACCGCGTGCCGCAATCGCCGCCGGTTCCCCCTCTTTCTTTCTATGTTTCCTCCCTCTTTCTTTATTTTTCCTATTCCTTCTCCTTTCTTTTTCTTCTTCCTCCTCCTTCTTCTCTCTCCTCCTCTCTTCTTCTTCATGGCGCTACTCCTCCTGGTTCCTGGCGCCATTTCCTTTGGCTGGCCCCCCCACCGGCGCAATTACTCCTCCCGGCGCCCACGTCTCCCTGGCGCCACGCCGCCCGGCCGCCTCAGGCCGCGCCCCGCCCCGGGCCCCGTACCGCCTCCCGCCGCCCGGCCGACCCCGCCTCCGGCCCGCTCCGCGCCGGCCGACCCCGCCGACCCCTTCCCGCGCCCCTCCTGCGCCGGTCCCACCTCCGTCCCCGCTCCACGCCGCCCGCCGCCGGCCCCTACCTCTTCGCCGGTGCCGCCCGCCGCACGCCACCATTGTCGTGCCGCCCTCCTCCGGCGCCCGAGCCCCTACCGCCGGCCCGGCCTGCCCGGCCCCCACCCCCATGCCGCACACCGCCGGCCGCCCGGTCCCCCACCGCCGGCCGCCCCTCGCCGGCCTATAAAAAGGGCCGCTCACCCAGCCTCCACCACCACCCCAGCTCGCCACCGCCGCCCGTGCGCCACCGCCTCCTGCCGCCGCCCGTGCACCGCCACCTCCCGCCGCCGTCCGTGCGCCGCCGCCTCCTAGCCACTACCGGCCGCCCCCTTCCCCATCCTCAAAGCCCCGAGGTGAGAGGCAAAATGGGCTCCCCTCCACTTCCTCTACCGCCCCGGCCCTCGGCTCACCGCTGGCAAGGCCCGGCCGGCCGGCCACCTCCGGTCAACCCCCACCTTTTCCCAAATTACCAATAAGTCCTTCCACCACTCACATAACCCTTCTGCAGATAAGCCCCTCCACCTCCAAAAGTATTTACAAATAGGCCCCTAGTTTATTATAAATCAGTCCTAAACCTCCATTTAAGCCCCTAATTCATGTTTAACCCGTCATTTCATGCGCCAAACTTCCTCCAATTGATCCCAAATTTTACCACATCATCCTCCAGAATACTTTCGCCGATCCATATCCAAATTTCCCAAAAATAATCTTTCTACCTATTTTCCGTTCACGTTTTCTGTTCGGAGCTCACGGTTAAAAACCGATCTTTCTTTTATTTATTTGTGTGTCCGTTGGTGTGTGCCATAGATCGCGGATTGCCCGAGGAGGATCCCGAGGAGGAGTTTGACCACGAGCCCGAGCCCGAGGATCAGCAGCACGAGCCGGAACTCCCGGAAGGCTTTGAAGACGGCAAGTCCAATCTCACCCTTTGATGCATACCTAATACCTAGTTTTCAAACCCAACCTATTGGCCTGTTTTACAAAATGCATATTATTTCATTGCAAGACATGGTTGGATAGCCACCCCTTGATTGTTATGAACGTTCCTTGTTGTCCTATGGTTGTTTCTAAATATGACCCGCTCTATTTACACGATAACCACTGCTAGAACGCTTAGAAAATTGCTACTTAAACTTCAATCACTATTACAATGGTTTATTTAGAAAATAAATGTGTGTGCGTGTTCAACTGGGAAAATGGTTTTTCGAGTTCAAAGGAAAGGAATATGCAGACAGGATGGATGGGTATTCCTTGTGTGGGATGCTAGGTTGTTGTGCTCGTACCTTAGTGGTTGAGTAATGTCGGGAGATATCCATCTTGTCATGGTTAAGGACCGAGTTGATGTGTCATCTTGCCTAATTCAACCATCATGCAACCACTCGACCCTTGTATGGGCAACGGCTTAGCATAAATCCCACTAGCTGAACTGTTAGTCTTCAGGGGTGCTGGTGAGCAACGGGAGCCCATGGAAAAGGAGTAAGATCTTGGTGACTTAGGTCCCGGTTACGGTCTCGTGGACGAGCCACGAACCCCTTGGGTGCTTCCGTGAGGGCTAGCCAGTCTTAGCTAAGGTGGGTAATGGCTTTGTTAGGATCCGCACCGGCACTAAGGTGATCGTGCTGCGGTATCCTACTTGTGGGAAAAGTGTACAACCTCTGCAGAGTTGAAACCTATCCGGGTAGCCGTGTCCACGGTATTGGACGAGTTACGGCTTGGTCACATAACTAACACTTGGGCATGGTTGTTGGGTGTGTGTGTGCGTGCGTGTGTGTGGAATTTTGGAAGTGTCCGGCAGTTGTGCCGTGCACTATGGTGGACGGGGAGTCCGATAGCGATAAAACTTGGATCCTTTGTGTAGGATCAACCCCACTTAATGTTTCAGTTATTAAAGAAAAGCTTTACAAAAATTTGTTTGAAAATGAGCGCTTGCATGTGTTGAAAAATCTAGCTTTATTGCAAATAAACTCTAGCCTATCCTTGATTTATCCTGTGCATATACTTGATTGTATCCCCCTCCGTGGATGGGGTTGGACTTGTTGAGTACGTTCGTACTCACCCTTGCTTCGTTACTACAGAGGAAGACCCGGACTACATCGCCGAAGACCTTGAGTAGAGGTTGTGTCTGCACCCAACGCTGCCTGTGGTGTTGGCCCTTCCAAGATGATGCTGCTGTCGTGTAGTCCTGAGTGCTATCTTTTGGCAGTCACTTGGTTAGCCGTTGTTGTTTATTTACTTCTTATCGCTGCGTGGCTCTCACGCCCACTCCCTCGGGAGTTGTACGGTAACTGAATTATCTGTCAAATAAATGTGTTATCAGCCTCCTGGGACTGATATTTGTATCACATTTAGTCTCTACTTGTGTGGGGATGCTTCATAAGACGACAAAGAAGAGGAGGAGGATAACAATATTCTGGATTGGACTACAGGCCAAACTTTTGCAGATACTACAATGGGTGAGGCTGATGAAGAAGAGTTTGCAGAAGACAGTCATATTGATGATCTTGGTCAGGTGCTACGGGGAAGGAATAAGAAAGACTGCGAAATTGGGAAGGAATCAGAAAAATTGCAGCGTATGATAGATGTACCTAGATTGCACGCAGAGGCATAAAAAGCTTGGGTACCACACAGAAAATGCTGCAATGGAAGGCAAAAAATGGTGTGTCCGATAAGACATTTCAGAGGATATTAAAAATTGTAAAGGACATGCTTCCCGAGAATAATGAATTGCCGTCCACAACATATGAAGCTAAATAGGTTGTTTGCCCTCTGGGATTAGAGGTTCAGAAGATATACGCATGCCCTAATGATTGTATCATCTATTGTGGTGATGAATATGAGAAATTGGATGCTTGTCCTATGTGCGAAGCGCTGCGGTATAAGATCAGGTGAGATGATCCTAGTGATGTTGAGGGGCAGTCTTCCAAGAAAAGAGTTCCCATGAAGGTGATGTGGTATTTTCCTATAATACCACGTTTGAAGCGTTTGTTCATAAACAAGGCGAATGTACAATTGGCGCTCGTAAAGCTATGCACGTTTCTCAATGCGATTTTGCAGAAGGCAATTGATCCAACCAAACTACTAAAACTACAGAATGATGTGGTACAATATCTTGTCGGTTTTGAGTTGGTATTTCCACCATCCTTCTTCAATATTATGACGCACCTCCTGGTTCACCTAGTCAAAAAGATAACTATTCTCGGTCCAATATTCCTTCACAACATGTGGTCTTTCGAGAGGTTCATGTCAGTCTAAAACATTATGTTCTTAATCATGCCCGTCCAGAAGGAAGCACCGCCAAGGGATATGGAACAAAGGAGGTCATTGAGTTTTGTGTTGATTTTATTGACTCAATTAATTCAATTGGGGTTCCAGTATCATGCCACGAGAGGAGGCTACGGGGAAAGGGCACCCTTGGAAGGAAATCAAGTTTGAGCAATGATAGTTATTTGTTCCATAAAGCACACTTTACGGTTTTGCAACAATCGTCCTTGTGGCTCCGTATATCAAGGAACACAAGCAGATTCTATTTTTCCTATACCCAACAAAATCTGATGCCTGGATTATACGTCATCACATGGATACTTTTTCCTCTTGATTGCATCAACACCTTATGGGTAACTTTGTGATTCATGAACAACTCGCTTGGTTAGCTAGGGGACCTTCTAGCACAATCGTGAAATTTCAAGGTTACGAGATAAATGGTTATACATTTTACACGAGAGACCAAAACAAAAAAACACCAACCAAAATAGTGGTGTCCGTATAGATGCCATAGACAGCAACGGGAGATGGGACCCATATTATGGTTTCATAGAGGAGATCTGGGAACTTGAATATGGATCGCTGAACATCCCTCTATTTCGTTGCCAATAAGTGAAGCTGACTGGAGGTGGCATAATGAAAGATCAGTATGGAATGACAATAGTGGACCTAACCAAGACTGGATACAATGATGAACCATTCATGCTTACCAATGATGTGCATTAGGTTTTCTATACGAAGGACATGTCTAGCAAACCCAAGAAAAATTCAGAAGATAAAGAAAAACCATGGGAGCCAAAGCGCCACATAGTGCTTCCAGGTAAAAGAAAAATCGTAGGAGTCGAGGACAGAATAGACTAGTCAGATGATTATGATCAATTTGATGGCATGCCTCCATTCGCTGTCGAAGTTGACCCAAGCATTATGCTAACAAAAAAAGAGGCTCCATACTTACGTCGCGATCATGACCAAGAAACTTTGATCAAGAAGTTTTTTAACATTACATTGTAATGCTCTATAGACAACCTTTATGTAATGCTTTATGGTCATATATCAGAACCTTTTTACTATATTTTAGTGATGTGAAAAACTCATTTATGTAATGCACTAGATACGATTATCCTTTATGTGAGTTTTTGGCTCATCACATTATTATTCGATCAAATTATTACGAGGTTGTGCGGGAAATGCAAAGGGGGAGGAAATCAAGACTTCCATCAAGAACAAGTTTAAAATTATTATGAGGTTTAAAACAATTGATACATTTTTCATGATCAAATTATTTATTACAAGAGTTTTTTATCAATAAAGTGTAAAAATAACTATTTGATAATTTAATATATTTTTGCATGTTCAAAATATTGAATATAAAGATTTTAGTTGTAAAAATATTGAGTATTACCAACTGGGACTAAGGGGGTATAAATATCCGCGCCTTCTTCCTCCTCCCAGACTTAGAAGATTTCACAGCCGCCTCGTCTCCTCCGTCTCCTGGCCGTCATCTCATCATCACCACCGCCGCCGGCCCGCCTTATCTGCGCCGTCCTCATCGACGTCGTCCTTGCCCCTTGCCTCCGCGCACCGCGGCACCCCCAGCGCCCTCCACCAGCCTCCCCTTGTGCGCCGCCACACACCGGCCGGGTGCCACCGTCGCCTCCTCTCCAATGTCAGCCCTCCCCCTCGAGCCTCCATCGCCACCGTCATCTCCTTCATCATCGTCGTCGCTCCCTGGCCTCCACACCACTGCCGTCTTCTCCGCACCCCGGCTCCCCGGCGCCATCCCCCGGAGCACCCCTGGCCACTGCCACATTTTGCATGCGTGGCCTGGCCGCCCATTCGCCTCCGCGCCCTAGCTCCCCGGCCCGACGCCCTCCTCCTCCCCTGGCCCACCAGCTTCTCCGCTGCTGCAAGGCGCCGCGCGCGAGCCCAGCACCCGAATGATGCCCAGCCGTACATGCGCCGCCCCCGGCCACTGTCATCATCGTCGATCGCAATCTCGCGGTGCCGCCCCACCGTCCCCTGGCCTCACTCACCGGCCCGCTGCCGCACGCCGCTCTGCCCCAGCGCCGGCGCCCCCTGTCTAACCGCGAGGTACGGGCGCCGCCCCCTCCCTCCACCCAACCGTGGCTTGCTGATGCAAACCGCATTTTTTAGTCAGTTTAATGTGTAAATTGTATAAATTAGAATAAATTTTTAGAAAATTGGTATAAACTAGTTTAAATACTTAGAAAATTTGTACAAATTAGTTTAAATACTTAGAAAAATTAGTACAAATTAGTAGTTTAAATACTTAGGAAACTTGTACAAATTAGTTTAAATCCTTATAAAAATTAGTACAAATTAGTTTAAATATTTATAGAAAAATTGTTCAAATTAGTTTAAATACTTAGAAAAATTGTATAAATTAGTACAAATTAGTAGTTTAAGGGTGTGTTTGGTTGGGCTATGGCTTTTGGAAAAGCTACTGTGAGCTGTGGGCTGTGGAAAAGCAGCTGTGAGAAAGCAGCTGTGGGAAAAGCAGAAGACCGTTTGGTTAGAGGAGCTGGGAAACTGTAGGCCGTGTAAGAAATACCTGTAATGCCCCTAAAGGTCTGTGAGTGTGTTTATATGCAAATTGCTCGTAACAAAATAAATTTTATATATTTTTCATCCATTAAAGTGATTGGTCCACATAAATAGAACTATATCCATCAAAAGTTCTATACAAGGATGCCATCCTTCAACATGGATGAGCAGGGAGCGGCGGACGGCTGGCCGGCGGCCGACAACCGGAGGCGACGGGCGGCGGGGTGTGGGGGGTCATTGGGCGGCGGCCGGCCGTGGGGCACCGGGCCAGCGACGGGGGGCGCCGGGCCGACGACCGGGGGCACCGAGCGGCGGGCCGACGACCGAGGGCGGCTGATGGCGGGCCGGCGGATGGCAGATGGCTGGCCAGCAGCCGGTGACCTGGGGCGACGGGCGTCGGGCGGCGGCAGTCGGGGTCATCGGGCGGCGGCCGTCCGGGGACGGGGGTGTGGAGGGCGGCCGGGGGTGTTGGGTCGGCGGGAAGCGGACCGGCGACCGGGGGCGGCGGATGGCGGGCCAGCGGACGGCGTCCGGCGGCGACGGGTGGCGGGGTGCGGGGCCACCGATGGCGGCGCGCAAAGAGACGGAAGGGTATGCGGGGAGGAGTGGACGGACGCATCGGGAGAAATAGATCGGGGCAAAAAAAATGAATCGTTACCTTTATAATTAGTGGTAGGTGGGTAATTTTTTACCCCAAAAGCACTTGAAAGCAGGGGGAAGGTGCTTTTGATTTTGTACTAGAGCAAAAGTAGCTTTTGGGCAAAAGCATGTAGAGCTTTTAGGCCCTTTGGTTGGCTTTTGGCTTTTGCAAAAGCAAAAGCAGGTTGGAAAGCCTAACCAAAGGCACCCTAAATACTTAGGAAAATTGTACAAATTAATCGGCAAGTGGCCCCAGCAGTTACTGAGATGGCCCAATCTGAAGGACTGCCGGATCCCATTGTCGTCGTCAGTCTTTCTCAATGCCGAAGCAGCTGTGCTTCCACAAGGGTCCCCGATGAGAACATGTCAAGCTTACCCGTGGTTGTGCAGGACAACCAACGGTACCCTGTGGATGGCATCACTCAGCGCACCTCATGTGAGCTGTACGGAACATTTGGCAACCTCACTATTAATGTATACACATATATAATATATGCAATTATCTCAATTGAGGAGTTTAATAATTTTTTCTCCTACATGTACAGGTGACGTACGGAAGTGTTTTACCAATCCTGCTAGAGCAGACAAGCCATGGCATGGCGATTCCACCTGGCTACTCCACCGTTGGGGTAGAACAGATATGTGATAGTAAAGTAAATATGAAGGCCTAGAGCTCGACCTCCCAGGAGGTAATGGGGAAAGGACACTAGGAGATGCAGTTCACGTTATCATTCTATGGCGCAAACTTTACATCATCATCCCCATCCAGGAGGCATCGTTTCTTCCCATAGATCCCCCGCAGCCACCATCTCCTCAGAACTCAAGGCCGTCATCTCCAACACATCCACCTCCAGGACCGTCGTCACTACCAGGATCGTCGCATCCTGCTCGATCACTATCTCCAGCACCATCGAATCCTACAGGCGGGAGCGACGATGACAAAAACACCCCTCCTCGATCACCGTCTGCAGTGTTGGGACTACATTCTGGTGCGAGCAAGGAACCACCTGCAGCACCTCTCAAGAAGTCATGACCACCGCCTTCCAAGCCAAGGCAGCCAAAAGCGAAAGAATCGAGGAAGAAAATAGAAAAGTGTGAACTTATTAAGAAGCTAGCAGGCGATATGACTCGTGAGAAATTGGAGCAGGCTCGCAAGCACATGTAAGGGAGTGGTTGGAAAAAAATCATTGCAGAAAGAAAAGCGAAGGAGATGGAGCCTAAGCTAGTAGATCCAGCCAAATTAAAGTTTTGTATTAGCATGAAAAAAGAAGTCAAGAAGAAACTACTATCGAACTACGATCGCTCGTTAGTTAAGTCTTGGCAAAAGAAAAATCAAGGAGAGTCGTCGTTCGGTCGTACTGTCTCCCAGCTCGGGCAACAAGATTAGCAAGCAGATCAAGAAGCTCAACAAATAGTAGCTTTGCCTTTAAAACAACAAATCAAGATCATTAAGTTTATGGAAGAGACAGGTCTCTCGCTTGCTGAAGTTCTAGGGCAAGACAAACCGCCACCTCCAGAAAAGATTGTACCTAAATGGAATTTTGAGTTAGGCAAGCCTCTAATCAGGCCTGAATTTGTACAGAAGCTCACAACTAAGTTGTATGAATTCCATCAGTGGTACATGGAGCAATCGGTCAATGACAGAACCATGTTCGCTCTTCTTGTTAAACCGATTGATTTTTTTGGTGAAGGTGAGAAACTGCTATGATTAGAATTCAAGGATATTTATGAAGTGTACCATCAAGATACCCTTGATGTATCTCTTATCAGCGTCTGAGTTCTGTAAGTGTGTGTTTATTAGATGTTAATTTTAGCTCAGGTCATTATTGTGTGTGTGTGTCATCCCACTAACTTTGTAGGATGCAAATTCAGATGTGCCGCTTAGAATCCTACTTCAACGTTGGCTTCATAGACCCAACGCTTGTTAACCACAAGCAGATACAGGATAAACTAAAGTCTACATTGGGCGCAATATATAAATTCTTGGAGTAACAGAATTATAAACAATACATACTACTGCCTTAAAACTTTAAGTAAGTGCGGGTACTGTCTATTTTCATTTTCCTTTCGTTACCAGTTAGTTCTAATATGAATATTTATGTACACAGTTACCACTGGATTCTTCTTATAATTATGATTGATAAAAGCAACGTTATTGTGTTTGATTCATTGAGGAAACTAAAGGACGAATACCAAGACATTCAAGATATGCTTAACTTGTAATAATTCTGGACCTTTATCTCTATGCAAAACTTTGTTTCCTAAATTTTCACCTAACACTATATCATTCATTATTTTAATTCGCAGCGCATGGAAACAATTCCGTAAGTATCACCGTGGTGATTTCAAAGAAAAACTTACATTCAGTATAACTTTCCCGGTATGTATGAAGTTTGCACATTTTGTATATTCTGTAACACGAATATTTCATAACTTAATTTTTTCGCTAAAGTGCTTGAGATAGGAACAAGGGAATAATGTTACACCAATAATTAAATATAAGGAGCTAGAAAATAATTAATTATTAATAGGTTTATTTTACGTACATTTATATCGGTCGATAGCACCTTGTCCCTCACGAAATTACAGGTGTGGCAGATTAGCGAAGAACTCTTGGAGAAGGATAGGCTTTTAGCAATCCAAGAAAGTCTCATAGGATTTCTGGTGGATGAGGTGATAAATCCCAAAGGGGAATTTTATTACGATGGACATTCAGTAGCTGAATCGAGCAACTCCATCGCGGGAGGATCCTAGGAATTAAGAAGACAAATTATTGTATATATAGTAGTTATAATTAATATTATGCATATACTATCATGAAATATATATATATATATGACATGCATACAATACGAGCGTATACGTGTAAATAGTGTACGCTAAGGATGTATACGTATAGGTATATATATGTGTGTGTGTGAAGCAACAATTAGCATTAATATGGAAAAGAATTCAGGGTAAAAAAAAAGATCTTTAGTCCCGGTTGGTATCCAGGTGGTATTACCAACCGGGACTAAAGATGGTTTTCACTCCCGGGTGAGTGATTCGGGACTAAAGAGGGGGACTTTTAGTACCGAAAGATTAGTCCCAGTTGGATATTCGAGAGATATGACTCTATCCAACCGAAACTAATGCTCACTTTTCCACCAGTGAAACGATGTCGGTAGGGCACTCTAATGAAACATCAGATCAAGATAATGAAAAATGATTTTTCCATGTATGCAGAATTGTGAGCATCTTTTTTTTTTTGCCCTAAAAAAATGTGAGCGTCCTTTTTCTAAAAAAGAATTGCGAGCATCGGTGTGTACATGATCTGACAGATTGATTTAACTACTGTTTCAGCAAATCATTTGTACCAATGACACCTCTATTTATGTGAAGGGGAGCTGAGGGAAACAGTGAATGGACAGCATTAAGTTTGCTGCAAGACCTTCATCTCACTTCTACTGGCAAAGACTATGCACCGGCACCGCGCTGATGTGGCCTGTGGGGAAAATTCAACATCACAAACCCCCAATCATTTGTTTTTTATTTGCGAAAACAGTTTTTTTAGAAAAAAAATCCCAAACAATTGCTGAAGACTGCATTGCCGGATGACAACTGAAAAGGATAGTGGATAGTTACGGCTCTAATCTCTATTGGCTACCAGTTGCAAAGCCCATACAGAGAGCCAGTCGATCGCTTCTGCTTCTGGACCCATAAATGCTCGTCTGAGCTTGATTTCTTCCAGCCCAATAGTTCAATAGTTTTTCACCACTGACCAGCCCGGCGGGCCACAACATTCAGACAGAGAGAGCCGCACGCGCGACTCCACCGGGCCACCAGCTTTTCCTCCCTCGCTCGCGCTAGCTCGTGGCTCCTGCTGGGTCCGTTCCACGATTCCACGGGCTGGCCTCTCCTCCGCGACGTCCCGGCTGGGTCGCCTGATTGCATTGGATCTGCACTTGTGCGCGAGTACAGACTCCAGAGGCCTGATGCAGTGGCGAATGCAGGCTAGCTTCTAAGGAGGGTCATCTACCTTATCCTTCTTCTTCCTCCTCTTTTCCTTCTTCTTTCTCTCTTTTTTCTTCTCCATCTCCCTCCTCTTTTCCTCCTTTGTCTTCTTTTTCCTCTCTTTTTTCTTCTCCACCTCCTTAATACATGGTAAATTTTTGTTATCTCTGAGCATGTAGGCCTAGCCCCCTGTGTATCTGCTCCTGGCCTGATGTGATCGTACTGATGAGTGATCTGATAGCCTATCTGACGCTGTAATGTGGGAGCCCACTAAACCGTCTAAGAAAATATTTCACAAACGCTAATTCACTTTGGCGCTGGTGTGCCGCGATGTCGGTGTCCTCCACCGTTCGATTTCCTGCGAATGGACCACAAGAAAGTAGGCATACACCCTATACCGGTTGAAATAATGGGTCTAGCCCGTAGTAATTTCAGAATTCCAAATAAATCTCATAGGCCCATGTGGGCAAGAGGTGGAGTGGTGCAAGTCTTTAGTCCCACATTGCTAGTGGAGGAGAAGGATGACCAACTTAAATATGGAAGTTGTCTCCACTCCTCCAAGCTAAGTGTGTGGGGAGAGAAGGAGAGCTCCACTTGTGTGCACTTGCTCGCCATGCCTTGCCGAGTGGGGTGGGGTGGGGATGGTCTGCCAAAATCTGACCCCTCACCTTGTAGGGGAGTAGTTTCCTTTTGCCGTTTTATTTTTTAGTTACTTGGTCTTTAAGTCAGCGAGATATATGGAATCCTAATCGGTTTAGATCACGATCGCGACGTGGGAATCGTGGACCCTCCTATATATGTGACCTACTGGCCTCTACCGAAAACAGATCTATTCGAGTTAGGGTTTTGCCTCCTCTCGCTGTTGCGCCGCCACCGTAGTCTACTCCATCCCGATTGTCGGCGTGCACCGGCGATTGGGAGAGCAGGTCTCCGGAACTGTCGTCTTCAGCGATCCTGCACCGGGAAAGGGCGAATACTCTACCGAAAACAGATCTATTCGAGTTAGGGTTTTGCCTCCTCTCGCTGTTACGCCGCCACCGTAGTCTACTCCATCCCGATTGTCGGTGTGCACCGGCGATTGGGAAAGCAGGTCTCTGGAACCGTCGTCTTCAGCGATCCTACACTGGGAGAGGGCGAATAAGGTTTTTGGGAAGCGCTCTGCGCGACTGCTCGATCGCTTCCTCCGCTTCGCCAAGTTCTTTGTCAACTCTTTCACCACAGCTCGTCTACCTCTTCGTCACTTGGGCGTCACTCGCCATCGCGAACCACGTCAGGTTGTTGATCGTCGTCGCCTGCTGTAAGGAGCCGATCTTCATCAAAAAAGAAACGTACGATCTCTTATCTCAAATTATGTCTTCCATATTAGTTATTATGATCTGTTGCAGTCTGATAGCATTAGATAGTATGGTAGAATATGTGATTCTATTTGCAATAATAGACTTGTCTAGATCTTACGTAGACATGTCTAATTTAATCTGCTATCTGTTCATCGTATTCATGATTCATTTCTGGATTAAATTAAAACTAAAAGTACTTATATTTCCATCAATACCTGTGTAGCTGTCAGATGGAGAAAGAGTAAGAATCTTTTATTTATTTACGTGTCTCTCCTCTCCCATTAACCACCGGCTTCTTCAAGTTTTATGTTCTTCATCGAGCTGCTCCCTCCACCATGGCGTGAGCTTCCTAGGCGGCGCCGGTTGACGATGGACAAGCACCGAGAACGAGAGTCCGATAGGATCCTTTTAAGATTCAGCCTGTGGGTTAGTTCGCACAACGTTTTAGGTGTGTTAGGTGTGGTTTGCAGAGTGGTTAGGGGACGACAAGTTCTGGCCGCGCGGATGAGTAATGCCTGACTGCATTGCACTTGCACTTCTGCGAGCAGGGCAGACTACAGAGGCCTGCTGATGTGATCGCAGTGATGAGTGATCTAATAGCCTATCTGATGCTGTGATGTGAGAGCCATCTGATGCCGTCTCACAAATGAATACTCTTAGCGTGGCGCCGAGAAAGATGACAATCGATACTCCTTCCATCCCACCCACAAAGAGTGCAATTCTAATTTTTTAAAACATATTAGTAGTAGCGTGAAAAGACTCTAATGCTCTCATTTGTTGGTCACGTGCAGTAAGTTTTGACGTACAAATCAGATCTAACCACTTAATTAGACAGGTAGTTAGATCTATTTTCTAGGATTGCACTTTTTTTTTATTTTTTTTTTAAAAAATACTGGAATTTCACTCTTTATGTGACGCGGGAGGGGGGGGGGGGGAGTAATCCAATAGGATGGTGATGTGGTAATTGACGCCATGGTATGGTAACTGCCATAGTGCCAATGTAGTATTGTGTATAGTCTTTTGTGTTGACCTTGCATTATCCTACATAATAAAACACGTTACTCAAGCAGCATTTTCGTGGAAAAAAGGAAGTTACACTTACAGAACC
Source organism: Setaria viridis (assembly GCF_005286985.2). Lineage (NCBI taxonomy): Eukaryota > Viridiplantae > Streptophyta > Magnoliopsida > Poales > Poaceae > Setaria > Setaria viridis. Next base: position 26,784,024 of record NC_048263.2, on the reverse strand, counting down.
ATAAAGCTCATTTGTTCATAACCATCTTGCAAAACGATAAACAATAACCTTTGTAGAAAAACATTTATCATACAATAATAAACATGTAAACATTGCTACTATTGTGTGCTACTAGCGTAGTACTCCCTCCGTCCCTGTCATTCCTACCTCTTAGAATTCAATCGTAATCAACTTTGACCAAATATATAAAAAAATTAATATTTATGATACATAATTAGTATAATTAGATAGATCGATGAATCTATTTTTATAATAAATCTATTTAAAAATATAAATGTTGCTAATATTTTCTACAAATATAGTTAAACTTAAAAAAATTTAACCAGCACGCTTCCCACGGTGACGGATAAAAAATGTGACCATGCTTCCCATGGGACTGAGGAGTACTCCATGGAAGAAAATTCGAAATTCCATCTTCACTTCTCTCATTCTCTGACGGTCTGGCCAGGTGACCTCCCAGTCCCCGCTCATCCGCCGAGCGAGCGAGTAGCGGCGGCGGAGGAGGCCAGACGGTGTCACAGGTTAGGAAGGCCATCCGCGTTCCTTCCCTAGTGCGTGCCTCTCTCATTCTCCATCCGCGCCCTTTCAATCCTCATGTAGCTGCTCACCCGATGCCTTGTAGAGAGGACGCACGCCACATGTTCGACGGAATGCGGCTTCAGAAGCGGAGCAAGGACGACGAGGCGTCCACCGCGTGTGGCGGCACGGACCGCATCAGCGGCCTACCGGAGGGCGTCCTCCACCACGTGCTGTCCCTCCTGCCAGCGCACGACGCGGTGCGGACGTGCGTGCTCGCCCGGCGCTGGCGCCACCTCTGGAGGTCCGCGCCGGGGATCCGCATCACCGGCGTCAAGGGGTGGCGCGACGCCGACAAGTTCGTCGCCTTCGTGGACCGACTGCTCAGCCTCCGAGGGAGCTGCGCGCCAGTGGAGTCATGCAAGATGAAATTCGATGCGGGCGACTTCGACTTTGACTACTTCCTGCTTGCCAAGAAGCAGCACGTGAGCCACTGGATCATGGATGCTGTGCGCCTCAATGTCCAGGTGTTCCGATTATCTTTTGCCGAATTGGAAAGTTTCTGTCTACCTCATCTGCCTCTCGTCAGCCAGCACCTCGTGAGGCTAGAGCTTGCCTGCGTTGATGCCAACGACAGCATTCTTGATTTTTCAGGCTGTCCCGCACTTGTAGTTCTGAGGATGAAGTACTGCTTCGTAAATGCTGGCAAACTGCTATCTGCATCCTTGAAGAAACTAATCATGATTAATTGTGAATTTCGCCGGGGAAACCGCACCAGAATTTCGTTGCCAAGTCTTGTTTCACTGGAGCTAATTCGTTGCTATGGTAGGACTCCTCTGCTTGAATGCATACCATCCCTAGAAAGAGCTATTGTCAGCCTTGCTGGTTATTCTGAGGACTACTGTATTGATGGTGGCACCGGCGATTGCGGTGATGATTCTTGTGAGGGTTGTCGATATTATTACGGGTCTGATGGTAACCGCAACAACTGTGTGTTTCTCAAAGGTTTGTCGGAAGCAACACACGTGGAGTTGTCAGCTTGTCCTGGTGTGGTATGCTCGCAACTCCATTCCCACTTATCTCCTATTGTTATTTCAGTTCTTATCTCTTGTGAGGTAAATTCATCAATCAATAATGCTTTGTCAAATGAATTCACAGAGAAGCTGTACGCTAATGTGTGTTGCACTCTGTTCACTATTCAAACCATTATACCAGTGATTCAATCAAAACTTCTGGTTCTAGTATTACATAAATTCTAACGAAAATATATAATATCTCTAGATAGTGACTTTTGACTGATTTTAATTTCAGCATGGCTCACTCATTATGGAAAGTATATTCTTACTTATAAATTAGATACAATATAAAAAAGATAGGGGTCTATATTTTCCTCATTTCCTCCTTGTAGTTTGTTTGAATTTATAACTTTACCTAACAGATGTTCACCAAGCATATATTTGTCATTGGAATTACCGACTTCCTGCTCTGATCTGGCTCCTTTACATGTTGCCTAGTTTGTTTTCAATAGGGATTTAAAGTGGTGCCCTATATTTACCAAGTTAAAGACTTTGCTACTCGATGAGTGGTGTGTTGCTGATTGCAATGCATTGATTTGTTTCCTCCAACATTCGCCAGCCCTGGAAAAGCTTACTCTTCAACTTTACATGGTATGATATGTTGTAGTTGATGTCTTATTGAACTTACCATCAATGATTGATGATTGATCTGTTTGGAATAATATTTGTTTGCTGTAGGCATCCCAATATCCAGTGAAAACAGATGGAAGATATAACCCATTGGAGCTGCCATTTGCATCCCATCATCTTAAGATAGTTGAAATCAAATGTGAAGAGGTCGATGGGAGGGTTCACAAAATTTTAAGTAGCCTGAATACCTATGGCATACCACTGAATCACATTGAGATCCAACAAACTAATAGAAGTTCCGGATCTGGATGTAAGCCAAACACTTGATACTCTATGCTTGTTCTATGTATATCATCTATTTCCAAGAACAAAGAGAATAGAACACTAATTTAAAAAATGTGAATGTTAGGAAATGTGTGTGTGGCAGAAAGATAGGTGAATGCACACTCACTTTATGCGCCTCTTGTCTAGTGCAATTTATTTAGTTGCTTTAAATTGCTCTTCAGTTTCTACTCTTGAAACCAAGAATCAGTATAGGTGATGGTTATCCATTGTTCCACTTTAGTTCTGATTATTCAATGAAGTTATGCTTCCTCTTGTGCGTGTGTATTATCAGTGTCAAACACAGTTGCCCCATATGGCCCTGTCATTGTTCCTGTTATTTCTCATGTTAGCTAAGATTACTTGCCAAACATGAAAGCAAATAATGTGCCATCATACCGTATTAGTCTTTTCGTAGCTTTACAATATTAAAATAAAGTTCCATGCTGATGGAAATGGATATCTTATCCTTTGAAGACAAATAGACAATTTCCCATACACAAGGCTTACTTGCTAAGTCAGTAAATTTTTCCTCTGACATGCTTATGGGTTCCCTCTGAGTTGATTGTGCATTAACATTTCCTTGCAGACGTCAATTTGGTGTGCACTGGTTTCAGCTAAACTGGAGGTAAGAAGTATTTTCTTTTTACATGGATATTGTTTTATGGCTTATCTTGCACTTTGTGGTTATTGTTTTTACAAGATATCTTCTATCTTGATTAATTTGGATTGTTTATCCCAATGATCTCTAATGCAGATAATATTTAGATAGCTGGCAATTCAGACATAAGACTTTTCTGCTTATATCTGTGCAATCTGTACATTTGTGTATATAGGAAAGAGTGAAGACATCCTCATTGATTAAAATTCTGAATTACCGTAGCTGATGATATACAGAAACTGGCCGATCTCCTAGATTGGGTGATTTTTTGTTTTGGTTGGGTTTGCAATTAATAATCAAACAATGCAAATTCTATGTTTGGTTAGAAAAAGGAATCCGACAGAGCTACACTGTTAATGCTTCCATTTATCATCAAATCATTGGCATATTCAATTAATTGTTTCCTTTACACCAAACGGATTTGCATATAAAATGTTGTTTCAGATGCATCTTTTTTTAAATAATATACAGTTGATTTATCTCCACCAAACTTGTGTTCTCTACTCTTGCAACTGAACGTGAGTCTGTACGGAAGTCTGCATAAAAGGCACATCTGTATGGAGTTCAATCACATCTAGTAGGGGGAAGTGGTCAGATGTCATCTAAAGTTATCCGTTCATAGATTTCTTTTAGAAAATTTTGTTGAAAAAGATTTCCTGTATTTCACAGTCTCTTATCAAGCCATACAACCCTCACAGTTCTCATGCAGTATTCCGGTTGTCTTTGTACAGATTGCAGGCTCACGCAGAGTGGACAAGATTTTGAAGCTCACGCAAATGGACCTACTGTCTCTCGATTTTTGCCGAAGTCCACGTAACCCCCTAAACTATAAAACTGTCTAACCCCTGGGTTTCCAAAACCAGCTTACTTTTCACCTTTGCATCCAATTCAAACTGGTTTTGGTCACGTAGACAATAAATTTGCTTGTCTTGATGATTAGGATAGCCACAGCATCAATCATTGTTCACATGTCATGCAGACATCTTCCTCTTGTTGCTACAACAGAGGCAGCGGCTTGACGCCGAAAAATAAGAGCTTCTGCCAAGGGGTGAGGGCTCGATGAAGGGCTAGCGGGTGGCCTACAGTCATCGAGGGCGCCAAGCTCCTGGTCGTGACGATAGTCTGCACAGTCCACCACCGCAGCTCCGGCACAGACACGATGATGGCTTCAAGTCGAAGGAGCTCCTGCACGGGCACGCTACGCTAGGCGTCGAGCCCCGGCCTACTTGGTGCAGCGCTGAACCCGTAGCACTGTCACCAGGGAGCGACGGGATAGCTCAAAGGCGCTCCAGTCCTAGTGTCTACAGCCTCACAGGAGAGGAGCATCGTGAGCTGGCCTTGAGTGGCCGCTTGCTTGCGTGAGGAGGTGTTGTGGCTTGACTTGGATAAGTTAGTTGCTGCTGGATTGCTTTGCGGAGAGAGGAAAATAGGGGAGGCGAGAGGGGAAAAGAGTAAGGCGGTGCTAAAGCTGTCAAATTTGGATATGGATGTAGAAGAGCTGTGTGGTGCAGAGGAGTGCAGGTATTTTTGGTCTCCATGGATTGGATTGTTTACTCGGACGGGAGAGAGGAGCAGAGGAGGAAGGTGTTGCTGACTCGCTAAAGAAGAGAATAGGAGGGACGTGTGGCCGTGCATGGCCGTGCATAGAGGGCCAGCCAGCGGCAGATGTGGACAATGACCGATGTTGTGGCCATCCAATCATCAAACACAAGCAAATCCACTGTTCATGTGGCTAAAATCAGTTTTGATTGGCGCTAAAGGTGAAAAATGAGTTGGTTTTGAAAATCTAGGGGGTTATGTAAACGGTTTTACAATTTAAGGGTTACATGGACTTCAGTCATAGTTGAGGGTAGTAATTTGGACTTTTTCCTATCTCTGCCTAATAATAAAGAGCGGTTGTTTCTTCCAACCGTCATAGTTATTTTGTAAAAAATTCTCTTAACTTTTTCGTAATCAACCCGCAGTTCTTAAAATAGTTCTTGATAATTTTGTAAAAAGATGCTCAAACTTTACTGCAATTGGCCTGAGGTTCTTGAAGTTAAAGGGACGTACGTGACCCCGCCGCCATCCCCATGAATCAGTCCAAACCTGATTTGATGTCCTGGGTTCACACAGAATCAACATAGCATCCCCAATCGAACTGGTAGAATAGAAAAGACACGAGGAAGAAGATCCAAATCGAAGGCGAGCACCACGCGCTGCCACTACACACTGTAGTCCAGCGCGTCTCGCATCCTTGATGCGCCGCTCATGCGCCGGTTGCCCACTGCAAAGACGTGAGGGCTCGGCCAAGAGGCATAAGCACCCGGGAAGAAGGGGATTCGAAAGATCGAGACGACAAGGCGAGAGATGTGCAAGAATAGAGAATATAGATGAGACGGCCCCTCCCCTCCGCTCCCCGCGGGGGAAGCTCGCCCTGGAGGCCAGCGTGCCACCACTCACGATGGTGGGAGCGCGCCCCGGCCTCGCACCGTTGCACCCGGCAGGAGCCACTGCCCCTCCCCGTCGCTCCCGTGGGGGAACCTCGCCCAATGCGCCGCCGCTCCTAGCGAGGGGGAGCGTGCCCCGGCCTCTTGCTGCCGCTCCTCGCTGGAGAGGTTGCCCCGGTGGACCGCGTGCCGCCACTCCCCGCGGGGGAGCTCGCCGCGGAAGCTTGCACGCTACTGTTCCGATGGGAGGACCTCGCCCCGACTTGGCGTTGCTGGTCCGCACGGACAAGGGAGAAAGAGAAAGCAAGGGGAAGGAGAACGAACGGCGGCAGCGGAGCAACCGAGTAGGAGATCGAGATAAGGAGGCGGAGGGGTAAACCTGAGCGCAGCAATGGATGGACCGTCTGGGAGAAACATAGCGGTTACAGGAGTTTTCTGGAAGACATGCATAATCCACATCCTCAGTATATTAGCCAATCAAATAAATAGTGCAATTGGTTTGATCCGAACCATCTCGTGCTAATCAATTTCATTAGCGGCTGGATTGATGATTGGATCAATTACCAAACGTGTTGGTGTGTGATGGGGTTTAATGGGCATTGGGCCTAATCAGAGGATGGACCTTGGAGTGGTTGTTGGTCAGGAAGATGAGAAAAACATACCCTTCTATGCACCGTCTAATTGATCATAGAACGGAACTAACCCGTAGCAGCGTACGGACATTTCTGCTAGTTAATAATAAATGAATGTTGGGGTACTTTCGCAGCCATGAGGCTGTTGTCCTCCAAGAATGTAGGTCTCACATCGGCTCATGTATGATTGTAGAAATTCTTGGCCAATGTATGCAAGACGGCATTGATCTATAGCGAATATGATGTGATGAGCACGATTCATCTTCTTTGAATCTAATTTAAGTTTGGATATATATTGATGATTGAAAACTTGTGATCCCTGGCGTCTACTGGAGTCATACTGCTGATATCATTGTGCATGCAAATAACCTGTTTGTGGGTTGGGTCCTATGAATCTGTGGGATCAAAATCTGGGGTAAGGCTTGAATTTTCCCCAGGTGTCCTGTGTTGAAGAATCTAATTAAAGATTCCCAATACTGCAACATAATGCTGTGTGTGGGTTGTATGAATCCGGGGTCACGAATCAGAGCACAGTACTTGTCACAATGATATTCAGTCCACAGCTGCCCAGACGCGTAAGCTTGCCAACTCGCACCAATGGAAGACAACTCCTACCTCTGCCTCGGGGTTGGCTCTCGTGTCGCTGCTCCTCGAGCTCGCCAACCGCCAGGACCATGGTAGCTGCCGGTCATCGTCAGCTTGCACCACATCGCGGGCAAGCTCCCACACCGCGCGATGCGGGATCTAGCGAGGACTGCGACTCTGCGACCTGTTCCTCCGGCCGCACCAACGAGATCGTGGCCGTCCTCCTGGCTCGCCGGCCGGCTCGATCAGCACAGTCATGTTACTCATATCACTGCTTGATCAATACCGCAATGTAAAACTGAATGGCCGTTTCAAGGTTGATCCATCAGCACATTTGGTTACTGGTCACCTTTCACCAAAGTCTTATAAAACTGGGACTAGCCAGTGATGTGTACTAACCATGTATTAAATTCCAATACATTTTCACGCTTATTAACCTTATTATTAGGAGCAAGTTTAATTTCTGGCATCTACACCGACTAAAAACAAGAAGCAAGGTATGATATCCTCTACATGTCAAATTTTAGGGAAGCACACCCATTCATGATTCATGAATCATGAATAACAGCGTTCAGAATTTTTTTGCCCCGATGGCATGTTAGTAATTGTTCTAAAAGAAAGCCTCTGGCCCATAGAGGCACAAAAGTTGGGCTTGTGTATTTTCAGCCTTTAGAATTAAATGGATTTCACTAAACAGAAAATCGACCCATATACTAGGGTGTCATCTTATAGTAAAAAGCAGAAAAATTGTAAGCGCAGAGCAACAAATAGAAATCAATGTATATATATGTATATGTATATATATATGTGTGTATATGTATGTATATATATGTATATGTATATATATATGTGTGTGTATATGTATGTATATATATGTATATGTGTGTGTATATCAATGTACCGATTGGGACGCGCGGGTGAGCTCGGGTACGGAATAGCCTATTCCGTACCCAGGGTATTGTATAGTATAGTTATATATATATATATATATATATATATATATATATATATATATATATATATATATATATAATAGGGGTCAAACCAACGAACGTGGCCCGACCACAGTCCCACCTAGCCCACTCGCAGGCGCGGAGCGAACCACCCTCCTCCCAGTCTACCCAGCTCGGTTCCGCTCGTCAGCTACAACGCGCGAATTCTGCTGGCTCGGCTCTGGGCGATAGTACCCGACGCCGCAAATTGCTCCTGTTCCCCGTTGACCATCACAAACCCAAATCTCCATCGCGTGATTCGTTGGCCGCCAGACGCCGCCGGCGACGATCCCGTCCCACACTCGCAGCTTCAAATCGGCTCGCATCGCTATCCCTGGCCATCCGACGACCCGCCGCTGCTCTATTCCTTATCCCCACAAATTGTGCCTGTTTCCTAATCCACACCGCCGGAAAACTCCCGAAATCCCCATCCCCATCGATTCCTTTCGCCGCCGCCCTCGGCAGAAACGGCGTCGATCCGGCCTGCATCGAGGATGTGCTGCCGGAGAAGCTCCGGATCCAGATTCCTCGGTGCACGAGACCATTCGTCGGTGATACTGTGAGTCTGCTTTGTGGGCAGGGGATCGGAAGGCAGGTGAGCTGCCGCGCGACAGCAACAATCCCCTATTCCGCATGCGTTTCGAATTTGTTTTGGTTTTGGTCTGATTATCAGCGTACGTTGCTGATTAATTGAATATACTTCTTTACCACACTTTCAATCAATTTTCCCCGTTCGACCTCTGCAGCTGTCCATGATGTGTGTGTCGTAGCAGCCGATGGTCCGACATAATCCAGGTGGATCTGGGCGCAACAGAAGATTGGAGTATTCAGGTTTCTGATTTTCTTTTGGATTGATCGGGGATCCAGCCCTGCGGCCATAGGCTCCAGAGTTGAGCAGCGGCAAATTAAATCCCCCATACTCATTAGGCCTCAAGACATTCGTTTAGATTAGGAGCTGATTCCCTCTAGATCATGATTTTGTTTCCTCACTGTACGTCTATTCCTTTTAGCATTTTTCCATTGATCTATTTAGCCGTCACGAATTGGGATTTCTTGTAGTAGCCATATCATCTGAATTTCGATTCTACATCCATATCTTTTCATTCAGATTTCAAGGTATTCAGTGACATTGCACTATTCTTAATACATCATATTATAGTAAATTTTAAGAAATTATTTTCAAAATTAAATGGCATAGAAGGAATAGGATACGATGATGTGATTTCCACTGCTTGGATACTAGATTAAGAGCATCATTGGCTGGATACTAGATTAAGAGCATCATTGGCCGATCTGTGAAAATGGCATAGATAATTCCAAGATGTGAAGTGGATTAGTATGGCTTTCATTGGCTGCCGCTCAGCATCAGTGGCAACCAGTGCCAGTTAGCTAGCTACTTATGGGTTTGCTTGGAGTAGAGAATTATTATTCTGACATATTTCAATATATCATGAAAGCTTAGTAAATTTCTCATGTCATTTATTACTGCTATTCCTTTCATGATGATTTTTAGGAGATGGTGTCTCATTGGCAACTGCAGTGGAGACTACAATCATTTACTTTACAGAGCACCCAAAGAGCATTGGAGCTGCCAGTTCCATCACATGGGCTATCTGAAGAAGCCCAACTAAAGTGAGGATGATGACGAATGCATGCAGCAAAACATATGAAAGATCTGTGTGATGTGCACCTTCGAAGACAGTGTGTATGTGCTGTGCTGCAAACCTGCAATGCCAGGTAGAATGTGCAAGCAAAGCAATCCAGATTGTATCAATTTCAATATTTTTCCTCCTGCTTGGCATGATATATTGCAAGTACCGCATCGCTGCTGTCATTTGTAATCCAGCCAATTCGGCAGTCATATTGCTCCAATTTAACTCTGTCTAATACTAACTTCAAAACATATCGTTTCCTGTAACATGGACCCTGATTGTGAATGAAAGAACTTGTGAATGCAGGAGCCATCCGGTACCTTCACCTTGAAAAGATCTGTTTTTCTGTAACATGGACTCTGATTACTCGTAAAAGCTCAATATAGACCAAATTATATAGTAACTGGTTTCTTGGAACCGCTTGACATCAAATTATAGTAACTCTGAATTATCGTCCTGAGCCATTCAAATTATCTTTAACTATTTCAAAGTAAATTTGTCTCGTCGTAACAGTTCTTGTTCCCTGGAACAGCTTGACAAGGGATCGGATTGTGGTAACTCACCATTCTAATTATCTACTCGAGACATTCAAATTATCATAACTAAACCGACTATGGTACGACCATAACTGGTTCCTCGGACATCATGACTCTAAATTATAGTAACCTCTCGTCCTAATTTATCGTCTCAAACCATTCGAGTTATCGTATCTACTCCATAGTAAATTTATATCGCCATTATAGTAATTTGTTATTCGAAAACTTGATGCCAAATTATGCTAACTCCCCAACGTGATTATCATCCGAGCCAATAACTGTTCCATGATAAATTACTCTCACCGTCATAGTAGCTAATTTCTCTAAAATACTTGACGCCAAATTGTGGTAACTGGTAACTCTTTATCCTAGTTCTAGTGTCTAAATATTTACCATAGTTTGCACGTACTACTTCTACGTAGATACGTACTCTCGTTCTAGCTTGTATTCTTGTAAAAAAAGAAAATCATCACGTACGCATGCAAGCACGTGTACACAAACCATGTTCATGTAGTATTGTCGTAACTCAGTGCACTAGCTCGCATGCACGCCACAAACTCCAATTCCCGAAACAGCCGTGAACCAATCAACGTGAATTGGATCATTGCGTGTTTATTTTCCATAAATCACCGTAGTTAATGTCTGTTATGCGCAGCGGCTCGGCTCGCGCGTGCGATGGGCGCGGAAAGTAGAAAAACACCCGATGCGCCGCTCAGGTTGCTGGGCTGGTGCGGTTGGTAGAATAAGCTATTCTATAGCCAGTTACGGAGTATACTCTCAGTATATACAGAGAGAGGGGAAGCCACATCAGGATAATAAAACGTATACGGTAGTACGTGTATAATAAAGCAACAATAAGGATGGACAGTCGGAGTGTGTGTGGCTAGGCCCTTGTTTACTTCCCTCCAAACTCCCAACTTTGACACTATGCAAAAAGAAGATTCCCCATCACATCAAACTTGCGGTACATGCATGGAGTACTAAATGTAGACAAAATCAAAAACTAATTGCACAGTTTTGTTGTACTTTGCGAGACGAATCTTTTGAGCCTAATTAGTCAATATTTGGACAATAATTCACAAATACAAACGAAACGCTACAGTGTCGCATTTATGGCAAAATGCCAATTTGGCACCTCCCAACTTGGGAAGTAAACATGGGCTAGGTTCGCTCATTTTCTTGAATTTATTCTATCGACGTAGCCGTACCCGTCGTGCATGCTTAACGATGCATCGACGGACCGGTCGGTCCAGATTTTTTTCTTCCAACCGGTTTAACGCCGATGCCGCCGGGTACGCTTGGCCAACGGGCTCAGATGCGTGCACAACAACGCGCAAACGTTGCCGTGCATGCGCTCGTGAACGCACGCAGTCCCGATCAGACGGCGGGACGCGCGACGAGACCGCAGATCAGAGAGCTCAGAAAAACCACCTGGAAGCCAGCAGAGGGCAGGGCATCCAACAGAACGGGGCAGGCATGACATTGGCATGCGGTTCAGAGCCCGGCAGGCAAGTACCGCGCCCGCAGGCGAGGCGACGACCGTCAAAGGCTGGGCGCCTGGGGGATGTGGCCGGACCGGGACGCCTCTCTCTTTCCCGGTGGAATGCTGTCAAAGCCACGCAACGACAGCCAGCCAGCCAGCCTGGGACTGTCCAGTGGCAGGCGCCAGGCGACGACGAACGGGGGCAAGCGTGCGCGCCGGGGCGCTGCCGCCCTGCCGGCCCAAAACGGAGGCGGCACCCCGCCGCTGCCTGCTCACTTCAGCCATGCCCGCGACGCCACGCACACAGCCACACCCCGTCGCCTCGCCCCCGCAACCCCATCAGCTTTTCTCAGGGGCACGGCAGCGGCACGATGCTCCTCGGCCCGCTCCGCGGGTCTCCGCTGTCTCCCGGTCGTCGTCCGGGCCGCGCTTCCCGGGTCGCGCCGGTCGCCTGGAGCGGGCCAGAGAGGTCTGATCGCGTTGCGCGCGCGCGCAGACGTACGCGTGCGGTACAGCGGCCGTGATGTGATGGCGATCTGATGGCCAATTAGATGCGGTGATCAGGTGATGTGAGCTCCGCAGGCCCAGCCCAGCGCGCCCGGGCGGCCAGAAAGAAGCCGCGACTATTTAACTTTGTTTATTTATTCAGTGCCACAGAGAGGTCAGGCCCCGCGCTGGAGCGACCGGTGCCTCACAAAATTGCTCACAAAATTATCATCGGCCCTCGCGAGCAGTCAAGGTTCGTCGGGGGGTTCACAGGCTGCTGCTGCCACTGAGCAACGTTCAGAATTCAAATAGCCGTACCCCTTCCGTTCATAAATAAGTGTATTTTTAGAATTCAAAATTTATCCCAAAATAAGAACAAATCTAATATTGGGACTACTTGTATTTTTCTACCTTCTCTCCTCCCAAAATACAATGATTATATCTCACTAACATTAATCTCTTCACCTAACCTTTAGAGATGTATTTATTCTGGGACGGAGGGAGGACAACGAACGAACGAACGCTGGGAGTAATTCAGAGTTCAGAATCAGAGAGCCCGGGCCTGCTAACTGCTGTTGCTAGCTCCTACCGTGATAGTGGGTGATGCGACCGTTTCCTCACACGTCCAAGTCCCGATGGACGGGTGCCCGGCGTCGGTCCATTTTTATGCAACGCCAGCCTTGCGCAGGGGCCTCCTTTCAAAGTCCCTAGCTACAGTAGCGTGGACCGGCCGGAAGAGTACCGTGCCGTGCCAACCTAAGAGTTCCCCGGAGGTCATTCATCTGCACCACCAGCATGCAGAAACTCCAACATTTTCCGGGCCATCCATCCATGCACTGCATGCTTGGAAGCAAGCGCGTGCGCCAGTGCCGTGCACGTGACGTGAGACTGTGAAAGCTCCAGGGCCTTTGCTTTGCTACAGGCCGGCCGGGCCGGCCCTCACGCCACCACCTGACCACCAGTCCACGACGCTGCAGGGCATGCATGCAATGCCACAAGGAGTAGACCAGTGTCGGTGCTGCTCGACTGCTGCATGCACGCATGGGATTGGATTGTTGCATGTCCTCTCCTTCTCGCAGCACTCCAAGTTGGACTTGAAAAGGTCCCGGCGCTACCAAGCTCGCTCGATCGTGGCGCACGCCGGATGGGTGCGCAGCAGGTTCCGGTTTGGCCCCTGCACGGGCATAGTTGTCCGGGCCGTGTTCACACCGCCGTGGTCGGCACGCGCGGACCAGGTTTATCCTAACGCTGTTTCATCAGTCTGTGTAAACAGCGACCCTGGCCAAATCCGAACACAGTGGTCTGCTCCTGTTAGTTTTATTTTATTTTATTTGTCTGTAGTGAAGACACATGGATATGATATTGGCCTATATTATATGCGTGGGATTGGGGTGACGGTGTGACACACGTTGGTTCCACGTCGCCTAAGTTAGGGCAAGTCTCAGGAAGAGTTTCGTAAGAAGTTTCACGGGCATTAAATTTCATAATATCAGCAGTTTTGCTTCCTTGGCAAAGTCTTTATGAGGAGAGAGAAGGAGGAGTTTCATCATATGTGAGAGGAGTTTCAGTTCCATGACACTTAGGCCCTGTTTGGAGAGGGGTGCTAAACTTTAAACTTTAGCACCCCACTTATTAGCACCTTTTAGCACTTGGGCTCCCAAACAGGGGTGCTAACAGGAGTGTGCTAAAGTTTAGCACCCCCATTTTCTTTAGCACACCCAAAGGTGCTAAAAGGTGCTAATGGGTGCTAAAAGTGGTCCCAAGCCCATTTTTTCCCTGCTGCCCCCCTCTCTCTCCTCTCCACTTTTCCCCAAGCCAGTCATAAATGAGGGCAATGTAGTCATTTCTCACCCAATGTGCTAAACTTTAGCACTGTATCCAAACAACCCTAAGTGCTAAACTTTAGCACTCCATTTAAGGGTGCTAAAGTTTAGCATCGTGTATCCAAACGGGGTCTTAGGGGGTGTTTGGATACCCTGCTAAAGTTTAGCACCTGTCACATCGGATGTTTGGATGCTAATTAGGAGTATTAAATATAGGTTAATTATAAAACTAATTGCCCAGATGGAGTCTAATTCGCGAGACGAATCTATTAAGCCTAATTAGTCCATGATTTGACAATGTGGTGCTATAATAACCATTTGCTAATGATGGATTAATTAGGCTTAATAGATTCATCTCGCGAATTAGCACAGGATTCTGCAATTAATTTTACAATTAGCTCATGTTTAGTCCTCCTAATTAGCATCCGAACATCCGATGTGACACTGCTAAAGTTTAGCAACTAGTATCAAACACCCCGTAACATGAATAATTATCTAGTTCCTAATCTTGGTAACCGTGCCCCTGAGACTAGCCTTAATACTGGGTATTTGGCTGAACCATTTAATATCCAATGCATGTTGTTAGGATCGGAGTACATGACAACAGTAAGAATGTTTTGCAGCAAGGAAAAAAATGTTGTAACTATGCTACCCAGATGGAAAAAATAATTACTACTCATGCCAATCATAAATACTCCCTCTGTCCCAAATTACTATTTTTTTTGCTTTTCTACATACATAAATTTTAGTATGAATCTAGACATATATAGTTTATATCTAGATGCATACCAAAAGCTATGTATGTAGAAAAACCAAAATGAATAGTAATTTGAGACGGAGGGAGTACTTGATATTTTGTACAAGTTCGATTAAAATTTTGACTATCAACAACTTTTTTAAATATTTATTTTAGAAACATGAAAGCACATATGTGTAATGTTCTTTTGAAATATACTAATCATAACCTCAAAATTTTATTAAAGTTTATAGATGTATTCAATAGAAACTAAACATCAATGGCACACATAACACACATTAATTAGAGACCATGTTATGTCCAAAACAAAACATTAAGGGGCCTGTTCGCTTCAGCTTATTCAGCTGGCTTACCAGCCACCAAACAGTGTTTTCCTCTCACAACAAATCAGCCGTTTCAGCTTTTCAGCCGGCTTATAAGCTGAAGCGAACAGGCCCAAGGTCTTGTTCGGTTGTTTAGGATTGAATCATGGAACAGAATCGTTCTTGGAGGGGAATGAGTGGATCTGATTGTGTCACTTGATCCTGGAGGGTTTCCGTTCAAGAGGTCAAGACATAGGGATTGATTTCGAATCGCTAAGAGGCTAGACTGACCAAAATGAACTGGAATAGAATCAAGGCCGGCTCCATTTCGATCCGAACCAAACGGTTATTTTATGTTAGGCTGGATTTCAAATCGGATCAAATCAATTCGTACGGAATAAATCTCGTTCCAAGCGGTTCGAACGAGGTTTGATTCCCTATCTACCAAAAGACCTCACCCGCCAAGCCGGGCTAGGTTAGCGCCTCACCGTGCCTACTAGCCTTAGATATGAAGGGAAAAACATTGCCAGGGATCCAACCACAAAACCACGTACGATTCCTTTTGCTCGGCGAGCGAGTCAAGGGTTACGTAGAGCAGATCTGATCAAAACATGAGTATTCTTTTGGCCGGAGGTTAAACGCGCATGTATTACATGTGGATGCGATGCAATCATTCATGTGGACTAATAATCAAGATAGTCTAGATTATGTTGTGCAATGGGCAGACCAACAAAATCAACATGGCGGAGATCGATCCGTAGATGATGCCTCCCTCTCTCACAACGAAATCAACATGGCCCTTATTGTAATGAACGGGGGAGCTTCCTGGGTGCCTACGTACTTCGTGTACGAAAAGTAGGAGCAATCATAGCATGCATAACAAGAGTAAGAGTTGGAAGACAAAAACACGAAACGGAAAGGAATAAAAGATAGCAACGGCATTTGCACTAATCCGGCCCACGCCATATGCATACGTGCATGATGATCAAATTTTTAATTAAAAATTAGTTAGACTAGTTTGTCAGTTGGTTTGCCTTTATGTAGAAAGCACGATTATTTCCATCAACTCCCACTTTTGACGCATGGATACTACCTACATCCATCTTTATGTAAGAGCATGTTTGGCATGAGCATAGAGCTAAGCTCCGCAACAGATGAGCAGTGTATGTCCATCTTCTCAGAACGTCAAATTATACATACGGAAAATATCAACAATGTAGCGATAATCATACTATTGGTGACATTGGCAATGCACCTAAACTTTAATTGGAGCTCAGCTTACAGCCAAACATATCAAATGATAGCTCTAGCTCTACACTTTGATCTATCTCATATGCAGGCTGGCTGGCTCAAGTTCGCGATCAAGTTTGCACACGTTATGTGTGTGCTAAGCCGGCATATCTCGAGATCGACGAATTTAATGTAGGAACTTTGCTGTCGACGCAGTTGCCTACTACTAAAAGAATAGCACCATATAAATTTCAAAATGTATATGCATGAAAATATAAACATATATACCGAGTTGAGAACTTGAACCCAGATAGATACGCTTCACTGTAACGAAGGTACTCGTTGTTTACAGTGAGGCGTATTCGCATGCGCCCCGGCCTGACGGCTTGCTCGCGCGCGTCAACCCTCTAACCCAGCTGGTAAGAGCGAAGTAGCGACCCAAATAGAGAAGACGGGAAGAGGATGAAAGAGACCGGCCGGCAATGATAGGATCGTGCCGCACATAGCAGAAACGAGCAGCCCTCGTGCAGCGGCGCCATCCAAGGTGGGCCGAGGATTCCGTACCGGCGAGTCCCCCACGCCGAGCACGATGCGGTCAAAACTCGGAGCGCTCACACCAGCTGTCCCGCACGTGCGCAGCCTCCCTCATCCGCACCGCACCCCACGAGAGAGGAAGAGGAGAGAGAGAGCCCCGACGGCCCGACCCCGCGCGCTGCCCGGTTGACCGGGGACACCCGCTGCCCCACTCGTAGGCGCAGGGGACCCACGCGCCAGAGACCCTGCGCGCAATCCCGCACGCCCGCGCGGGCTCCCGCCTCGCGACACGTCGCACCCTCGCGGCTACGGACGGGGAAGCGCCGGGCCCGCGGCCGCATCCGACGTGTCGTCGGCATCGGTCGGCGAGGGCGGACCGGGGCACGGACGTTGACGGGCTGTGTCCTGCCTGCGGCGGTGGCGTACGGTGGGGCCCGGTGGGAATATTTGCGCCCGGAGGACCGTGGTCCCCCTGGGCCCTGGCCTGCCGTCCGGCCGTCCGTGCGTCGATGGATCACCGGGTCCCGAGCTCGCGCGAGCCAGCGGCGTGCGCAAGCGTGGCGCGAGGCTTCCAGCTTCCTTCTCCCTCCCTCGCCGGGGCACGGGGCCCGCGGCCCCGGGAGCGGGGACTGACCGGTTTGACCGGCAGGGGCCCGCGGGGTCCCTGGCGCCCGGCGGACGGATGGGCGGCCCGGATTGGGCGCGGGCGCCGACACGCACGGGCAGGCGAGCCGGGGCGGGGGCGCACGCAGCGAGGCGCGCGGAAACCCACGCGCCCGCGCGGGCACAGAGCTGAGAGCCAGAGCGCGTCGGAATCCGCGGGACGGGATGGACTGGACCTGGGGGCGTTGCCGTCTGGATAATCTTGGGCACCGCAAGGGCAGCGGTACTACCCCTGGGGACGTGCAGACGGCTCTGACAACCGTTATTTGTACAGTGGGAGATGCGGTGATGGACATTCACTGTCACTGCGCGCTCGCTCGATCGGTGCGTTGAACCTGCAACTGCAATGTAGCACGGTCAAACCGGATTCCCTTTTTTTAAGATCGTGAGGCCCCCGGAATCGGAAGCCAGCTGTGCAGGAACTGTAGCAACTCGGCGCGTAACAGTAGAAACAGAGTTTACAGTGCCGCGGTGCTCAACAAGCCAGCAAACGATTTGGAAATCCGAAGAAAATCTACTCGAGACGAACAAAATAATCACTTCACATCTAAATCAGCTTATCAAGCCTTACACTGGAAGCCGCATTCGGAAAACTTGGGCACCTCCAAAGGTCAAATTCTATTGGCATCTCGAAGGAACCTTGACGGCACATATAAGAATAAGACATGGGCTCGATGTACATGATGCCTGCTGGCTGTATGATCAGGACATCACCTCTCTTGGTGAATTGCTACTTCGCTAGGGAGGTTTGGTGGGGCACACTCAGCACAATGAATTGTATCTTCTCCTTCACCTCAAGCATGAATATTCAGCAATGGTGGGCGCACCTTTGTAGGCTGCAGCCAAGGCCGCGCAGGAAAGGCCTGAACTCCTTGTTCAAGTTACCAATGCAGCACCTCTAGAAAGAAAGGAACATAAGGCTTTTTAATACCTGCAGCGGGTCGGCGCTCCAAGGAACGATCCTACAGGAAGTGCATCTCTAGGTTGAAGCCGGAGGAAAAGACCTACGTCGACTCCTAGGTGAGTTAGACGCGTTCTCAGTGCTTGATAGGTTTTTGCCTTGGTTGTGTTCAGAAATATAATAAAAACACTTGCATAGCACTCGGTGACGTTGGGCGTTGGCTCCATGGTGTAACAACTACTCTTATAAATTGTTTTTCTCCCTTCTTAACGCAATGATACGCAGCCCTCCTACATATTTGATAAAAAAATACTCTCTTCCTTGAGAGTATAAATGGATTCGGAGTTTGTCTACTCTATAGCACTAGCAAAGATGCAATGTGGTAGTACAAGTTTATAAAACAACAGGTATTATAACAATGTGTCTTTGAAACAATAGGATTAGAGTCATAGACCACACACTTGTTCTGGTTAGACTTTCAAGTTAAGGGAGTGGCCAATACGTATATTGCTCAAGGATGTGCTCGTTTGGATGTGCCACTTCTCTTTTTCTCACATCAAAAACCACCTTTTATTTTTCAAATCACTTAAGTAGAGGTAGTGAGTGGAAATTGATTGTGAAAATGTTTTTCTCTTGAGATCATGGACAAACATAGCGGAAGGGAAGGAATATATCATTTATAGATGCAGAACCAACAAAGAGTGAAAGCATTTTTAAATTCGAAAGCTAATCATATCATTTATAGATGCAAACCCAATGTAGTGTCAAAGTATTCGGAGTAACTGTAAAGAGTGTAGTTTTCAAAGACAAAAATCATCCCAATTAGCATAGTATGAAGGTATGTTTTGATATGTTCAGTTAGAGTTATCTACCTAATATCGGCTACAGTGTTCCAATCAAATATAACCATTCCCAACTAGCAACTATCCAACACGGCTAGTTGCCTCCACTCAAATATTTTCAACTAATAGCCTGCGAAAAAGATTAAAATTCCCATAGGTAATAACTGAAAATTACCTACCAATGTCATCTACGAGAGAGTAGAGTGACAATGAGGGTACAATAGACAATTGCCATCAAAAAGCAAAAATTCAGCACGTCCATAACTAAAGGATCCGAACATACCAGGTTTTATTAGCCAACATTTTAACAAGGAAGCAACTAGACCGCGAGCGCTCTCGTGTTAGGATTAAGCGGAGAGGCCTGGCCCATGCGCACGATAGACATCCCGCGCTGCAGCGATGAAACCGACGAAACCTTTTTCTTTCATCGCGACATTTATCTCTTCGTCAACCTTATCCTCTCATCTCCCCTGCTCGTCTTCCTCGCGACGCGTATCCCGCGCGCTGCCAGCCTCCACCTCACCGCCAGCGAGGACCACGCTCCTCCCACCCCTCCCCTTCCCTCTCCCATCCTCTCCCTCCATGGATCTGAGGAGAACGTGCCCCTAACCCCACCCCCTCCAACCATTACCCCCGCCGGTGGCTACCGCGCCGCCTCGCTAGCCACCCACCCCCTCCACCTCTATCCTACCCTCCGCTAAACTCATTGGTCCGTCACCCTCGCCGCCGACCCTGCCCACTGGTTGTCGACCGCCTCCCGGCCAGCGGAGTCGGCCACCGCCCCGACCATCCATGTAGGTCGGTCATCTTCTCCAACTCCAGTAAGCCACAGCCTCAACCATGATCTCCCCTTCCCTGTCGCTGCTGGGCTCAACCGCCACCCAGAACCCAGAAATCCTAATCCCTAACCCTGATGACCTCCACTGCCGCCTGCGGCCGGCGCGACCCGCCCACAGCCACCTTCACCCTGTTACTTTCTCATCTACCTTATTACTCTCTCCTGTGCTATTATGGATGTAACATGAGGGTTCTCGAGTTAAGACTAACTCGAGAGGGCTCTTCATAGTTTTTGCGTTTTAACAATCTAGCTTTTTATTAGTTCTAGCTAGTAGACAACCTTTTGTGGCTGTTTGGATGGTGGCCGATGCCAGCCCTTCCAATATCTTGGCCGTTTACTGAAGCACTCAAGTGTGTTTGGATAGGAGCCAATTAATGGCGCGCCCATACGAGAGTTCATTTCAACGCCGCCTCGAGGATGAAATGCAGGTGGGCGAACCCTTCGTCGAAAAAATTGATCCATCCTTGTGTTGGCGTGATGTGAACCAAACAACCTTTCTTTTAGCTCTAGTTAGGCCATGTTTGGATACAAACTCCTAAAGTTTAGTAGTGTACTAAAGTTTAGGACCCTCAAATTGCTAGTCCTAAAGTTTAGTACAGGGTTGTTTGGATGGACTACTAATCTTTAGGACCTTAGAGGGAAAATGTCATTTTTACCCCTCAATTACTCTTCTAAACTACCCCTGCACTGTTCGCGTCATTAATGCATGCGAGAGCAATAGGGGTAAAGGGGGACTTGGGACCACTTTTAGGAGAAATAGGATCCATTAGGACCCCTTGACCCTCCTAATGAAAATGACCCTCCTAAAGTTTAGGACCCATGTTTGGAAGCACGAGTCCTAAAAGTGTCCTAAAAGTGAACTCCTAATCTTTAGGAGGGTGTATCCAAACAGGACCTTAGTCTAAACATGCCCTCATTATTGTAGCTAAAGGCAACCATATGCGTCAAATTCTAGTTTTCTATTTCCCTCCTAGTGCTACCTAGTTCCATTCTTGTGTTTCATATGAGGTCTTTTAAATAGTCTGATGATTGGAGTAGTAACTAAAATTGGTCTGCCTGGCCGCAGATGCACGCACGGCATAAATGTGCAGAAACTATTAGGGCCTGTTTGGATCCATGAGCTAAATTTTAGTCTTGCACTTTTAGCTCAAAATTTAGTTCTTGGGATCCAAACAGGAGGGCTAAAAGTGACAAATAGCTAAAATTTTGGAGCTAAATTTTAGCCCCCAAAGAGGCCCTAAAAGGGGCTAAAAGTGATCCTGGACACTCCATACCCCTCCCCTCGCACAGCACCCTAGGCACGCGCCCCTCGCCTCCCCGCACTCTCTCTCTCCCCGCACTCTCTCCTCCCTCCCCGCATGCTCCGCCCGGCCCCGCCTCCTTCGCCCGCCGCCGCCGCCGCCTCGCCGGCCCCGCCATCTCTACTCGGCCCCGCCACCTCATCCGCCTCCGCCTCGCTCCCGCCGCCGTCGGCCACCTCCTCCTCCGCCGCCGCCGGCCACCTCCTTCTCCACCTCCTTCTCCGCCCCCGCCACCACCTCCTTCAACGCCTCCTCCGCCGCCGCCTCGACCCCGCCGCCAGCGGCCTCGATGCCACCGACCGCCGGATCTGGGGGCCGCAGCCGCCGCGAGATCTCTACCTCCTCCTCCGCCCTCTCCGTGTGCTACCGGCGCCGCGCTGGATCCGGGAGGCGGGAGCAGACCCATGTGCTCCCGGTGTCGCGCTGGAGGAGCTGGGCACCGTGGTGGCACTCCCGGCGCCCTCCGTCGCCACGGCCATCTCCGCGGTGGCGGCACTGCTCGACTCCGCCAGCGGGGACCTCCGGCCTCCTCCCGCACCCGCAAGGCCGCCGCCGCCCCGCTCGCCCGATCTCCTCCGTCTCCAGCACCAGGGACTTCTTCGGCAGCCTGCGCCGGAGGGTCGAAGGGTTGCCGCCGCCCCTTGCGCTCGAAGGGCAGCGCGAGCCCCGGCGGCTCCGGTTGGCGGAGGAGGTGGTGCAGCGCCGCCGCGATGGACTCGACGGAGTCTGCGGGCGTGGCGTGCGCCTTGGTGAGTGCATAGCGGTCCACGCACGGCCGCGGTGAGCAGCACCGCACGGCCGCGGCACAGCGCGACGGCCTCCTGGTCGTCGAGCTTGGACCCCTTGCACCCCATGGCTAGAGGTTGTTGGTGCGCGAACGGTACAAGTACGACGGAGGCAGCCCTCTCGAGTGGAGCAGAGCAGGTAGTGTATACCGTCCACTATACCCTCCCTCCTTACATGTGCAATCAATAAATGAGGGAAAATCGGTCATTACCTCAAGGAAGATTAAATTTTAGCTCATGGATCCAAACACCCCACAAGAACTAAATTTTAGGAGTCTAAATTTTAGCCCATCAATTTTGGATCCAAACACCACCTTAGTATAAATGTGCAGATATCGGAGAGTTGTTGCAAGGTCATTAATTGGCCGTGCCTATCGATGGAGAGGCTCCCTTGTCCATTCTCAAATCAAAATCAAGGGGGGGGGGGGGGGGGGGGGGGGGGGGGGCAGTAGGAGTAGCTCGTAGGCGCCCAATGCGAAGTGCACAGGTTAAACGATGAGCCGGACCGGGGCGGCGACCGACACTCTCCATTGACCGGAGAAAGGCCAGGTGGAGCCGGTGCCGGGACATGTCGTTGACTGAATTGTTGACTCATGAATGGCCACTGTACCATACGTAGATGTTAGAACTACGGGAACGGGAGCCATGACCCACGAGACGATCGAGCAGCGTCTGAGCAACTGGAGTTGCGTACAGTGGCACCTCCTCGGTAGTGTAGTCAGTAGTGGACATGAGATGAAATCGATGAGGACACAGAAAGGCGAAGGCGTGGATGCCAGGGCAGGAGTAGTTAGCACGGAACTACCACTACTACTACTGACATTTCAAGGAATCCGCCGTTTGCCATGGGTCGATGGGCAGAGACGGCCTAGCTTAACTGACCGGAGACCACTCTAGCGTAGCCGTCGGCATCTCCACGCACGCCCAAACAGCCTACGCCGTAGGGTAGCTTGTTGGCTTCCCTGGCTCTGTTTCTTCGGAACCACCCAAAGGCAGGCCAAAGCGGCAGGCAGGCAAAGGGACGATCGGGCTTTAGCGGCAACGCATATGGCCTGGGGAGAGATCGCGACTAGCGAACAAGGCGCATGTGACCATGTGTGCCGTGCCGTGCTACTACGCGCAGAGCATGTAGCTGGGGAGCCGCTGGAGCCTGGAGGACCTCGACTCGATCGATCCCCCCAGCTCAGCTTTGCGTCTCCGCGTAGTGCCGCCGCGGCTCCCGTTGCGTGCGCCCGTGGCTTGTATTGTTGCTGCTGCCTGCGATTGATCGTGGGGGAGGGCAGAGCCTGCAGGGGATGCCAACAAGCCTTCAGGTCTCGCGCCCATCACCATCAGGATTCAGAGCATGGCCATCATCACCCGAGCAGAGCAGCAGCAGCAGTAGCGCAGCGGTGGAACGTCAGCGGGTCAATATATTCCCAGATTTGTCTGGCCCGCTGCGCTGTGGGTCCCACACCGTGCCTGCCGGGGACGACGACCAACCAGGTGGGAAAATGGTGGAGCCTCGCTTCGCTCCGGCCCGGCCCAGCCCATCTAACTAGCCGAGCCTCAGTCAAACAAACCCAGTTAAACTGTTTGACGCCGCAGCTATCTGTGGCTCGCGCCCAATCACCCCACCACATCCGCCAACCACGGCGTCGCACACCCGGCGGGTCCGGCCGGCCCCGATCGAGCGGCACGGCCGCCGGCCTCCGGGTCCGGCAAGGACTCACGCGGTAGAAGTGGTAGTACTCCTACTCCAGTCTCCGCTCTCCAGCTCCAGCACGCACGGGCTCCAGCAGTAGTGAGTAGTGACCCACCCCGCACACGTGCTGTCCACCTCCCGCCTACTTATACCCGGCCGGCGCCATTCGTCCCCTCGATCGAATCGGCCAGTGATCTTCTCCTCCACTCTCCTTCCCCACCGCACCTGCAGTCAGCAGCATCCTCGCTCTCGTCTCCTCCTCTCCACCCACCAACCCACCACCACTCACTCAACCACCTCTCCTCTTCTCTACCCCCACGCGCACCACGTCTCCATCTGACCATCTCCATCTCCAGCGCGACGAGCTAGCTAGTTCGTTCGGCCCAGATCCACAGCAACAGCACCAGCAGCACGGTGCGGCTGTAATGCCGGGGAGCGTCCCGCTGGCGCTGGGCCTGGACACGGCGGGGGTGCAGGTGCCGTGGTACTTCCGGTGCCCCATCTCCCTGGAGCTGATGCGCGACCCCGTGACGGTATCCACGGGCCAGACCTACGACCGCGCCAGCATCGAGTCCTGGGTCGCCACCGGCAACACCACCTGCCCCGTCACCCGCGCGCCGCTCGCCGACTTCACGCTCATCCCCAACCACACCCTCCGCCGCCTCATCCAGGAGTGGTGCGTCGCGCACCGCTCCATGGGCGTCGAGCGCATCCCCACGCCCAAGCAGCCAGCCGACGCGGACCTCGTGCGCTCCCTCGTCGCGCAGGGCCCGGGGCTCCCGGCGCTCCGCCGGCTCAGGGCGCTCGCCAGAGAGTCCGACAAGAACAGGCTCGTCATGGCCACGCGCGAGACCAGGGCCGCGCTCGCCGAGGTGGCCTTCGGCTCCGGCTCCGGGGCCAGCGAGGAGCTCGAGGCGGAGGCCATGGCGGTGCTCGCGCTCGTCGGCCTCGGCGAGGCGGAGGCTGCCGAGGTGGTGGGGCGGGAGGAGCGGGTGACCAGGCTCGGCAAGGTCCTCGCCGCCGGCGGCCCGCTGGAGGCCAGGGTGAACGCGGGCGCCGTCGTGGAGGCCGCCGCGTCGGCGTCGGGCGCGGAGGCCCGGGCGGTGCTGGGCGCCGCCGAGGGCGTCATGGAGGGCCTGGTGGCGCTGGCCGAGGAGAAGGCCCACGCGCGCGCCGTGCGCGTCGGGATCCGGGGCCTCTTCGCGCTGTGCCTGGCCAAGGAGAACCGGCCCCGCGCGGTGTCCGCGGGCGCCGCGTCCGCGCTCGCCCGGCGCGTGGCGGAGGGAGGCGCCGGGGAGCCCGAGCGCGCGCTGGCGGCCGTGGAGCGGCTGTGCCGCGCCGAGGGCGGGCGCGACGCCGTGGTCGCCGGCGCCGGGGGCGGGCCCGCGGCCGTGGCGGCGCTGGTGCGCGCCATGTCCGGGCGCGCGGCGGAGCACGCGGCGGGGGCGCTGGTGGCCGTGGTGGGCGGGTCGGAGGCGCTGCAGGTGGAGGCGGTCCGGGCGGGCGCCATGAGCCAGCTGCTGCTGATGGTGCAGGGCGGGTGCTCGGAGCGCGCCAAGCGCAAGGCGCAGCACCTCCTCAAGCTCCTCCGCTCCGCCTGGCCGACCACCGACTGCATCGCCAACTCCGACGACTTCCTCCAGCCGTACTGACCAGGGATCATCGCGGCGAATTGCGTTTGCCAAGGCGGAGTGAGAAAGATCACTCATTCTCCACCAGTCACCGCGAACGCGAGGGAAAAAAGCTGCCGGCTTGTATGGCCTGGCCTTGCGAGCAACGCAACGGCCGCGGCGTCCGGTGGGGGGCGCCGCGCCGGCGCCGGCGGCGTGTATGTAATGGCGGAGGAAGGCGGTAGAATTTTTTTCTAATGTTTTTGCAGTTTTGTACGTACGTAATGTTGGCAGGGAGGGAGGCGGGATGGGTTCTTGATTCGATCAATAGTAGCAGCAGTAGCTGGTAGTAGCAATCACCGATTCTTACATGGCATTTTCCTTGGTCGCAAAAACCCGGCAAAAAAAATGTTTTCCGCCAGGGGAAGGCGCGCGTGCGGGCGTGTTTGCGTGTGGGTGTTTGGGTCAGTGAAAGTACAGGCGAAGCAGCGAGCGAGAGGACTGGGGAGATTGCGCATTGAAAGCTGGGCTGGGCAGCGGCAGAGCTTGGCCGGTGGCGGTACCGGGGTGGGGCTGCCCCCTCCTGCAGGCTGCAGGATGCTTCTGCAGAATGGAATGTTGTTGCCGTGAAATTATCACATCCCCTCCCTCCCTCTCCGGCTCCGCCATTGTTTTTCCTTTGTTTCCGTCCCCTCTGGCCCTCTCTCTCCTCTCTCATGGACACCAACACCACAATGGACAGGACACCCACTACAGGCAGTGAAGCAGGGGCGGATCGCGTGATTTGAAAAGGAGGACCATGGCTCGGCCTGGCAAGTTGGCAACGGGCATGTATACGAGCAGTGGCGACGGGATGGGGATCTGAAACCCAGACTAGAGATAGGGAAGCATGGCATCAGGACTCAGGGGCTTGCTCTGTTGCTCAGGCGCGCGCACACACAGAATGACAGAGAAAGAAAGGGTGGGCACGCACGGGCCGGGCAACTGCCGCTCGCTGGCCGCTGCAAACACAGCTGCAGCAGCTCCCTGCGGTGCCTGCGCCCCTTTTGACCGGATTGGCGAGCAGAGCTGCGAAGACGACCGGCTCCGCTCAGCCCTCACGACATTAGTGCGCCCGCCCAGCCACCTCCCCTGCCCCTTGGCCTTGGACTGCTATGTTGTTTGCTTCTCCCCTCCCGGGCTGCCTGAAAAAGAATACAGTACATGCTACCCACCGGCAGGGGAGCAGCCGGGCAAAGCAAGCATAAAGCCGCCGTATTAACCCAACCCCCGTCGTGGTGGTGGCGCTGGCGCCCCGGCCCCTCCCTCCCCGATCCGTTATTGCCGGTGCCCCCGCCATGACACCTGGGGCGCGAGCAAAACGACACTGTTCCGATGCGTTCCACTGTGCGCGCAGCCGCGCACCTCCATTATTACCACCACCCCGGTCTCCTCTCCTCCATCTCCAATTCTCCATGCACGCTCGCCCTGCTGCGGAGTCAAGATTGGTCCATGATTACATGCGCGCGCCCAGGGCCGGGGAACAGACAGAGCCGGACCCTACCGCCGTCGTGCTGCGGACGTGACGGCGATGCTGGGCGGCTGGCTTCTTGCGGCAGGGCGGGGCACCGGTACAATGGCAGTAATCTTCCTGTTCGTGTCGCTTGAAAGGTTTTTTACGAGTCCATTAATTAATTAAACAAGTTGTGCGATGGAGAAGGAAAAGGGAAGGGAGTGTGCCGTGTGTGTCCGCATCTCGCATCTCGTCGTCGTCCTCCGCGCACTGACGGGGGAAAAAGCGGTGGTCGCCGTGGATTGCGGCGGGCGCCGGTCTCGCGTGTTCGCTCGCACCTCGCAGCCGTCCGGTTCCTCTGCCACCTAGCCTGCCTAGTCGAAGCCAGCCGGTCGACGATGAGGACTCGGGGAAATCAAAAGGGATCAACGGAGAATGGAAATAAAAATGGAATGATTCTTTGCTTTAGTCTAACAAGTTTCGTGAGATGCTTTCGAGCTGTGATGATCGTGGGAGCTTTCCTTGGTCCGGAATTCAGCCCCTGGATCTGGCGTACCCTGGATCTGGATCCCCAGCCGGCGGGATCCTTTGAGTACAAACAACAAATCCGCGGGATTCATGCGACACTTCTCGTAGTAGATACGTCTGGGGTCTGTACTCCAACAGGGTGGAATTTTGTAGACATTTTGCTTCCACCACAAGCCAGTCACCGCAAAACCCCGGAGCCTTCGTCCACAGAGTGTCAGCTGATTAGTGTAAGGATAATTCTATTGACCATGTGCATGGTTCTTGAGCAACTATCAGTCGATCGTAGTCCATCTATCTTCCTTCGATTCATTTGCCGTCCACCACGGCTGTCTCCCAAGGTCCGCCGCCAATCCACCGCTGCGAAGCTAAATCGGCCCCGCCGATCAGTTGCTATGGTACCGGCCCCTCTGCCTTGGCATTACCACCCTGCTGGCTCGCGACTTCCTTTACGTCCAAAGATCGGAACGAAAGGAGAACCACCAACAATAAGTCCCATTCGTGATTGAAAGGAGAAAGGGATTTGAAATGCATGATCAGTTCTTAAACTTATCACGAAGTATCATCCATATCAATTCTGTAAATTTAAGATCTAAATTTTCAAGAAAGCCCTTACTCTTTGTTAATGTAACATGCCAGCATGAAGATTTCTTATTGACAAATATACATCAGCAAATTAAGATCCTTATTGACAAATATACATTAGCTAGCTGACTGGAATTGGCTAGGTTGGACCAACTAGCTGGATTGTTAATGTCCATAGCAAGCTCGAAGGGCTTTAGCTGGTGTCCGCTAAAATTAGCCAACTGCTGATTAGCTGGTGGATTCAATCACATTGTTGGACCGCTATCGCTACATTAATTGATCCTGTTTGGATTCAACCCAACTAAAATTAGCCATCTGCTGATTAGTTGGTGGATTCAAACACATTGTCAATCCGTCGCGGCTCTATCACACCCTGAAATTTTCGAATTTTAGGATGTGATTAAAAGGAATAAATAAACAATATTTTTCTCATAATTTTAAAATTTTTTTCCAACATTTATTTTTCTTTACAGGAAATTTAGTATAGGAAAAATAATTGTTTGTTTTTCTAAATTAAATAAGGTTGTCCTGTGTGTTGCATTCATGCCGATGCATCTTGGTGTTCCTTGAGTGCAAAAGGTTTTAATATGCGTTTAGACGATGTTTCAGACCCTTCTGAGAATTTTCCAGAATTTCTTGGAATTTATTCTTATTTTTCTAGAACTAAGTCCAAATTTTTGGAAGGTTCTATAATATTTTTTTCACAAGCTTCAAGTATTTTATTTACACTCCTCATGTCCCAATCTATCTCTAGGAATTTTCCTGGAATTTTTGAGATTTTCGGAGTATTTTTTGTGGCTTAATTGATTTTTCTAGATTTTTCTAGATTTATCTTTACACGGGAAATATTTATAAAAAAAGAAACCTTTTCTATCCTAATGGGCCGAGCATACCAAAGAATACGGCTCGATTCTAGGATCGCGAGGATGCAAGAAACGCTTAAAACGGAACTATGGTTGAAAAGATGAAGCTATCGAGATGTTTGAATTATAAAAGAAAAGGACAAGAGCTACCTGCTTCATTTATTTTAGTTGAGAAAAATAATGTAAAGATATTTTAGAGAAATATCCTTAGTTGTAATTAATCAATTTATATTTACATACGATGTAAAGCTTAGTCAAATTTTATTTATAAACAGTCAAGTACAATTTATGCAAATTAAACATTTAATTTGAAAATAAAGTATATGTAAACATCTAAACCTTTATGATTCGGGTTGAACTAACCAAATATAATTCAAAAAAATATTTATATTTATATTAGCCAAATTAACATTTAATTATGAAAACTCAAAATATAATCTACATAGCTTTTATTCATAAAATAAATTGAATAAGCATTAATCAAATTAAGTTTAATTTATGAAAAATCTGGGGTATATCTCTAATTAGTTTTTAATTGGAAAAATATTTAAGAGTAAGCATTAATCAAATTAACATTTATTATGAAAAGCGATGTATAACACTAAATAGCTTTTAATTAAAGAGAGCATGTTTAGTATATATTAACCAAATTAATATTAATTTTTTTTAAAAACATGCAATGATGGAAAACATCACCACTAACGTGTAATTTATGTTGTTATGAATCTAACGCAACTTAAACGGATAGAAACGGAGCTAAAACGTGTAATCTATGGATTAAACAAGGTTCTAAGGACCTAATCATGATTAACCGTAGATTGGGAGGACTAGTAGAAAAGATCTGCAAGACACATGAAACAGTGCTCGCAAAAAGATAAAGCTAAGGGTTAGTTCTGCAAAATTGAAGGGTTTGGGTTAGATTGAAAGGAACTGGAAATTTATAAGGGGTTTTCGGTAAAGTTGCCATGACTAGAGAAAAGGATAACTAATTAAAGATTTTTCAAGGGATCCATTTTTAAAACCGGCTTACCTTCTTCCTCCGGACTCCATCCGGTTGGCCCAATGGCCTTGCCATCGTCGGGCCGGCCGGGGGCTCCCAGCAATGGCGCGTGGGGCAGCGGCGTGCAGGCGCGGCACTGGCGGCGCGAGGGTGGCGACGTGGGTGCGCGGAGTAGCGGCGCGGCGGGCGGTGGCATAGGGGTGTCGGAGCGGGGAAGGCGCGACCAGGTGAGAAGCACGCAGGCGGCGGCGCACGGCAAGGCAAGGCAAGGCGGCGGCGAGCGAGGACGGTAGCAGCAGCAGGGCGAGGCGGGTGTTTGGGCGGCGCATTAAATAGGGGCGCGGGTGAACCCTAGCATGGCACGCACGCCAAGGCCGGCTGGCGGCGGCGGTGATGGGCCTCGATGGGTCGGGCGGGCGGATGTGGTCGGTGTCGGAGTGGTTTCTAGATTTATGTTTACATGGGAAATGTTTCTAAAAAAAGAAACCTTCTCTATCCTAACGGGCCGAGCCCGTGGACTCGACCCACTCCGACCCCGACCACGTGAAGTTTGGAGGCTCCGTTTCCAGGATTTAAGCTGTATATCTCTGGTAGACTCATAAGTCGTTATTTATATTTCCTTTATATGATACTATTACTGTTATTCACTAATGATGTCACTATATGTATGAAAACTAGATCCTAGCATACATATAGTTGTCACGTGGTTTTGTTTTAAAACCGTAGTTGTCACGTGGTTTTGTTTTAAAACCGGGTGTGACGTGCTGGTGGCTCAACTAAGGTCGGCGTAGCACCTGTTTTGATGCCTAAATAAAAAACCGGGCCAACAGACTATTTAACATAGGTTTTTTTTACACCTGATGAAAAAGTGCTGCGTGACTCGAAAAATCCAAAATCTCCAGCCCGATGCCTGCCTGCCCGCGGCTGGGATTGGACACAAATCAAAATTCATGGAGAAAGTAAAAAAGAAAATCCCCAAACAGGTCCGGCCCGGCCCGGCTAGCCGAACTTTCTAAAAAAATGTCAGAAATAAAAATTCCCAAATTTTCTAAGATTCTACTGTCTACTGAAAGAGTGGAAGGAAAGGAAAAATCATCTGAAAGTATACAAGTTGTGTAGAGTGAACGCGAAATGTCTATTTGTACCCCCTCGGTTGAGATAAGCACTCATTTGGCACCTTTTTAGAACCAGATAACTAAAAGAAAATGATAACTTTAACGTCATGGTCGCCTATCCATTTCCATGTTGAGGCAGGGGACACTGAGAAAATTCCTGCAATTATTGACGATGACATGTCCCCCCCCTCCACTGACGACCGGTCCTGGTCAAAGCGATGCCAACTCCCAAAGCTAAGCAGGTAGCATATCAAAATGGGCAAATACCATATCCGAGTGCAGGCGAGGAGAGGAGGCGCTCAAGAACTTTAAACTACTACTACACCTCTCTCGAGCCCCACCAACCGAGAGCAGGCAAGCCATCAAAACGAGAACAATTCGGTGCCCCCTTTCCTTTCGCCGGTATCTGCTGACAGGTACCTGCATTATCTGTCTATCATTACGATGGGCCAAGATAACATAGAACACCAACAACTTTCAGAAAGAAGAGATCGGCCAGTTGAATGAAAGGGGAAATCATGCATGCCTTGCCTGCTGCTGCTGCTGCTGCGCCCTGTGCTTTTGGGGGAGAATATAATCGGGACCGTACTGTGTGGTAGGTTTAATTTGCTTGTAAAGAAAGGGGGTTGTGTGTGTGTGTGTTCGTGGTCTTCAGTGGAGTGCTATGCCTACGCTGCTCCCTCCGTCGTTTGTTCGCCACTCCGCCTGCCTTTCCGAGCGATCTTTTCGTTCGGTGCCCATCTTTTTTTGTTTTGTTTTGCTTTCTTTTCTTCGGCGAGTGAGGAGCAGAGCAGTAGATTAATTTCGTAGCATCGTAGGGGAATCCACATCAGAATTTGTGCAGAAAGAAGGTGTCACAGCGGCCTATGGACCCCTAGGCACCCAAAAGAAATTGGCCTGTCGTACGACCGAGTACCAGTGCTACTACTAGCTGGTAGCAGTAGTGCCCTGCACCTCGTCAAGCATAGCAACGACAACGGGACGAGCTCAAGCGCATGAGATTCTTCGTTCCCACTAGTTCCCTAGTGGTGGCCGCGCGCTGCGACGCCTAGACCCCTGTCTGCTGTCGCTCCAGTACAATGATGTCGCACGAGCACCACCGCTCCAGAGCTCTGCTGCCAGTGTGCGCCATGCCATGCAACGACCGATCGATCTGATGCGATGCGCGGGGCATTGGTTGGATAAGCCCTCGTGCCACGCCCTTACTTTTCTCGCCTTCTTTTGTTTGCCCCATGTGCGGCACAGTGTTCATTCCTCTCGGGTCTTGACCCCCCCGAGTGGCGACGGACGGGCGGCTTGATCCGTGGGTGGATTGGGATTGGGAGATGGGAGGGAAGCACATGCGGGCGGGCGGGCGTGTGAGAGGACGCAGTTCTAGAATTCGATCGGTCCGGTGGCCGCCACATGAGCCGATCCAGGTGACAGCCAAGGCCGTAGCTGGCAGCACATGACCACGGAGACGATGGACAAGGAGGATCGACCCGACCCCCATCACAAGCTCAAATTCTTTAACGGTCCTGCACTAGCAGCCATCACGAGTTTCTTTCTTCCCATCGGAAGGCAAAGGCGGCATTATTCAAACCGGCTCAAGTGGGCTTGGACCATCTCATGGGCTTTGGAACGCTTCACAAATACCAAAACCAGCAAATAGCGTCGACCAGAAGGCCTTTCCAAATGCCAGCCCAACCCAGAGGACTGGCCACACTGGGCTACCGGAGTCACTTAAACACAGAATCACACCATATCCATCAAGCTGCGCACCACATTATCACCAGAGCAGCAACACCAAACGATCAACAACAAAAAAGCAGCAACATCAAACGATAAAAAAAGAAGGAAGAACAGCAACACCAATCTAAACAAGCAAATGGTCCAGAATTAAAACACTCGAGCAATTCAAAAGACGGCGGTACGATACTTAAGACATGACACGACGAACACTGTCAAGGAGCTTCAACGACATACGCACACAAGCACGGTTCTGAGTTCTCAGTTGGACCGGACCTGACCAGACAAGACACACGCAAACCTTCAAATGGAGAATGCAAATTAATTAAACAAGGTAGGTATCTCCGACCGCTCCAGTCCGGAGAGGCTGCAAGCTGAGCAGGTCGACAGGAGGTAGCGCAGCTTGAGACGCCGTTGAGGCCTGGACGGGCGAGCCGGCCTAGCTGGAGAGCCAGACCATGATCTCCGACACGGCCAACTTGTATATGTCCTCCGCGGAAGGGTTCTCACCTCCATTCACCTATTTTGTGAAAAAAAATGAATGTTAGTTTTGCTGGCATAAAGTTTTAGATGATGCAGATAAAGTCGGGCTATATGATGCATATATTACTTACGTAAGAGAAGATTCTGCTGAAAATACTTTTGTTAGGTAAAAGTATTTAATGTAGATTTTGTTTTTTTAAAACGAGCCAGCAGGATAGCTACTGCTTTATTAATAGAGAAGAATGCCCGACGGGCGTAACAAGACAGGAAACTTTATATTCTGTACACTATGAACACGGCTAGCAGCCTGAAACTCCTAAGTACACTCAACTACGCCTTGCGGCGTCAAGGAACCGCTCCAGGTGCTTAGCACCTGCCACCGCCTATGTGATTGCCTCGTCCTCTATCCGGGCCACTAAGCGAGGGAGGGGTTGTTCCTAATGGCGGAAAACTCGCGCATTGCACTCTTTCCATACCTCCCACAACACTAAGATAATAAGCGATCTCAAGC
This sequence comes from Setaria viridis, assembly GCF_005286985.2. Lineage (NCBI taxonomy): Eukaryota > Viridiplantae > Streptophyta > Magnoliopsida > Poales > Poaceae > Setaria > Setaria viridis. The sequence goes on along the minus strand of NC_048263.2, from coordinate 26,750,513 downwards.
CTTTTTTATCAACGGCCTGCGTAATGTAGATATTGTTGCTTAACTTATGATTTCTAGATACTGGGTTTGGATATGTGCATGCTTCATGCTTGTTGCTGCTAGGGGGATAAAGCTACCACGTGCAAACTTATCTTTGGTGGAAACCTGGAATTGTGTGACAGTACATGATTCAAGTAGCAAGAAAGGACTCTTGGTTACTGAATGACTATTCGAGATAGTGCACTACTACACTTATAAATCAGTACCAAGAAAACAAACCTCTTGATAAATTCTGAACTCTGTTAGTAGCTATATGGACATGTGCATTAACTGGATAAGTTAATAGCATTTCTGTGTAACAACAAGGATTTAATCATAAAGCTAGTCACCTAAAAATTCCTATAAAGTAAAAAACTGGTATGTGCACTCAGGCGATGTTAAAAAAAAACTTCTAGCACACTAGGATTTTTTCAGACCTTAATGGTAGGGTGGCATAGTTTTTTATGTCTACTCCAACATCATGTTTCCCAAACATAAACACTGCGGTAAAACTATACTTCTAACGTACTATTCTCTTATGGTTACAAAACCATACAATATTCAACTTTTGCAAAACGACATCTTTGGACAAAAGGATGAGATCAAATAAGGTGGAGTAATCGAATCTATAGATTAGTTTAGCGAGATTCAGTGTTATTTGGATCACCTTCCCCATTAAAGTGCAGAAAAAGATCTATAATGTACCATTTTCTTACGGTTACCAAGACCATGCAACCTCAACTCGTGCAAGCCATTTGCAAACGAACATCTATGGTCAAAAGGTTAAGATAAGAAAGGCAGAGTTGCTGTATTATTTGATTATTAGTTTAGTAAGATTCACTTTGATCATATTTGGATCACGTTTTCCTATTAAAACATGACAAAATAGAGATGTAATGCACTAATTTCTTGCAGTTACAAGAACTATGTACCCTCAACACTTGTGAATCGTTTGGGAAATTGACATCCTTTGTTAAATCATGAGATGGGATAGAGCGGCCTAACTATATTTTTCGATTAGTTTAGCAAGATTCAGTCAGAAAAAAATGTCAAACTAGCATACCACCGATTGGATTATTCCATTTGCTTTTCCCCATATATGCGGGGATTAGACCCAATCCCTTCCGTCATATCAGAATGGAAAACAAAACCGATTTTTTTGAGTAACTCCTATCCAAACGAGCCCATTCCTAGTACCACTGATTCCCCATTGGTCATGTTTACAGGCCATAACCTGTGAGATCCTATTCCTGCACTCATATAAGCTGCTGCAAGTATGTCTCCAACCCAACATCTAGCGACAAGCACAAAACATGAAACCCAGGAGGAAGGTCGAGATCGAGCAGGCTACTTACACTGGTATAGATGGTAATCATGCTCCGTGCACCCTCGGCCGCGACGTGCGCCGTGATCACATCGATCCCGTGCTTGTTCAGCACGGACATCACCAGCGTTAGCATGCGTGGGTGCCGCGGCAGGCACAGGTTGATGACTGCCTTCTCGTCGGAGATGCTCAGCACAACGTTCGGTGCCGACCACGTCTGAAACCCAGCCGGCCCCGTGGCCGCGGCGAGCGGTGGTGGTGGTGCTGCGGCCGCAACCGCAGCAAGAGGCTGTTGCTGCGGCACAGGCCCCCAGCCATTCGACATGGCGGCCATACCTTGCGCGGTCTGCATCACCGACAAGGAGGACATGGCCTGAGCGGCGGCTTGCCGTGCGAGTGCCTGTTCCTGCTTCTGCTTCTCAAGCTGGACCTTGGTCTTCTCTAGGGCCTTGATGAAGTGGATCGTCTCTCCCACCAGAGTCGCCTTGTCGACCTGTTCGAACAAGATATGACATCACATAGCCCACGCCATGAGTGAATCTTATCCCGGACTAGTTGGCTAGCCATGCGTTTGCATGCTCCAAGCCAAGCTAGCTAACACATACCATCCTCGCACGATGGATAGATGGTGGCATGGTGCCATGTGAGAGCCTCACCTTGTCTGGGATGTGGGGCATGAGCGCGTGCAGATTGCTGAACAGGTCCTTCATCCGCCTCCGGCGCTCTCGCTCTGTTACGATGTGGGCTTTGACGTCGCCGTCTTCGTCAGCAGCCAACGAGCCCTTACCCTTGGGGAAGCCATCTTTGGCGGTGTTGGTGGAAGCTTTTCCCGCTGCTGAGTGCTTACCTTTGGATCTGTTGGTGTTGGCCTTGGCGCCGCTCGCCGAGCCATGCTCTCCACCTTGGATAGCATCCAGGACGACGTCCTTCCCCTTGCTAGCATCCATGCCCACCGGGCTATCAATCCTGGATCCACCGTTGTCATTCTCAGCGGGACCCAGGAATGTCATGGTTGCCGGAGGCGTGATGCTGCGCTCGTCGGAAGAGGCGTTGTCTTGGTGGTGAAGGGGACTGTCTTGAGCCATGGCACGGAGGTTGGAGAATTTTGGATGAGGAGGGGAGGCGAAATGTGATTTTGGGAGAGGAACACGGCATCACCTTTATTTGTAAGGATGTAAAATTAACTACACGTTGTTTTCTGATTTTTATTTTTTTTCACTGGTCAGAGATGTATGCAAAACTGACAAATTACAGTACGAAAGGATGTGTAACGTCTCCTGGTGGATTAGCTGTTTCACGGTAATTTGGCAGAACCATTGGAGCCACTGTAGCCTGCTCATTTAATTTACACAGCAAGAAAAAGATGCGGTCAAATGGAGTGTTTTATGCATGATGACCTCAACTCCAAATGCTCACTGGGTACTGGATAAATTAACAATGATTGCTGCCTTACAGTGTTACTCTACATTTTTAATTACTACTTACTTTCAAATTTAGTACTCTACTCAATTATTACTTGCCAAAGTTCCGTGAACTTCCAAATCATTCTCAGAATGTGTTGATTCAGCTAATTTTTCTGATGCAGTTTCCAAATATCTTTTTCCTGAAGTTTGTAAAACTATTCTTCGACTTATTAACAAAGCATTCACGTTGCCGTGTCAGCATTTTCATCTAGTACCAACTTTCCAACTTACCATGTATTCATAAAAAAATACACCCTGAACTTTAGTAACTGACTGCCAAAAACCAGTGTGAATGAATCCAAGCAAAACCACGTCCTCATTCTTCCCTACAGAACAACAAAAGAAGAAAAAAAAAGGAGCCCACTCCAGACATGCAAAGTGATGCTACTTGTGCAACTGCAAGGATACAAAATTACAAATTCAGTTCTAACTTTACAGTGAGCAAGCAACATTTCACGCACGGCGACCCCCGGCTGTTTCTCATCATCACCTTTGCCTATCCCACTAAACATCTGGCAGGTCTCACCAGGCAACAAGCAAAAGCGACGCTGTTCTCCTCATGAGTGCCGGATACAGCTAAGTGCATTTGGCCCCGAGCGTAACAAGAAGCTTGGTGTTCGCGTTTCCATTTCAATTCAAGAATCAAGCTTATAGCCTAAGCTAAGGGTTATCCATGGGGGCAAGGCAAAAGCTTGAGAAACTAGCAGTGGTGTGATAAGGACATCATTTGTTGTTGTTTTTTTTTTGCCTATTTCAGCAGCTTTTCATATGCCCTTTTCGCTGTTCTACTTGACGGAATGCACATCCAAGTATCCATCCGATCTTTGAGAGAGGGATAAGACACATCTAGCCGTTTGGGTGGTGAATCTACGATGGTGACCTAATGACCGTGATAAACTCACAGACATCTCATAGGTCGTGGCCGTCCAATTCCCTTATGTGTGCGTAGGATGGTTGGAGAGAATATTTTTGATGGGTTTGGTTGGCACAGATATCAGTGCACCCATCGAGTGTGTAGATAGGCACCAAATGATAGAGCATTTGCCACTCTGTAATTATCTTATTGTCTGCGTGGCAAGATCTGATGCCAACTGGATGGCGCCCCCCGCACCTCGCGAGTGGAGTGCCCCCGGCACTGGCGCACCGCGTGCCGGCGCCGCCTTACCGCACCCACCCACTCGTCCTAGCCGCTCTCGCCGCCGCTGTGCTCCGCTGACGACACGCACCCGAATGCTGCTCGCGTCCGCCAAAGCCGCCGCCGACGATGCCGCCGACCGGCTGGGAGCCCGCCTGCAAGACCTTCTTCTCCGAGATTTCCACTGTATCGCCGCGCCAGGTGCCTTCCCCTATTCCTCTTTCACCTACCTCTGGATCACCCCCCTTCCTTGCATCCAGGTTCACCGTTTCGTACATGTCGTCTGTTTTGTCCCATCTCCTCACTGCACCCCCGGCGCTCATCCGTGCACGCGCCATTTCTTTGGGCGTGTTTTGCGCGAAGCTTTGCTCACTGTCGGTTGTCAACTTTCTCATTGTGCGCGGGCATCTCGAGTTTAACCGCTATACCTTCCGCCTACACCAGTCCGAAGAGCAAACCATGGCAATGACGGCCATGCTTTGTGACGAAGAGGAAGCAGTTACTCTGGCCTAACAATCGGCGCCTGCGACTCTAAACGAGCATGCAGCTCGAGGACATGGTTGCCCTGACAGCTCGGCAAAAGTGCTTCGCAAAACTATACCAGGGCGCCAGAGGGAGTTACGCAACGATTTGGACTTCACTCCGAGCGCTGACCCGGGACTGCTCCCCTGCCGCGACATGACGCTATCAGAGCGAACACGCATAGCTGCTGACCTCACGCGGCACCTCATACTGCTGCAGTCCCGTCAACCTTCACTGCGCCCCATCTGCCCACTGGCAACTCTTATCTCCTGGCCGCGCTCTCGCCAGCACTTCCTTCACCCCAGACTGCAGCACCCCCGCCAAAGCCCATCCCTCTCCAGCACCCAGGCTGCCATCGTTGCCTTGGCCGTGATCACCAGGTCCGCAACTGGCGATCCTGTTTGCTGCCGTCTGTGCCACCGGACCGGCCACCGTGGCTACGCGTGCCCCATGGCCTTCCCTCGCGAGCAAACACCACACCCTTGCCGCCGCCCCACCATCCCGGTCCTGGCCACCCGCGTCCTGCTCAACGTTGTCCCCTTCGCACCACGTGCCTCGCCACCCCCATCCACCACCCTGCCGCCGCCGCCCATGCCTCTGAACTTGCCGCCGTTTACCACGGCGTTCGACCCGCTCTGCATGCTCGCCTCGTCAAGCCAGGGCCCTGCGGTCCCCCAACAACTCCCCAACAAGGTGGCAGCCGATGCTCCGGAAGAAGGACCTTTCTTCCTGGGGATCTTTCCGCGAACCTCTAAACACCGGAAAAGCCCCCGCCAAAACACCCACGCGCGCCGACGCCACTACCTCGCGCCGCGAATCCCCAAAGCTCGTGACATCCGTATGGTGGGTGGCAGCTCCCCACTCCATCGTGCCCCCTCGCCTATGAGTATGCGTGCCCCAAGACATTCCCCACCGTCGACCCCCTCGACGCACGTCCACACTGCCCCCGCGCCTCGCATTGCCACCCCGACATCGGCGGACTCGGAGGAGGTCTTGGTCCAGGAGTTGACGGACTCGATCGATGCTACCTCTGTGGATGTCGAGTCGGTCGATAGCGATGACCTCGTTGGGGTCCGGACTACCTCGAGATATGGGTCGGTGAAGGCGACTGGGAGCAATGCCTCTCGGTTCGCATTCGTGGAGGTGGAACCACCTGAAGCTGCAGTCAACCCGGCACCTCTCATCCACTCCGCGTTCAACGTGGCGGCAGAGGGAGTGTTGCTGCCTTCATCCCGCGGTGTTGCGCTGCTGCACTTCGGCAGCACGCCCGCACGTGAAGCCGCAATGGCGGCACAACCCATCCACCTTCACGGTGCAGTCGTGTGCCTGGAACGGGTGGAAGACACGGATGACCGCTTCCTCCGTGAACCCGCTTGGGTGCCGGGGAAGATCAGGGGCATCTACCAGTGCGTCGGATCGGTGGTGGAGATCGATCCGTTTTGCCTGCCTGGCTTCGACCGCTCCTGCCTACGTTTCGTCATCGAGCTTCAGCATCCACACGTCCCAAGCCACATCGGCGTCCACACTCCCAGTGGCCACGGCATCGTCCTCCGCCAGAGTGTCCTGGCTGTCTGGCCGCGCGAGCAACAACTCGACGCCAACAGTGATTGGGTTCCGTTCTTCGGAACCGGCTCCACCACCACCACCGCCACCTCCGGCGCACGCCCCTGGTTTTGAGCAAGCCCCCTGCACAACATGATCACCACCCTGCCCCGCACGCTCCCGCGCCTGCAGCTCCCGCTCCCCCCGCACAGCCACCAGCCCCCAACCCCTGCAACACCTGACCCCGCTGCACCCTGGAGCCTTCCTTGGCGCCGCAATCCTGTGCCATGGTTTCCTAAACGCTTACCCTTTACCTCGCCTCCTGCCGCTGCCTATCATCCTCCGCCTGCCACGCACCACTATCCCCGCTACCAGCACCTGCCGCGCTGTTCCCGTTCTGCTCCTTACTTGGCGCGACGATGGGAACGCGAACGCGCAGAACGCCCAAGCGCCTTTTGCCTCACCCCAGCCGCTCGCTCCACCCCTCACTCAGCCTGCCACAGAGATGCCTGCACGCCTTGTCCCTGGCGCCGCCAACACTATCCCTGCAGCGCCACGCGCTAGGGTTGGTACACGCAACAACGCACGTCTCGCCGCTAAGGACTCTGGCAGGTATGTGGATGCCACAGCAAAAGCCTCACAGCTCAAATCCCTCCACAACAGCCTCGCCATGTGTTCCGCCGCCGTCCAGGCGCACGTGAACCAAAAGAAGCTCCTGAGGAAAACCAAGAAGCCGATCGCACCAGTGGACCTCACCAAGCTCGCCGACGCTGTCGGGCTGGGTGACGCCATCGCTCGTGCGCTGGACTGCATCCTCGACATCAGCTCCACCACTACACGGCAGCTCGACTCGGTGCTCCCCGGATGTAATGCGTGAACTTGAGATGCCCAATGCGTGTCCTGCTTTGCTCTACCTCAGCCGACGCGCTTTGGACAAGGGATCTGTCCCCCTTCTGCCACCTGCTCGCTCTAGTGTTAACTATGCTGTCTTTTGTTCTAGTTGCTATTATCATGTAAGTACGCTGATGTGCTGTTGTTCCCCTCCTAGAGCTAGAGCTTCTCTGTTCTTGGTTTTACATAAGTACGCTCTGTTTCGTTCCCAGTGTCGGGTACTTTTATGTAAGACATGAACCAAAATCATGTTTTCTTCTCTGTTCTCTCTTGGAACGTTCGTGGTTTGGGAGAGAAGGCCAAATGTGCTGTGGTTCGCGATGCCTTCTGCTCTGCACGCCCCTATGTTGTTTGCCTTCAAGAAACGAAGCTTTGCCACACGAACAGGCTGAAAGCCTACAGCTTCCTCCCTGCAAACCTGGACTCCTTCCAGTGCCTCGACGCCGACGACACGCGCGGTGGTGTTCTAACGGCCTGGGACTCTTCTGTGTTCTCTCTCGTTTCTCATTTCTCGCGACCACACTCCCTAACAACCACTCTGTCTTCCATTGCCTCCAATTACACCTTCGTGATCACCAATGTTTATGCGCCGACCAGCCATCAGGGATCCCTCTCTTTCCTTCGCTCTCTCGAAGAAATTGCACAACTTGTACCTGGCTGCTGGACCTTAATGGGGGACTTCAACTTTACCCGCTCCAGTGCAGAAAACAGCAACGGTGTTTCCTCCGCACCTCTCTGCGCTGCGTTCAACAACACCATTGAACAGCGGCAGCTCATTGACCTTCCTCTTCTCGATCGGCTCCTCACCTGGTCCAACTACCGAGATTCACCCACACTCACCCGCCTCGATCAGGTGCTGTTCAACCTGCCTATGAGCACGACCTTCCCCAATTCCTCCCTCACCTCCCTCCCAAAACCTACATCGGATCACACCCCCATTTGTCTATGTATGTCCACTGCTATCCCAAAAACAACCATTTTCCATTTTGAAACTGCCTAGCTCCATAACCACGACTTCCTCCCCACGATCCTCCCGGCCTAGCACTCAAACCCTGAACATGACATGGCGGCGGCGGCGGTCTGGGCTCTAAAAGCTGTTCGATGCACGTCCAAGGTATGGGCTCGGCGTAAGCGAGCACCTCCGTCTCTTCTACCCAACTGCAAATTCGTTATATACCTACTTAATGTCCTCGAGGAGGGACGCCAGTTTTCTGCAGGAGAAATCCAACTATGCCGGGAATGTCAAGACCGGCTGGAGCTCGCTCTGCGGGAGCGAGCAGCGTACTGGAAGCAGCGCGGCAAATGCCGCGCCATCCGCGAAGGTGATGCTAATACGCGGTTCTTCCACACGCAAGCGACCCATCGGCTGCGGCGCAACAACATCCGGGCGCTGACGGTGGACGGCATCGTGGTGTCCTCGCACCACGATAAAACCACCACACTCACCGGGCACCTACAGGAGCTCCTGCTTGCACGTGCGGCTGACACGGGCGCGGTTGACTACTCCAATCTCTACGCCACCTCGGCGAGGGTGGACAACCGCCCGCTGCTGCAGCCGTTCACGGAGACGGAAGCCCAGAAAGCTGTGCGGGCCATGAACAAGTCCAGTTTGCCCGGCCCCGATGGCTTCGGACCGGCGTTCTATGCCGCGGCATGGACCACCGTATCTCCAGAAATTCTACGGCTGGCACAGGCGTTCCAAGAAGAAGCCGTTGACTTGGAACGGCTGAACCGGGCGTATGTGGTCATGATCCCCAAAGGAGCTACTGCTTCGATGCCAAGTGACTACCGTCCCATATGCCTCCAAAATTGCTCACTGAAGATAACCTTCAAAATGCTCACTACACACCTCCAAGGTCAAATCTTCCGCCTCATTGATCTTGATCAAACAGGCTTCATCAGGGGGCGGTCCAATCAGAGAATTTTGTTTACGCGATGGAGCTTGTCCAAGTTTGTCACCGGCAAAAACTCCCCACAATTGTGCTCAAGCTCGACTTTGCCAAGGCCTTCGACTCTGTGAACTAGAACAGTTTGGAAGCCGTAATGTCAGCTAGAGGATTCCCACCTAGATGGAACAGCTGGATCAGAGCTCTGCTAAAAACGTCGAAGCTATCTGTCTTGGTCAATGGTGTCCCAGGACCCTGGTTTTCATGTGGAAGAGGCCTCCGACAGGGCGACCCTCTGTCCCCCTACCTCTTCCTTTTAGTGGCTGGTGTGCTGCAGCAGATGATCAGGAAAGACACAAGAATATCACATCCAGCAGCTCACGGCCAGCCAGCTCCTGTGCTCTAGTATGCGGACGATACACTGTTACTGATCCGGGCCAACCGTGACGGGCTACAGGCGCTGAAACAGCAGCTGGACCGCTTCTCTTTGGCAACTGGGCTACAGATCAATTACCACAAGAGCGTGATGGTGCCTATGCATGTTTCCAGTTCAATGACAGCTACTCTTCAAGGCATTCTCGGGTGTCAATTGGCCAGTTTTCCCCAATCCTACCTGGGGCTGCCCCTGTCAAACGAAAAGCTCCGGCTATTAGCTTTCGCCCCCCTCATTGACAGGGTTGATCGGAAGCTGTGCGGCTGGCGATCTGCACTACTGAATGCAATGGGGAGGGTAGTGCTAATCAACAGCGTGGTAGATAGCCAGTTTACTCACGCAATGTCAGTACTCCTCCTCCCCCCTGGCGTCATTGAAGCGATTGACAAACGACGCAGAAGATTCCTGTGGACGGGGGAAGAAACGGCCACTGGTGGCCAATGCCTTGTTGCCTGGGAGAACACCTGCAAGACAAAGGAGAATGGAGGTCTTGGACTCAAAGAACTGTCCATCCAGAACAAAAGCCTCTTGCTCAAGCTCCTACACCGCCTGCACCACCCGACTGATTCATCTTGGGCACGCTGGGCGCGCAACCTCGTCAGCCTGGTAGACCTACATGGCGAGATCGATGGAACACACTGGTCTGCTCTCAGGAGCCTACTGTCAGTGTACCGCACCATCACCTGCTCTGCAGTTTCAGATGGCTCCACAACCAGCTTCTAGTTTGATCGATGGCTACCTGAAGGCCGTCTGTGCGATCGGTTCCCGGTGCTCCTCACTCATGTTGTCCAGGACAATAGCTCAGTTGCTCAAGTGATGGATACAGGCCTGGAAAGATGCCTCACCACGCGCTTTTCCACCGAGGCGGCCGACGAACTTGACAAACTGCAGGAGTTGCTCGCCAACGTGGTACTCAGAGAAGGGCAAGATCAACGGCTTTGCTCCTTTGGCCACAACCCAGTCTCCTTGAAGTCATCTGAGGTCTATTCTAAGCTTCTGATTTTAGCAGGCGCATCCCCCTCTCCTTTCGCCAGCTTTGTCTAGCGAAACCGGGCACCTCCACGCATCAAGTTCTTTGGCTGGCTGCTTGTTCAGGACCGCATTCAGTGCCACGCGAATCTTGCCAAGAAGCACATTCAGGATGATCCGGCTTGTGAACTGTGTGGGCAGCCCGAGGACTGCAACGACATCATCTTTCACTGCAAGTTCGCGGCACACGCATGGGAGGCGCTGGGTACCTCAACTACCGGTGCTTCAGTAAAGCAGCTGTGGACTGTTGCCCGTCCGACAACAGTCCCAGCGCAAGAATTCTCAAGCTTCATCCTCCTACTATGCTGGCTTCTCTGGAAACACAGGAATGAGGTTGTGTTCCGCCACTCCCCTCCGTCACACGAAAGGTTCTGGCACACCTGCAGAGATGAAGCATTGTGGAGCCAACGGTTTAAGGCCGAAGAGCGAGTTATCGCTGAGACCTGGTGTATAGTTTTTGGTTCAATGTAAACCGAACTGTATGTCTGACAAACCTTCCCCCTCCTACTTTCAAACCTGCTAAAAATGTCAGTGTAAAGACTTTTGGACTCCAAAAGGCCCAATGCATGAATGAATGAATCAGGTGGGGATCCCCCCTGTTGACCCTAAAAAAAACTGGAGAATAAAAATGAAGGATAGCGGAAATGGCACTTTTTTTTTAGTGGTGGTAAACTTTAGTCGAAGTACAATGTAAACATGAGTTGTTAGCAAATCACACTAGGTTGAGTTGGCAATACAATTTAAGGTGACTAGTATTCCAATGATGGCAGTTGGCAGGGTACGAGGCTGATGCATGATATGAACTTTATAAAAAAAACCCTACATGCCACCTCTTAAAACATTAGTGACCGATGAGAAAATTGAATCGCAAAGAGGAGTTATAGAATTATAAGTGGTAGGTAAAAGTGGATGAATAGAAAGGGATTAGGAAGTTTTGGTATAAGAAGGACAATACAGTGCAGACAAACTATATTACTAATGCGACATCAGCATGCAGAAGAAGATCAAGTACTCCCTCCGTATAGGAAAAGGAAGTCGTTTTGGACAGCGACACGGTCTGCAAAACATTACTTTGACTCCTTGTTTTTATAAAAATATTTATCAAAAAGTGATATATGTATATTTTTATGAAAGTATTTTTCAAGATAAATCTATTTATATGGCTTTCACATTTCCAAACTCAACAACTTAAAAGTTATTCATGATTTATATTCCCAATGTTTGACCCAAACCTTGTCCAAAATGACTTTCTTTTCCTATACGGAGGGAGTATTGAGTTTACGCACCTCACCGAGGAGGGAAACTAGCTTCTTCTTACTAAGTCGGCTCCAAAGTTTCCCATTCACCTTTTCCACTCACTTTCCCGTTGCCCCTCTTTCTTGCTGAAATTCTTGTTTCCTTTCTTGGCTGTTGCTGGGAAACGATCTTTGCCTAACCCCCTTCCTCGATGAAGGGGTAGGTATTTTCTTTAGAAGGTTAAGAAGCCAAGACCAAAGTGACCCTTGCCCCGAGAAGCAGCATAGTTCCTCTGATATTGAGCCAGGAAGGAAGGCTTCGTCGGTCGAGCAAAGAAGGCTTTGCCAACTAAGTGGGGAAAATTTTATCGGTCGATCTAAATGAGCTTCTCCTGGCAAGCAAAGAAGGCTTCACCACCTAAGTGAGACGGGCTTCGCTGGCGGGGCAAGCAAAGGTTTGTCACAAGGATGCTTACGACAAATGTAAGAAGAGGCTTCGCTATCAAGTGCTAGAGTGGAGATATTGTCCTAGAGCCATGTGCGGGTTTTCCTTTGGCAGTGTATTGTGAAGACCACTGTGCCCTCAAATATCCTTAGAATATAGTGGTTGAAAGAACATCGGTGGTTCATATCCCCTATAAATAGGAGGGTACAGTTGTAATAATAAAAAAAACTATGTGCAAAATCGTGTCATCATGAGCATGCATGTTATTAAGCTTGTAACGATTTTCAGTTGTAATGATTTCCAATGACTGATTTTCATTGATGATTTGTGGCTAGAACCGACCGTACAAATGCCTACATTTACAGACAGATTGTTATTAGGAACCGAACTGTACACATTTGTTTCCACAGTCGGTTCTCAATCTAATCCACTGTTTATGCTTTTAACATGACAATTAAGGGAAAACCGTCAGTACTGGGTTTTTTGAGCCATCTGTACATTACTAGTGATTGTGAAAGTGCACCGAGGTTTCTCAACCGGCTTAAGCCAACATTTTGTAGTGAAACAATTGGCAGTGAAAGAGTGCATCACTACCGTTTCGTCTTCTTGTCTCCATGCTTGATTTTTACATGGAGCTGAAGAACCGAAAGTAGTGCATACATATGTTTATACAGTAGTGCATAAACTAAACAAGCCAATGATAAAGAGATTAAAACAGTTCAGCAACTCAGAAGACGACAGTACAGTACTTAAAACATACATATACAGCATACACATAAGCACTGGTTCTCAGTTCAACCCGATTTAACCTGGCACATGCATACAGAGAGTCCTCAAACTTTCAAATACGAATGCAAATTAATTAAACAAGCTAGGTTACTTTGACCCCGAGGGGCTGCAAGCTTAGTATATCGACAAGCAGTGATGCAGCTTGAGACCTAGCTGGAGAGCCACACCATGATCTCCGACACCGCCAGCTTGTACATGTCCCCGGCCGATGGGTTCTCCCCGCCAGCTCCATTCACCTGTTTTGTAAGAATCCACAAGTTAGTGGGCAGGTTTAAATTCTTTCTGACACAAAAAGGAACGGCACTATGAAAATTTATAAACAAGAAAATTATCCAATTAGTACTTTTGTAATGGTTTGCTGCTAGGTTCTACAAATATGTTACCTTTGGCTACATGCATGCTTGTGGGAAACCATGGTACTACTCTATATGCATGTTACTGCTATGGGATCTTGTGTGAACTCATCTATGGTGGAAATCATGGAACTGCGTTATGATACATGATTCAAGTAGAAAGTATGCTGATTACTGCGTGTCATTCAAGTAGTGCATTAGACTAATGAAATCGGTAATAGGAAAATAGCCATCTCGGTGCATCACACTCGAGGGTCATGGAGATGTGTAAATTTAGGTTGTATTTATTTGATTTTCTAAGAGTTTATTTGATTCTTATTTAGAAAAAAACAAACATCATTAGCACTAAATATAATACTAGAAAGCCTTGAACTAGATTTGTACAAACAAAATTACTCGAACCCTCTCTCTCTCACTCACTCAATTCTAACATTTTAATTCTAATTCTACAGGCAAAGTTTGTATAGTGAAACTTCTAAATACGTCATCCTCATGTACCTTCAACTAAACGCTGAAGTATGGGATAACATAGTTTGTTACAACCACTACTACCTAACGGCTGGATCAGCTCTACAAGGATGCTTCCCACAAAAATAGTAAAATACACATTGCCACAAAATTGACCTCTAACACACTAGGATTTGCTTTCCTTAACTTAGTGGTAGGCTTGGGTAGTTTGTTACATAAACTACAAAAGTATGTTTCTCACACAAAAATGTACCTCTAACGTCAGAGTATTTTCTTACGGTTACAAAAACCATGCAACCTCAACCTTTGCAAACCGTTGGCGAACTGATATCTTTGGTCAAAGGATGAGACAATAAGGCAGAGTAACCGTATTCAGTTTGATTGGCATTAGGATCACCTTCCCTAATAAAGTGTGAAAAAAACAGATATCTAACGTACTACTTTCTCAAGGTTACCAAAAACAGCATGTGACCTCAACTTGTGCAAATAGTTTGCAAATCAACCTCTTTGGCCAAAAGGTTAAGATAAAGTATGATAGAGTAACGGTATTTGTCGGTTAGTTTACCAAGATTCAGTTTGATCCGTATTTGGATCACCTTGTCCTATTAAATCATGACAAAGTAGAGCTCTAACGTACTATTTTCTTACGGTTACTAGAACTACGTAGCCTCGACACGTGTAAATCAATTTGAAAACCGAAATTTCTTCGTCAACACGTGTCGATTGTTTATTAACTAGGTTCAGTTTGGTTACTTTCTAGCTAGATCCTTTTTGTCGGATTTAGATTCGACCACCTCTACTTCTAGTAAGTGCGAGCTGATGAGAATCCATATAACAAAAAAGATCGGCACTATGAAAATTTATAAACGAGAAAATTATCCAGAAAGTACTTTTGGAATGGTTTGCTGCTAGGTTCTACAAATATATTAACTTTGGCTACATGCATGCTTGTGGGAAACCATGGTACTACTCTATATGCATGTTACTGCTAGGAGATCTTGTGTGAACTCATCTATGGTGGAAATCATGGAGCTGCATTATGATACATTATTCAAGTAGAAAGTATGCTGATTACTGCGTGCCCATTCAAGTAGTGCATTAGACTAATGAAATCGGTAATAGGAAACTAGCTGTCTCGGTGCATCACACTCGAGAGTCATGGATATGTGTAAATTTGGGTTGTATTTATTTGATTTTCTAAGAGTTTATTTGATTCTTATTTAGGAAAAAAACAAACATCATTAGCACCAAATATACTACTAGAAAGCCTTGAACTAGATTTGTACAAACAAAATTACTCGAACCCTCTCTCTCTCTCACTCACTTAATTCTAACATTTTAATTTTAATTCTACAAGCAAAGTTTGTATAGTGAAACTTCTAAATACGTCATCCTCATGTACCATCGACTAAACACTGAAGTATGGGATAACATAGTTTGTTACATCCACTACTACCTATTGTATCAGCTCTACAAGGATGCTTCCCATAAAAATAGTAAAATACACATTGCCACAAAATTAAAGGTCAATTTTGGAGTAACCCTTAACTTACTGGTAGGCTTGGATAGTTTGTTACATCAACTCCAAAAGCATGTTTCTCAAACATAAATGTACCTCTAATGTTAGAGTATTTTCTTACGGTTACAAAAACCATGCAACCTCAACCTTTGCAAACCGTTAGCAAATTGACATCTTTGATCAAAGGAAGAGACAATAAGGCAGAGTAACCGTATTTAGTTTGATTGGCATTAGGATCACCTTCCCCAATAAAAATGTGATAAAACAGATATGTAACGTACTACTTTCTCAAGGTTACCAAAAACAGCATTTGACCTCAACTCGTGCAAATAGTTTGCAAATCAACCTCTTTGGCCAAAAGGTTAAGATAAAATAAGACAGAGTAACAATAGTTGTCGGTTAGTTAATCTAAATTCAGTTTGATCCATATTTGGATCACCTTGTCCTATTAAAGTATGTCAAAGTAGAGCTCTAACGTACTATTTCCTTATGGTTACTGAACTACATAGCCTTGACACCCGTAAATCAATTGGAAAACTGAAATTTGTTCGTCAACACGTGTCGATTAGTTAGTTAACTAGGTTTAGTTTGGTTACTTTCTAGATCCTTTTTGTCGGACTTAGATTTGACCGCCTCTACTTCTAATTCAACGGTAAAGAGTTCTGTTTTCAAATTCAAATAGTGGAAACATTGTTCTTATTTTCCTAGTAGGTCACACTAGCAGTCCTACCACTAAATGAAATATATCCAATTGGGTTTATTCAGATAGGTGGGGATCCAATCCCTTCATATCAGGATGGAAAACAAAAGTGATTTTACTGGCCACCTGAGTGTTGGGGTTGAATTCCTGCTTATATAACCGAGTGTTCGGATTTTGGAATGGTTATGGTTGCCAGTACGTGCGAGCTGATGAGCATCCATATAACATAACCGATGTCTGGCGGCAAATCCCGAACAATGAAACTCAACATTGAGGAGGCTACTTACACGGGTATAGATGGTGAAGATGCTCCTGGCGCGGTCGGCCGCAACCTGCACCGAGACCACGTCGATGCCGTGCTTCTTCAGCACGGACACAACCATTGTCAGCATGCGGGGTTGCCGCGGCGCGCAGACGTTGATGACAGCCTCGCCGTTCGTCAGCACACTCAGCACGACGTTCGGTGTCGACCACGTCTGGAACTCGACCGGCCTCGCTGCCGCAGATGCAGCAGCAGGCGCCTGCTGAGGCGCAGGGCCCCAGCCATCTGACAAGGCCGCCATCCCGTGCGCGGTGCGTGGCACCGACAAGGAGGATGCCCCAGCTTCAGCAGCGGCTTGCCGTGCGAGCACTTGTTGCTGCCTCTGCTTCTCCAGCTGGGTCTTGGTCTTCTCTAGGGACCTGATGAAGTCAATCGTCTCTTCGACTAGGGTCGCCTTGTCGACCTGATAGAAAAACAGACGAACAGATCATAAATCTTCTCCCAGATAAGCAAGCTAGGCTTGCACCTGCATGCTCCAAGCCTTAGCCAATGCACATGAGCCTCGCACTATAGATCATTGCCATGTGAGTGAGACCTCACCTTCTTGGGGACGTGGGGCATGAGATCACGCAGGGTGCTGAACAATTCCTTCATGCGCCTTCGGCGCTCTCGCTCCATGATGATCTGCACCTTGAGCTCGCCGTCGTCGTCAGCAGCCAAGGAGTTCTTACCCTTGGTGGTGAGGCCGTCTCCCGCGGCGTCGGCGGCAGCTATGGCTGCTGCCGAGTTCTTACCTTCGGATCTGCTGGTGTTGGCCTTGCCGCCGCTGTCTTCTCCACCTTGAATGGCATTTGGGACGACGTCCTTCCCCTTGCTGGCATCCATGCCCACTGGGCTGCCAATCCTGGATCCACCGTTGTCGTCCTCAGTGGGATCCAGCAAGGTCATGGTCGTCGGGGGCACGAAGCTGCGCTCGTCGGAGGAGGCAGTGTCCTGGTGGTCTTGGGAACCGTCTTGAGCCATGGCAAAGGTTGGAGGATTTTGGATGAGGATGGGAAGCGAAATGCAGAGGCCGGAATAAAATTTCCTTTTTTTAAAAAAATTGGGAGGCGAAATGAGATTTGGGGAGAGGAATACAGTAGTGTGCCTTTGTTTATAAGGATGTAAAATTTACCGCTTGTTTGTTGTTTTCTGTTCTTTTCTTTTTAAAAAATCCATTTCACTGGCCAGAGGTGCATGCAAAACAGACAAAGTACAGTGCAAATTAAAAGGATGTGTAACGTCTCCGGACTCCGGGCCGATTAGCTGTTTCATGGTAATTTGACAAATTTTACTTTGTCACAATGGCGTGCTCATTTGATTTAAAGTGCAAGGAAAAAATGCAGCCAAATGATGGAGTGTTTTCTGCATGACGACCTCAACTCCAAATGCTCACTCGGTCGTTGATAAATCAGCAAGAGTTGCTGCCTCACAATGTTATTATATTTTTAATTACTACTTCCTTTCACATTTACTACTCTATTCAATTATTACTTGACAAAGTAATATACAAAACGATACGGCGCTGACTGCTGTAGCCTAGCGGTGACTCGTTCCTCAGGCATTTTCTATGAACATCCAAACAATCTCAGAATGGTGTCGATTCAGCTATTTTTTCTGATGCAGTTTAGTTTGCAAATTTCTTTTTCCTGAAGTTCCTATAATGCTATATATATAACTCTCCTTTCAACTGATCTGTAAAACATTATCCTTGGCGTGTCAGCATTTTCATCAAGTACCAAGTTACCCGTAACCAAAAAAACAAATGCACCCTAAACTTTAGTAACTGGCTGCCAAAAACCGGTGCATGAATCCGGTGCAACCAAAACCACGCTTCACTATAGAACCAAAAAAAAAAGAAAAAAAGAAGAAGAAAAAAGTAGCCCACTCTACAGAAGCAAGTGATATTACTTGTGAAACTGCAAGGATACAAATTCAGTTCCCACTTTACTGTGAGCAAAGCAACATTTCACGCATTACGCCCCCGGCTGTTTCTCGTCGTCACCTTTGGCTATCCCACCAAACACCTGGCAAGTCTCACAGGGCACAAGTAAAAGCGATGCACTTTTCCTCATGAGTGACGGATACAGTTTAGTGCATTTGGCCCCGAGCGTAACAAGAAGGTGCCTTCCATGCCAGTGTTTGTATTTCCGTTTCAGTTCAAAATCATGCGTACAGGCTAAGGGTTATCCATGGGGGCAAGGCAAAAGCTTGAGACTTAAGAAAGTTTAACAATGGCGTTTGCTGGCCATCCACCTGACAAAGGAATCGTTTTTTAGCTGCATTTCTTCGCCTGTTTCTGCAGCTTTTGATCCATCTTGTTGGCTAGCTTGCACGAGAATGGAGAGGACTGAATTTGCGAACACCTCAAAGTGTGCCATGGCTGTGCTTAGCCGATCAGGAAATCCGACAGCCAACATTCTTAAGATGCCTGAGAGTACTTTAGACGTACACAATGCTAAACCCCCGTTGGCAAATTTCGAAAACATAGACAAAATTGCAGGTTAATTAACGACGCTAGCGTTGGTGCAGTAACAGTGGAGGAACTAGTGAAACCTCTTGACAAAACGCTTCAGATAACCATACTATGATGCGCATCATTTCAGACTTTTTGGAGCGATAAAAAAAATGTTTCTTGAATTGGTTTCCATGTTTCCAACTAGTACATGGTTTCCACTGTATGTTTTTCTACACAACCATACGCATTTCAGTTTCGGTTCTATGCTTAATCATACAATGAACTAGATAAAAATCAAAGCTATCAGCAATAAAAATACCTACATAATATTGATTTGAGATTAAGTACAACATGGGGATATCAGTGTGTGTGTGTGTGTGTGTGTGTGTGTATATATATATATATATATATATATATATATATATATATATATATATATATATATATATATATATATATATATATATATATATATATATATATATATATATATATATATATATATATATATATACGCGCGCGCGCATGCTCCACCGCCCTGTCTGCGGCCTGCACCTCCGCCCGCCTCCATTGAATCTTAACATAATTTCTATATCACTTTTCATAAAATGTAAACTAGGTGATGTTATCTAGCTAGATGCGCAAGTATATAGTTTAACCAGCGTTAGCACCTCATAAAAAGTTTTGCAACCTAAAGCCAATCCTAAGTTATAACTACTGTAAAAGTAAAGGCACTCGGGTTGCAGGTATGAAATATGAAAAATATAAAGTAGTGGGTTAGTAGGGATGCAAACTTGGCACAACGATTTATCTTGTGGTATTATTCAAATGCCACCTCTAGTCCATATTAGAGTCTCACCAATCTCATGCTCCTAGCCAGTCAAGGTCTTGGGCTCATCATAAATGCTCCTGCCAAGCTAGATTGCACGAAAAGTTTACCACGAATGCAAGGCTCACCACTGCCTCTATTCCTCCGATTAGTTCGACGCCGTCTCCACTACGAAGTTTCTCCAGAAGGAAGGGGCGGGCCTCTTCGTCCCCAGCATATGGTCATCATTATCGCTCCACGCCAAGACGAAGAGTTGATGACTTACCGGCGAGTCATTGAGGCTCCAAGGTGCTGGTGCACCAAACTTATAAGGTTGGTTCATTCTAAAAGAACCAAGCACAAGGTAGCATCACCTTGCAATCACTCACACTAGTCCTTGTATAGAACTAATCACTCGCTCACTACTACAGAAGAGGTCATCACCACCGGTCTATCACTACCAGTTTTAGGTGAATTTGGTGATGCCTTTTCACCGCCAGTTCTGGAGCAGATGGGGCAGCAGCCCTCACAACCGGCAGTGACGCTCCTCGTTTAAAAGAATATTTTTGGTGTAGAAAGTCTAAAATTAAGGATCTTCCGCTGCACGGATTTCATGGGAAATGAAGTCATAGGCACGTAGGTTCAGAGCCAGGCCTACTACGCCAATAGCACTCATCCATAATTGGTGACGGGTACAAATAGCATAAAGAAATGTAACCAACATTTATTGGAAAAAGCAACACCAAATATTTGAGACCACCAGTGGTTAGCATTGACCATTGAATAAGTTTCTTCAGCTTGAGTTGGGTTAAAAGCGCGGACATGATCTGGCGGTGATACTCAGGACGGACCTGAAATTTTTATTCAACCCATTTTTGGAAGTCAGGGTCACGTCTGTCCATGTGCGCCTATCAGCCCCTCTCTCCCATGTCCTCTCCTACTTCCCTCTCTCTCTCTGACCCTCTATCCGACCCCTCCCTCCCTCTGTCTAGCCCGGATCTAGCCCCTGTGCTACCCCTCCCCTCTCCCCTCTGGTTGCCCCTCACTGGTAGTTGAGGAGCGGTGGCAGGACGAGGTGCGGGAGTAGGGCTCGGGGCAAGGCTGGCCTCGGAGCTACTCTACATCGGCAGTCTGTGACGCCTCGGCACACGGGAAGCAGCAACAGCATAGGGCGGCGCACAGGGGAGCGGCGGAGGACCAAATACGGCAGTGCACGTGGTAGTGGCGGCTGGTGGGGGCGAGGTGCGGGGTAGCGGTGGCGGCGGCAAGTTCTCTCTCCCCTACCCATATCTCTCCCTCCATTCGACCATGCCCGGATTTGCAGTGGCGGCGGCTGGTGGGGGCAAGGCACGGTGGCGCGCGAGGAGTGGCGACGGCGGGTGTTGACGAGGCTCGATGGTGGGCATGGCTAGGAGTGATGGCGGCAATGCTCAGTAGTTTTTTTTCCTTTTTTTTGTTTTTGAAAAATGGCGTCACTGCCAGGTGGGTGGTCGGCGGTGATACGTCTAGGCATCACGGCCGACCTAAGTCTGCCGGTGCCCAAAACTAGCAATGATTGCCATTTTGGGACCGGCGGTGATGGTCTCTCGTGTAGTAGTGACTAATCATGTGCTGGCTGCCTTGGATGATCAACTTGAGCACTTTGTTAGCTAGGATATCTTCTCAATGTGTATATGATTTCTTTAGACTCAAGAACCTTGAAATGGCTAGGTGGAGGTATATTTATAGGCCCAACACCTCAAACTAGCCGTTGCTCCAACGATTCACTGAGTTTTTATACACTGGATGATCCTCGATATCCTTTGGTGCTTCTATTGTGCTTGGTCAACTGAAGGTGCCAGATATTGTGCTTCATTTCTTTCCTCTATTGTGCTTCTTTTTTTTAACCAAACAGGAGGGGCAAGCCCTACTGATTAATAATATTAAAGGAAACAAAAAATGGATAAGTTACAAATCAACATGGCAGAAGCCAAAAGAAAAAAAGAGAGGACAAAGGAAAAGATTACAAGGCATTTAGCTAGGATTCCATGGAGGGTACCACATTGGTTTAACACGATGAAGAACTAAGGAAAATTTAACAATGGATTTCCTTTTGAAAGATTCAATCGTTGGATCAATGTTATATTGAAGAACCAATCATTCCTTGTCTTCCAAATGGTCCAAGTCATGAGATTATGAGAATGATTATTTCCATGAAGAAAAGGCACTTTGAGGTGCTGTCTAATGATTTGTAGGAGCGGTCTTGTAGATGGGAATATGACTCCAATGGATGCCCAACAAGCTCTAGCAAAGTTTCATCTTAGAAAGATATGGGTAGTAGTTTCAAGCCTTTGTAAATGCAAAGGTTACATGTATTCTTCCTTGTGAGCAGGTCTGTAGTATTTACTCGGTCCTTGAGTAGTAAGAGTCAGAAGAAGACCTTGTGCTTCATTTGGCATTTGAAACGTCTATTGTGCTTCTTTGCCAGTGATGTGTAGTAGCAAGGTCAAGTTCTTGTGCACAAATGTCGTTTGCCTACATGATGAGTACCAAGAGTTCACGCATCATTTTTTTATTTATGCTATCATAAGTTATGATTCCCTTGGTCAATTTTAACCTTTCATCTGTACCCGTATGTACAAGTCCATGGTTTGCTATGTCGTATTTCACGACTGTAGACCCGAAGTTTATTCAAGATGGCTCAAATGCCACTAACAGGTTAATGGTTACATGCACTTGGCGAACATTTTACACTTGGCAACTTTACTGTTTCCCATAGTGATGGGTGCTTGCTGCAAGAAGTATCTCAATGAAGCAGCTATCATCAATGCATTCAACACAATTGTTCTCAGTAATTCCATATCAAGAAGTGCTCAACTCGTACCGAGAGAAGATTCTACCACAGAAGGTGGTACACCAATGATTTATTGGAAAAAAGTCTCAAAATCATCATATTTTGCTACCTTTTCTATGAATAGCAAATCCTTTTCTAGTGCTACTATTAGTCAAGCATAGCATAATTAGTGAGAGATTATCGTAGTGATGCAAGTAATGTAGTGTATGTAATTAACTAAATTCAGCTATATGTAAACAACTATCTGGTGTTGCTATCCAACATGAAAGTGACATCTGTAACAATGAATTAACGAGCCCTCCAAGATTGAAGAAAGTTTCATTTTATCTTTGGATTTTCAATTGGGCACAAGGGAGACAACCTGAGGATGATGCTTGTCCACCGAGATGAGGGCAGCGGTCACCAGGATGGTGATGGCCTAGGCAATGTGCACATGTTTTATAGCACATGACATTACTATCAATGCCAGCCTAGGAAAACCGGTAGTGATGCCATTTTCATAGCCAATTCATGGTACGAACTAAAAGTAATAATGGAGTTAGGCTTCAATCCTAGTTTTTTTTTATAAAATCCATGAGTGATATCTCATTTACCTGTGTTTTTGCAAAATATGCCTTCCCATGTATCTGTAAATATTTGAAGGTACACAACAACGGGTCATGAAATCTAAGGTGAACTTGATGGAGATCGATGTTTTGAAAAAAGTGTCGCACATGCCGCAAAACTGACGACAATATTTGCGCCTTGCATCCAGAAGGAAATATAGTTTCCGTTGTTCAGGAATGGAACCTAAAACTGTTATCATATGACATGGACCATAGGTATAGTGTGTATCATTGGACTATGGAATAAATTTTTTCGACAAGCCTAAGCTATAGAGTCATTATGTGCTTGACAGCTTGAGATAGCAAAGCTTTTTGAATCCATAAGCTGATATCCAGTTCAACCTCCTACCCATCAAAGTCGTTGAGCTTGAACTCATAATTCTAGTGCGGAGCCTCACGGACAGGGAGGAACATGAAAATGTTACCAAGTTTTTTTTCATATTCTTGACGTCCTACGGAGTGAGTGAACCATCTTAATAGATGATACAATGAAAGGCATCTCTGAATATTTGAAAGCTCAAATGTCACTTTACATTTTTGACCTTGGATTGGATAGAGGAGAAAGGGGTAGTGAGAATCCTCCCTGCCCAATGCAAGCAAGCGAACTGCAGAGATGGTGCTGGGACCACACAATTCTGAACTTCTCAAATCAAATTTGGCATGGATCCTAGCAAAAGCTAGAGTGTTACTAGCACGGGGAACAAGTTATCGATCTGCTGTTCACATAAAGGAACAGCAAAGGAAATAGCGGACCTGAAAGACGATGAAGAACTATGGGATAAAGACTTCTAGTGTCCTTCTCTCATATTTTCCATATAACCTATTTTTTCGACAGCAGCATAGAAGAACTTTGGGTCCACAGGCTATGGGTGAACGTACACAATCGGGACATCAGAATTACCTGTAGTAATACTGTGATAGCATGATGAAACACTACTGGTTGGTGGTTCCTATCTTTTTTTAATGGTCTTGGTGGTTCCTATTGGTTGTAAAACTGTCCCGATGCAGTAATACCGGTTTCAGCTACACCTGTAGTCATGTATTACTATTATCATGAATGCATGCAGATTTTGGTGGTGTTTCATCCAGGTGGAGATCAGACTGGCGATATCTGTTCACCATGTCTTGCACTGGATTTTGACACGCCACCAGAGAAGAACACATTATCTATCCATGAAGGAAGGAAGATGCACCTTGATGAACGAAGCCCTCAAAAAACATTACCTATTATTGTTCCGTGTCTCTTATCCTCCAAACATTGTTTATTTCTCAACAATGAATTAGTCTTTCAGGAGAATATCTACCAAAAACCCACTCATAAAATGTTGACTTGCCAATATATTCAAACAACAAAACTCACCCCACTTAATCAAGTGGTCTGAAATACAACATTCCATCCCTCATGAGAAATATTCTGAGAAGGCAAGGCAAATGATTACAAAGATGTTCACAAAAGACAATGATACTTATAAGTGCTTTGATGATGAAATTTAGACTAACATTTAGAAATAGAGATGCTGAAAGGTAGTGCAGAAATTCATCAGATTTCCGTTGTTCTATTCTCAAAACTCTCTTTTTTTGTAGCAGCACAGAGTAACTAGGCTTTACAAATTACATGGCGAACAAATATGAACAGTGAGAAGGCATATGTAATGTAAAATTATGCAATCGGGACACCAGAACCAGTTGGAACAACCAATCAGTTGTACTGGTTTGGGTGGGCCTTTACTAATGGTCGAGCCGGTTGTGAAAGTGCCCTGAGGTTTCTCCACAGGGTTAAGCCATAAATTGGTAGTAAAAGAGTACATCACAACCAGTTCTTCTTCCTATCTCCATGCATGATTTTTCCATGGAGCCCAAGAACCAAAAGTGATGTGTCCTCGCAACTGGTCCCTGAAGAACTGGTTGTGATGGGCTGGGAGTGATGCTCAATGTAAACAAGCCAATGATCCATAAATTAAAACCGTTCAGCAACTCTGAAGACGACAGTACAATACTTAAAACACAACACAGCGAATGCTGCCAACGAACTTCGAAAAACACAGATAAGCACAGGTTCTAAGTTTGATCCAACCCGACCTAAAACCTTCAAATAGGGAATGCAAAGTAATTAAACAAGCTAAGTTACTCCGACCACTCCAGTCTAGAGGGGCTGAAGCTGAGCAGATCCATGAGCAGCGATGCAACTTGAGATGTTGTTGAGGCACCGACGGCGACGCCAGCCTAGCTGGAGAGCATCACCACGATCTCTGACACTGCCAGCTTGTATATGTCCTCCGCTGACGGGTTCTTGCTGCTAGCTCCATTCACCTGTTTTGTAAGAATGAACAAATGTTAGTGGGCTTGCTTAAATTTTTTCCTGACACGAACGATATCAGCGCTACGGAAATGACACAAAAGAGTAAATTATCCTACTTTTGTAATTAATGGCTTGCTGTTAGGTTTTACAAATATATACAAAAGTAAATATTTGGTGCTTAAATTCTTTCTGAAGACAGACCATGCACGATGTCTAAAGAGTGGTACTCACTTGTGATTAGGTTTGGCCCTTTGGGTATATGCATCTTTGGTAAACCATGCTACTCTATATGCATGTAACTGCTAGGGAAAAATATATATGTTGTGTGAACCCATATTTGATGGAAAACATGGAATTGCATTATGAAACATGATATCCATGTAGAAAGTAGTGCTGACTACTGAGTGGACATTCAATTAGTGCATTACACTAACGAAATCAGTAATGAGAGAAAGTAAACTTCTAAATGAAATAGTAAAGTCTGTTAATAGGTGCAATCGAGGGATATGAAGATGTGAAAATTTGGGTTGTATTTATTTGCTTCTGTAAGAGTTTATGTTTGGTTCTTCGTCTTTAGGAGACAAAAAAACATCATTAGCAACAAATATACTATAAAGAATCGAACTAGATTTGTACAAAAATTAATTACTTGAACCCTCTACTCTGACTTTCTAGTCTTTTAATTTAAATCCTACAGGCAAAGTTTGCACAGTGAAACTTCTAAATACATCTTCCTCATATACCATCGACCAAACATTCATCCACCTGAAGTATAGGATCCAATAGCAGTTTGTTACATCCACTACATACTACCCAACAGATCAGCTCTAAAAGGACATTTTCCAGAAAAATACACACTGTGACGAATTAAACCCCTAACAGATCAGTTAGCCACATTTCTGAGAGCATGTTTCCCTAAACCTACACATACACACAACGGTAAATAATAGAGACGTCTAACGTAGGAGTATTTTCTTGCTGTTACAAAAACCATACAACCTCAACCGATGCAAACCATTGGAGAAATGACATCTTTGGTCAAAAGGATGAGACAATAGGACAGATTAACCATATCTGTTGATTATTATTTTAGTTAGTTTGATTGGTATTAGGCTCACCTTCCCATTAAAGTGTGACAAAGTAGTAGATATCTATGATTCTACTTTGTTACCGTTACCAAAAACAGCATGTGACCTTAACTTGAGCAAGCCGTTTGCAAACCGATCTTTTTGTCAAAATGTTAAGACAGAATAACGGTATTTGTCGATTAGTTTACCTAGATTTAATTTGATCCATATTTGGATCACCTTTTCCTATTAAAGTGCGACAAAGTAGAGATGTAACATACTATTTCCTTACGGTTACTAGAACTATGTAGCCTCAACTCAACACGTGTAAATCAATTGAAAACTGACATCCTTTCGTCAACACGTGTCGATTGGTTTAGCTAGTTTCAGTCCGGTTACTTTCTAGACCCTATTTTGTCGGATTTAGATTCGACCTCCTCTACTTCTAATTCAACGGTAAAGAGGTCCTTTTTCAAATTCAAATAGTGGAAAACAGGTATTCTTTTTTTTTCTAGATCATACTAGAAGTCCTAACACCAAGTGAAATACATCATATTGGGAATTAGATCCAATCCCTCCATATCAGGATGGAAAATAAAAGTGATTCTAGTGGTCACCAAGTGGTGGGCCGGCGTTGAATTCCTGCATATCCAAATAAGATCACCTACAAAAATACTGCTGATTTGCTATAACATGATGCCTACCGCAGAGTTCACCAGCTGCTGCAAGTACGTCTACAACCCAACCCCGAACAATGAAACCCAACATCGAACGAATAGGCTACTTACACGGGTATTGATGGTGAGGAGGCTCTCAGCGGTGTCGGCCACAACCTGCATCGAGGTCACGTCGATCTTGTACTTGCTCAGGACTGACAGCACCAATGTCAGCATATGGGGTTGCCTTGGCGCGCAGATGTTGATCACAGCCTCGTCGTTCGTCAGCACACTCAGCACGACGTTCGGTGCCGACCACGTCTGGAACTCAAGAGGCCCTGCGGCCGCCGCCGCCGATGCATCAGGTTTCTGCTGAGGCAGGGGGTCCCAGCCATCCGACAAGGCCGCCATCCCGTGCGCGGTGCGCGGCATCGACATGGAGGACGCCGCGGCTTGCCGTACGAGCACTTGCTCCTGCTTCTTCTTCTCCAGCTGGGCCTTGGTCTGCTCTAGGGACTTGATGAAGTTGATGGTCTCGTCCACTAGGGTTACCTGGTCAACCTGATAGAACAACAGATCATGTCACAATAACCCACGCCAGCAATAGATCTTCTCCCAGACAAGCAAGCGAGCCCTGCATCTACATGCTCCAAGCCCTAGCCAACGCATATGAGCCTCGGACTATAGATCGCTGCCATATGAGTGACAGAGTGAGAGCCTCACCTTCTTGGGGACGTGGGGCATGAGATCTAGCAGGGAGTTGAACATTCCCTTCATCTTCCTACGGCGCTCTCGCTCGATGATGATGTTCACCTTGAGGTTGCCATCGTCAGCTGCCATGGAGCTCTCACCCTTGGCGAGGCCATTTCCAGCGTTCTTACCTCCGGATCTGCCGGCGTTTGCCTCGCCGCCGCTGGGCGAGCCATGTTCTCCACCTTGGATGGCATTCGGGATGACTTCCTTCCCCTTGCCGGCATCCATGGTCACCGGGCTACCAATCTTGGATCCACCGTTGTTGTTCTCAGCAGGACCCACGAAGTTCACAGCCGTCGGTGGCACAAAGCTGCGCTCGTTGGAGGAGGTGGTGTCCTGGTGACCATGGGGGCCGTCTTGAGCCATGGCAAAGGTTGGAGGATTTTGGATGAGGAGGGGGTGGCCAAATGTGATTTTGGGAGAGGAACACAGTACTGTGCGCCTTTATAAGGATGGAAAAATTACCACATGTTGTTTTCTGATTTTTTAATCTCTTTCACTGTTCAGAGATACTTGCAAAACAGACAAATCACATCTTTAAAGGATGTGTAACGTCTCTGGACTCCGGGCCGATCGATTAGCTGTTTCACAGTAACTTGACAAATTTCGTTGTGTCACAACTCAGAACGGCCAGTTGATTTGATTTACACAGCAAGAAAAATATGCGGCCAGATGAAGGAGTGTTTTCTGCGTGACGATCTTAACTCCAGATGCTCACTCAGTCTTTGATGGATCACCAATTATTGCTGCCTCACAATGCTATTATATTTTTAATTGCTCACATTTACTACTCTACTCAATCATTACTTGCCAAAGATATATGCAAAAAGATACGGATCTAGTGTAACAAGTTAGGAGGGGCTCATCTTCCTTCTCTTCTTTCTTTCTTTCTTCTTTTCTTCTTCCTCTCCTTTATCCATGGCTAAAACATTAGGAGGGGCTTAAGGGTAGGCTCCATTGTATCTGGAGCTGTATGAGGGGCTTGAGCCCCGGCTGACACACCACTAGATCCGCCCCTGGTGACTCGTTTCTCATCCATTTTCTTTGAACATCCCATCACTCAAGAATGTATCGATTGAGCTATTTTTTCCTGATGTAGTTTCCAAATTTTTTCCCTGAAGTTCGTTTAACTCTCATTTCGACTGATCAGTAAAACATTCGCGTTGGCGTGTCAGCATTTTCATTTGGTAGAATTTACCCATAACAAAAGGATATATACACCCTAAATTTTACTAACTGGCTGCCAAAAACCGGTGCAAGAATCCAATGCAAGCAAAACCACGTCCTCATTGTTCACTACAAAACAAAAAGGAAGAAAAAAAGTAGCCCACTCCACAGAAGCAAAGTGATGTTGCTTGTGTATAACTGCATGGATACAAATTCTGTTCTTACTTTACAGTGAGCAAGCAACATTTCACACATGGCGCCCCGGTTGTTTCTCGTCGCTATCTCACCAAACACCTGGCAGGTCTTAGCAGGCCACGCAAGCAAAGGCGATGCACTTTTCCTCATTAGTGCCAAATACAACGCATTTGGCCCCGAGCGTAACAAAAGAAGTTGCCTTTCATATGACGGTGTTTGTGTTTTCGTTTAAGTTCTAGCGTCTTCGAAATTCATGCTCATAGCCTAAGAGCCAGTATATTGCTACACCTCAGCAGTCTCATAGGTCGTCTCATGCAGACGTAGGATTTTTGCTGATATGGAGGAGAGAGGATGAGGAGAGAGAGAAAGGTCGTTGTTTCGCAAAACAACCGTTTCATATGTTAGATTTTAGGACTATGAGACGATTACTCTACCACTGTACGAGTTGTGGTTGCATTGCAACTTATAATATTTTATTTTTTCTATGCACAAATTAAAGAAATAGAATTACTATGAGACAACTTAAAACCATAACCCATTGTATAAATTATTTGTTTAGTCATCTAAAGATTACGTGTCAATATATGAAACCGATTATTAGACAACACTAATGTACTTGCCCTAAGCAAGGGTTATCGACGAGGATAAGGCAAAATCTTTTAAGCTTAGCGGTGAGGGCGGTAGCTGGCCGTCCACATGAGAAGGCAATCATTTTTTCTGCATTTTTGGCCTGTTTCAGCAGCTTTTGATCCGTCTTGTTGGCTGTTCTGGTACTTGCATGGTGCACGGGAAGCGGTGATACGCTCGCAGGGAATGACGACGGGATGCTCATCTGAGCGCTAAGAGTGTGAATGAATACAGGAATGAGAAGTGGTTTTGCCGTTTGGTTCGTGAATCAACGGAGGTCAGTAGCGTTTGGTTAGAGATAGAGGTAGGATGGAACGGTTCCATACTAGATTTGGATGTGCTGATTTCATGTAATGTATTTGGTTGGAGGGATGTAATGGTTGCATTTCTTATTTGGTTGGAGGGATGTAAGATGGAACTGTCATTCGCTCCATTAACCACCGTTATGTGGGGCCCACCAGGGGCGGAGCTGCCGGGGTGCTGCAGCACACCCTCAGCCCTTGTATGTCCATGTAAGGTGACCTTTTTAATTTTGTTTTTTTCACACAAAATATAAACTTAGCTTAAGTGCAAGGGTCTCAGCACCCCTTTGAGTTGATCCTGGATCTACCCCTGGGGCCTACCTGTCAGTCACCCACCCCCTCCTCCATCTTCCTTCCACGTGACGCTCATGCTCCCCTCGACCATGGCCAGGCCTTAAATCTGCACAGCCCCGCGCTCAATTTGCACCTCTCCTGCGCTGCCAGCTCCACCATCCCCCGCCACCCGAGCTCCATCCTCCCTGCACCACACTCCACTGGGCTCGGCCACTCGTGCCGCCGCGCTCCACCCTCTCCTATTCCGCCCTCCCCTTCTCCTCCAGGACTAGTTCACGTGTCATCTTTTCTAGAGAAGCTGAAATCGAACAGATAGAGTAGATGGTCCAACTACAGAACTTCTTTTTCATTACTTCCATGGTCGTGCCCCGTGGCACGGCAGCAACCATACTATTGAAATGGTTCGTCAGTAGATATGTTTCCAACTGGTACCTCTTTTTCCAATAGTACTATAATTCCTTTTCCTATCTCTTTATTCCTATTTTTTTGTCTATCTACATTCAAGGCCCAGCGTCAACCGGCTCTGCCCTCCCCACCACCCAGGCCTCGATCCACCAGACACTCCACCTAGGCTCCATCCCCCCCCCCCCCCCCCCCCCCCCCCCCCCCCCCCCCAAAGCTCTGTGCCCCCGCTGCCCAGCTCCGTCCGCTCATCGGTCCTCACTCCACCACGCCCGAGGCACTCGCTCGCATCACGGCACCGATGTCTTTTCCCCCGACGCTGCGCCGGAGTTGGACGCGCACTCACGCTTTGCCCCACCATGCCCGAGGTGCTCGCTCGTCGTGGCATTTGTGCCGTCGAACTAGGATGGCTATGACCGCCAGATTCAGAATCGAGCCATCCCGAATATTGAGCAAGTACGAGGGATGGCTCCGTCCCTGCACTTGCGAATCAAATGGAGGATAGGACCACTCCCCTCCTGAACCAAACACGACTTTAGTGAACGTCGCAAACTTCAGGCATCTTAAAAATGTTGGCCATCTGATTTCCTGATTGAATATGCACCTCGATGGCATACTTGTTTACAAAGTTGCACGAGAATATGGAGAGGACTGAATTTTTGCAAAACCTCCAGTGAAGCCCTCAGCACCCCCAGATGCAATTTTCTGGCACGTCAAATTGGATTTAAGAGTACTTAAAACACAATGCAACCACGTTAGCAAATTCGGAAATCTTAGATTAAATTGCAGGTGAGTCTGAAAACAACGCTAACGTTGGTGAAGCAAGTAGAGAGTGACAGATGCTTGGCAAAAATAATATTAGCCACATTTGTATCAGCACTTAATCCCTAACATGAATAGTTGAATGGTTTGCGTTGAGAACTTTACAACTTCGATGATGTGTACCCATGAGATGGTTGGAGAGAATATTCCTTACTCGGATTGGGTGGCATAGATCTTAATGCACAAGTATAGGCCACAAATGGTGCATATAGGCCACAAAGTATAGTATTATTAGCCACTCTATAATGGTCTAAGCTAATGACAATATAGCCAATGATATCTTTTTTGACGGAATTATTATTGTTTTTTTGATGGAATAGCCAATGATATCTTGGTGATAAGATCCGGTGACAACTGGAGAATTAAATTATGACAATACCAAAGGACGAAGTAGCCAAAATACAGCCTACGTATGAGTTATTTGCATGGCGCATACTAGGTCGAGTTGGCAAAATGATTTAGAGTGACACGGTTCCATGAACAATTGAATTGTATTGATTATGAGAAGGAGAAAAATCATTTTTATCGTCGTTCCTGTAACGTCTTTGTTCTCGATCTTGCCTTGGCCATGGATCGAGGAGAGACCACGTTGGTGGTCCGATTTGAGGTATGTTTGGCACCGTCGCGGAATGCTCCCGTCTTGGAGAGTCAGGACGATGTCTACTGCATCTGCATGGAGGCGAGTCAAGACCACGCACGAGTCCACGGACTCCGTACGCTCCAGCACTCCGGCCGTTGGAGCTGGGCCGCTTTCATCAGGTGACGACTTTTCTGGGCGCCTGGACCTTGCTCGCGCGTGTGAACCTGCGGCCGTCAGCGACCTACGTACGTCGGCGTCGCTCGCTCAGCTCGAACGTTTCTCCTACGTTGAACGCCTTTTTTCTTTGCTTTTATTGTTTCCCTTTCCTTGATCTCGGTCTGCTGGACATGCATATGGAACACGTTTCGTTCTTGAGTGAGTGTTTTGGGTTCCTTGCGAGAGGCCTAAAAAAAGATGCAGTACGTTTTTTTAGTTGAGCAAGCAGGTGAGACTATCAATAAAAAAAAAGTAAAATATATAGTCTGCCCTTAAACTTGTTCGACTATATTGTTTGGGTCCTTATACTCTCAAATTGTAGAGATTTGGCTCCTTAAACATAGCCTCAGGTGTCATTTAGATTCATATACTCTTAAAATGAAGATACGAAGCCTTAAATTTGGTTTAGGGTATCATTTAGGTCCTTAATGTTAATGTTAAATGTAGTGTCATTCCCATTAAATTGATTAAACTTACTTTTCTAAAAGATAGCTTATAATAAAAAAAGTGAATTTCAGCTTTCGTGTGTAGAGAATATTGATGGGTACGAATCCTTGAGGATTGATGATGTTTCAGTTTGAAGGCAATATCTCAGCTTGCTAGGTGTACATGACAGACGTGCTCTCCGCTTGGAACATTGTTCAAAATTGAATTGAATAACCTGTAGGTGAACTTGCCAAACTAGAACAAGGGCTTATGAACACTATGAATTACCAAATGAATTATGGGAAGAATTTTAAGGCGCAACAAAATCAGTTAAAAGTTTAGAAAACAAAAGTAATGGCATGTAAAGCACAATATTTGATTCTAGCATTCTTTATTGGTGGGATGAAACTCCATTTTAAGAGTACAAGGACCTAAATAACACCCGAAACTAAGTTTAGAAGATCAAATATGCATTTCAAGAGGAGAGTATATGTACATAAATAACACCCCAGGAGAGGTTTAGGGAGTCAGATTTGCAATTTGAGAGTATGGAGATCTAAGTAGACTTGAGCATTTGTCAGGTTGGGTCGGGCCGAAAAATCCCAGTTTATTTCAGGTCGAAAATTTGTTCCCACGAACATCCTATGAGCATTGTCGGGCTGACTTTTCGGGCTAGGTTTAGGTTAAGCTCAAGCTTCCCATTCTTTTTTAGGTGAAAAATAAATCAAATAAATTGTCTGGACAAGCTCGGGACGTCCCTAATTTTTTCTTGCTTGATTTTTTTGCTGACCATGTCCAGTTCCACCCATAGCAAGCGTGGACGGACCAAATCCCAGCAAACTCAGGCCGAACCCATGGGTCGGGCCGGGCCTAACAAAAAATGCTTAAATTTAGATGTAAGTGACACGGTCAGATAAGTTTATGTACGAATTATGAATTTTATAAAAAAGGCAAGTGAGATCAAAAGCCATGCATGCGCGTTGCTTTATTAACAGCAACATACCTTGTTTAGGAATTTCGGCCTCGTCTCGTGATCGACAAACTCGAACGTAATTTAATTACAGCACTGCTACTAGCGTTCGGAAATTCCCATTGGACGCTCTGTTGCAACGTCAAAACAAAACATATGCAATATTAAAAATTTATAGTTGCAATATTAAAAAATATGCGAAAAAAATGACTACATCATTCGACTTTGGGATGGAAAATTCCTGCTGCAATATGGACACTATGTTTCTTGCAACAGTCACCATGCAACATGCGAAAATAATAATTGCAATATCGATGTTTAGCGTTTAGTACACTATGCGGAAATAATAGTTGCAACATGAGCATCATATTTCGTATAATATTTACTGTGTAACAATAGTTGGAACAGGTGTGGAGCCGTTCGATATTTTAAGATCCCGCATGTCTGTAGCATTACCGTTTAATTTAACGCGAGGCACTTCTGGAGCGGATGCGCGGAGGGCTGGACGCCGATAGATGTCCGTGTTCGTCTCGGATAGCTGTCCAGACAGCGTCGTGCCTGCTGTTACGCCACGTTCCATGATCTTGTCCCGCATCCATGACACGTATTGGAATCCGACAAACACATGCATTGACCCTATCACGGCGGCGTAGGCGTTGGGCTAGCGGTGGAATGTCCTGAACTTCGGACACCGCACCGAATAAACCACATTGAATTCGTTGGTTTTTTTTTCTTTTATTTATTGATCTTGTTTATTGAATCACACGGTACACAGACGCAGACGCTCGCAAATATATACGTATGTCGATGCAGACGCTCGCAAATATATACGTATGTCGCCTCTACGAACATACGCACGTAACCTTATAAAGTATAAGCACCTTCGAGAAATTGAGTGAACAAATAGTCACCACTGCCACTGCGTCTCGCTCACTATAAAAAAAACGTGATTTGTAGGAGCGTCCTGTTTTTTCTAAGGGCGGGTAAAATTACCACCCGCACCTACAAAAGAAGCGGGACTACTGTAGCAACCTACCTACCCCTAGAAAAATATTTGTAGGGACGGGTCACGGGACGACCCACCCCTGGAAATAGGGGCTATTTTCAGGGGCGGGCGATAGGGTGACCCACCCCTAAAAATCACCATTTTCAGGGGCGAGCCACCCATCACCACCCCTGAAAATGGGAACCATTTATAGGGGCAGGTGATGGCACTGCTCCAGAAAATGATTTCCAAGGCGGGGATGACATGACCCGCCCCTAGAAATGCTTCCATGGAAATAAATTCATAACTTATTCATACGACCTCGGATGAAGACAAACTTTATATCAAAACTGTATAGCTCGACAAGGTCTAAAACTTTGTAGCTGATTTTTTTTTGATTTGAGATTGTTTATTAATCCAAAATATCATTCTAAATTCTCTAGCTTTGAAATCTAAAACTTTTGAAGTTTCAAATGACTTCGGCTATACATAAACTCTACATCAAACTTGTAGAGTTCGATGATATCTAAAATTTTGAAGTTGACAAGTTTTCAATTTAAGATTATTTAATAATTCAAAATATCATTATAAGTTCTCTAGTTTTGAAATCTAAAATTTTTGAATTTTCAAATGACTTCGCTATAGAGAAGATCTACATCAAAATTATAAATCTCTATCTGAAAGTTGTAACACTCAATAAGATTTAAATGGATATGAGTATATATAAATAAATGAGTATATGCGTGAGTATATGATAATGTATAAGTATATGTGTGAGTACATGTGAATGAGTTTGATAGATATATTTTTTGAATACAAACTTTTTCATATCATCTCGGATGAATAAAAACTTTATATCAAAATTGTAGAGCTCAACGAAACATAAATCCTTGTAGTTGACAACTTTTTCATTTGAAATTGTTTAATAGTTCAAAAGATCATTCTATGCTCTCTAATTTTGATATCTTGAATTTTAAAATTTTTCAAATGATCTCGGATGCAAACAAGATCTATATCAAAGTGGTAGTGCTTAACGAGATCTTTATTTTTGTAGTTTACAAGTTTTTCATTTGATATCATTTAGTAGTCACAGACATACAAGTTATTCATTTGATGTTAAGGATGAGAAGGATTAAGTTTAATTGTTGTATTTTTTTAACACAAAGTTTTGCATACGCTCTCGGATGAATAAAAGTTTTATATTAAAATTATAGAGCTCGATAAGATTTTAAACTTTGTAGTTGCCAACTTTTTTATTTAAAATTGTTTAGTGGTCCAAAAATATATTATAAGTTAACAAAGAAACACATCTTCGGCCGCGTCATCAATCCACAACTTCCAAACCAGCTCACACCTTCCCTCTCAACCTTATCTCTTCCCAGTCCCACTTGTCACCATCATCCGCTCTACCTCTCTCTCGTGTTGCAACCAAGGCACGGTGGCAGCGGCCTGGCCTCCCAAGGATGGTCTCCGGCGGAGCGCGGGGCCTCCCAGGGGCAGCCTCCGGCGGCCTAGCCTCCCAGGGACGGCCTCCGGCAGTGGCCCGGCCTCCTAGGGGTGGCCTCCAGCAGCGCGCGGGGCAGCCTCGGCGATGGGGCGGGATGGTCTTCGGTGGCGGCAGCCTCCCCGACCTCCCTGGCTTGGAGGCGGCGCACGGGGCCAAGGGCGGCCTCTAGCGGCGGCCCGGCCTCGCGCGGGGTGGCCTCCAGCGGCTGCGGCCTCCCCGGTTAGAGGCGGCGCATGGAGCTGGCGGCGCGTGGCTCCCCGACGGGACGTGGCTCCCCAGCGGGGGCGCAGGGCCCACGGCACGGCGGGGCGGCCTCCAACAAACAACACGGCGGCGCGTGGCTCCAAGCGGGCGCACAGGGCTGCTGGCAACTTTTTTTATTTTTTTTAATTGATTGCCATGGTGGGTGATGGGATGATCCGCCTTGCAAATGGCATTTGCAGAGGCGGGCCACCCTATCACCCACCCCTGCAAATGGCATTTCCAGGGACGGACCACCCTATCACCCGCCCCTGGAAATGGTTTGCAGAGACGAGCCTATTATCCGCTCCTGCAAATAGTTATTTGTAGCTGCGAAAGTTAGAAGTGGGTAGCGCGCTTGCGCCTGAAAATGCTGTTTCAACCGCCCTTGGAAACCGTTTTTGTAGCAGTGGCTATCGACGATCACGTTACCTACCACTAAATGAATAGATAATTAATGTAAACTGAGTATCCAGCACTACGTTGAACAGATGAAAATGGGGGAGCTGGTTCCTACTCGTCTTGAATCATCGCAAGCTTGATATCTTGCAGTTTAACATAGTACCGTCAACAATATAGTGCATGTGGTGATTTTAGCGTGATTCTATTTTTTTACTCAGAGGTATTTTGGCACCACAGTAATACAATGGTCGTCTTAGACTTCCTGCCGTGCTCAAAACCATTTCACGAAGAATACACATTCATGCCCGTGTGTTGCTACGGGCTCACATCCCCATCAGATAAACACGAAATGGATTATATTACACTGATGATCCCTAACACCATGCTCACAAAGAAGATAGTATTTTAATAGCATTGTCCACAATTATAGTCTTTCATGCATCATGTTCACAATTTAGCAAAAAAATATTCTCACTTTCCTTTGTTGCAGCCTTCAGGCAGCCTGGTTAAGTCCGTGGTATAGAAAACAATACCACAAACATCTTACATGAATGTGTGATGAACACAAAACGCGTTATACACAAGCAGCTACCTAAGTATGTCATGGTTGCAGGACAAATGAGCTCTGATGAGCAAAACCAACCAAATTCAAGGGATAACTCGTTCGTCATGCTATCAAAGAATCAACTCATTACTACATCCAGTGGCGGAGCTTCGTTGTGGCCAAGGTGGGCCATAGCCCCCCTAACCTCCTAAATTTGTTGAAGGAATAGCTAATTTGACTGCTTAAACACTATGGGGTGTTTGGTTCTTTAATCCGGACTAAAATTCATGTCACATCGAATATTTGGATGCTAATTAGAAGAACTAAACATGAGCTAATTACAAAACTAATTACTGGAGGCTAATTCAGGAGACGAATCTATTAACCCTAATTAACCCATCATTAGCACATGTTTACTGTAGCACCATATTGTCAAATCATGGACTAATTAAGCTTAATAGATTCATCTCGCAAATTAGTCTCCATCTGTGCAATTAGTTTTATAATTAGTCTACGTTTAATACTCCTAATTAGTATCTAAACATTCGATGTGACAGGAATTTTAGGAGGTCCTAAAGAACCAAACACTCCCTATGTACGCTAATCTCCTCTGTTATTGGACCCCTCTCATTTTTTCTACAAGCTCCCCCACTGACTACATCATCATTCTTTGTCCTGTCCATCACCACTGCCTCGTCTCCAACTGGGCCGCCCTGCTCCTCTCCAACACCGGTTGCCATCTTCTCTGGCAAATAGTTCATATACATGCATTGCCTATTGTACAACATAGAATTTGAATACCTGAAAGCAAATCTTCATATGTTTTCCGTAGTAGCATAGAGAAGAATAATTTTGTCTAATATAGTATGCACTATGCTCCAGAAACTCAACACAAAGGCAATTGACTTCAGCATCACTCTTTGTCCTTCAGCTAGCAAACACGTTTCGAATTTAGTAAGGTCTAACCTATAACCCGGTATCTTTCTGCATATACAAAGAATAGTTCAAAATAATGGCTTCAAATACACAAAATATACATAACAGAAAAACATATTTTTTTCAATTCATGAGAACCTCATACTCTATACGGGCATAAAATTACCAAATGACATAAAGCATACCGTATCTTGCAAGGGAGTCTCAAGAAACAGTTTCAGTAACTCTTCTTTAACCCTTGTAGTAATTGGTCGTTTACGCAGCACTCAGAAGCTTTCCACTACCTCCCTGTCTTGAGCACATAACAACAATCACAGTTGTCCTGGAAACCATGCCTATCAGCCTACCCACTGTCCAGCATCTTCCATGTGGTAGAAGCCAAACAAAAACTTACACTTGGCCAGAACTCTTAATCTCCACACGAAATCTACTGATGCAGGGCTAGAGGTAGACCCAATGCCGAGGAGGATATCACAAGCAGCAAACTCAGCACAGCATTTGGACTGATGTAAGGTGACTACATCCTAGTGTGACAGATGGTAAACAAGATCAATTGAACAGTTAAAAGAGTACACGTACGGTGCTTATTAAGCAAGCTGCAACCTTCTCCACTACATAGCTAGAAGTTTACATAAGCATAGCGCAGTACATGCTACAAAAAATCTGTAGATGGGTACCTCTTCTCCTCAGATTGCAGTAGATTACACAGCACTGATACTGAATCCATCTGAAACTTGGAGCAATTCGCGAGGGACCTTATGGAAGGTATCTGAGGAACCAAATTACTTCTCTTTAAAATTGATGCTTTTGTCTCTTCAATGATACCTACAGAAATTACCTAGCCACCAGTGTTTGCACTAACTGAAAGTCAAATAGAAAGTATATTGACAATAATTGTCAATGCATGCCCTGGATTACAAAAAAAATCTCTACTACTTTGCATACCATTCTACTAAGTCTCTCTGTGCAATACGATGAAACTGCTGGACCAAAAACCTATCAGAACTGAGGTCGATTAAAAATACAGCATTAAAGCCATCCTCGTGAGCAGAAAGACTTTTAGATAATTTCCCATCCTAAGTAATCTTAGATGAATTCTAACTGAAGAAATGCATGCACGGAAACAAATGGCAAGCAGGACGGTAAGAACCTACCCAGGTGCCATCGCTGAAGTTGCCTAGGTTGTTGTCCTCTTTGCAGCAGTGAGTCTGAACCTGAAACGAAATGACACATAAGATCAATGTGCAGGTAAGCAGTGGCAGCAGCATGCCGGCTTCTCAGTCAACAAAGTGCCAAATCACTACCACGCCACCATTGCTATACACATATGTATGTTAATCAGTGATCACAACAGCGAAAGAATTAGACCAAGAGCTTGTTTGCACTCCATAATAGACTTGTCCACAGTCCATAATGCACTTGTCAGTGTTAATATTAACCATGCAGTAGCAACTAAAGTTATACATCTAATACGTACTATTAAAGAAGGGGATCATAAAACTAGTGTAGTAAAAATGATGGCTAATTGGTCATGACTCCCTCAGGCGGCGAGCAATGATTTTGTGAGCCGTCAGACCCAATGTGGCAAGCAAGATGCTCAGAGTTTGAGTGAGGCAAATCGTCGAACATGCCTTGTGCATCTGGTCAAGGTTGTTGGGCGTGGCTGGATAGCCTCGATGCACCCACATGGCGGCGACGGTGACCAACGACCACATGTCTGTGAGGTTATGCTGCAGCACGACGTACTGGACAACCACGTCCACCGCCTTCCACGCCGGGCTCGTCGATGGCGCCGTGGCCAGCCCGCTTTACAAGACGTCCACCGTCGCCTTCGTCACGGCTGCCTTCACCAACACCAGCTTCCGCTGCTTTCCCGCGGATACGACGAGGCGTCGGTATCCATCTCCATCTCTATCTCCACCGGCAGCAGCCCTCCCGCAGAGCGCCGCGGCGGTCACCACCAGCAGCGGATGGCGACGCCCGTGCAGATCAGCAAGGGAGCTGCGTCACTGCCCTCGCCCGAGTCGGCTGCTCCCACAGCACCCACGCTCCTCGCGCCACTCAAAAGCGTCCTGCCCATGCGATGTCGCTGCTCTGGATCTGGGGAGGAAAGGAGGGTGGAAAACTAGGTCACGCAATCCGAGGCGGCGGCGCAGCACGTTCACGATGGGAGTCAGGATGGTCTATGGTCTACTGGTTTGTGAACCAAGAGGACATCAATCTACGGTATCAGTCTAGGATACACGAGGTCTATGCGAAGGGGTATCCTGATCATTAAACCTGAGCCATTGATTTGGATATCTATGGCTTCAAGATCATCTTCTTGCTCTGGCCGTCGATGGCGGCGTGTAGGCACGGTGGTGCCCAGGCACGTAACACTCCGATGGTTTGGACCTGGCCGGAGATAGGCTAGGACGAGCTATGGTTCATGGAATTGGCATCTCGCCTAGGAGTTCAAAGAGAGTAGAAGAGGTGTTGTATGCTAGATCACGAGTATTTTTTTTGAACGAACAAGATAGAGCGTGTTTCGTTAGTATAGAAAAAAAATACCACACTACAGCTTTGGGAGACTATAGGCAAGGAAAAGAAAACAAAACTAAAAAAACCATTCGGTTGGATTGGAACGTCAACTTGGGTAACCATTTAACTCGAACCACCACGTCTGGCCGGTTAGATTGGGACGTTAACACGACCTCACCACTCTACTCGTCGTGACAGCAGAACCGGAGTTTTTATAGCATTCGCGGCACCCACCAACATTTACCCTCATGTAGTCACCAAAATCTCCAAGTGTGGCCCTGCGTCGACAGGGAACCTGAAGGAAGTAGACTGCACCCCATTGAGAAGGCCACCGCCATGCGGAACCTGCCGCCGAAGTGCCGCTGCAAACACCATACTCCACCTGACAGAGTGATACTACCGAATCTGGACCTCTGCAGGTTGCCTCCCAGTCGCCACCACAATAACACAACGCGCGGGGGCCTTACCACATCCGTCATTGGACTCCATCTCGCTCTCGTTGCCTCGAAGAAAACACCGCACGTGGGGGCCTCGCCACACCCGCCTCGGTACTCCACATCACAGATATGTTTCTTATGTCGCTGTCAGTGTGGTGAGCAATGTTGCCCCGCTTTCCTAGATCTCCATCAAACAGCCGAGTCGCCGCCGCAGGTCGGCCTCTCCTCGTTGCTTCATCCGCGCGCATAGGCTTCGCCGCCACTTCAGCGAGCCAAATCTGTCACTTTGCGCCGTCTCCCAACGATGTACCGCACCGGATGGCCCAGCCAAGCTGAGAAACCCGCTGCGGTCCACTGTAAGTGTCGTCCTCTGATGCAGTCCCACGCCGCACTGACCATTGCCAAGCAACACCAGCCACCGTGGTTCGCTGCAAGCAGCCAAATCTGATCACCATACAACAACCCCTGGCCGCCATCATGTTTGCAATTGCCACCACGTGAACTCGGCAGCCCCTGTCCAGTTTGCCACATGGCGGGATTGTCGCCACCAGCTATTGCCGCCCATGACCAATGGATCCGTGATGCCAAGCCGAGTTGGGTCTCCAGAGACGACGCCTCCAAGGAGGGCATGACGCCAATGGCACCGCTGTCACTCATCCAGGATCTGGATAGAATTTTCACCAAGAGGAACCCCGTGTAGCAGGGTTGTAGCTCCAACAAGACGCCCTAAGGTGCCGCCGTCATCCCTACTAGCATGAAGGCTGGTAAGGGTTTTCGCTTGGAGCATCCCAATCCCTCGCTGCACGCTCCCAGCTCGGTACTCGCAGACCACAGCCACGGCCGCTTAGCCGGTGCGGCACCGCCGCCGCGCCTCCACATGCCCCGCCGCCGTACCTCCACCTCCACGTTCCACAAGCCGCCGCATTTCTCTACACCTCTCCCCTCTTCTCCTCCAGCGCCTCCTCCACATCTCCTCCTCTGGCGGCCCCTCCGCGTCTCCTTCCTGCTTCTAGCTCACCTTCCTCTGCGACCCGGCCAGCGCCTACTCCGTGCCGCTCCCATCCTGCCACGGTGCACTCTGCTGTGCGCACGTCACCGGTCCGACGGCCCGCTTGCAGCGTAGCTTGTGGTGGGTGCCTCCTCCCGCAACCTCTCCGTTGCCACCGGCTTCCGCTGCGACCGTACTGATCGTGCACGCCATCCTCTCCGCTTGATACACGTTGCTTCCTTCGTACCAGAGGCGCCTCTGTGCGCGTGCCAGCGTGAGCAGCAGGATGGCCTGCCTCTGCGCCTCTCGTCGTCGGCGCCGCAGCGCGCCACTCTCCACGCCGACCCTAGCGTTGCTGAGTTGGCATTCCCTCCGCGGCGCGCTCCTCTGCCCAGACCGCCGCCATCCCACGCTTCTCGCAGCTAGAGCGCCGCCGCCCCTCTCGGCCAGATCGCCACCGCACTTCGCCGCCACCGCTCACCTAGACCGCTGCCATACCTCGCCTCCACCACTCGACGGATCTGGGGGTGGGAAGTCCGAATCCGCCCATGGAAGGGCCGGATCCGGGCTCCAGCCGCCCCCAGCGCGCCGCCCGGTCGAAGCTCGTTCCGCCATCCCAGCTCGGCGTAGAGCCCCAAACGATCAGTGCCCGGCCACCTGTCGGGCATACTCCCCAGGTCCATGAGTAGGCCTTGGACGGCCCACCAAGGGACGTACTCGGACAAGATCAGAATAAGGATGGGCGTATCCTTCTCGGATTAGTCTTGTATATTTATGGAAAACTACTCGGGCCAATATCGAGTAGAACTCTGTAATAGTACCCGACTAGGACTCAGACTTGTAACCCTGCCCTCCCGCGTATATAAGGCCGGGCAGGGACCCCCCTCAAGACATCTCTCTCAAGATCAAAGCAAACATCAATACAAACCAACACACAGGACGTAGGGTATTACGCGATCTAGCAGTCCGAACCTGTCTAAATCGTGTTCCTTGCGTCACCACTGATTCCTTGATTCTCGACGACCCTTAACGCAAACCTAGGGTACCCCCTGGGCGGGTTGCCGGTCTAAAACACCGACAGCTTAAAACACCGACACCACCGCCGTCCTCGGGAGCCGGTCGGACTTCCGGCGGCCCCCTCCGGCGGCGGCGAGGTGGGAGGAGAGGGGGGTCAGCGGCGGGGTGCCACCCGAGTCGCCCTCCGAGGGAGCGACGCGGGGGCTAAAGTTTTTACATCGAGGGACAATAAGTATCGGATTGGAGTTGGAGTTGGAGGCACCGGTGGCCATCGGGCTTGGGTTCGATGCAACGGGCGTTGCCGTGTCGGACGAGACCTCAACGGCAGGTCGTGGGAGGCGCCGGCAGTGCCGGGTTGGAGGAGTCTTCAGCGTCGGGTTGTAGGCGATGGCGGCTCAGGGTTGTTGGAGTCCTTAGCTCCGGGTTTGAGGCGACGGATCATTGGAGGTGACGACAGCGTTGGGTTGGAGGCAGGGTGGAGGCGATTGCGGCATCGATGGCGGAGGTGAGCCAGAGGGGATGGCGGCGGCGATGGCGTACGCGTATGCGCTATGGATCCCTTGCGGGCTGTTGTGCT
This sequence comes from Setaria viridis, assembly GCF_005286985.2. NCBI lineage: Eukaryota > Viridiplantae > Streptophyta > Magnoliopsida > Poales > Poaceae > Setaria > Setaria viridis. The sequence goes on along the minus strand of NC_048263.2, from coordinate 26,706,827 downwards.
GAGATGAGGGTGGGCGCCGTTGCCTCGATTGTAGGATCACAGATGGTGGAGGGACGGCTCGAAGGCAACTCTGAGGATCGACGACGGAATGTGTTGGGCGCGGAGGGGTGGACGGCCTACGGAAGGCAACGCAGGAGGGGGGGGGCCCGAAAATCGAAAGGCCTCGGTACTGCGATGTTTGGTCCCGTTCCAGGTTTTTTAGCTGTAGAGATAAGCTAAAACAAATCATACTTTATAAATTATTAATGTTAATGGTGTAGGCGTATAAAAACCCCAACCTGTCACCTGTCAGATCGTACATAACTGCAGCCGGAATATAATGGTAGGCGGTGCCTGCGGCGCCAGATATCTGTGTATTCCCTCTGTTAATTAATATAATCATTTCTAGTATTTTTTCTATGAAAACGAGTGCTTTTCTACAAACTACTTTCAATTATTTTGGAGTGATTTGTTTGTTTAACGAGAAGTGGAATAGACTTTATCTTTGTTGACGTTCTGGAAGATGCTTCAGAAGGTTCTATGGATCATTGAATATCATGGCTTTCTATACTAGAAGATTCGGTAGGGCTGCAGCGAAGTACTCCACCATTTTCGGCTGCACAAGCCCCGTAAGTGTCCACCTTGCCACTCTATACACTTGCTGACTCAGTCTCTAGAGTTGGAGCCTACATGTTTTCAGTTTCTTTCATGTACAGTACTTTTTATGTCTATATCCATCCAAACTATAGCTTCACGTATATGATTATTTCCGATAAAAAAAAGCATTGCTTCCCATCAATGATAAGATCCTTCTCATGATCATTTGGTAGGATGACCCTTCTAACTTAAATAAACCAGCAATATTTTAGCCGAAATAATTTTATTTGGCGCTCACAGTTTGCCACTCGTACATACAGACTCATCACATTCACATATGACTGATAAATAGCCATCCCAAATTGGATTCGTTGGCGTGAAAAATTATACATGTCATATGAGATCATAAAACCCGGTTATCTCAAACAAATAAAATGATTTTTGAAATGACACAAAAAGTGCATCCTTGGTCACGAGTGACCCACCCCCCTTCCTCTCCCCTCCTTACACAAACGAATTGGTGACTTGTTTGTTATAGTTGCGTACAACTCCTTTCGTTCCAAATTATAGGTCGTTTTGGATTTTCTAGATTCATAAAGATTATTATGCATCTAGACATACACCATGTCTAGATGCATAATAATATCTATGAACTAAAAAGTCAAAACGAACTATAATTTGGAACGGAGGGAGTACTTGTCACTGTTTTGCCTTGACTGCATGTAGCATTAAGTTATTTGATTTGATTCTTAATGGAACGTAGTTTACTAACATTCTCTATTTAGTGCTATTCCCTTTAACTTTATTTATAAATAATCTTTGCCATATGCAGTAAAAATATAATTTTGTTTTGGACCAATTGCTTTATTCAAATATAAAAGTCATTACGTACAAATCCGTGCCTTGAAATCTTAGAGTTATCTAAAGATCTTCGTTCAGTGTCACGCAAAAACAGTCCCAGCCAAATTACAGTGTGATTCAGGAAGTTATCCAAGTACCTCCCCGTGTGGAAAATGCTTCGCAGTTTCTAGAATCTTGATCAACTTTTTTCCAGTCTTTGGGTGCCGCGTGCGCATACATTTCCGTACTTCTTTGCGTTATTGCTCCGCTTCGGAACATGCTGCTTACCGCCAAAATATTAGCCGGCTCAGTCACAGACAAGTGAACTATAAATTGTAGCTTGGAGCTCCCACTTCCCAATCCCAACAGCCTTTTCATACGAGACCATCATCAACGCGACTAGGGTAACAGTGACACCAACAGCTGATGCGGCCACCTCCTTCGTCCACGACTCCGACGGCGGCGCTACGCCGGGACACGGAGGCGGCAGCCATCGCCGCTGCCCTGGCGCAAGTCATTGCCGGCGGCAGTAGTGGCGCGACGCTGACCCACCTCCAGAAGGCATCCACCGCGCCGCCGCTTGTCATGCCGCTGTGCTCGTCGACGGCAGTGGGCAACCATCATGGGCACATCGGACCGCCGGCTTATCACGGGGAGACGTCGGCGCACAGTGTTTCGGGTACCTCTGTTTGCTCCCCTGCACCGGTCGCATCGCCGAATGGATGCTCATGTGATTGTTGCCATGTTGTGTTCAGCCTCTGCAGTGCAAGATCGCACTGCGCCTGCGCAGAGCTTGGTGCCGGCGCCAACAGAAGCTCCAATGGCATCGACGTGGCCGCAAGGAACAGAGCAGGGGTTACCGGCGCCGCCGGCGGCGCGGCGTGGCTACCGCGGGGTGAGGCGCCGGCCGTGGGGCAAGTGGGCGGCGGAGATCCGGGACCCCAGGAAGGCGGCGCGCGTCTGGCTCGGCACGTTCGTCACCCCCGAGGACGCGGCGCGCGCCTACGACGCCGCAGCGCTCCGCCTCCGCGGGAGCCGCGCCAAGCTCAACTTCCCGGAGGACGCCTCGTCGCTCCGCCACCTGCCGGCCACTGTGGGCTCTTGGCAGCCCGCCTCCGGTGGGGATGGGGGCATGGACCGCCCGCCGTGCCCGAAGATGGTGTGCAGTGACAATGGCCGGTTCTTGGGTTCTTGGAACGTCGGAACCTCGTTGGCTTCGCCTAAGGCAGCATGCTCGACTGCTCCCGTCGACGCTACTCTGCTTTGTGGGAGTCATGTAACAGGTAGCAGGGGAACAGAAGACGCGGGAAATGGTATTGAAAAATGCAACAGCGCCAAACACTCATAGAAATCAATGTCTATATCCCGCAATGGGATCGGCATGGCAGTAGCTGCCTTTTTTTCCGCTTAGAGACGGCGTAGTACTTGTAGGTTTTTGACGAGTGTTTATATTTAATTGTTACATGTACACATGTATATAGATATGAAACCCACAGCAAGAAATTGTCTCCTTGGAAGAAACACGTTTTTCAAATAGATTATTCCATAATGATTCGGTGAAGTGATTCTCGAACTAAGGGCAGCTCCAATATTGGCTAAAATCGAATAGTGGTCGGAAAATATCGAATAGAGCATATAGTATGGTTTGACACTTGCATGTGCTGTTGTTGTTTGTATCGTTTCATAGAAAAAAGGCAAAGATTCTGCTTTACTTTTACCTTTTTTTTTACTTTTACCTTTTTCTATCCAACTGTGGGCCTCACCAATCGACTACCACACTCCAGCAATCGAACCATAGTTGCATGCGAATTGTGAACTCCACCGAATCGAACTCGTCACATAGAACCCCTCCACCTATAAAAAGTTTATTATATAGAGACAATCATAAAGAAAACACTTTCAGTCACATAAAATCAACCTAAAGAATTAGAAGTAATAAGCGTGGAACTTTGCTAAACAGTGCTTAAAGCCTAAACAACTATTAGATTTATTAGGTGTTACTCGCTCTCTCTGTGCAAGATGGGCCAGAGGCTGATAAATATGGAAGATGGAGGAGGAACAAAGGCTGGGCAGCGGCGCTAGCCTTCAACGAGAGAGCAACCCGTTTTTCTCCCCTGGACGACCCAGTGAGGACCTAAACCACATATCCTCGTGGAGCTAGGCTGGCCGACTTGCTACTGGAACTCTGGAAGGCAGCACACGGGCGGTGACTTGTGGGTGTGTCCAACACGTGCGTGGGTGGTCCAAGGCGATCGATCGATGTGCGCCGCTCTTTCCGAGCGGTCAGTTGTTCTTTGGTGACCAGTAGTCCAGAGTCCAGATGTAATTAAACTAGACCGAATGACCGATCGATAGCCATTTGCAACGATCGACGTCGAGGCTCCACTCGATCACACCAAGATTTTTTAAGAAACCCTATATTTTGCTCATTATGTACCAACTTACACTTCTCGAAGTTACGCGTGCACGCATGATATATACAGGTCTAGGCATATTTAACATCTTAGCATTATTTTTTTCTGAAATGACAGAGCTTTTTTTAGTAATTTTTTTAAAAAGGAGAGTTTTTATATGATTAAGATAATCCTTAATTGGCAAAAATAAATCCCCAACCTATCTTCTCTATTTTTTTAATTTACAGACGCAAACGTATACATACACATATACACACTCATCCCTATAATACATGCATGCAACCAACCTCTATAAAACATTCGAGAGACTGAAATTGACGGAACTCGAGATTAACGAGGTCACCATAGATCTCGCTATTAATGCGCACGTCGCCTACCACTGAAAGAACAAAGCCAGTTAAATTCTAATTTTAATGTAGCCAGTAAAATGCGAGCACTCGTATCAGGTCAAGTACTCGAATTTAGATGAGCCCGGTTGATTCTTTGTCCATTTCAAAACACCACGTCCTCCTCTTTCCTTTTTGGTATTCACCTATTCCAATGCATAATTTTTTCCGCGAACATATATTTTACAAATATACATTTCTATAGTAAATTGGTAATGGTAGGGAAGAAACTAATTAGCAAGTATTGTATGATAAATGATAAATTATGAATCAACGCTCGGGCATTTAGCAAAAAATAATATCCTCGTCGGCCACTTAATACTATTGTATTAACTCTCGGAATATCTCTTATACTCCCAAACACATGGGTATTTGAGAGAAATCCTAAAGAATCGTGGGCCGTTAAAAGAAAACTCATTTTTTTTAAAAAAATATAATAGTGGATACGACCTTATACCTTTATACTGCAATGCATGTCGACTGGTACTTCGTGATTTTCTTCTTCTGCATATGCGTCCGACGCGTTATCCTGAATCCTACGGCGACGTGTTGGTAGTTTGGGTTGCTTTGCTGGAGGCACTGAAAAAAAGAGCAACATTCGTACGTGTCTTGAGTTGAGTAACTGAAGTCTAATGTCCATGCATGGTGCATATGCCCTGTGGCGTAGGAGTACTTTACATCCCCGTTCGGCTCCGATAACTCTGTCTCGCTCTGTGACGGCCCAGCGTGTCCCCACTGCCACGTCACACTGTACACGTTTCCTCACCGCTTCCACGTCAGTCTCACGTGTTGGAAGCCGACACGTCAGGTTTACTACACCTCACGCTAGGCGACGTCTCCCTCCGTCCACCTGATGGTGGCGGCGGCGGAATAATGCTGCCTGCATCGACGTCTGGCAAAGCAAGCAAGTGGATGACGAAGTATAAATAGTTGACACCTCTCTACTGCTTCCTCATCCGGACGAGAAGACGAAGCGAAGGGTACTGGTGTATTGTATTGATAAATGATAAATTACGAATCAACGCTCCGACATTTAGCTAGTTTTTTTTTAAAAAAAATAATAACCTCATCGGCCACTTAATACTATTATATTAACTCTCGGAATATCTCTTATACTAACAAACACATGGATATTTGAGAGAAATCCTAAAGAATCGTGGGCCGTTAAAAGAACACTCATTTTTTTTAAAAAAAATATAATAGTGGGTACGACCTTATACAGTTATACTGCCATGTATGTCGACTGGTACTTCGTGATCTTCTTCTGCATATGCGTCCGACGCGTTATCCTGAATACTACGGCGACGTGCTGGTAGTTTGGGTTGCTTTGCTGGAGGTACTGAAAAAAAAGAGCAACATTCGTACGTGGCGGCGGCGGCGGAATAATGCTGCCCGCATCGACGGCTGGCAAAGCATGTTCCCGAGGAGCCTCTGTGGGCAGGCATGCCCGGGCGGCCCTGGACGAGAAGCGAGTCAAAGAATGGAAGAACCGAACTTTCTAGTAGAACGACATGCTGATCCCCGGAGGCGTTCTAGAAGATTCCAACGGCGTGTAGGTGTAGGCTTAATTTGGTAAATAAATTTTGGTGTAGGAATAATTTATTTTTTGGCACTAGCGTGTAGGCTTACGTGGCCAAAAGACACCCAAACTCAAATCTAGCGTCCCACGTGTACAATCCTACAAGCTGACCTCGACCACCTTATTTTAAAGTTTATTTTTTCCAAACTACTAATCTTAGATTATATAATACAGAGGTAAATAAATATGCAATGAGGCTTTAAGTTTCTTGTATGGTACCATAATTCTTATCATCATAATTCAAGCAATAACTCATGCAGAGGGCAATGAACTTGTTTACTGTATTCTTAGGCACATTTGGAAGGCCAGAAGTGCTCATAATTTTAATAGAAAATGATGATCTACCGAATTAGTAAATTTTCAAGCAAAAGCTCATCCAAAAGGACAAATGTTTAAATGTTGATGCTCCCACTCATACAAACAAGATTAGTAACTTTGGCCTACGGTTTGTGTGCAATTAGCTAGCTAACAGTTTTTGGTATATGTGGATAACTACCTACCACAACTGTAGCAAGTGAGTTGGTAATTTGATAAAAATATTTGGAAAGATACAAATCGTATTGGAAAAACAGTCAGACACTCAAAAGACAGTAAAACTATTGTCCACTCATACAAAAATTATAAGGAAACATCAGTTCTCTTGTAACTTCAGGTCTCTTGTTGAGGGGTCATGTTATGTTTCGTTGCAGGAACAAGATTATTGTGCCCTCGGACAAACTTAACATTACCGGCTATGGATTTCGTACCAGATAATCAAATGTTTGGTCAAGAGATCAACTTTCTGGATGATAAAATTCGAGGATCTTTAATTTTTTACTACATCCTCATTCAACTTCTCTTGAGGCTATTAAATATTGTGCAAACATTTCTAAACTTTGTGATGGATTTGAATAAAATCAAAGCCTTTATGGGATGTTCTTCCTTACAAAAAAGGGATAGAAGCTAGGTTTCAGTGAGGGTGCATCCACTTCACTACAGCTCTAATAACAGCATCGTCAAATGGCTCTGCTCGGCTGTACTACATCCGCTGGCTGCAGCTGCAGAGCAGCCAGCCGCTCGGCACCCTGCCTAAGAATTCAGATTCACAACGTACCTCCTCTAATCTAGTTCCCAGCAATCAAATCCCCTGCATCAAGGAATGCAGCTGCTACAGTGATTTACAGGCTGGCTGTTGCAGCTGCACAGCACATCCGAGCACAGCCAATGTACCCATGCGACTTCACAATGGCCGGTTTTGGATCCACTCCTGTGCCCATGCAGAGCCTAGCATATAGTAGCTTTGCCCTTGAAAATAAAATAGAACTGGGACTGAAAGACAAACTCAAGAGGCAACGCATCTAGAGACCATCTCTTTCACTACTACTTTTCGTGGTACTACTCAAGAGTCTCGGACGACTCGCCGCCATGTCACATTCAGAGATTCAGCGAAGGCTCCGTGCATGGAAAAGTCTCGCAGTTCCTAGACGATCGAGATCCGTTTTCTGCCCATCTTGGAAGTTGGGATACTTCCCGTGCCCGCAGAAATTCCGTCGCGTTATCCCTTCCCGCGGAACACGTCGCTTGCCGCCAAAATTAGCCGGAGCAGGTCACCGACGAAGTGAAGTATAAATAGCTGACACCTCTCTACTGCTTCCTCATCCGGACGAGAAGACGAAGCGAAGGGCACTGGTGTACCATGCGGCCGCCGCAGTCTTCGCCCGCGCTGGTGGCGTTAACCGAGGATGCTGAGGCAGCGGTCATCGTGGCCGCCCTGACGCACGTCATTACCCATGGCCGTGGCGCGGCGCCGACGCCGCCGGGGACGTCGCTCGCCGTGCCGCCGTGTCCGTCGACGGCGACGGGATGCCACCTTGGGCACGTCGGGCAGGCGGCGTGCCACGGTGAGCCGTCGCCGCCGGCGCACGTTGTTTCGGGTACCTCTGCTCGCTCCCCTGCGCCGGTCAGATCGCCTAATGGGCACTCACGCGGTCGTTGTGCTCTGCTTTGCGTTTACAGTGCACGATCGCTCTCCAAGTGAGCAGCGCCTGATGGCGTCGGCGACGAACGAGCTAGCTCCAATGGCGTCGCCATGGTCGCAGGAAGCACAACGGCCTACAGCGGCGGCTGCGGCCTCGGTGCGGCGCGGCTACTGCGGGGTGAGGCGACGGCCGTCGGGCAAGTGGGCGGCGGAGATCCGGGACCCCAGGAAGGCGGCGCGCGTCTGGCTCGGCACGTTCGTTACCGCCGAGGACGCGGCGCGCGCCTACGACGCCGCGGCGCTCCGCCTCCGCGGGAGCCGCGCCAAGCTCAACTTTCCAGAGGATGTCTTGTCGCTCGGCCACATGCCGGCCGCTGCGGGCTCTCGGCAGCCCGGCTCCGGCTGGGATCGCACCATGGACCAATCGCCGTGCCCGGAGATGGTGCGCCGGAGGGAGGCGATGGATGGGTTCATCGGCGGTGGCAATGGCCGGTTCTTGGGTTTTTGGAGCATCGGGACTTCGTCGCCGTCGCCGACGCCGAAGCCTACATGTTCGGCTGCTCCCGTCGTCGCTCCTCTGCTTTCTGAGAGCCACGGAACAGGGAGCAGTGGAATAGAAGACGACGCATATGGTGTTTGGGAAAGAACCAACAGCGCGAGATAGCTGGTCACAGAAATCACTGTCTACATCTCGCTGGTTGATCGGCATACCATTTCGTAGTTTCGTTTCCTTTGAGACGGCGTAGTAATTGCAGGTTTTTGTCGAGTTTATTTTTCACGTTTTGTTTTACATACCCTACACGTGATTTTATTTTCTGTTGGAAAAAAAGTCTATTTCCACTTCTCGAGTTCTTCTCTCAATTAATTTCTTCCGCAAAGTAACAAGTAAATACCTCCCTCCACTTTCAAAACCGTTCCTTTGAAGTGACACATGAATATCTCCCTCAATCTCAACCAGTTCGGACTATGTTCCACTGCTGAAGAATCGGCCTCCAATACGGGTCCATAACCCCCTTTAGTATCAGGTAGTTTTGGTCAAATTTTACCGAGAACCAAACCGAACTAACCATAAACCGAACTAGTATGGGTCAGTAACCCCCTTTAGTACCGGGTAGCTCTGATTAAATTTTATTGAGAACCGAGAACCGAACCGAACTAACCGAGAACTGAATCGAACTAACTGGAACCGAAATTTTGGTTCTCTGTTCGGTTCTCAGTTCTTAGGAACCGAACTTTGTTCGGTTAAATTGGTTCCTCCCCTTGGTTAACCGAAGTAACCGAAAAACCGGAGGCCCAGCTTGTGTCTACTGCTTCTGCTTGACCCCGGAGGCCCAATAAGGCCCAGCGAGCGAGTAACCCTAGCCACTGCCCACTTGAGTCTCCACGCGCCGCGTCCCGTGTCCCGGCCTCCTCACCCGCGCCGCCCGCCGCATCCCTACCCGCGCCACCACCGCGCGCGCCTGCCCCAGCGGCCGGTGCACCCTCCCGGAGTCCTGGCGCCCCCCTGCATCCTCCCGCGGCACCGCATCCCCACCCGGCGGCCAGTGCGCCATCCCAGGACGGTGTCCCAGGCGAGGAGGAGCAAGACGGCGTCCCAGGCAAGCTCAAGCGTGCCGGCCAACATGGACCCCGACGGCGAGCGGTCCTGGAGCAGCGGCGCCTTCCCATCGCCAGCCTGGCCATCCTGGTCATCCTGACCCTCGCCCTTCTGCCCCTGTCCTTGCTGCTGCGCGTGCTTCATGTGGCCAAGGTTGAGCTCCAGCTTCTGCAGGTACCCATGCTTGAACGAGTCCCGGATCCTGAGCGATGGCCACAGGTGCATCTTCTTCAACGGCGTGAGAGGGGGCCGGTCGGACTCGGGGCATTGATGGCGTCGGGGCGAGGACGACGGCAAGGAGAAGTGTGAACTAATTGGTCAGTTAGTTCAGTTCGGAAATGGAACCAAACTGAACTAACCGAAACCGAACTTCGTTGGTACTGATTTTTTGGAAGAACCGATCGGTACTGAGTTTCCTGAAAACCGAACTTTGTCAAAAACTGAAGAACCAATCATTTCAGTTCGATAGTACCGAACGCCCAGGCCTAGTACCGGGCGGCTGACCGGTATTGCTTGTTCAGTACCAAAATACCACGCCATTTAGTATCAGCTAAAATGCTCGGTACTAAATGCGTCATTTAGTACCGGTCGGTAGTACTAACCAGTAATAAACTGTGAGCAACGTCGCGCTGTTGCGGACGACAGTTTAGTACCGGTTGGTTTTACTAACCGGTACTAAATGGTTATTCTTTTTTTGTTTTCCTTTCGTTTTAATTTGTATTGTTATTCATATTCATATTCGCGTACATTATCCGTTTGCATATAGTAGTAATATTACGCTAACGTATATTGATCTAGCATAGTAAATGTTACATATATTACAAATATTACAAGTATTCCGAATATACACTAATACACATCATCATCCGAGTCCACATTGTTTTGAAGTTCGTTGTAATAAAATTTTCCCTTTGGATCTATGACCTCCTCCAAAAGGATCCATATAGTTGTTCTTGAATTGCCCTTAGTCGTTCTGGGGCGAGGAGTTATTCTCTCATGTCACAAATCTGTCACATGCAAATATCATCATTTTAAATCAATACATGTGCAGAATGATAAATAATGAATTGTTATGAATTATGTTTGCATACTTGCCATTCCCATGCCGTCAATTGCTTTGGACCTACAAAGCTGTGGATGAACTCACATGTGTAGTATCCACATAAGTTGTTTCCATCCTCTTGTCTCAAACACTATATGTGGAAAAAGAAGTTACGAAATATTCAAACAGTCGTGATGTTTAAAGAAATAACACTAGATGTTCAAATTGAATTCATATCGGAAAGTTATCCCTGATATGAAGTTGTTCCTTGAACAGTCTTGGGTATTTTCTTATGAAGCGAACCCATGCCTTGTTAAGCACGTTTATGAGGCTTTGGTACTCTTCTTTTGATTTCCTCTTCGAGTCCAGCAACGTGACATGGCTTCGATCAATCTCGATAACAAGCAGTATCCAATGGAAGCTGTTCATATTCATATACGTAGGCAATGTTAAGTATACTTATTACTAACTTTGAACGGATGAAAAAAGGGATGAATGACTCACTGAAAGTTGTACGACAAAAGAATGAATTGCATGTGATGTTGCTTATCCATGAAGTTGAAAATAGCCTTCATGGTCCGATTTGGCCATTTCATTAAGCATTCCTCGTTTATAACATGCGGGTCCATGAATTTGACATTATAGTATTGTTTTCTCTACCAATGTTGAATCTCCATTCTACATGACACAAAATAAAATATGGGATGAGACGGCGCACAATTAATGTAGGAGCTAGGATTTAAAAATAATAGCAAACACTTAGAGAACCCATGCACTAGTGAGGGACTTGTCAAGGGCGTCTTGATGGTACAAGTAATAAAGACTATCAAACTTAATCCATATGTCATCTAGCCCTCTAAAGTAATCACGATCTTAAACCCGAGTAGGGAACATGGTTAGTCCATCTGTAGCTACCTCCATGTACCATTTATGAAATGCATACATTTTTTTGGTAGGTGATCCACCAACTGTGGCCACAAAAGAGGTTCCCCTAGCTTGAACTCTCATTTACCAGCCCCTGGGTGATTTGGGATAATGTCCTCCCCTAGGAGTTGAGCTTTTGTGAGATTGGTCGAGGCAATAAATTTAGCCACAACCTCATATTCTTTTGAAAGCACTTTGAGCGGATCGACTGATCGTAAGGATTGTTCTCCAAGCTGGGGAATGGTGAACCCTGATCTTTTGTTCTTCTGATATGACTTTGTGATTGAGCGGTCATAATCTGACATGGGTTCTTTCACCACTTTTTTAACCACCAAGAATTTAAAGTATTTCTTTGTTGCTTCATCAATTGGTGGTTCCTCGGGCTTCTTCTTTCACCCGAAGTGAGCAACAACCTCAGCCATAGATATCCGATGACATTCCTCATCTGTTAGTTCATATGACAACTTCGGATGTGCAGGCTTTGCTTTCTTAAGACATGGGTTATTCTTTTGCTTAGGAGGTGGTTGGATCGAAGCCTTCTGCTTAGGGTTTTTCTTTTTAGGAAGTGGAGGCTGAGGCAACGGTGTACTCATGCTTTGGTCCCTTGTATCTGGTGCATCCCCAAATGGTGGTGTTGGTGATCTGTGCCTTGACCTCTGAGGGGATGATGCGGGAACTGTGTCTATTTGTGGAAATCTTATGTAGCGCTTGGCCCAACAAATCCAAGTGTGGATGGTGTGTCCTAGTTCCGTTTCACCATTGCCTCCAGGGATCTCGAGGTCCAAGTCTTCCCATCCTATTTCCACTCGGTCAAGTTGGACTCTAGCATATCCTTCAGGAATCTGCACGCCATGAATTGTCCCACCTGGTACTGGTACTTCAGCAATACCGTGAGCCACTAATTTTACCATTTTCCTCACCGGAGTAAGAAGCTCATATGGGGTCCTCACAATAATGTCATCCATGGGGTAGTGTTGGTTGTTGCCCACAACCATGTCAGATGATTCTTCTGGTTGGAACTCCATGGATGCGATGCTGGGAAGCAGGGCTTATTACGTCCACATTAGCACATGATGCAGCTCCTGCTTGGCTAAGTGCTAACGCCTCTTGCAGTCGATCCATTCTTTCATTAGTCGAAGCTACTTGTTCTTATAGGATACGCAGCTTCTCTTCTGTTGCGGCCTTGCTTCTTCTTCGACTTCTGTAAGACTCGATATCTTCACTAAAGCCTTTCTTCCATGGAACTACACCCATGCCTCGGACATGTCCAGTGTGTTCTGAATTCCCAAATGCATAAGTCAGCTTGTCTTTCTCTTTGTCAGGCTTGAAAGTTCCTTGCCGTTTAGCCTTTAGTGCAGTTCCAACCTGGTGAGTTCTGCTATTAATGAATCGCTTTTAATAAACGATCCATCTTCCCTATTTAGTGTGCTGCCATGAGCATAGAAAAAAAGTTCTTTGCTCGCAATGGGCAATTGAGAGTTGCCGGCATGATTCATCTTGCCATTAGGTCATATTCCATCCTCTGCCATTTGGGTATCGCTGTCTTATAACCTCCTTGGCCAGGACAATGAAAGTGTTTCTTTTTGCTCGTATTATCTTTAGCTTTTTGAGCTTGCCTTTTGGCATCTTCCGACAACTTGTGTTCGTTCAATGCTTCCCAATAAGGTCGTAGCTCTGGAACTTGTTCTCCAAATTTGGTTTGATGCCCTTCTTGATAAAGTCTTTGTGCAAGTTTTTCTTGAACATCTGGAAAGCAATTGCCATCTTCCTAAAGGCATATTCCTTTAGTTCTTTTTCTTTCCCTCCTGGATATGTGAGCTGCAATATCAAATGTTGCCAACACATTTCCTTCTCTCACTCAGGGATGATATATTTAGGTGCATCAGTAAGTGCGGTTGCTCTCCATTTTTTAATGCTTATGGGGATGTTTTCCCGAACAACAAACCCACATTGATTGACCAAACTCTGTACACACAACGGGCTTCATTGTCCACTTTTGTGATGATGGTACACCCATCCAACTTTTTTGTTTAGGCCTTGTCAATGATCCAGATGGCTAAAAAGTATGCGTTAATTATACCCATTGTTGATAGGTACAGAATTCAAATCATGCTTATGTATATAGGTATTCATATACCTTGGCAATTTCTTCCTCCTCTTCGGCTAGAGCATCATCACTGCCATCACTAGTCATATTTAGGTACTGGCTGCCATCATCCTCTTTGCTTGCAGCATCATCTACTTCTGCGTTATAGTTGATGCCTTCATTAATAATATTTTGTTGGAACTCCTCTTCCTCCCCATCTCCCATTTTAACTACTACAAGAAGAAACAAGGTATTTATAAAGTAATTCAGAATAAATGAAACTAAAAGAAATATATCTACCATTAATAAAAGAAATAATTATAGGCACTGTCACTCAAAATAGTTTTCTATATTTTTATCCATTTCTAATAGTTTTCTATATTTTTATCTTCCATGTTAACAAGTAATTATAACCATTACTAAAAGAAACAATTGAGAAAGTAATTGTAAATAGAATGTAGCTAAATGAAATAAAAGAAATAATTCTAGGCAGTATGTAAGTTTCTAGCCATTTTGTAGTAATCTCACTGATTTCTAGCAATTTCCTATATTTTCTAATAGTTTTCTATATTTTTATCTTCCATATTAACAAGTAATTCTAACCATTATTAAAAGAATCAATTAAGAAATTAATTGTAAATAGAATGTAACTAAATAAAAAAAAAATAATTTTAGGCATTAAGTAAGTTTCCTAGCCATTATGAAGTAATATCAATGATGTCTACCAATTTCTTATATTTTCTAATTTCTAGTTGCTAACGTCATCACGGGTCTTGCTGATGTTAGCGATCGGGGTGGGGGGTTGGGGGCTTACTTACGCACGTGGAAGGGTCGATGGTGCTGGGGCGGGGGCGGTGGCTGGAGCACGGGGTCCTGGCGCGGCTGGCATGTGCTTCTGGTGATGGAGACCGCGACAAGGGCAGAAGCGCTCGGGGGTGGCCAGCGCACGACGAGCACGGGGGTGAGGCATAGTGGAGCACGGTGAGCACGGGAGGGCGACCGAGGTGGGGCAGAGGCTAGCGTTGGGGAGTGTGAAATCTTGCGGGGAGGACGCGTGCCGCAGTGCTAGGGGAGCGCCAGGTGTGGCCAGACATCAAGGAAGTCGAGGAGGAGCCAGGGCCGTGGCCGGCAAGGAAGGGGGCCGGTTGGCCAGGGCGGCAGGTGGTCGGACGTCGAGGAGGAGCCGGGGCAGCGGGCAACAGTGGACGATGACATCAGGGGCGGCGGAGTGGTGGCGGGATCAGGAGAGGGAACAACTGCACGACTAAGTGTTGGAGAAGAAGAGGGGTGTGGTTTTTGTAGGTTTGGACAGATTATTACCGGGAGGAGGCCTTGCCCGGTACAAAATGGCCTTTAGTACCGGTGCTAGGTACTGCCCGGTACTAAATTAGTACCGGCAAGGCTTTTGCTCAGCACTAATCTGGCCAAATAGGCGGGAGGCAAAACTATGGGAATTTAGTACTGGGCAAGGTCTCCGCCCAGTACTAGTCTACCTCCAGCATTTCGTTTCCCACGTGCAATCTATTTTCTTTTCTTATTTCTAAAATTGCTACTATACTTTTTATGCTTAACAAATGAAAAGTTTCATACCTTATTGTTGACTATCTCTACACCATACAACAATTTATTTATGTAGTAAAATTAGAGATTTTTAGTTACTAATAGGATATGAAATGTTTCCATACTGGTGTTAATCAAGAAAATAAAAAACTACTATTTTGAACATGCAAAAATATTAAGAAATATTAGCTATAATAAATTTGACAGTTATGCCATCAATATACAATGTACTTGTATAATTGCCTCTAACTTAATGTTTCAAGAATTTTGATGATCCAAAATAGTGCAAATATTTAATATTTTGACCATGCAAAAATAATTTATGAATTTGTGTTTGTTTTATTTGATCCAAATTGTACGAATAGTATCATTAACCGAGGGAAATACCACATAATTGTTCGAATTGTACAAAGTACATTACAATAGTTCATCACATGATCATATAATATTAAAGTTCTAAACCTACTCATCATTATTCAATGGAACATTGATAATCGTTTCTTGATGAATCGTCCCTTGGTCATGATCGCGGCGTAAGTACGGTGTGTCTTCTTTGGATAATAGAATGCTGGGAAAACCTCAATTGAGAATGGAGGATGGTCATCATACTGATCAAAATCTTCTAACTTGTCTGAAATATCCTGAATTCCAACGATTTTTCTTTTCCCTAGCAGAACTATGTGGCTTTTTGGCTCATCTTCTAACTTTTTACTGCCCTTCGTCTTGGGTTTGCTTGACATATCCTTCACATAGAAAACCTGACTCACATCCTTGGCTAGGACGAATGATTCGTCTCTATATCCAATCTTGTTGAGGTCCACTATTATCATCCCATAACAATCTTTCGTCATGCTTCCTCTAGCCACCCATTGGCAGTGAAACAGAGGAACCTTCAAAGGCTCATAATCAAGTTCCCATATCTCCTTTATGATACCATAGTAGCTATTCTTATTCCAATTATTGTCTGTTGCAATTATACAGACACCACTATTTTGGTTGGTACTCTTTTGATCTTGGGCTCTCGTAGAAAATATATACCCATTTATCTCGTACCCTTGGTATTGCAATATCCAGATAGATAGTCCCCTAGCCAACCATTGAAGTTGATCATCAATCGTCTCGTTACCCATGAGGTATCGTCGGATCCATGTTGTGAAAGTATCTATGTGATGCCTTTTAATACGGCCTCAGACTTACCCTTGGTTTTTGGATCGTACAATTTTCTTGTGCACCTCCATATATGGAGCCAATAAGGATGAATTATGCAGCACTGTGAAGTTTGCTTTGCAGATTTCAGTCTCATGTATGTTCATATTAGCTTTCTTTTCGAGTGTGCCCTTTCCCTTCACGCAGCCCTCATGGCGTCACACGGGGACCCCTATCGGACTAAGTTCATCAATAGAGTCAACACAAAACTTAATGACTTCCTCTGTTCCATATCCCTTGGTGATGCTTCCTTCTGGATAGGCACGATTGTGAATGTACTTCTTTAGAACTGACATGAACCTCTCAAAAGGTCACATATTATGCAGGAACACTAGACCTAGAATGGTTATCTCTTTAACAAGGTGAACCAAGAGATGAGTCATAATATTAAAGAAGGAAGGTAGAAAGACCATCTCAAAGCTGACAAGATATTGGACCATGTCATTCTGTAGCTTTATTAGATTGTTTGGATTAATTGCCTTCTGCGAAATTTCATTGAGGAACGCATATAGCTTTACGATTGTCAATCTCACATTCTCTGGTAGAATGCCCCTCAGTGCAACCAGAAGCAACTGTGTCATTAGGACATGGCAGTCATGTGACTTTATTCCCTGTACATTAGAGGAGTACGCGGATGGGACCTTCATACTATTCAAGCAAACAGACATGCTTTATTTCTTCTCTTTGCTGAGAGTGTAGCTGGCAGGACATAAATAGTGTTGTCCATTCTCTCTCTTTTTCGGATGTAGGTCCTCTCGTTGTTCTGTATGTTTCAAGTCCTACCTTGCTTCCAATGTATCCTTTGGCACCCCATAAACACTGAGGAAGCCTAGATGGTTCACGCAAAGATTCTTCGTCAGGGGCATCAAGTCTATTGTGTTGCAGACCTCTAGAACTTCCCAATAAGGTAGCTCCCAGAATATAGAGTTCTTCTTCCACATGGTTGCATGTCTTTTATCATCGTTCGGAACAAGTTGGCTACCTGAACCCTTACAAAGACTACCTTCACATCCTTTATCTTAGAAAATACATGCTTTTCGTTACGGTGCAAAGGCTTAGCATGAGTGTCAGACTCCCCTTTAAAATGTTTTCCTTTCTTTCTTAAAGGGTGATTTGCAGGAAGAAATCGACGATGGATCATATACACCACCTTTTGACAGTGTTTCAAATACATGCTATCGGTTTCATCTAGATAGTAGGTGCATGCTTGATATTGTTTATCTCTCTCAATAGGTTACTAAGTGCAAGCCAATATTGATGGTTACAAATAGCAATGCTCTAAGAATGAAAGTCTCCTGTTTGTCCTTATCCCACATAGGTACACCTTCTTCCTTTCAGAGCAGTAAAAGTTCATCAACCAATAGCCTTAGGTACATATCAATATCATTGCCAGGTTGTTTTGGGCCTTGGATAAGGACTAGCATCATGATGAACTTCCGCTCCATGCACAACCAAGAACGAAGGTTGAAGATACATAAGGTCATAAGCTGTGTACTGTGAGCACTACCAAACTCACCAAATGGATTCATTCCATCAGTGCTTAAACCAAACCTTATGTTCCTTGCATCCTTCTCAAAGTCTGGGAATTCTGTCAAATTTTCTCCACTAGGAACCATCTGCGGGGTGTCTCAACTTCTCATCTTGCTTATGTTCTTGTTTGTGCCATCACATCAACTTAGCGTGCATCTTGTTTCTGATCAAGCGCTTCAAATGTGGTGTTACAAGGAAATACCACTCGACCTTTGTTGGAAATCTCTTCTTGACAGGCTGCCCCTCAACATCACCAGGGTCATCTCACCTGATCTTATACTGTAATGCGTCGCAAACAGGACAAGCATCCAATTTCTCATATTCCTCACCGCGATAAATGATACAATCATTTAGACATGCGTGTATCTTCTGTACATCCATTTCTAGAGGGAAAACAATCTTTTTGCTTCACATGTGGTTGAGGGCAGTTCGTTACTCTCGGGAAACATGTTCTTTACGATTCTCAATAGCTCCCCAAATCCCTTATCGGTCACACCATTTGCCTTCCACTGCAGCAATTCCAGTGTGCTACCCAACTTTTTGTGGCCCTATTTGCAATCAGGGTGCTTCATCCAAAGAATATAGTTTTCCATGAAACCCTGACAAAATATGTGGCTGTGTATACTATTTCATTTAGAGTAATCCTTGTTATTTTTGCACATTCTGCACGAACATCACATGAAACCCTTTGGCAACTTGTTGTCCTCTGCCACTTCGAGAAAAGTCTTTAGGCCATTAATGAACGGCATGGAGCACGAGTCGTCGTACATCCATTGCTAGTCCATCTGCAAAAAGTTTTTAATTTACTTCTCCATTTGTAAAGCGACTAATGTTAAAAAAACATTCTGAAAAATATTGCTAACCTTATATGGACCACTTTCTATGAGCAAAATAAATCCCTACAAATTTTGTGGGAAATTTGGGCAGCAACTCCCTTGTCCCAAATCGCCGTCAGCTTGAGCTCAACTATGTTATTTATGTAAAGGAAAAAAATTAGTTGATTATTTTTATTTCAACATGGTACTAAAAGTAATTAACACAACACATATTTCTCAACATCCAATATGAATTTCTCAATATCGAACACACTTTCATAAGTAAAAAATCAACATTCTCCGTGCATGTATAAATGAAAAAACTCTCCATTCATCCTCACTCTAAGAACCCACAAATTTCTCTAGATACAAAGCATAAAACATAGAATACTAATCATGAGAGGAGGGAGGATGAAGTTGCTAACCTTTAGAACAGTTGGAAGAGTGAAATCCCCACGAATCGTTGAAAAAATAGGCAACACCTCCCTAGGTTGCTCATGGAGTGAAGAAGGCCAAGCACTCGGTCAAATGGTTGAGCTCGGGCTCGGGGATGAAGAAGGAGCTCATTTTATAGGGTGTACACTAGTACCGGCTGATGTCTCTAGCCGGTACTAAATTGTGACATTTAGTACCGGTTGGAGCTACCAACCAATACACACATGTGTGAACATCATTTAGTACCGGTTGAAGATACCAGCTAGTACTAAATAGCTTTTAGGGTGTTGACGGCTCTTAAGTACCAAATCTAGACCGTCAACTCCTACATAAATGCATAAAATACGAGCATCAACAGTAGTGGTAGGAGTTATTACTAACGAATTCCATAAGTGTTGGTGAATATTTGTATGCAGGTCTATTAAAGGAGAAAACATACCCCAAGAGCAAGGAGACACACTCTCAACCAATCAAGAGCAAACACACGGATTGAAGGGCCCACAAACGGGAGTAAACCAACAAGATTAAACGCAAAACACCTCGTACCCATATGGGGACCCACCTGGTAGCCACCCAGCTACCTAAGATAGTTCCCCAGGTTCGGCTGAACCCTTGGTGGCCCTGTTCGCCTCCAGCTACCACGTGTCACCAATTACCGACTTTGCAACGGCAGTTAAGAAAGATTCCCCCAATATTCCTCTCGGGAACCGACCCCCAAGTGCACAAGGGGAGGGGTCTCATTTGAGGACACACCACCAACACCTCTCAAGAGAGTGTAGAGCTTCATTGCAAAGGCAGAGTGCTACCTAGCTAGTGTTTAGAGTGGGAGAGAGTGAGGAGTAGTTCGGGGAAGCGTCGTGTCTGTCGGTGCCCTTCTCCAAGCTTGTACCTCTACGGATGATGGCTTCCTTTGGTAATAAGTAAGTTTGTATTCGTGATTCCTTTCTTCAGGTGGTAGTTATATCCAAGTGAGATCAGTTTTCTTTACTTGCAGGTTCGTCGCTCTATAATTATACAGGGTGCTATAGTTTGCTACGGGACGTCAGACGTAGTTACACTGCAGTAGTAATCAATAGCGTAGACGTGGTGTCTAGGCTAAGGGTTATCCTTCATTTGCCTTATATCCCACGGATATCTAGAGGTAGGCCGTAGGTGGTGACACCCTATCGGTCCTTTGTAATCCTCCACATTCAGATATAGCGAAGAGCTGCTAGCCAGAGTGGCCTAGCAGACCAGGGGTAAACCAGTGCCCAAAGCGAGTACCTTTAATCGAGAGATCAACCTTTAACTTGCCTCAAGTGCTATCATAGGAATCCTCTCTACTCTCGCCACCTATCTAGGTGTGTCCTTGGATCAACTAGACTAGAAGTTAAAGCACACACGTTTCCTTGGATTCGATACCCTTGGAATACTCTTAGGTGAAAGCTACAATGATATCCGTGCACTTCCGGATTTATTCACATTCATTAATTATACCAATATAAGGGAATCTAGCCATTGGCCACCTGGTTCCCATGGCGCCATTTAGCACCGGCTGGGACTCCAAACCGGTACTATAGGGGCTTTGGTGGTACTGTGTGTGACGACCAGTACTAACGTTGCGTGTTAGTACTGGATGAAAAGTCGTCCAGTACTAATGCGTTGGATAAATGCTCAGTTTTCTAGTAGTGCTACGAGGTGAAATGTGGCCCGAGTGGGCAGATGTGTGCTGTTCGGTAGATGAACAAGGAGGGGAGAAGCTCAGCTCAACATGTGAGTTCTTGTGATTCATCTGCTCTCTAAACTCCTGATGATTCCCATCCTACAGACACAACTGAATGCAGGGTATGAGCCAATTTTTAAAGATTGGGTTTTCACTTGAACGGATAGACAACACTCGTCTCCCCATCCACCTCTCATATACCGATATACCTGATGTTACCCCTGATCTGAACTCTGAAGGTACGTGTGCACTGTCCTTTTCACTCCTACATTTTTAAGGCCGCAATGATCGCTGTACACACTCATGCAGCAAATGCTCTTTACTCAACTCTAGTCTCCAGAGCACATGAACAGTTATGCTAAAGAAACTTGTTGTATTTTCATTTTTTTAAAGGGCAAACTGTGGGGGAGTTCCCCACGGCACTTCATTTTCATTTCATATTAAAAGGAGAAAAAAGAGTACAGGATATACTTACAGATGGAAGGAAATAATTTACAAAGCAATTGGGGTTGAGGACGATTAAGCTATGAAATTGTATCTATAGCCATTGTAAAATTATGAGTCTATGGTCCTCCCTAACTTGGTTCAGTTGAAGGACTGTTTGCTCCTTGAATCTCATGACCCAAAGACGTGTTGACGATGTTGCCAATCAAAAATGATTGCGTTCCTCATCTTCCATATTTCCCAGGTGGCAATTAAGAAGACTTCCATGAAGAAAGGTAGGTGTGAGGCATTCCTGGCAATCCTTATGCAGTTATGTATATCAGCTTGGTTTCCCCAGGTCATATGCAGGATGTTCCAACACCTTGCAGAGGAAGGGCATTCAAAAAAAGAGGTGGTCTCTATCTTCCTTAGTGTTGTTGTTGCACAGCACGCAGTTGACTCCGGATTGAGTGTTGAAGTGCCTTACTCTAAGGATATTTCTGGTATTCAATCTGTCCACCACTAATAGCCAGGCAAAGAACTTGATTCTTAGGGTGCATTTAGATCGCCATATCAATCTAAATGTTGAGGGGACATTAAAACCAGAGAAAGCCAGTTTGTACAGCCGATTTGATGTGTAAACTCCATTGCCCCAGAAAAATATCCACTGATCCTTTGTAGTATTGTCATATGGGATTTTAGGAAGTACTGTCTGAAGCTCAAGAAGTCCCTCATAGGCTTCCTGAGATAGAGGGAGGTTAAGAATGCTTGCAAGGTCTTCTTATTCCATGACATCTTTCACTAAGATTTGTGTGTTCATTGCATAGGAGTAGAGATGAGGGAAGTTATGTGCTAGAACCATCTGGGCCCATTGATATTCCCAGAAGAGAACCGTGGACCCATCCCCCAACTTGTAGGAAGCGACGCCTCTATAGATGACAATCAATCTAAGCACAACTTTCCACCAGAAGGACCCTATTGCATTGCCAGCATGAGGGACTTTGTTCTGATAATAAGTTGACCATATTAGTTTGACCCATGGGATTTCTTGTTTAGTATAAAATTTGTGGAGGTGCTTGTTGACACCGATTTTTGACCAGAGTTAACCATTGTGGATAAGGTTCTAATAGCCGATGAAGGAGAGATAAAAGAGCCTGAAGTTGGTGCCGTGTTGACCAAGGTTGGCTGATGTTGACCATGATTCCAGAAGCCGATAGAAGACCAGGCGGGCCCAGTCCGAAGCAAAATCTACTCCACTAAATAAGGGAAAGCATGAAGATGTATCTTTAGCAGTTTTAGAAATAACTATAATAATTCATGTCATATCTGACTAGGATTTTAGCTTGCTCTAGGGTATAAATATAAACCCATGAGCCTTGTAAGATCAATGAATCAATCAATACAACATTTTGGCGTCAGGCCACCAAAATCCTAGGATTAGGAGTAGAGTAGATTCGACGAGTTCCTTCTAGCGCGCAAGGCTGCATCAGCTTTGATCTCGGGCGAGCTTGTAAGTACCGTTACCCGGTCATTACGACCTCTATCAGAACTTTCTGAGATAAGTCTCATATTTTAATATTGTTGTGTGGCTAGCTATCGAGTTATCTTAGATTGCAAGTAGAATTTTCTAGGCTTTGTCCAATAATTTGCTTGCTTTCGACGTTGCTCAAGTTATCGAACGGCTTAGATCTGGTTAGATTGTCTTCATCATCTCCCTTGCCTTGTTTAAACATTCATAGTTATCAGATCGTATCGGCTGGTAGACTTTGCATGCTTTCACTACTTTATATATGCTAGGTTCAATAGATCTTTATCCCTGCCCCTTGTATTGCTAATTGTCATGCCTTTGATGTCAGCGTGCTACCATTGAGAGCCGATGCTTCGGTTCTTATTTCTATCTCACGGAAGCATGATGACATCATTGAACCGATAGGGGCGCATGCAAGGTCTTGCTGCCGTGAGCCTGTCTATTAAGATTAATGGGTCAACGTTAATGCCCTCTCACTGTGTTACCTTATCTAAGTTCAATACACGGTCATGGCATTGATTAGATTTTGTTACCTTATTTGGCTTGTAAGCATTGATTAGATTTTGTTACCTTAATCGGCTTGTAAGCAGTAGGCAAGAGGGCTTAGGTGATTATGCTCTAGTCCTTTATGTTGACAGATTGAAGTTAATGCCCTCTTATTCGTGTTGCCTTATCTAAGTTCAATACACTTATCAAGATATTAATTAAGATCTATTTATATATCTGGCTTATGTATGGTCAGCATCGGCTGGTCCTTGTTGTTATGTTCTAATATTTTAAGTTAGTAGATTGATGCCAATGCCCTCTCATTTATGTTACCTTGTTTGAGTTCAATACACTTATCAAGGCATTGGCTAGATTCATTAGCTTATCTGATAAGTACGTAGTTAACAACGCCTCCCTTTTATGTCAATTTTCAGATCAAATTGACTGGCACGCCTTGCACCACTCGCGAGCCGATTTAGAGCCTGTACTGGAGTTAAGCAGATATCCTAGATCCTCCGTGTTATTCAACACAGAATCCTGAGATCCAGATTTTGCATCAACAGTGCTTTAGGAGGAGGGCATCATTCTATAATCTGAGGTTGAGAACTCCTAAACCTCCCTTATCTTTTGGCATTTGTACCATTGACCATGCTGCTAAATTCCCAGATTTCTTTGATAGATCATTCCCTCTCCAGAGGCATTGTTTTCTGGCTCTGTCTATATTGTCTATGACTCCTTTATGAATTTTCAATGTGCACATGGCATATGTTGTAAATGGCGTGATGACTGAATTTACCATTTCGAGCCTGCCAGCATAAGACAGGAGAGAGGAGCACACATTGAGCTGCCTCTCTATCTTATCTATCATGGGGGCAAAATCCTCAATCTTTGGTTTGGTGGTTCCTATTGGTAGTCCAAGGTATGTGAAGGGCATAGAGCCTATCTGACATTCGAAAGTGCTGGCTAATCTCTGAGTTTTTTCTTCTGACAAGTTGATTGGTATAAGCTGTGATTTATTATCTACCAGTTGACTCTGCAAAAGTGTGAAGTGGAGCTTTGAGACAGATCAGTTGGTTGGCATCTGCCTGCATGATTAGCAGTGTGTCATCTGCATATTGGATAACTGGAAAGTCATAATGTGCTTGTGGTAAGGGGGGCTTGTAGTAATCCTAAATTGAAAGCTCTGTTGACTATGTGTTGCAGAAGTTCTGCTGCCAAAAAAAATAGTAATGGTGATAATGGATCCCCTGTCGAACACCTCTTCGACATTTAAACTTTTTGCCTGGCACACCATTCAGGAGAACAGCCGAGTTCCCTGATGCAAACAATAGTTCTATCCATTTGATCCACTTTGTAGGAAAGCCCATGTGCCTCATTACCTCAATCATCGCAGAGTGTTCTATTGTGTCAAAAGCTTTTGCAAAATCTAGCTTGAGCAGGATAGTTTCCTTTTTTGAATGATGACACTGATGAATATACTCAAAGCACCATGCAAGACAATTCTGGATCGTCCTAGATCTGATGAAGCCATATTAGTTTTCGTGCAGAAGTTTTAGGATGACAAGTTGCAGCCTCTCAGCTAGAATTTTTGTCAGAACTTTGATACTACTGTTCAGTAGAGAAATTGGTCTGTAATCATTAAGTGTCTCTAGGTTTGTATCTTAGGGATCAGGGTTATGAAAGAGTTGTTGATAGGTTCCAGATTGATAATGCCATGAAAAAAATCTGGACAGAGCTTGTAGAAATCATCACATATAATATGCCAACATTTTTTCATAAATAACCCATTGAAACCATCCGGCCCTGGTGCCTTACCCGGTGGCATAATCTTAATGATATTGTCTATCTCTTCTTTTGGTGAGTGGTTGAACCAAACATTGCAGGTCAACACTAGGGTGATTCAGGCTTGCGAGGTCAAAGTGCATAGTTGGGTTAGAAGTAATACCCATTCTGTTCTTGAAGGAGGTCCATATGAGTGCTGCTTTACCCTCATGATCATAGACTAAATTGTCTTGACTGTCTCTGAGCTGAGAAATGGCATTCCTTCGATAGTTGAAAGTTGCCATTGCATGGAAGAACTTAGGGGGTGTTTGTTTCCCAGGGGCTAAACTTTAGCCCCTGTCACATCGGATGTTTGGATACTAATTAGAAGTATTAAATATAGGCTAATTACAAAACTAATTGCACAGATGGAGGCTAATTCGCGAGATGAATCTATTAAGCCTAATTAATCCATGATTTGACAATGTGGTGCTACAGTAATCATTTGCTAGTGATGGATTAATTAGGCTTAATAGATTCATCTCGCGAATTAGCCCAGGGCTTCTGCAATTAGTTTTATAATTAGCTCTTGTTTAGTCTTCCTAATTAGCATCCGAACATTCGATGTGACAAGGCTAAACTTTAGCCAAGGATCCAAACACGTCCTTAGTGCATTCATCCCCTTGCTTAATTCTATTGACTGTGTGTCTCTTTCTCCAGTATATGTTTTTGTATCTAAGAAGCTGGAGCAATTTGTTTTTGATTATGCACTTGGTGTTCCACTCCATTCTGTACAGTGGTCTACAATCCTCCAGAGAGTCCAAGAAGAAGATCACCTTGTTACATTGATCAATCAGAAGAGATAGTTTGGATAAGCCTTTGCTCCACTTCTTGAGTGAATATCTGGTGGATTTCAGCTTTCTAGACAGTACTGAAGTGATACCCTTTCCATTTGCAGATGAAGATTCCCAAGCAAGCTGCACTGTTTCCAGAAATCCTTGATGATCAGGCCAAAAGTTTCAAATCTGAAGATGTAGGATTTTGGGATGCTGGCGTCTATTGTCACCTTGCATGGCACATGATCTGAAATAGGCTTAGCTAATGGAAGGACCATTGTGTTAGGATATGACAAGGTCCAGTTCACAGATGTGAAAACCAATCTAGCTGTTCTAAGAGAGGATCTTGTTGCATATTACTCCAGGTGAAAGCCCTTCCTTTAATTGGCAGTTCCACTAGACCCAGGTGACCTATCACATCATTGAAAATAAAAGTATCCTATATATTGCCTCCTGGTTTATTCCTATCCCCCAAGGATCTATAAAAGTTAAAATCGCCCAGGAAAATCCAGTTTTCATCATCTTGAATCTTAACATTTTTCATCCAGTTAACAAAGTCACTTCTATCTGGTTCAACACAAGGACCATAGACAGAGGACAGTTTCCATACTTCACTGTGTTGAGTAGACTTGAACATTATTGTTATAGCAAATTGATGCTCTTCTACCACCAAGCCCTCAAAGATAGAACTATTCCAGACCACCAGGATGCCTCCTGACGATCCCCTGGAGGGGATGTAATCAAATTTGTCAAGTCTCTTGGGAGCAAATTTTTTAATGAAAGGCAGATAGAAATGTTCCCTCTTTGTTTCTTGTAGACAAACAACTGCGCAAGATGTTTCATCAATCTTATTCCGCAAGGCATCCCAGTTCTCATTCCCATTAATTCCTCTAATATTGCAGCACAAAATGTTCCAGTTTCTATTCATTAATAACCAATTTATAGGGTGACAGACTCCATAGTGACCAACACTGATGGAAAAGGAGGACAGTTGACCGAGAAAGTGAGACAGAGAACCACCATATGAAAATGTCCCAGTTTTTATCATCATAAGAGCAAAAGACATGGCCATTGAGGCCTGGAAGGACCAGGCAACCATGCATCAGGAACTCAGCATAACATAACCACAAGCACATAAGATAAATAGGAACCATCTTAATTACTGAAAGTCACTTCCTTCTGACAGAGTTCAGAAACGAAAAGTTCACTGGTCAAAATAAACCTTGTCCCCAAAAGCAAAAAAAGAGAGAGATATGATTTAGCTATCATTAGGAACCGCTGGGGGTTGCTCTGCCTGCAGAGCTTCATCAGTGAGCTCCATAGGAGTCGCATTGCAGGAAATGCCCCATTCTCTGAGGATTGTTGCTATGGGGCCAGGCACTTCCTCATATGTCAGCTTGGGTGGATGCTTCAGCAGCTCTGTGGCCTCAACCTTAACTGGTACTTCCCTCCACACACGACGTTTCTTCCTTGGGTTGTCTTCCAGTTCAACATGCTGATAAGTGTCTTTACCATGCCCAAGCCTGGAACTGCGTCTGACCGAGGACTCTTCAAGTGGTGTTACTGGGTTACTCACTGATACTGTCAAGGGCAGAGAGACCACTGAGGCTGAGACTCTGGATGGTCCGATCTATTGACCCATGCCAACTGGGCTAGTGTCATGCTCTTGGCAGCCAAGGAGAGTGGCGTGAGGAGGGCTTGGTATTTCTGCAGGGGTGTTACCAGAGAGAAGTGGTTGCATATCTGCCCAGATTCTGATGAGAACTGCATGCAATGTTGGTTTGAAAGGCACAATGGCCAGCCGATCATCGGATTTTCCTGATCAAACAGAAGAGTTTTCCCCAGAAACACAAGCAAATGTAACATTGGGGGAACAAATGCATTTGTCAACTTCTCAAAGGCATGCTTATCCATGATCTGTAGGGCCATAGGAGCTGGGCTGTGCTAAAGATTCAGCAGAAGTAGCATCTGACGAGGATGAGGAGGACCCCGAGACTCTGCCAGATAGAATGTCATCCACATTGAGGACAATATCTGGGCCATTGGCCCTGAGGTATTCTGCTTGTTGTATTTTCATTATGTGCAGACATTTTTTAAGCTCGGAGGTATTCGACAGCAAAAGGTTTCAATCTGATCTCAGTACCGCTCCGGAGGCTGGTGCTTCCCGCGTTTCGGTCGAACACTTTAAACTGAAACGTACACAGACTGCAGCGGGCGTCTTCTGCATTTCAGATGCAAACAGCAGCATGATCGCTAGTCGATTGTTGTCTTATGCAAGTGGAGGATCCGTTTGATCCTAAAAACAATCGTGCCTATCAAGAGGAAGCAAGCGAGTTCAAATCCTGTTTCGACTTTTAGCCAATTTGCTTACAGAATTTGCATACATTGTGAAAATATATTCCAAGACAAATTGAATAATAATATTGGTTTCATGTGCTCAACCTGTATTCTCATCAATTAACCAAAGCATTCCCACAAAGACGAATATATATGGTGAAGAAGGGAGTATTTTACTACACTCCATTGGTTCATGGACGAAAAAAAATTGCAGCTGCGGCTGAATATTTGCTGTCTCGCACCTTACCAGCAGCTAAGCTGCTAACAAAGCAAAACAGAGCCTGGTAAAATAGACTTCTAATTTGTCTGCTGAATAAAATTCTAATTTGTTAGACTGGTGATTCGAGACTGATTTTGAGAATTAATTATCTGAAGTTTACTGATAGGATGGGAGTTGAAACTTACGGCTTAGTATCATTCATATATACTTCCTCCATTCCAAATTATACGTCGTTTTTGCTTTTTTAGTACATACTTCTTGCTATGCATCTAAATATAGCGTATATCTACAATTTGAAATAAAGGGAGTAGTATTTAACCTAGAGAATTATAGAGAATCACTTCTCACAGTGTATTAGAATCAGGAGGACCTCCACAGGTTCTTAGTACGCACTCAAAGAGTCCAGTATCACTGCTTGCACCGTCGAGCCTGTGATCCATAAATTCCTAATCCCTCCCAATCCCAGGGTCGATCAGTCCAGTAGACAAGAAAACTGAGAACAGCTTGGTTTTTCCACATATCACACATGCTTTGATCCCTATATGAGCTGCCGTGCTCTACCTAGCAACTACTATATAGGTTGTCTTGTGTCTCTCATCCTGCCTCTGATGTGCCAGGCCATTCTCACCTTTATAATGCTTTCACTATAGGTCGTTTGTTCTCTACCTAGCTTCTTACATTTATAGAGAGGAAAAGAAAGTAGCATACATATTTGGGATGTATTTTAATTTTATTTATTCTAAATAAGATAGTTGTTTAAATGGAATCCAAAACAAAGTCAAGGTAAGAGGAAAAATGCATTTTTAAGTTAGAAGGTGCATAAATCAGGTATTCAAAGGAATTCTACACTCTTTTACTATCAAGCCGGACACAAATCCATTTTTTTTCATTCCGGGGGAAAATAATCTTGGATGACCCACAACTATTACATCTGTAGCCCAAGCTGGGCGCAATATAGTATGCATCGGAACACTGTTGGTCCGTCGAATTCAACAATTCTATCTTGTCGGCAATCCTACATAAAAGTTATTTTGTTATCGGGCTTCCAATGTCTAAAATTCATACGTGCTATCTCATCCGTTGGATATGCTCCAGCTCCCTCAACTCTAGCCTTCTATGAGCCCACCGCCACCGCCTTCTCCTGGCTTCACGCATCGCCAACCCTACAACCTCCCTCCATGCGTGCCGCCACCTCCACCGCCTTCCCCTGTGCATGCGCCGTTGGCCTCGCACACGTGCGTCACGCTGCTACACCTGCCGTTTGCGGCTCCCATCACCGGAGAAGAAATCGTGAACAACTTTTATTAAAAAAATATTGATATATGTTTTGACAAATGTTGAATCCATTATATTAAGAAGTTGAAATAGACTTTTCAAAGAAGTTAGTGTTTTTTAAAATGCTGATATGCGTTTTTAAAAAATGTTAAATCCAATATTTTCTAAACATTGATGTATTTTTTAGAAAGTGTTAAATCAAATCTTCTAAAATGTTGAATTGAGATCTCTAAGTTGGATCTAATTGGCTAAAGTCATGTTGCTTAACCAACCTCCACGAATTATATAGGAGCCTCTATGGATCTCGCTGGGTGGCCCCGTTTCGTTCGATAGTACAAATTTGTTTATTAGCATGTGTTTGATTTTGGGACCAAGTGGAATGGGTTGGATCCATCCCATTTTTCTAGGTTAGGTCCATCTCATGTTTGGTTGGTAGGGATGGATCCGTTCCAATTTTTTATTTAGTTGGAGGGATTGAGAGGGTTGGATGGAAGTTATTTTAACACAATTTCACCAGTTCTTAATGGGTCCCACCTGCCATGTGTGGACCATATATGTCATCCTCTGTTTTTCTTTTTTTCACACATCTTATCTTCTTCCCCGAGCTCCCGTGCATGTCACCGCTCCCCCGAGCTCCTTGCTACGCCGCCGGTTGGCTCCTCCCCCGCCAGCCTCCCATGACGACGAAGCTCCCTTGATGGGTAGAGCTGCCATGGCCGGAGCCACGCCCCTCCCTCCATCTGCACGAATGGAGAAAGACGCCATCCATGTGGGTTGAGTGCGTCCGCTCGTTTTAGACAGATGCATTCGACCCACATCTGTGGGAAATATTCCTTTTAGAGACGAACCTAACCCATTTCACTTTTCAACCAAATGCGGATCTATGTGAGTTGAACCTGTTCCAATCTAGTTGAACCCTTAGACCAAACACACTTAGAGATTGAAAATCCCTCTCAAATTACGCTAGTTCCGTGGCCGGCCGTTGAGTCCGATGAGAACAGCAACAGCTTCCTAGAGCGGGAATAGAGCCATTGGGGAGACGGAGGACTCTAGCGAGACTCAGAGCATGAAGCATCAGCTGTAAATTTTCCTCCATTTTTTCTTGTAACCTGCTACGTGCTGAATCGATTTATTATTTTGCACAGCAGATTATTCCAAGCTGGACCAAGCTGGATTTTCCCAAGCTGGATCAAGCGATAGCAACTGACGGTTGAACAGTGCTTACGGGCAAGGGAACAAGGCATGTTACATGGTTCAGAAACTTGCGAACATCAATATGTTTCAAGAAAGATCTTGCAAACATTTAACAGTACTCTATCGCTCGCTCGTCGAGAGGAGTGGGATGACCTCCGCGTCGGTGGTCGTAGCCGTCGCCTCATCCAGTGCCGGCACCATGTACCATACTGTGTGCTTTTTCAAACCCACACGCGCCATGTACCATAACCCCGTCCTTCAAAGTCGCAACGCCCACACCTTTTGAGGGACGTGCACATGTACACATAGCACCCTGCTTACACCTTCATTCTCGGTTCATGTAAAAGGGTTAACATCCGATCCAAATTTGGATGACCCAGTAGTGGCCCATGAGCGCAGGTGCGCATGCTTAGTACCACCTTACTAGTTGAGCAAGGGTGGAGCCAACTTATAAGTATTTATCCACCAGCCATAGCACCTTCGAGTTAACCCTTTTACACGAAGCGAGTACGAAAATGTATGCAAGGTGTTATGTATACGCGTGCTCACCCCTCGAAAGGGCTAAATGGTGCGGCGAAGCGAGTACGAAAATGTATGCAAGGTGTTATGTATACGCGTGCTCACCCCTCGAAAGGGCTAAATGGTGCGGCTTTGGAGGACGGGATGTTACACTAGCATGGGTGCACGGCCCCCTACCATGCTTGTTGACCATAGCCGTCTCAGTGGGTGAACTGGCCTGCCTTTCTGCATTCCTGCTGGCACGCGTATTGATGTACAGACTTGCGTGGTATGAGCTGTAGTCATGTTGATTGGATAACACTTATTAATTTTTGAAGTTTGACAAAAAAATAAATTAGTATTATGAACATCCAAATTTTATTTTGTTACCTCTAATTACATATCTCTATTTACTCTTATTTTCTCTATTTTACCACATTTTATTTAGCTCATATTTGCAAAGGACTAAATTATGAACAAATTTACTCTATTTTTCCTCTACCCTCATATTGATCATATTGATCAAGTTATTTAACTAATACAAAACATAACACCCAAAAAATTGCAGCTTAAATGTATGTATAAATAAAAAATTTCTTCATTGTAGCTTATTCTAAAAATCACAAATTACTCTATCTATAAAGCATAAAACATAACATATTGATCATAAAAGAAGAGAGGATGAAGTTGCTAATCTTTAGAACACTTGGATGAGTGAAATCCTTATGAAATGGTGAAAAATTGGGTAGAATGGTGAAAAATCGGGTAGCACTCCCCCTAGGTCGCCATGAAAGAATGAAGCCTGAGCTTTGGTGGGTGGCTCGGGCAGGAGAAAGAAGACGTCAGCTTTATAGGAGCTAAATTAGTATTGGGTGAAGTTTTCACCCGGTACTAAAGGACCTCCTGAGAAACTACCGGATCAAAAAGTAACTGGTACTAAGGTCCAGGATGAATGCTCACAGATGTTAGTCATTAGCCAGTGAAGGTATTAGCTGTTAGTTGTGTACAGATGGTTCGAAAGGTTCATGTGTACACACCGCACGGGTGAACAGCAACTGACGGCCGGACGGCACCGGAGGACATAGACGGACGAGCGGATAGGTGGACGAGCACCGTTACACTGTAGCAGCTGATGTGGGTTGGGGAGAAGCTCAGTTCAACATGCGACCGGTTAGCCTTTGTCTGTTCTCCAAACTACTCCTGATGATCCCAATCCTACATGGACAACTGAATGCAGGTTTGAGCCTCAATCTTTTGGGGTTTCACTTCAACGGATAGACAACACCCTCGTCTCCCCTTCCCCTCTCATATATACCTGGTGTTACCCTTGATCAGTTGATCTGAAGGTACGTTTACACTGCCATTTTCACTCATGCGCTTCTAAAGCCGCACTGATCATTGCACGTGCTTGTGCAGAGAACGCTCTTTACTCACCTTTACAGAGCGTATCTTACTATTATTAATTGAAGATTTTTATTGATCCTTCATGTAAATTCTCATAAGAAGCATTAGAAAAAAAATAAATTCTAAAAATTTTATAAAATAGAAAAATCTAACCATCAATTTAGTAGACTCTAACTATTATAGTCGTTGTATCTATTATGTTTTCTAAATAATAAAGTAATCTCTAAATCTATATCTAAATTACTCATTTCTATCGTAACTAAAACTATATAAAATATCCTCCTTTCATCTTTATTACCCACCTATGCCATTATAAAAATAACTTAAAATAACCCTCTAAATTTCCGTCACAATTCCGATATCCATTATTATTAAAAATAATATAAAGTAACCTTTAAATTTGAATCTGAATTACATACACGTGTCATTATTAGAATGTATCTTAACCACACCAATAAATGATTCTAAGTTATCTATTTGTTATTATTATTAATATAGAAAATACTAAGTAATACGCGTGATGTGTCACCATGTATAAAGTAGGAAATCATGGAGGAAGCGATAAGAATACCGATTTCTATGTTAATTACATAACTCAAACTAAAAAGTTCAAGCAAACTTAAAACACATATCAAATATATGTGGATGTATGATGCTAACTGAAAAAAGAATTATAGGTATGGATTAAAATATTTATAGAGTAATTATTTACTAGTTAAAGTTTATCACAACAAAATAAATACAAGCTTGTTTCTCTATATGAGTATTGTGTCATAATATTTAACAAATATGGGATAACGCAGGACAAACAATTTTGATTTTTCGCTAGGAACTTAATTTTTTAAATAAATTTTCAATACTCATGTGTCTTTGTCTCTCCGAGCTGGCCGAATCTCGCCGGCTCTTCTTCTTGGTATGCACCAAGGAGGAGGGTGAGAGGTATCTATGAGTCGTTGGCATGATGAAGCCTGTATGAGGGGCGGCAATAAAGTTTATGGGCAGCGTTACTACGCGACCACTCAAATCAATTGACTACGTTATGTGTTGCCTCATCTTCGATATGCACTGCACCGCATAACCTTGCGATGCATCTACATGAGGACAGAGTGCTAATCTATTAGTCCATACATTGGTTGGATGCGGTTTACGCAAGATCTAGAGTGGTTACATACATTACATGTTTTTATATTTATATACGTTTGCTTTGTGTATGCTGCATTTTTGTACTGTTTACTTATATCTGTTTGAATCTAGTTTTGGTCCACATATAGAAGTAGCAATCGTTACGTACTATACCTCGTATTGATACCCGGTAGATTTAAACGCATATTTCCAACTCGACCTTGATCGATCTCATCTTAAATTGAAACGTACACAAACTGCAGCGGACGTCTTTTGCATTTCAGATGCAAGCAGCAACATGATCACGTACTATCGTTGTCATGCATCTAGAGGCTCCGATTGATGCTAGAAACAATGGTGCCACGTATCAAGGAAGCGAATTAGTTTCAAATCCTCTTTCGAGTTTAATGCTGTGAAAACTTACCTTGCACAATTTTCATAAAATGGTCACCACGTGTAGTAGAAATGTCATATCATGATGTTCGGCACTTCTGTGAAACAACCTTTGTTCAACAAATGATCCGGCAGGTCGAACTATCCTCCGAATCTCATGCTGGACATATGTGATACGTCTTTAATTTGACACGGACCCTGCAGGTTGTTCTCGTGTGATGAATTGCATTTTGCTTTTGATCCTTCACCTATGAAGTCCGAGTATTATCCTATTTCGAGTAGTACAGACGCAAGAGAACAAGAATTATCGATACTACAGTAACTCCAACAGATTGACAAAACCAATCCTCTTTCCTATAAACACTCATAAAGATGATCTCCTCCAACAGAGAAAACAATCCTATTTTCTTATAATTTTTTCTCAATTGAGTAAAACCATCTCTCAATCCCCTTTAGAGGCTCCCCATGCTGCGTCATCTCCTGTCCCGTCGCCGAGCAGCACCCGGGCCACCCTTGCGCCGCCGCCGCCGCGCGGGCCACCCCCGTGCCGCCGCCGGGCCACCTTCTCTCCCGCCGCCGGCGGGCCATGCGCCCCTCCCCTGCCGTCGGGCCACCTCGCGCCGCTGCCGGCCAGCCCTATCCCGCCGGCCAAGCACCCCCGCGCCACCTGCGGGACGCCGGGCCGCCCCTGTCCCGCTGCAAGAGCTGGCGGAGCTCCTTGGCTGGTGTGCTGCCGGCAAGAGAGAAGAGAGGGAAAATAAAAGAGTGGAAAAAAAGAAAATTGGATGTGTTCCTGACATCTTGGACCCGCCAGCTAGAGGAGCTAGATGAAAAGGGATCGGAAAAACCTCTCCCCATTGTTCTTGAATTGTGAAAGGCGATTTCCCTGCAGGGTGATAAAGGGGATTGGAAAAAAATCAATCGGTTGAAGTTGCTCTTACACCTATTCATGCTATGCACGAATTCCTGATTCCTCCCAAACCCACTGATAGATCTATGAGTTTCTAATTCCTCCCAAGCTCTCAGACAAACTTACATCGCATAGTATTTCCCTACACCACACATGCATACAGGGTACGCAACTCCCCTAGAGAGCAGCTACACCGTGCATGATGTCCCTCATATGCTGTCTCCTGCGTGTAGTGTGCCTGTTCAGTTCTCACCCTTTTCGATGATCTTGCTCCTATTCCTATTTTCTTTTTTCTTCAGAAACGCTCTCCCTACTCCTTGTTCTGCACTGGACTTTCAAATATACATGTTGTCCTGCGCTGGACTTTAAGATTATACTACAGGTTGTTACAGTACCATTGCACGTTAATATCCTTAGCACATTAATTGTAGTGCTTTATATGAGATGCTTGTTATGAACCATAAATGAAAAGAACATTTGTTTAAGCAGGTAGTATGACCACCAACCCACCCCCAATGGAAGAACTACTAGATAAATAGATGTGTTTTCGTTATTTCAACTAATATTCTTCAATGTATCTGAAACCATCCAGGAACCTTATTATTGTTGAACATGTGTGTGCTGCGTAAATTATTGTACATGTCGAAAGATCAAGGTAGCATTTGGCATTCCTTTCCTGATTGGGAAAAACATCATGAAAACAATCCTTCTAGGAGTTGTGAATACCTTTTCTTTAGTTTGTGAGGTGAGACCGTGAGACTTGTCGTCATTAACAAGCATGACACAGTTAATGGCAATGGCTGGGATGAGAGGGGGAAGAAACGGAATTAGAGAAGAACCTACTACATATGAGAATTTCATTTTACTAGATTTCATTTCATGCATCATTGTAGATTTGCTTGTGGAAGAGGTAGATGGCCCGCGATTCATTTAGGAGATGTATGTGGGAAAAATTGCGCAGGAATCAGCATGTCGAGACAGTAAATCACTTTGAATAACTATGTTCTGCAAATTACAGTTTGAATTGCTTGCTCTTTGAAGTGTAATAGCTTCACTTCATATGCACATAGACCTCAGATCTTCCATCAGCTAACTAGCAATGGGTTCATATACTGCTGACATTTCATTGATCATATACATACCCGCGCCAAGTGCAAAAATTAGTTGGAGCCAAAGGTTTAATTTGTTAAGAGACACCATACAGTTCTTCCAAGTAAAATAAACAAACAAATGAAAGATTGCACAAAAGGTGGCAGTCGGCTGGTATATGTTTCGATCACCTACACTGAATCAAAAACCAAGCAGATGCATGCGCGCAATATGAAGAACCAAGGTGACGTGCTACTAAACAACATATAGTTAATTCAAATTCCTGCAGCATTACTACATTAGGATCAAAATACCACAAGGCAATAAGATGGACAATCTGGCTAGCCTATGCAGTATGTGCACCCTTACCCAGTGCTAATGCAGTGACCGGTCCTCCAGCGGAGCGTATCGTGCTTCGATAGGATGTTTAGGTGATCCCTGTTATGCAAGCACTGACTCATTGATTAGAATTGATATACGTGAATTCCTGGTGCCTCTCGATCGAGCCTATCCTCTTCCATATACTTGTACACATACTCTGCCTGTGTAAAGCACGTAGCACTATGAAATGGTGAAATCTACTAGCGTGGAATCAGGGAAGATGCTCTCTAAGTTATATATACGACGTCTCTCCTGTCTCGCCTACT
Organism: Setaria viridis; assembly: GCF_005286985.2. Classification (NCBI taxonomy): domain Eukaryota; kingdom Viridiplantae; phylum Streptophyta; class Magnoliopsida; order Poales; family Poaceae; genus Setaria; species Setaria viridis. The sequence continues at coordinate 26,670,055 of NC_048263.2, read as the reverse complement.
TCCCATTCTTAAACACAGCTCCACTGAGTATCCGCAATCTCAATGTATTTTGGTTGGTGCTTTGTGCGATTATGCAATTGTGTAACTCATTCCTGCGAAGCACGACCAAATTTATTTGTCATTCAAGTTGAGAGATATGCCATGATTCACATTTTTTCTTTCTCAACTTCAAATTTGTTACTATGTTCTTTTATACTCCAATCCAAGTGCGGCCACCACATACTGCAACGTAAGGACTACGTGACTGCAACACATGAAATGCAACCATCTTAGCAATAATACTAATTATATTAGAGCTCTTTTTGAGTCTCCCACATTAATTGTCACATGAAGCACTAAAAAACATAGAAATAAAATTCTTACAAGTCTCTTTCAGGCTTTTTGAGGAGTACCATAAACAACTTAATTTGGTCGTGACACAAGTTCGTATGTGTGTGTCCGTCATTTATTTGCATATTCACCGTTGAAATGGGCACAAATGCCAATGCAACATGTGCAAAAAAAATTGCATGCAGTTGAATTTATCGATGATTCACTTTTTCCTCTTTTTATTGGTAAATAGCAAAGCAACAAGTAAGTTCATATTACATCAGGCCAAAAGCATTTAGCCCGAACAACCCAAGCAAGAAGCCGTTAGAGCATTCAAAGAGATCACAAAAGATAACCGAGAGGCAGAGGGACAGCCAGATCAACTCATCGCCAAAGCACGTCTTTCTTAATTTGTGTGATGTCCTCTTCTGTGCGCCAGGCTATACCTCCAGGCTCCATTGGCGGCAGAGGCTACTATTTAGGAAAATGCAAAGTTTTTTTTATGAAACAGGAGGGGAAGATCCCTACTAATTATATAATATATTAAAAATAGAAAGGGTCAACTTACAAACAAGAATTAAGAAACAAAGAAAGAAAAAAAAGATCAAAAAGATTACAGCTCTAACCATGAAGATATTGGAAGTTTCCAATCCTCTTTTACTTTAAGAATAACCTGAGTAAAAACTGATTTGAATCGAATCAAACATGCTTGCACAGGTGGAAAAACCCCTTTAAAGATCCAATCATTTCTGGCTATCCAGATGCTCCAACTCTGGAAAGTGCAAAGTTTCCACAATTTCCAAATGTTCCACCAAGCATAGATCACAGTGTCGTTAAAAGAATGTCGATTTCCTTCGGTTTGTGTCCTAGCAAACAACTCCCCCATGTCAATCAAGATAAACTAATTCAAGCTATGTTTGATGGTGCTCGTACTGCCTCTCAGATGTGCGCCGACGGACTTGAGGCAGCTCATATAGGAGAATTCCCGGTGCCTCTCAAGCGCATGCTCTCCCATGCTTACACACATGCGCTCTGCCCATGAAGAGCTAGCTCATTGTTAGGTGAAATGGTGAAAACTACAATGTAACCTGCTGCAGGATGTTCTGTAACTTATGTATGTGATGATGCTGGCTTCCATGTCTCGCTACCCTCACCTTAATAATAACTAATAGCGATTTCAGGGTTCTGGTTGTTGCTCCATTCAATTGTGCAAATGTATTATCAGAATTGTAGCCAAATTAATCCATCATTTAAGTAGAAAGATATGAAAATTGACAAGATAACAATATCCTGATACGCATTTCCCTTCTCAACTCTATTTATCTTCTTCTTTAATGCTCCAGTCCAATGCGAGCATCATCTACTGACTTTCATGTGGAAAAAAGTACCTTCTACTTACTGAAACAATATGACACTGCAGCAACAATGTTTTCCAGAAATCATCTTGTTAGTTGCAATAACTTGCATGTACCAGACAGCAGCAAGTGCAGATGCTGAATGACTGAATGAGGTAAATGGTCTAGCTAGACTAGGCATGAATGATTGTCCTGCGTAAGTGACCGCGGTCGCCCCGCATGGTGGATGGCCTCAGCTGCTTTGAACCGACTCATCCTTTGCTAGGATGCTGAAGTGCTGCTGCGCAGCGATTTTAATGGAACTCTGATCTTCAGGGGAATGTAGTGTCCCGATCTCCAGAATAGAGGATTCGAGCACCACGATAACCAGAATACGGAAATCTGAAGGAATCAGAGGAAGAACGGAAGAACAGCAAGGGGAAGGAGACGAGAGGAAGAAAGGTTCAGGCAGGGAGCTCATGTTTCCATTCTTCGATGCCCAGCCAACACGGCTGTCCTGGTTACATATAGCCAGCACCTGGGCCGGACTACCACGACGGCCCAAAATACAACGCACACACCTGGTTACATATAGCAGTCAAATGTTTAGCTAAGGTTGGCCGGGCCTTAGCCATCCATCCAAACACAACCTTAATTCCACAGGAATCCCGTTAGGTTTGAAACCGGCGTACTGCCTCTCATATGTGCACCGACCGACTTGAAACAGTCGGACAGCTCAAATGGGACATAGAAGAATTCATGGTGCCTCTCGAGCGTATCCGGTATCCCCTCCCTCTCGAGCTTGTTGTAAGGTGGTGACAACTACCAGCGTGCATGTGCTCGAGGCCTCGAGCACGTTGTTCTGTAACTTATGTATATGATGCTGCCTCTTATGTCTCAGCACCACCCTCACCTTCTTATTAATTTGCAGTAATTTCAAGGATTTGGTTGTTGCTCCATAAAATTGTGCAAATGTATTACCCTGCCTGAGAACTGCAACCAAAATAATTCATCGTTTCAGTAGAAAAGATACGCCAAGATAACAATTTTCAGATACGCATTCCCTTTTTCTCAACTCCATATTGATCTCTTCTTTAATTATCCAGTCCAATTCGACCGTCATCTTTTGCCTTCATGTGGCAAATAGTACCTTAATTATGACACTGCATCAACAATGCGACCGTCATATATTCCTTTTCTCCCCAAACAGCAGCAAGTGCAGAAAGACGAATGAGGACTGAATGAGCGATGGAGCCAGTATAATGCAGGCCATGAAGAAAATTGTTCTAAGTAGCTATGTAGACCAAACCTAGAAGCTGTGGTTCCTAATTGTGACGTTGTAGAGATTTATTTATCCACGAATGACGTTCTGATGCACATCAACACACTTGGTCAAAATTAGCTTTTGATTTGTTGCAAAGATCAGGTAAATTTAGTCCATTTAACTTGCTTGCTGCCTAGTAAATAATAAGTTTCAATACCAAATTAACTTGAAGCTTCCTAACGCACTACAACAATTCTCAAATCTATTGCTTGAAGACTGTAACCGGAAACCTGCTAGGCTGCTATATCCAGCGTTACAATTCTCAAAAAATACTTGCTTGATACGGAGAGGAGCCTGCAATTGCGAGTGTTGAAAAACCTCCATGGCATCAACAGCTTATTGCAGCTGTAGAACGAAGCAGGTGCGTGACATGAAGACCGAAGAGCTACTAAACCACACGTGTAGTAACAATTCGATTCACCGTAATCTATAATACAACTTGGGATGCAGTATTATACTGTGGAACTGCACAGATGCAGTCAGCCCCTCGTGGACGCGTATGACGGTATGAGGATGAGACAGTAAGTCTAGCTAGCCTAGGCACGAAATGGTCGTCTTGCATAACTGACTCCAAGCACCCCGCCGCGACCCCGTGTGGTACATAGCTTTAGCTGTATGGCCAATTTACACTTTGCTAGGATGCTGGCGAGTTAGCAAGCACTGGCACTCGATCTCATGCTGATTTTTTCACAAACGATGCATGTGAATTCCTGATTTTTTCACAAACGATGCATGTGAATTCCTGGTGCCTCTCGAGCCTATCCTCTCCCACACTTCTCTCACAGATACACTCTGGCTCCCTGTAGAGCAGATAGCAAGGTGAAATAGTAGTGAAAACTACCCCCAAGCGCGCTGAGTTGCCTCACAGTCTTCTCTAGCTTTATAGAAGGCGTATCACCTGTCTCGCCTCAAGCAGAGTGGCGACTCCCTCACCCGCTGCAAGTTTATAACCCCGCCCTGAGACTGAGAGTGAGAACAGCTCACAAACTAAATGTGATTTTTCATTTAAGTATAAAGATACACCAAGACAACTAATTGATGATTTGCAAATAGTTTCCTTTTCTCCACTTAATAGTAGCTACGTTGTTTTATGCCCTAGTCCAAGGACGGGGACGGCCACCATATATCACCCTAGCAGGAGTACCTTTTCAATATCTTCGTCTATATATTTTTTATTGTCGGATTCAGATCGGATCGCATGCGGAAATTATCATGTTATCTTCATGTGTTAGATAACATGAAACTTGAAACACAAAGCGTTGTAAGCTGTGCCTTCCATCATCTAAGATGCTCACGAAGTGTGTACATGTCAGAATACGGCTGTCGAACGTTTTGTGCTTCACAGATAGTTCCTGCTACAAGGCCAACAGTTGCACATTCTCTTAACCGCACAGCAACACCTGCATCCACCATTTTTTTTTAATCTTGCTCCATCCAGTTGTGCAAATGTGTTACCCTGCTCTAGAACTGTAACCAAATCAATTCATCGTTTAAGTAGAAAAGATGTGCCAAGATAGCAATTTTCCGATACGGATTTCCTTTCTCTAACTCCATTGATCTTCTTCTTTAATGCTCTAGTACTCCAATGTAAGCAACATATACTACTTTTCATGTGGCAAAAAGTACCTTTCACTTACTCATTGAGACAATATGACACTGCAGAAATAAAGTTTTCAAGATTTATTTTTGGATGTAACAAGTCTTACAAGCAAAACAAAGAGATTGGTAGGGGGATTATACAACCGAATCTAGCCACTAGGTAAATAATTTTGCTTTGCTCTATGGATAACCAAGGCTTGTTAGTTGCAACTTGCATGTAACCAGATAATGCTTCCATTGTCAGCGTCTGCTAGTCCTTTTCTCCGCGAAATAGCAGCAAGTGCAGACGATGAATGACTGAATGAGCGGTGCAGGCTCTGAAGAAAATTATTTTGAGTAATTATTTATGTAGAACAAATCGAGAAGCTGTGGTTCCTGAATGTGGTGTTATAGTGATTTATTTATCCACGATGACGTTCTGAGCCACAGCAACACACAGATTCGTCAAAATTAGACTGTGATTTGTTGCAAGACCAGGTACTATTATTGGTCCATTTCACTTGCTAGCTGCCCAAGAAGCCGATACCAAATTAACTTAAAGCTTCGTAATGCACGTCAACAATTCCCAAATCCAGTGCATGAAGCATGTAACTTGAAGCCTGCTAGCTAGATCCTTCGTTGCAATTCTAAAATCTATTGCGCTTGAGGGATATTGCTTGAGCCTTAGTAGCAAATGTAGCAAGGAAAATGCATACTGGCGGCGAGTGCCTTCGTCACACTACGCTTGCTATATGATAGCAGCTGCTGTGAGGCAACTCGTGCTTTGCTGCACACTGATTTTAAACGAACTCTCGTAGTGTGGGATCGAACCGGCGCTCGACCTCATGTGTGATCCCTGTTATGCATGCACCAAGCCACTTGACCCATTTGATGTACGTGAATTCCTGGTGCCTCTCGAGCCTATCCTCTCCAACTCTTCCATAATTCTCACACACTCCATAATTCTCTCACACGCTCTCGCTCTGTAGAGAAGACAGCAAGGTGAAATTGTAGTGAAAACTACTGCTGAGAAGTCAGGCATGGTTCTCTGACTGCTCTCTAGCTTTATAGAAGGCGTATCCCCTGTAGAGCCTCGCAGAGTACTGACTCCTCACCAGCTGCAATTTCAAGGTTTTGGTTGGTGCTCGATACAATTGCGCAATTTTATACCCTGCCTCAGAGTGACAACAGCTAACAACTTCAAGGTGATTTTTTCATTCGAGTATAAAGATCAGCCAGGACAACCATGTTCGGATTTGCAAATATTTTTCGCTCCACTTGTCTATATGTTGTTTTACACCCGTCCTAGTACGACCAAGAAACTTCTCAGAAAGTGTGATCTTGTTCATGCAACTCACGAGTTGCCTTCCATCATCTAAAAGGCTCACGAAGTGTGTACATGTGAGAATACCGCCTTCAAACGTTTTGTGCTTCATATATAGCCATCCAAACACCGTCTTAATGGCACAGGAACACGGTCTAACAGGAATCCCATTAGCTAGGTTAGAACATGCGTCCACCTTTGTTTGGTTAATCCTTGCTGCTAGATAATTGGATGATTTGGAGAAACAGTACGTGCAACACATCAATGACAAGTCTTCAGGTCCAAACACGAATAGAGCCATCCACAGAAGATGTCAACATGCACGCCTTCGTTGGGTGGTAACTGATGCTGGTTACCTGCCAAAAGAAAATGTAACGTATAGCAATGAGAATAAACAACAGCAAAATTGAAAACAAATGACAGCCAATAGACGACAAGCAGTTGCAGCAAAGCATAAGGTGCAATTCTGGAAAGAAAAATACCACAGAACTATGTGCCCTGAATCTTGCTACAACAGGCGCATCCACCAAATCCCAGAAGAAAACATAACCATCCTCAGATCCACCAACAACGAATGCATCATCATTCGTCAGGCAGCAATCCATCTTGAAGGACTGTGGAAATATGATAAATCAGAAATTGAACAATGCAGAGGAAATATGATAAATCAGGCTGCAAAAAGAACTCTTGCATCAATGAATTGTTCCTTTGGTTTTTTAGCTCTCTACATATAAAGCCATCTGCTCTCCAGTTTATTGCATAAGGAAGAGTTTATACAGCCCTATAGCAGCATATAACAAGAAATGGAGAGAACACGCTAGGTAAAATGAAACAAATTCCGTTTTGCTGTGGGCAGATGAACAAATGAATGATGCCTGATGGTTAAGTTGAAATTAAGCATGATGATTAATGTAAGAATCTGTAAGTAATAATATCCAATACCAGCAATGAAGATTATTAAGAGGTACCTTGCATGCATGCCCCTTGTACTCCTGTAACAGTTCTCCCGATGACCTAATGAACACAGCAGGCATTGAAAGGTTAAATATCTCAGCATGGCACCCCTCTATTTGGTACACTGGACAAATGAGATTACTCTACTCAACAGAATGGAACAATCACACACTTCTGTCAGTATCATTGTAGAAAGATGATGTGGATAGAAATTGTAGCACACTTCCTTGAAAATAAGAAAGAAGACCACCACTTATGGTCCTAGTGTCATCTGTTCCTTTTCTCCTCCAGCAGATTGCATCGATGATGAATGAGCAATGGAGCAGCAAAATGCAGATTCAGAAAGCACAAGAAAATTGTTCTTAGTAGCTGTGTAGACCAAAACTTGAAGCTATGGCTCCTGATTGTCATGGTATAAGGATTTGACCACAATGATATTCTGATGCACAGATATGCACCAAGTCAAAATTAGCATGTTTTGTTGCAAAGAAGAAAAAATGGTCTACTAAACTAGCTGCCCAAGAAGATACAAGTTTCAACACCAAGTTACTTTAAAAGCTTCCTAAAAGCAAACATGAAGCCAGCCTAAGACGTGCGCTACAATTCCCAAATTAATATTGCTTGAGAGATATAGATAGGAGCCTGCAAGTGCAAGTATAAAGCATCTCCATGATACCAACAACAGCTAGTGCAGCAGTAGAACCCAGTAGATGGATACATTTGGAGCACAAGATTTCCCATGAGTGGTGGTATGATAAAGTTAATAGGCAGGCCATTGATGGATCAGAGATGAACAGTTAAGGAGAAAAGTTGCTTCAACCAACCAATTCAAGATGGCAACTAATATTGGCAGCTATGTCAATTGATGGAGGAACTTCCACTCCAATCAACATTTGCTGTCATTGATGGCCATATAGTCTTTCCAATCAAAGCTAAGAGAGAAGGGTGTGACTGCATCCTTCTATAAAGTAGTCAAATAAGAGTCACTCCATATTGGAGTAATGGGGTGTATTGCTCCAAAGTGCTAAACAGAAGAAGCTTCCTGTAAGTTTTTGTCCAGGTCGAAAACAAAATACTAAGAAGCTTGTGAAGCACACTTACTTGTCTAGAAGCCTCACAGTAGAATCTAAACAGTTAGCTAAAAGGCAATTGCCGTCATTTGATAAAGTTATACAGTTCACAGGATGCCCCAGATTATCAACAGTCTCCCTGTTATAGGTAAAAGCGAAATGAATCAACAAGCCATATGGAATAAATAGATAGATGGATTTGGATAAATGAATCAATATGTCAGAATTAATTCAGAATTGAAGAAGGCAACACTTACCTACCCATGCGAATGTCAAATGTCCGAACAGTACCATCAACACTGCCAGCAATTATTTCTGTCTTTGTTAGGTTAACTGACATTACACTGTCTTGAAAAGTATCAATAGTCTGCAATGCAATAGAACAAGGGAACCAAGTGTATGAGACTTGAGAAAAAGAAATATCACAAGAAGTGATGCATCTATAAGTTTCACAATTTAAGACTACCTGAATCGGATCACTGCTTTGTGACCTGCAGTCAAATGCACGCACCGTACGGTCATAACCAGCTGAGACTACAACAGCATTGTACTCATTGAACTTCACTGAATTGACCTACACAGAAAACAGACAAGAGTAATTGAGCAAAATGGCAAACCATTAAGAAATCACTTCTAGGAGGCAGATTTATCTATATGTTTTGAGCATCACCAACATGCCTGACTACAATCACATTGTTGAAGTACAGTCTACAATGCCAACTGTTCAGGTAATGTGGATCTATCACATAAGACCATAAGAGTTCTATTACAATTTAGAGAAGTATGGTTCAGAGCACTGCTTTAGGTGCATCTAGTATCACATTGATGGAAACAATAGACAGCTTGGGTATTTGCTGCTCGATCTTTGTTGTGTTCTCCAATCTTCACATAACATTCGCTGATGTTCAGAGCAACAAACGGAAATGGTTTACAGATAGCAGTGGCACCCGTGCAATGACACTGCAATTGCAGCTAAGAACAACCATATGTCGTCGTGGGCATCACAAAGGGATGAATAATCCGTTTTAATCATAAAAAACAGCATCAATCGATGACTGATCCGTTACCTCGCTGTTGTGACCGCGGAACTTGCGGATGACGCGACCCGAGGCGACGTCCCAGTAGAAAATCTGCCTGTCGGCGCCGCACGACACCAGCTTCGCATTATCCCTGTCCAGAAACCAACCATGAAACGAAGAAACAGCAAGAAGCACTTGGCAAATTTCCCTCTCCTGCGCCTCCAGATCAGATGCGACGCAACGAAGGGAGACCACGAGGTGGGGAAGGGACGGGTGCGTGCGTGCGTGCGTACGTACGAGGAGGAATGGACGTCGCGGACCTCGCGGGCGTGGGACTTGTAGGTCTTGACGTGGGCGCCGGTGTGCGGATTCCAGAGGCGGAGGGTGCGGTCCTTGCCGCAGCTCAGGCAGTAGTTGCCGTCGCGGTTGAACCGCACCGCGAGCACCGCCCCCTCGTGCCCAGATAGTGACCGCGCCTCCGTCCGCGGCAGATGCTGCGCCGCTGTCCCCGAGGACGACATCTCTTGCTCTCACCTCCGCCGCCGCAGCCGCCGCCGCCGCCGCCGGGATGGGATGGACGGAAAGAAGACGACGAGTCGACGGACCGAGGGGATGGGTGGGGTGGTGATGTGAACTGGGCTGGCCAATGGGCTGTAACCCGTAGCCCACGACACAATTGTAACAGGATATTCTCCTTTCCTAAGCTCGTACAACGGTACGAGCTGGTACCTCGCTCTAAGCATTTTAATGATTTAGTTTTTAGCACATAATTAATAATATAAATGATCACATACGTCATTCTCACGTAATCTAAGAGATAACCTTTTTAATGATTTAGCTCTTAGCACATAGCTAATAATATAAATGACCACACACGTCATCCTCACGTAATTTTGAAGTGCGGAGACTATCTTTTGATCAAAAGATAGCTCTCCTCTCTCTCCTATTAAAATATGAGAAAATATTTTACGAGCTAGTTTATTTTATGAGTTAGTTCATATGCGACCATTGGAGGAGGCGTAAAAGAAGCAGCAGCAGCAGCTCTAACAATTTCAATTGGCGTTGATGCAATGGGCATTGGGCACCCTACGACATCTCCTCAGGTGTCATGGAACTCTCATATAATTCACCACTCAGTCTCAATTTGAGCAAAAGGCAGTGGCGTCATAATTTGTGAACTTTTATTTTTTAAACAATCGGTTCTTGTCTTTGCTGATCTTCCCTCCTGAATCCTGATGCTCCTATGCCTCACAGGGAATCAACTTCCTAAGGATTTAGAACAAAACCCTTTCTGCGTTTTAAGCACATCAAAGCGAAAGTAAATGAAAAATCTGAACCATGGCAAAAGGAATGCCCATCAACACCTAGGACAGTGATCGAAGTCAGTTTGCACTAGCCTCTCTGAACCAGAGTTTAGAATTTCAGCCGAAGTTTCACGAATCTCTGTCATTTAGCACTGTTTGCTCAAAATTTCTTTTTTTCATCGAAAGATTCACCTTTTAGTTCAAATTTCAGTCAAAATTTCATGAAATTCGGTGTTTTCGTTGGGAACTGAAAAAAATTCGAAAAACGAAATCCTAATCCCTGCTCTGAACATCCAACCATTTGGGTTAGGATACTATCTGGAAACCAATATTTTTGGGGTATTCGATAAACATGATGAGATTACCTGCACCACCACCGAGAAATGCATCATGTAATCCGCGACATCATGTGCGATTTTTGGTGAATTCACCCAGAATGCTAAACGCCATGACCCATAAACCAAGTGTGGTGATAAACAGGTTCCTGAATCCTCTCAAACTTACAAAACATATATATGAGGCAAAGAGACAAACTAAGCCCGTGTTTGTTTCCGTGGCCGCGGGTCGCACGTATCAAGGTCGCGCGGTGCTGCACCGCAAAGATTCTACCACGGTCCCGTTTTCGTGGCGCGCAGTGCAAATCCTGATGCGGGACCGAAGCACGACAGGCAGAATCGCAGCCGCCACACGCCGTTTGGCGCGATTGTGCACGGTAGACTACTGCACCACGAAAATAATCAAATACAAACGGGACCTAATATTTTTTCCCTGCACCACTACATGTTAGGCAATCCACAGCTTTGTCGTGAGCTTATGCTCTAGATAGCAGCTACAGCTTCAATGATGTCTCCCTCACTCTATACCCCTCATGTGTATGGCCAAGTTGGCATCGTAGCTAAAGGCAATGGCAACCCTTTGTCCTCCACTTGTGTCGTTTATCGCTCATGCTGCTCCCCTGTGCACCGAGCACCGGTGCTTGGCAGTGCTTTGTCATATCTAGAGGTGGTAAAGGACCCTCTAATTTAGCCTAGCAAATTTAAAGATCGAGCTGGCCGAGCTATGATACTATATGATTTTGAGCTAAATATATTTAGGGTTAAATTACATTGCGAAGGAAGCATAAGAACCATGATCCATTACCATCTGCTAAGACCTGGCAACCTGATGCAGAGATCCCCGATTCCTTCCAAACCTATAAAATAAGTAAATAACCGAAGTACCTAGTAGCATCCACAGCTTTGCTCTAGATAGCAGCTACAGTTTGCTCGGCAATCAGCATGGTGTCTCTCTTACTGCCTCGGCCCCTCAAGTAGAACAGAACACAATGGTATCACAGTATCAGTGCATCACTACCCTTGGTCCTCCACTAGGCTTTAAGAGGGCAGTTGCTGTTGTTGCTCTGACAACACCATTAAAAGTCATGTTCTCCATATATTACTCTCCTGTTACTTTAAAAGAAGGACAAAGCGAAGGGATGAATGGTGGGCTGGGGTGTGAATTGGGCTGGCCAATGGACTGCGTACCCCATGATCACAAATTATAAATAGCGTGCACGACCTTAAGCTCACATTGATCAAAATTCAAACGAGCACCACAGTGTGCACGCAAATAGCAGTTAGCAAGTTTCAACTTGAAGAGAGCAATCACATGATTCTACCGAGTTTCAAACTTTAAATTTCGGTTAAACATTCCACTACTACAGCAGGCCCATCACTGCCGGTTCGAAAACCCCCATCATCAACGGTTTAGGAGTGCCGCTGTAGAAAGGTTGGAAGTGATAATCTGATTTTTCACTAGCGGTGATAATCAGATAATCTGATTGTCACTGCCGGTTCAATAAGGCGGCACAGGAAACCTATTTTGTACTGACGTGTAGTCTATATTGATATGCTATACAGGCCATCATTGTCTCCCATATACTCCATATCCACAATGTGTCAGTGTCACCACTCTACTAGGTGCTTCCATGCACAATATTTGCCAAATTCACAAACTAAGCACCTTTTGGCCTGATTTTCCAAGTCACAGTATCCAATAGCCGCTAGGTACCAAATGGTTTTTATTTATTTTCGTATGTATAAGAGTGACCTTTATTTCCTTATTTGCAAAATCCTGGCTTGTCTTTCTTCTTTTTAGGAAACAGCAGGGGAAACAGCAGGGGCTGACCATTATAATTATAATTATAATTATAAAGATAAAAGACGTATACAAAAAGGTCTCAAGAAAAAAAGAGAGTCAAAGAAAATCAAATAAATTACAGAAGGGAGCTTAGCCATTGCTGCATAAGGGGTTTGACTTGGTCCTTTGCTCTTAGAATAACCAGAGCAAATTCCTTCTTGAAACGAAATAGGCAGAAATTTCTGGCTAAATACCCTGGAAAATCAAATCGTTCCTCACCATCCAGATGCACCAGCTCATGAGAATGATAATCTCCATAAAGAAAGGAACATGAAGCTGCTTCTTAAAGCTTTCCAGGGCCAGATATGACTCGTGCCCCTGATTGATAAGAAGATGGAAGGAGCAAGTAAAATCCTGCCTTGTCTTTCTTAACTACTCCCTCCGTCCTAAATTACTATTCGTTTTAACTTTTCTAGATACATCATTTTTACTATGTATCTAGACATAAATATATATCAGATGCATATTAAAAAAATATGCATCTAGAAAATCCAAAACAAATAGTAATTTAGAACGGAGGGAGTAGTTATCACTATGCAAGAGAGAGACAACAGAGAGTGATGTCTACATCATGCATCCATGGCTCGCACAAGACCTGAACAATGGTAGCACGTAGTTAATAAGCAAAACAGTATCTGTCGTTATACGTTTGTGGCACAAAATCTTTTGGAATATCTAAGCATATCACATGATCTGCGGTGCCATCAACTTTGGTGGGTGCACCTAGAATGAGAGTGATTCCCTCACCAACACTAAAGCGTGACAACCTAGTTCCGATGCGCTGTTGATGGCTCGCTGTGCACAGAGACGATCGCCATGGCAGTGGCCCGGGAACCAAGCACGGTGATACACATATTCCTGATCTCTCCCAAGTCTATAGAAACACAAGAACAATTTTTCCCTACACCACTGCGTATGATGATGCATCAACAACTTGTCGTGCTCTGGATATATAGCAACTACAGCTTACATGGTCCGTACATCCCCTTATTATGGCCATGTGTATCTGACCGCTTCTCTCACCTTATCCAAGGCTACGGCTACCTTTTGTCCTTCACTTGCCTTCAAGAGGACAGTGGTTGTTGTTTGTCTGCACAATGTCAACAAGTGGTGCTATCCATGTATCAATAAAAATAAAGACTATGTTTACTTTTTAAGATGAGGGAAGCTTTATATATTAAGAATAAAGTTCCGGCCTCTGCAATAAGCTGATACACACAGCCACTACAAAAGAACAGAAAATCAAAGAAGAACTAGAAAAGTAGGCGTGGCTTGCCGCGCCATTGTCGGAGTGAACCAGTTCTTATGTATCTACCTTAGCTTTCTTGTCCTCGAGGATTTTCTGAATACGAGAGCCCCTTCTTAATCTTTCAATCTTTGGAACAAATTTTGGACAACTTCAACATCACAAAGCAACTAAGCATACAGTCTTAGTCTTGTAACTTGTTCTAAGAACACATATGTTCGGTGAGGGTGGTATAGGTGCATGGAAGCTCTTGAAATGGTTTAATGTATAACGAAATCACAAAGAAAAGTTGTAACGCCCAAAAAATCAATTCTTCGTAAAGATCTAAGAGCTAACTTAGTTCCAAACGAATCAAATAATCAAATTGATTCATGGCTCGAATTTAAGATACTGATGCTATATTGCTATGGTTCGGCACATTTTACCGCTATTGATTGTTGTGTACTCATGAAGTCATGATCCATGAACATCACAACTTGAAATATATGAACCTATGGATTAACATTTTAATGGCTGGAACTGTAGTAAGCACTGCGCAGCAAGATCTGGATGTCCATGTACATCAGTTGCTAAATTAGCTCTCAAGTGCCATTTCGCTACAACTCTTTGAAAACACTAACTATTCAGTCAACATCTTGCCTTGGAAGCATTTCGTCGAGCAGCTGCTGGGCGTCGTCCATGTCGACGGCCGCTCCGGCTGCTGGAGTGCTAACCGGCGCGCTCTACGGTCTGGGAGGTCGCAAAGGGGCGCGGGGGAGCTGTGCAGCGGTGGCGTCGCTCATCTTCTTTGTCGCGCGCGCGCCATGCATGTCGCCGGCGCGGACACCATGACTCCTCCGCGAGCAGGCAGTGGATGTTGGGGCTAATGGAGGGAGGAACAGATTGGGGAGGTGGTTCCATGGGGTGATGGAGTAGAGGAACATGGTCGTGGAGGAAGCGTCGATGGTGGCGTAGAAAAGCACGGGTTACCATGGGGAGGCACGGCACCACAACACCGCAACTTGGTCTGCCGCCTCGCTACGGGAGCCCGGCACCGTCCCTCACCCTAGCCGTCGGCATGAGGGAGTCCAGAGACCCATCCTCGCATTCCGCCACAGCCATGGATGATCGACGACGGTCGACGGAGATGGCAGCTGCCTTGGAACAACGCCATCCCCATGGCGCCGTGTCCGTTGTGCGTGGCGCAGGCGCAGCCCACTCTCTCCTAAATCTGAGAACATGAATCTGCAGCTTCACCGAGACATAACGAAGGGAGGGGAGGGGCAGAGGGGAGGGGAAGCGCCGGCGCCGCAGCAGGGAAGAAGAAAGAGATCGCATTGCTGGCCGCCGCAGCGCGAGAAGTTACGACGGGAAACACGAATCGTTGAGAGGCTGCTAAGGTCCTTCTGATGCCTGCCCGGCTGCCCCCTGGTTTTGAGCATAGATGGATGATCTAACGGCTGAAGATTTTGGGTGACGTGGCCCAATACCTGTTGGAGAACTGCCCGCAGGTTCCGTCACGAAAAGATGAGACTCGGTACACTAGAAATTTCTTGAATTAAAAAATAAATGTTTCAGTAGTGAGGGTGATACATTAACATAATAATGGAAGCATTTCTTAAATTAAAGAATAAATGTTTCTGTAGCAAGGGTGATACATTAGATAATAACGGAAGCATCAGCGACCTCACCATTGATGATGATCTGCTATAGCCATACAAATGGTCAATTTCTCTCGTATCCACAAAACAGCATCTACAGATCTTAAAGAAAGCCTAGCTTTGATGAAATGAGAACCCTACAATATCTGATCAGAAGCCCAGTAATTAGCGCGATTTTAGCATGTAATAATCACAACATTTGCCAGACAGTTCCAATCGGGGACAAAAATGAGCTATTTAATTTGAGCATTCGGTCAGTCGTTTCTTGTCCTTCTACGTTAAGATACTGCTTTTTGAAAGACCCGTTGTAGTGAGCGATGCTCCTTTGCAATGTATAGGTTACCAGTACTCTTACCACGGATTAATTAAAAAATATATTAATATCTATGAATCTAAAAAATCAAAACGATCTATAATTTGGAACGGAGGGGTACATTTTAAGCACAATCAAGAAACAATAAATAAGAAGCATGTGTGCAAATGTCATATAAGCCAAACACATGTACGATTTGTACAACTGCGGGCTGGGTGCAACCACGGTGGCATTGACAAAGTCTTGACCATTATATATTGTTCACGGTAGATGCACCCAGACTGCTTGTGACCCAGAAGACCAGAAGAACCCGTTAGTTGCTTATCGCTTGAAGTGCACAACCGTGGACTTTCCGCGTTGATGTGAGCAAGTAAGGAATGTGTTCCAGAGATCCCAGATTCCTCCTAAACCTATGAAGAAACAACCGACTAGCAAGCAAACAAAGGATTATTTCCCTCACACATCAGCTATATATGCTAGCAGCCACGGCTTATCATGCTCTAGGTAGCAACTACAACTTACTACATGGTGTCTCTCTTCCTGCCCCTCATGTAGACCAGATGTCCATAACAATCCAAGGCTATCACTACCCTTAGGCATGTTTGGTTCCATGAGAGTAAAGTTTAGTCCCTTCCTTTTGGTCTCTTTTAGTCCCTAAACTTCCAAACAGAGGGACTAAATGGAGGATTGTCCCTTGGAGGTGACTAAAAGAGACTAAAGGTCTAAGAGGACACCACCTACCCCTCATTATTGCCCCAGGAGGACTAAATGGATGCAGATTTTATGCATTGATTAGGGATGTTTTGATCTTTATTCATCTGGCCTTTAGTCCCTAGATTCAAATAAGGTAGGGACTAAAGTTTAGTCCCTGGAAAGGAACCAAACAGACACTTAATGATCCTTCGCTACCTAGGGCGGTGTTGTTGTTGTTGCAATGTACAAGACCATTAAAAGTGGTGTTCTTCATATTACTCGATCACCACTTACTTTAAAGGAGGACTAAGTTTCTAGAAAATTTTCAAACTAAAAACCATCCATTTCCATGTAAGGGGTGGTGTGTAAGGAATTGGTGCCCGTAGCCTAAGAGGAGGAGAGGGTGAATTAGGCAACTTAAAACCTTAACCTATAGCTTCCACTACTTTCGCATCGAACTTAAACTAGATCATGCTCTCAAGATGTGCAACTAAGGTTGATATAGTGTGAAACCCTCATCCCAAAACAAGTTTTGCAACCTAGAGCCAATCCTAACAAGATACTACACTAAGAAAGTAAAGGCACCCAAGTTGCAAGTATGAAATGCGGAAATGTAAAGGAGGGGATGAGGGGAAGCAAACTCTTGACACAATGATTTATCCCGTGGTATCGGTAGGCACTAAGTCACTACTAGTCCACATTATTGAAACACTCACACAAGATTATTGATTCCCGGTCACCAAGTCTCTTCTAGGACACCCCTTGACTTGCCACAAAGGCTCGGTCAGTAAGGCTCATGCCAAGTTCCCCGGTCATCTTGATACCATCTCAACTAAGGAGCTTCTCCACGAAGGAAGGGGGTCTCCACGTCCCCCGCACACGATCATCGACGCCGCTCCACACCAAGCCACCAAGGTGCCGGCACATCTTGTACAACTATGATTCACTCCTAGAACCGATCACAAGGTAGGCACACCTTACACTCTCTCTTTCTATAGGCATATCCTAGCACGAATCACTCTCCTAAGCTTGTGCTAAGCCTTTGATAAGTCACTTGAGCACTTTTGGTGGTGTCGGATTTAGTAGCCCGGCAGTCCACCACGGGTTACCTAAGTGGTTGATTTGTAGGCAGAGAAGATCGCGAGACAAAGAACTCGAAGGTGATCGCGAGAACGCGAGGATTTAGACAGGTTCGGGCCTCCGAAGAGTAATACCCTACGTTCTGTATTTTGGTGGATTGTATTGCTTGAGAGTTGAGATGCAATGGGATTGGATGGAATACCCTCGGGAGGCACCCTTGGCTGCCTTTTATAGGCTGACAACCGATGGTTACAAGTTGGTTTGAATCTAATCTAGTCGGTTGTTACATGAAAGGTAATCTGAGTCGCATTACGATATGTATCCCGCAATATCCAGGCTGATGTGAATAGCCCAGCCTCCTTGACTTGTACTCCAAGTATCTTCATGTCCTTAACCCGCCGCCCTGGTCGGGCGAGCCCACTTGTTAGGACCAGCCAGTATCCTGATCGGTAGGGACCCATGGGTTACTCATATCCCTCAGGTGGTTTGAATGTGTTCTTGATGAGTCTTGATCTCCAATGGATTCCTGCACACTCTAGCAACTTCAACTGGGTGAGTGGAAGGGGTATAAATAGCCCAAGGCATCAAAGAGCCGTTGCTCCAATGGCTAGTTAAAGGATAACATCGAATGTTCCAATGGTATCAATTTGGGTAGCATCGGAACATCCGGTGCTACTAGCCGTTGGCCTCTCTGCGCCCAAGTTGTTCACTGACTCAACCAAAATTTATCCGACGCTTCATCCAATGGTACCGTTGGAACATTTGGTGCTGAAGGGTTTTTGCCCAAAACCTCTCTGGAACTTCGCAAAGTAAATATGTTTCGTCCGATGCTCCCCTTGGCCTACCATCAGATCATCCGGTGCTACTGGGTTATCTTTATCTTCAAATCCTTCTCCCCAGTATTCGTCCGACGCTACTAGAAAAGGGGCCATCAGAACATCCGATGGTCTGACCATCGGAAGTGCATTTTTCCAACCAACTCGTCCAATGCAAGCACCAAAGATACCGTCATTTGGATGCTCTAGAAGCTTGAATACCATAGAATAATTCTAGATACCATGGCTTGGTCACTTGAATACCATAGCTTGGATATCAAGAATACCATGATTTGGACCTTGCCATTGTTTGGTTTGCATACTTAGAACCTAGAAAACCTGCAAGGTACATGCTAGACAAAGCCTTAGTCCCAATGACTATGTTGTCACTCAATCATCAAAATCACAAACTATGGCCTAATGGAGCCATGTTCGCTACATGGTGGTAGATGGATGAATGGTGGGCTGGTGATGTGAATTGGACTGACTAATCGGCTATAGGCTGTAGCCCATAAAAAATTATAAATACCCTACTCTTAAACTCACAATGATAAAACGACCACCACATCGGACACACACCAAGTACAATTTCGATATGATTCAACTGAATTTCACTTTCGATAAAGCTTTGCCCATTTGGATTTTTGTAGGATTGTCTTTGATGTGTAGGGCAGTTGATGCTGATCAGAGCAGGCCATCAATTCTCCCATGTCCACAAGGAAAAGCATCTCCTGCCACCGCTCCGCTACGTGTGTGCAGGCACAACATTTGCGCCATATTTATAACAAAGTAACTTTTTCACATTTCATATTTATTAATGTTGGCGGTAGTTAACACATTACTACCATAAGGCCACTACAACAATATATCCAACCTGCACCGAATAGATCTTGCACATTACTATCATAAGGCCACTACAACAGATTTCATATTTATTAATGTTGGCGGTAGTTAACACACCAAGTTGTGAACTGCAAGCGCATGAATCATTCTAGCTTTTCCCTTAGAGTATTACATCCAAGGTTTATCAATCCGTGGATTGGCAGCGAGCTGACTAGGGTTCTCTATCTAGCTAAACGAATCTAATCCTATCAAGAAGCACGAGTTGGATATAAAGGTAAATCTAATCATGAGATAAGCATTATTGATAGGGTAAACAAATCACATCTATATATATGAGGTAACACAACCAAGGGTAGCATGAGCCTATCGTCTTCTTGTTGTAGCTCCAGCCAAAGTGGTAACCGATCTATGTAACACCTTGATAAAGAGTCATCTCTCAGAAAGGCGACTCGCAAGCGGCCTACTTTCTTATGGTCATCCTTGCGAGGTGCGTGTTGACGCCTTTGGTTTTCCAAAGCTTTACCTCAATGACTCCCACAATACTCGCCATCGATCCTACTCAACATTACGCAATTGTTTGGCCTTTTCCTCCCGCATGCTGTCACCACACAAGAGTAATCACACTGACTTCCTACGCACTATTAAGATGTATCCGCAAGACATAGACTAATCACCACGATTACATCTATTCCTACTAAGAACATATGCTAGTTAGTCATATGAGAATAAGCATGCATCATAGTATATCAAAGTAAAGACAAGATTAGATTGATATCACCATCGTGTGTGCATAGGCCTTGATGATCACAAGGCTCGGCTCTAGAACTCCACCATGGCTTCGCCACGTAGGGACGACCATGGCGGCTAGGGTCTAGCCTATGCCATCTCCTAGACAACCTCAAAGACTTGCAGCGGCCCTCAGCGCCCTATGGTGTGTGCACTTGGTTTTGCTAACTTCTGATTGATTCCTCCCTGGGCTCGATGAATTTTCGGGGTATTTATAGTCTGGAGAGCCTGTGGGTTAAATTGGAAGGTGAACGGGCAAAGGAAAGGGGTAGGCCGATCGTCCTGGCCCTTCCTTTTACCCCCTCGCGTCCAGCTTCGTCGCCAAGTCTTCTTCAATGTTCTGGAACCTTATTTTTGTATGCATGTGGGCTTGGTATGTCGGTAGCTTTGGGATGAGATTGATCTTCAATAACTTTCCAAATCTCTGCTTGATCTTCTTTGATTCCTCCTTGATCCCGAAGCAATTCCTGCCATATCTTCACAAACTTAGCCCTTAAGTCATTTTGGAGGATTGCTTGCCAAAAAATGAGCGTCGATGGAGATTAGAAGACCTCAAGCTAATTGGCCTAAGGGGCACCAGGCTGATCGACCTAGGTCCTTTTTGTGCCTCCTGGTCTTCATCTTTCTATGGTCCACTGCTCGTTCAAGGATTTATCCAAAAAGTGCATATTTAGCCCAATTTCCTGCGAAAACAAAATATCCTCCAAAATGTCTTGCATATGCGAAAACGAGGTTATTTCAAGTGCCAAGTGGTGGGCTAGTATAAGAATATGCATGAAAATATTAGTTAAATAGCACTAAAAGTATGTCAATAACGAACGTCAACAATCCCCCCATGCTTAGCTCTTGCTCGTCCTCAAGCAAGTTAGGCGACTACAAACTTCTCCAAAGGATCAAACAAAGATCTTGAACCGAACTTGAGCAAAGTCAAGTACCTAGTCTTTCAAACAAAACATCAGAGGAGCAGCAAAGATAATCAAAGTATGGGTGTTCAAAAATTTATATAAGCAAAAATACCCCATAGCTTTTATTAGAACCAAGTAACTTCATGAATCATTCACACTTACTTTCTGGCTTGCCTTGGAGGGTTTTCTTTTGTTATAAAACAATCTCTCTGTAACAAGAATTGAAAACAAAATTCTCTTCGAGGTGCTTACATGTCGCTCAATTGAAAAGTAGCTATCCTAGTTATTTTGCAAGCTCTCATCTCTCAAATAGTCACTCATTATGCGGTGGAGCTTAGACATGGCTAGCGAGAATTAATACTTATATTATCAAAATAGGAAAAATATCTAATGGTAGCTTACCTTCGGAGCCAATGATCATGGGAATATCAACAATGTATTTTAAGGATGAGAAGATATAGAATGGTGGACATGTGCAAAGGCAAAAAAAAAGTGACTCTGAGGCACAAGCGATGTCCTCTTCGTCGGATTGCACATAGTTGGACTTCTTTGCACTTTCTTTCATCTTCATGAAAGTAGAACTCATCCTCTTTTCAATCTTATTCTTTTCTTTTTCTCTCTGTTTTTTTCTTTCATACACTCTCCTTTCTTTCTTTTTTTATCATATTTTTCATTTGTTTCTCCAAACCTCCTTTGAACAGAACACTGCAAAAATTAGCTTTAGAACGTTCCAGATAGCTCCCCAAAATTTTCCATGCGTGAACCGAGGCAGGAAGCCCTTAGGCCGATCGGCCTAGCCTCCTCTTCCTCCCTTTCTTGCTCAACTTTCTGGTGTGGCTTCCATATATTGTATCTTCCATAAAATTTCATATCCCACGGCTAGAAATGGAACGGATCTTGAAATATTGGGTTATGTTTAAGGAATAGGTAATAAAATTGAGAAATATTTGGTTCGGGTTTTGGAAATTCAGTCGAGCATATGATTGTTATAGTGAAGAACTCTCATTACTGAACAATGACGAGGTTAGCAAACAAAGATGATAGCAAGGACATGATCAATGCTCAGAATTAAAGCTTAACCA
The DNA here is from genome assembly GCF_005286985.2 of Setaria viridis. Classification (NCBI taxonomy): domain Eukaryota; kingdom Viridiplantae; phylum Streptophyta; class Magnoliopsida; order Poales; family Poaceae; genus Setaria; species Setaria viridis. Next base: position 26,648,258 of record NC_048263.2, on the reverse strand, counting down.
AGAGAGAGCGATCCTAAATCAGTTCGAAGCATTAACTTGGCTTATGGTGGTATGAAATTTATTAATTAGACACTGGATAGGATAGGTAAAAACTCTCAACCTAGTAGAGAACTTGTTCAAACTTATTTTTGCAGAGGTTTTAGATAAGCCATAAAAATTTCACATCACCTCCCAATTAAGCCTTACTCAGAAAGCATAATTAAAACCAAAGCACTAGATCATGAAGCATGGGTATTGCAAAGACAAAACAATTACTAAACTCCACAACTAAGATTTAGAATTCAAGACAATGCTCATGATAAAAAGTTGCAAGGGCAAAGCAAAAGACAAGCAAGCAAAGGTAGACACTAAAAGCACTCACTCGATCCTCGAATTTTATTCATGCTTAGGCCTTGCTTGCCCTCGAGTAAGTCCAGGATACTTGCTTAATCAGGAAACAAGCATTGCCCTTCAATGTCATCCCTGCACTCAGTTATACATAACAAGACACAATGCTATCTCAAGTGTTTAGTATTTAAAGTTCAAGTTGTGACCAGCTGCTTTTCATCATGGAAGACAGACTAGCAATAAAGAACATGCCACAACAAAATAAATACAATGCTCTTGAACTTAAGCAAACTTCAGACCTTTTCCTTGTTCCAACGTGAAGAATTTTTTAAAAAGATGCAACTCCAACATAAGTGAGATTCTCTTGCAAAAGCTCATGGAAACACTCATCTCATCAAGTCACTCAAGCCTATTCTAGATTATCTTCAACATATTCTACTCATATATGAAAGTGGAAGTCTTATGTGGAGCTTGGTAGGTAAAAACAATCCTAGTAAAATATTATATCTGAAATATTGTCAAACTAAGAGAGAGATCTATTGTTTTTACTTATACTTGTCAAAAAGGCCATGGAAAATAAATGTTGGAAAGGGAGAGGGATGAAACACACACATTTAGATAGTTGGACATGTGCAAGGGCAAAGGGTGATCGTGAGACACAAATAAAGTTCTCGTAATCAGGTTGCATATGGTTGGAAAATGAGTATGGATCAATCTTGAGAGCATTGGGAACTTTAATGAGGCTCAAAAGAACTGAGGAGCATTTTATTCTTTTTCTTCATATTATTTTTTTTCTTTTTCATTCCTTTTTATTTTCTTCCTTCTTTCTTTCTTTTTCCTCATTTTTTCCATTTTGTTCCCCAGAACTTCTTGCAACATAGTACTTTACTCAGCAGTAGTCAAAGATAATGCGATGACTCCTCGCCTATGCTTAGACGATGCTCGTTCCCGAGCATGAAAAGGAAGAAAGATGAACTGCAGAGGTAAATACCAAAATCTTCGATCTTCGGCAGAAAAAAAATTATTTTATTCCTCTGGAGGGACTTCCATGCCAAATTTCAGAGGCAACAGAGGGGGAAACACCTCAGGCTGATCGGCCTGAGAGTGTCCGGGCCAATCGGCCTGGCGCCTTCTGGCCTCTATTTTTTTTCTTTTTATTCTCCGTGCCAGTAGATGCCTCCAAGTCTTGATTTTCTTGAAAAGGCATTGAATAATCTTCTAAATCTTTGTCGAAATATTTTTCCATACTCAATAATAGATTTTGGTCAAGGAGGTAGTCTCAAAAATGATATATTTTAGTTTAGGTTGGATGCCCAGCGAGGTTTGTGAAATTTCCAGTGTAGAAATTCACAATGCATGGACAGAAAGGCTAGCAAGAAAAAGGTTTACACAAAGGAGATAGCCAGCTTGTAAGTCTCATACCATAGAAATCAATCTTAATCCAACTCATCAAAATATAAGTTTGCAATCTAAAAGTTTCATCATGAAAGTCCTTGGCCCGCACGTTCTGGTCAGGCGGGCCCACTTGCCAGGGCCGGCCAGTATCCTAGTCGATGGGGACCCATAGGGTACCCATATCCCTCAGGCCCCTGAGCGATGTGTAGGTGAATAGGAACTTGAGGACATCGCAGCGAAGCTTGAAATGTGGTTGGCTGAAACTGCGATGGCATCATAGTGATGGAAAGGCTGCACAATGCTCAAAAAAAAATTTTGAGTGAACGTAGACCCATACGCGTAAAGCGAAGTCGAGTGCCGAGTTGATGAATCGCGGTCATCCAATAAGTCGAAGCGAAGAACATGGAGGGCGTCGCAAGATGCACTCCATATGGAGTAACCCCGAGCATTGAAGCGATTAGAATAATCGGTCCAATGGTCAAAAAGGAAGAAACAATTGATCCCAGAAGCATGTCCTAGTGCCTGAGCACAAGGATAGGCAAAGCCACGAAGGCACGCCAACCCGAGATAGGCGCACAGCCCCCAAGTATGAGGACTAGCGGAGCCACGGAGGTACATCGACCTGAAATAGGCATCCAGCCCCCGAGTATGAGGATTGGCAGAGCCACGGAGGCACGCCGTCCTGAAATAGGCGCCCAACCCCCGAGTACAAGGACTGGCGGAGCCACGAAGGCACGCCAACCTAAAATAGGCGCCCAGCCCCTGAGCGTGAGCGCGAGGACTGGCGGAGCCACGGAGGCATGCCGACCTGAAATAAGTGCCCAACCCCCGAGCGTGAGCGCAAGGACTGGTAGAGCCAACGAGGCACGCCGACCTAAAATAGGTGCCCATCCCTCGAGCGCGAGGATTGGCGGAGCCGCAGAGGCGCGCCGACCTGAAATTGGCGCCCAGCCCCCGAGCGTGAGCGCGAGGACTGGCGGAGCCACACAGGCACGCCGACCTAAAATAGGCACCCAGCCCCCGAGCACGAGGATTGGCGGAGCCGTAGAGGCACGCTAACATGAAATAGGTGCCCAGCCCCCGAGCTTGAGCGTGGGGACTGGCAGAGCCACGGAGGCACACCGACATGAAATAGGCGCCCATCCCCCAAGTACGAGGACTACCGGAGCCACGGAAGCACGCTGACCAGAAATAGGTGGTCAACCCCCGAGTATGAGCGCGAGGACTGGCGGAGCCACGGAGGCACGTCGACCCAGAAATAGGCGCCCAGCCCCGAGCGTGAGCGCGAGTACTGGCGGAGCCATGGAAGCACGCTGTGGAAAACATAACGGAAAACCCGTGGACTCTGTCCAACGCGTGCGCCGCAATAACGAAAGACCCGCAGATTCCATTGCTAGGGTTACGCTGTCACATCCTTCAAAAGCTTGAGGGGCGTGATTCCATTTTCATTTCCATTAGCCACACGTGTTTCCGCCGTCGTTGTCCATAGAGCACACCGCCGTCACACCCGTGAACCCTAGGCCGCACCGTCGTACTTTCCAATCTGCTCATGCGCATTCCTTCGCCGCCACCCAAGTCAGCCGTCATGCCGTTGTATGTGTTGGGATACGAGGTAGGCTACACTAGCGCAAATCAAAATTTCTACCGCGTATTACCAGGAAGAACTGCCGTATAAGGATCACGGGATTACCACTCGACGCACTACTGGTGCGGAAGATGTAGATATGCGTTGATGCAGTGAAGACGATCACGTAGTCGTACGTAGTCGATCAACGTAGTCGTACGTAGTCGATCACGTCCAGCAACTCCTCAGCAGCTCGTCCACGTGCAGCAAGATCGCCTCCGGTACCGCGGCTCGTCGTCGGCTCGTCGTGGCTCGTCGGCGACTCGTCGATGGCTCGTCCAAGTGCTGCAGGCGCAACACCTCCAAGGTATCCACACGTGCAGGGAGGAAGCGTCACAAGCCGGACTGCTAGATCCGCGACTTGCAATAGGCGAGGGCGTGGGAGGCGCGGCAGGTGTGTTTCGCCAAAAAGGTGTGTACCCTAGGGCGCCCCCACCCCTCTATTTATAGAGGTTCCTGATGGGCCTCTGGATCCGAGGCCCATTAGTACTCCTAAACCTAATCCAACTCGGATCAGATCCGAATTAGGCTTCCAGCCCCTTAAGTGTGTGACCCTATGGGTTCGGATACGTATTGTCATGGCCCGAGTACTCCTACTCGGCCCAATAGTCGGTAGCGGCCTCTAGCAAGACGTGCCAACTCCTATACGCACACGAAGATCATATCAGACGAACCATCACAACATAATATACATGCTATTCCCTTTGCCTCACGATATTTGGTCTAGCTTCAAGCCGACCGCTCTTTCTCGATCCTGTGATTCGGAATCCCTTTGTAGGTTAACTCTTAACTGTACGTAGCATGGCCATGCATTTTCGGATCCGATCACTCGAGGGGCCCAGAGATATCACTCTCAATCAGAGAGGGGCAAATCCCATCTTGACTGACCATGTCTCATAGCATGCTTCTTGACAAACCCGAAAGCTACCTTTATAACTACTCTGTTACGGCGTAGCGTTTGATAGCCCCTAAGTAGGTCGATCCACATCTAGAATACATGCGACAGTCTCAGGTCTAAGGACAAAGCGTATATGTTGTTTAAAGAGAGAACTACTTCTCGTGTTGGGTCAGTCCTAGCACATGTCTCCACATGTGTCCACATTATTAGTTCAACATCTCCATGTCCATGACTTGTGAAACATAGTCATCAACTAATACATGTGCTAGTCTAATATTCATGTGTGTCCTCACATAAACTCCGACTAGGGACAACTTTAGAATAACCATACAAGTAAAGAGTTTCACATACAATTCACATAATTGCAAATCAATTCAAGTAGCCTTCAATGGATATTCAATGAACACAACATACAAATCATGGATACAAATGGAATATCATCATCTCTATGATTGCCTCTAGGGCATACCTCCAACAGTCTCCCACTTGCACTAGAGTCAATCTAGAAGGTACCTAATACCCATAGCTCTTACATGCGCATCATGCTTAGCCTGCGGGAGTGGTTTTGTCAACGGATCAGAAATGTTCAGATCCGTGTGTATTTTGCATATCTTGATCTCACCCCGGTTAACGAAGTCTCGAATGAGATGAAATCGCCGCATTACGTGTTTGTTCTTCTGGTGGTTCCTTGGCTCCTTTGCTTGCGCAATTGCCCTATTGTTATCACAGTAGAGATTCAATGGGCTGGACGCATTCGGGAACACACCAAGCTCAATGAGGAAATTCCTTATCCAAACACCTTCCTTCGCGGCTTCCGAAGCCGCGATGTACTCGGCTTCTGTCGTAGAATCGGCCACCGTCTCCTGCTTGGAACTCTTCCAACTAACAGCACCACCATTCAGCGTGAACACAAATCCTGATTGTGACTTTGAATCATCTCTGTCGGTTTGGAAACTAGCATCGGTGTAACCTGTTACAACGAGCTCCTCCTCACCTCCATAGACGAGGAACATATCTTTAGTCCTTCTCAAGTACTTAAGAATGTTTTTCACCGCTGTCCAGTGACTCTCACCTGGATCAGATTGGTGTCTGCTTGTCATACTTAGCGCATATGAAGCATCTGGGCGAGTACTTATCATTGCATACATGATAGATCCAATAGCCGAGGCATATGGCACTCTACTCATGCGATCCCGCTCATCAGCAGTCGAAGGACATTGAGTCTTGCTGAGATGTATGCCATGTGACATAGGCAAGAACCCTTTCTTTGCCTCTTCCATGCTGAACCGCTTCAACACTTTGTCAATGTAAATATCTTGGCTTAAACCTATAAGCCTTCTCGATCTATCTCTATAGATCTTAATGCCCAGAATATATGCCGCTTCCCCTAAGTCCTTCATCGAAAAACTATTTTTCAGTGAAGTCTTTACGGACTCAAGCATAGGAATGTTATTTCCAATCAGTAATATGTCATCCACATATAAGATTAGAAATACTACAGAGCTCCCACTAACCTTCTTGTAAACACAAGACTCTTCTTCGTTCTTGGTGAAATCAAACCCTTTGACCACTTCATCAAAACGAATGTTCCAACTCCTAGATGCTTGCTTCAATCCATAAATGGATCTCTAAAGCTTGCATACCTTTCCAGCATTTTTCGGATCAACAAAACCCTCGGGCTGTATCATATACACGTCCTCAGCTAGGTTTCCATTCAGGAAAGCTGTCTTGACATCCATCTGCCATATCTCATAATCGAAATATGCAGCTATAGCTAGAATAATCCGAATGGACTTAAGCATCACTACGGGCGAGAAGGTCTCGTCGTAGTCAACTCCTTGAACTTGTCGAAAACCTTTTGCGACAAGTCATGCTTTATAGATGTGAACATTTCCATCCATGTCCTTTTTCTTCTTATAGATCCACTTGCACTCTATGGCTTTAACACCATCAGGCGGGTCAACCAAGTTCCAAACTTGATTGTCTCCCATGGTCTCTATTTCGGATTGCATGGCACTCTGCCATTTTTCGGAGTCTGGGTCCATCATTGCTTCTGCATATGTCGCAGGCTCATCATTGTCCAACAATAATATTTCTCGCATTTCGCGGAGCCTTGCTGACCTTCGTGGTTGCGGCGGTGCTTCTCTTTCCATGGATATCTCAACTTGTTCTGCTACGTTAGCATCACTCATTGATTCTTGCCCGATTGGCTCATCTTGAACTTCTTCAAGATGCACTGTCTTTCCACTCTTTTCTCCTTTGAGAAACTCTTTCTCTAGGAAAACTCCGTTCCGAGCGACAAACACTTTGCCTTCTGATCGGTTGTAGAAATAATATCCCAAAGTTTCCTTTGGATATCCCACGAAAATGCACTTATCCGACTTGGGTGTGATCTTGTCCGACTGAAGTCGCTTGACAAACACTTCACATCCCCAAATCTTTAGAAAAGACAAACTAGGAACCTTTCCAGTCCATATCTCATATGGTGTCTTAACTACGGATTTAGATGGTACCCTATTAAGTGTGAAAGCTGTTGTTTCTAGAGCGTATCCCCAAAATGACAACGGTAGGTCCGACTGGCTCATCATTGATCGAACCATGTCTAACAAAGTTCAATTACGTCGCTCGAATACACCGTTTCTCTGAGGTGTTCCAGGCGGCGTAAGTTGTGGAACAATTCCGCAACTCTTAAGATGATTGCTAAACTCGTGGCTCAAATACTCGCCTCCACGATCAGATCGTAAGGCCTTAATTTTCTTGCCACGCTGATTTTCAACTTCATTCTAAAATTCCTTGAACTTTTCAAAGGTTTCAGACTTGTGCCTCATCAAGTAGACATAGCCATATCTACTAAAATAATCAGTGAAAGTTATGAAGTATTGCAATCCTCCTCTAGCCGTCGTGCTCATTGGTCCGCATACATCACTATGTACGAGTTCCAACAAGTCTACTGCTCTCTCAGGAAATCCTGTGAAAGGCGTCTTGGTCATCTTGCCTAGCAAGCAAGCCTCACATGTCTCGTATGATTCAAAATCAAACGAAGTTAGAAGTCCATCAGAATGGAGCTTCTTCATGCGCTTTTCACTTATATGACCCAAACAACAATGCCATAAGTAGGTAGGACTCAAATCATTAGGCCGAGGCCTTTTAGCACTTACATTACAGACAGGTGAACCATCAAGATTTAAAACAAATAATCCATTCACAATGGGTGCAAAAGCCATAAACATATTATTCTTAGAGGTCACACAACCATTGTTTTCACTCGCAAATGAATAACGATCCTTCATCAAGCATGAAGGAGACAAAATGTTTCGACTTAAACTAGGAACAAAATAATAATTATTCAACTCCATAATAAATCCTGACGGGAGGTGGAGTTGCATCGTCCCGACGGTCAACGCAGCAACTCTTGCATTATTGCCCACGCGGAAATCAACTTCTCCTCTTTCCACGCTTCTACTTCTTATCATTCCCTGCATCGAATTGCAAATATGAGCAACCGATCCGGTATCAAATACCCAAGAATTAATAATTGTATCAGCGAGAAATATGTTGTCTATAACATTAACAGCAAGCGTACCTGAGGTAGAAGTACTCTTACTTCCGCCATTCTTCAAGGAAGCTAGGTACTGCTTGCAGTTTCTCTTCCAGTGACCAAGTTCATGACAGTAAAAGCACTCTTTGTCTGGAGCAGGTCCAGGTCCAGCTTTAACCTTGGGCGGTGGGTTTGGCTTGGACGTTCCAGCCTTGCCCTTCTTCTTCCAAGAATTGCCCTTCTTCTTAAACCTAGGCTTGTTCTGTATAGCCATCACATGGCTGGTACTAGTGCTTTTCTTGATGTCAACCTCTGTTGTTTTAAGCATGCCACACAGCTCATTCAAACCCTTCTCCGTCCCATGCATATGGTAGTTCGAGATGAAGTTCCCATAGCTAGGCGGAAGAGACGAAAGAATGAAATCAGTGGCCAACTCTTGGCCCAGTGGGAAGCCTAGCTTCTCCAACCGTTGAGTGTAACCAACCATCTTGATTACGTGTGGTCCTACTGCTGTGCCTTCTGCTAGCTTGCTCTCAACAAAGGCCTTAGACACATTGAACCTTTCAGTCCTGGCCTGTGTTTGGAACATGTCTCTAAGCGCCACGATCATATCGTGCGCCTCATGGTTTGTTTCGAACTGCATTTGCAGCTCGGGTTCCATGCAAGCAAGCATAAGGCAGCTTACTTCGAGGTTAGCATCACATGCTTTCTTGTAAGCATTCTTAGCAGCAGCGGGTGCATCATCAGCAGGTTCTTCTTGTAGTGGGTTGTCTAGAACATCTTCCTTTTTCTCAGCCCTGAGAACAATTCTCAGGTTGCGGATCCAATCCGAGTAATTTGTTCCATTCAACTTGTCCTTCTCAAGGACCGAACGCAAAGCAAACGGTGTAGTGCTGCTAGGTGCCATTTAATCTATAACAAAGTAATGCAAAATACACTAAGACAAATGTATCCATGATAGAGCAAATTACATTAAACTATTTTAACAGAATCTACTCCCACTAAAATCAATATCCGTCTATTGAAACTTAGTGATTCAGGATCCACAACTAACAAGTCTACTAGTGAGCTTTAGCATCACCGCTAGCAAACGAGGTAGATCGGTAAGCAACTTTTGCTAATCATATCACATATGACTCCTATTGTTGGGTGACATCTCTATGTCTCGGCGCCCAACCTTTATACCCCAAGGTCCTTAACCGTTAAGATAACCTTGTTAAGCAAACCAACCCTTATGCGTGTAAGTGTCCGACACAAACCCGTCTAGTCAAGGAAAACTAGTGGCACCCTAATTTCATAGGCCCACCACTAATTGTACAAGACATGGGACGGTGCAAGTTTTAGTTGGGAGGGCATACTAACTTAAAATTTGCGAGGGATCGTTCTACTTCTAACATCACAGCATGCAGAAAGTAAAACATAAACAGAATAGCATTCACACAGCTTGTGACACAGTATGGCCCGTTTTCATATGGTGATCTCCATCTCCATAAAACCTGTTCACCATGGTGATCTCCATCTCCATGTTCCATGTGCGCCATCCTCCTGGTGATGAATCCTCCAAGAACTAGAGCATGCTATTACGCCTAATAGCTAGTAAAGAATCTAGTAATGAAGATTACATAGTTGCTTGGATCATAACAGATTGGTACGCAGACCATTAAATACAATAAAGTGACAACACATATGGCTCCAGCCGTGTTGCCGTACGCGTGACACGCATATCACGAATGAGTTACACACATGCATCACATACACAAGGGGGCCATACTGATCACAAGATACATACATACATCCTGCAAAACAGAGTTAGGCGTCCTAACGTTCCAAACTTCGGAGGCCCGAAACTCCATCTTCCAAGCCGAATTTGGGAAATCTAATCTCGCCGAAAACGGCAAAGCCATTGAAATTCATGTGTAACTTTTTCTGTAGATCAATTTTTGTATAAAAATCGCCCCGATCCGAGATCGTACCGAAAAGTTACGGCTGATTTACCAAAGCATACGCATACGGCAAAATCCCGACCCCGACAGTAGATCCCATCTACTATTGCACATCTAATGCGCCTGGCGTGTGACCCTGGATCTCGATTCGACCAATCATATTGATCTTCGCTCACTGCAACTGGATTTACGTGTATCACTTAACTCCGATGGCGGAAACCGACCGGTAGGAGTATGTCGTTACACTACCATTACAGCAAGGGAACGAGACCAGGACATAGATCAAACAGAAAACTCGCATATCTCCATATGCACACATCCCGAATCCAAAACTAAGCAGCTACGGCTCTTGATACCACTGTTGGGATACGAGGTAGGATACACTAGTGCAAATCAAAATTTCTACCGCGTATTACCAGGAAGAACTGCCGTATAAGGATCACGGGATTACCACTCGACGCACTACTGGTGCGGAAGATGTAGATATGCGTCGATGCAGTGAAGATGATCACGTAGTCGTACGTAGTCGATCAACGTAGTCGTACGTAGTCGATCACGTCCAGCAACTCCTCAGCAGCTCGTCCACGTGCAGCAAGATCGCCTCCGGTACCGCGGCTCGTCGTCGGCTCGTCGTGGCTCGTCGGTGACTCGTCGATGGCTCGTCCAAGTGCTGCAGGCGCAACACCTCCAAGGTATCCACACGTGCAGGGAGGAAGCGTCACAAGCCGGACTGCTAGATCCGTGAGTTGCAACAGGCGAGGGCGTGGGAGGCGCGGCAGGTGTGTTTCGCCAAAAAGGTGTGTACCCTAGGGCGCCCCCACCCCTCTATTTATAGAGGTTCCTGATGGGCCTTTGGATCCGAGGCCCATTAGTACTCCTAAACCTAATCCAACTCGGATCAGATCCGAATTGGGCTTCCAGCACCTTAAGTGTGTGACCCTATGGGTTCGGATACGTATAGTCATGGCCCGAGTACTCCTACTCGGCCCAATAGTCGGTAGCGGCCTCTAGCAAGACGTGCCAACTCCTATACGCACACGAAGATCATATCAGACGAACCATCACAACATAATATACATGCTATTCCCTTTGCCTCACGATATTTGGTCTAGCTTCAAGCCGACCGCTCTTTCTCGATCCTGTGATTTGGAATCCCTTTGTAGGTTAACTCTTAACCGTACGTAGTATGGCCATGCATTTTCGGATCCGATCACTCGAGGGGCCCAGAGATATCACTCTCAATCAGAGAGGGGCAAATCCCATCTTGACTGACCATGTCTCATACCATGCTTCTTGACAAACCCGAAAGCTACCTTTATAACTACCCTGTTACGGCGTAGCGTTTGATAGCCCCTAAGTAAGTCGATCCACATCTAGAATACATGCGACAGTCTCAGGTCTAAGGACAAAGCGTATATGTTGTTTAAAGAGAGAACTACTTCTCGTGTTGGGTCAGTCCTAGCACATGTCTCCACATGTGTCCACATTATTAGTTCAACATCTCCATGTCCATGACTTGTGAAACATAGTCATCAACTAATACATGTGCTAGTCTAATATTCATGTGTGTCCTCACATGAACTCCGACTAGGGACAACTTTAGAATAACCATACAAGTAAAGAGTTTCACATACAATTCACATAATTGCAAATCAATTCAAGTAGCCTTCAATGGATATTCAATGAACACAACATACAAATCATGGATACAAATGGAATATCATCATCTCTATGATTGCCTCTAGGGCATACCTCCAACAGTATGCGAATCAAGAGCCTCGCGGTTATTAGATCCAAGTGCTAGGGAGTAGAAACTGAGGAAATGGCCCAAGCACAGGCACTAGATCCATCCTCGGTCTGGGTAAAGTTCGTGATGATAGAGGAGCACATCTAGGCGCTCATCGACCGAGGTCTTCTGGGACCCAAGGCGTTGCTCAAATGGAAGGCAACCGCCGAGCAGGAGTTTCCCAGTGAGGACAAGACGGAGACGGTGGCCTTCACATCCTTCTTTGAGCGTGGATTTGGGATTCCTTGCGGGGACTTCTTCCATGGATTACTGAACTACTACAAGATTGAGTTGGTACACTTGAAGCCCAACTCCATTCTTGATATCGCAGTTTTTATCCACCTTTGCGCGGCATACTTGGGCATTCCCCCCATTACGATCTGTGGAAATATCTATATCAGTTGAAATCTGTGTTGACCAAGGGGAAGCCACGAGTGATTGGGGGATGTGGATTTTCACTGCGGCCGAAAAGAGGGCAGGAGTACTTCGACCTCGAGTTGAAGGAATCCAACAAGGGGTGGCACAAGGAATGGTTTACGATCACCAATCAGAAGCTCGAGCTCCCACCGCGTACTGGATACGCCCCGATTACTATGCCCGAGTGGTCGAACCAGCCGACCACGGAGGAGATAGTCCAGGTGAAGCAGCTCTTGGAGGAAATCATCAACCTAAAAAGGCATGGGCTCACAGCTGGGGTTGTGAGCATCAACTTCTATCGGAGGTTAATTCAGCCAATCAAGAACAAGGTCCATTTGGCATATGAGTACATAGTACCACTAGATCCAACCCGAGAGGTGCAGCGAAAGGTGACCAAAGAAGAAGTCGTCAACCGAATATGCAAGTTTTTTGGTGGTGTCATCAAGAACAAGTGTTGCCCCAAGGCGTATTCCCTCAAGAGACTAGCTAACGCGGTATGATCTTAACCACATGGATTTGGAGTTCCCATTTTGCTTTTGTGTTGTCTCTAACTAATCTTGTTGATTGACCAGAGTCACGAGTTTAAATTCTTTTGCCTAACGCCACTTCCAGAAGGGGCCGAGCAGCAATGACCCAAGGTCCGCTCAACCACCGAATCCGACCAGCCGCCTGCCACCCTTGATTGGGAGTCAGACTCCTACAGTGGGTCGGATGAGGATGTGCTAGATGAGGTTGGCTGGGCTGAGGACAACGCACCAATTGGACGCTGAACACGACAGGCCGTGAAGAAGCTTCCAGCCTCCAAATCTCAGAAGCCGAGCGACAAGAGGAAGACAGCGGCTAGTAAGAAAGAGAAGGGTGCCCCAAGCACAGCCTCCGCGGGAAGGTCAGCCAGCGAAGCGGACGATGAGTCGAACACGTCGAACCTAGCCACCAAGAAGAAGAAGACCAAGCTTCTTGAGACGACCGCGGCTGACGCGGAGCGGATCAAGGAGACGGTGAAGGCAAAAATCCGCAAGGGGCTGAGTGAAGACATGTTGTCGCTACCACCACCCTTGCATCCCAAGTTCTGGGTGAAGCAGAGCACCATGTAAGTGCAATTTGGTTATGTTATTTGTCTTGTGGTTCTTTTGCTGCCTATCTTGCTTAAGTTGCCTCTCGCACCGACAATACGGAAAGGCTGTGCTAGATGATGAATCTGGTACACAGCCTCCGGAGACCAGGGGGGATCAAGATGGTCGCGCTCGAGAAGAAGTTGTACCAAACCTAGTGCCGCAGCAAGGCGTCATCGGGGATATTACATCTTTGAGTGCGGTTGCTGCAGATGCCGTTGTGGTCAGCTCTGGCACCGAGCGGGTGTCTGGTGAGAGAGCCAGAGCCAAGTCTCACCTGGAAGAGTTGCCCAGGGATGATCCACTGCCGGAGACGTCCTCTGGGGATGAGGAGGAGGTGATCCTGATACTCTAGACTTTGCGAAGACTAACCTTGCTGGGGATGTGGCCGAGGACAAGAAAGATCTTGCCGAGCTGCGGTAGTCATCCTCCAGGATTTCTGAGTTGTTAAGTATGCCGATCAACCCGGAGAACCTATATCTTAAATCTTGTTTCTTTGCAGTGCTCTGATTTGTAGTGTAAACAGAATCTGACCGCGCGTGCTCATAAGAGGGGGGACATGATTCAACAGGTCAAAGAATATCGCCCTAAGGCGTAACAACTTGAGGCCAACCTCAAGAAGGCCAAAGAGGATGTCGCAGAGCAATTGAAGCAAAAAGACCTAGAGCAAGCTGAGCAGAAGCATATCCTTGCTGCACAGTTGAAAGGTACATTGTGCTGACCCGTCGACTCGGTTCTATCCTTGAAGCCTTGGTGCTGATGTGTGCTGGTTTGAATGAGCAGATACCAAAGCGAGGGAGCATAGGCTAAAGCGACACCTCAAAGAATGCAAAACTGCAAATGCTCATCTCCAGCAAGATCACGACGTGGTGGTTCTCCGTGAGTACGCTGTGTCGTAGGAGCTAGCTTACGAGGCTAGCTTGCGCAAAGATACCGACCGCTGCTTAGAAGCTGCAATGCAAAGTCTTCAGCATGACCAACTGGTGATTGCATTGCTGGAGATGGAGCTGGAAGATCTGCGCAATGCGGCCAGCTATGTGATGGACATGGTCCAACCAGAAACTGACCCGATCGCGCTGACGCCAATTCTCGATCGCCTTACGATTGCGCCTGGTCGGCTCAAAGAGCTGCTGAAGGACACCGCGATGGAGTGCGTCAAGAATGTCTTGGCACTGTTGAAGACACACTTCCCACGGATTTCTTTGGAGCGTGCTTGTGCAGGGGTCGCGTCGGACTTTGACGTAGAGAGGCTTCCGGAACTGGCCAAGGAGTTTAATAATGTAGCAGGAAACGTCATTAGGGAGTTGAACCTGTAACATAAAACTTGCGATCTATCAAACTGTATGATAAGACAAGTGATCTAATTGGTTTAACGTATATGGAAAGAAAGGGGTCCATCCCTTCCTTGGTGCATACGACAGAACAGCGTGTAGTTGAGGCCTATAGCCGCTAAGCGCCTAGCCTTGCCTGACCAGCATTCTACTGAGAATCGATCTCAAGCTTGTAGAAGGGGTAAATGCAAGGTTGTCTAGGTTTCACGAGCTAAAATGCCAACCACATGAGTTAGTCGTATTGCCTTGAGAGGGGGAGGAGTAGGATGAGAGACCCGGAGGTCGGCACCTGGGGGAAGCCCCCCGAGCTTGAAAGCGAGTGGTCTGTCGAACAGATCGGACAACCCCTGAGTGTTAGGAATAGCTCGGGCAAGGTGACTAGAAGGAAGTATGTACGCAAAGAACCTCGGAGGTTTTATTCATTCAAAAAATTACTTACCTTCAAAATGGTTCAGTCCATGCTGTTGTTGCTAAAATAATACAATTTCAGTTCACCTGATGCATATACCAATGTTAATGATTTTTTCAGGAGCAAGATAGAGTTTGAGTGGAGCGCACAAGTGATGGGACGGTCAATGTCAAGCCAACATTTGCTACAGTGCTAGACATAGCTTATTACATTTTGATGTGTTCAAACTAGCTAGTGTGAGTCGGATACCTTATGTGTTTCAGTTGTGCGTGTGTTATCAACTAAGTTTGACATTGGATGGTTTCCGTAAGGCTTTGTACGAACAAAGCATATTTTGGATTAAAAGGATGTCTAAATGCTTCTTTCATATATTGTTCGGCATGCAATTATTGTTTGAAGCAAACAAAACGTTGCAATATGGACTACCGACATAATAATTTGACGTTGCAATATATGATATAGCAACAAACAAACGGTGTGGCGAAAAACATCATACCAACAAAATAGTGAGCATGGCAATAGAGTCTCCAAACTGTAGCAACATAATAGTAAGCGTGGCAATAGAGGGTCCAGGTATAGCAACCTATATTGATCGTGGCAATAGAGAGGCAACCTCTAACAACCAAACATTTATTGTGGAAATAGAAGGTTGCACCTATAGCAACCATAATGTTTAGTGTGGCAATAGAGAGGCTACCTCTAGCAACCAAATATTTGCCGTGGCAATAGAGGGTTCCACCTGTAGCAACCACATAGATAGTGTGGCAATAGAGAGGCCAACTGTAGCAACCAAATATTTATCATGGCAATAGAGGGTTCCACCTACAGCAACCACAGAGATAGCGTGGCAATAGAGGGTCTATCTATTGCAATTCTATTGATGTGTGGCAATAAAGTCTATTGCAACACCCATTGTCGTTGCTAGTGCACCTATTGCCACTCTTTGGGTATGTGGCAACAGGTATTTCTGGCAACACCGGGTTGTTTATACTATTGCAACGCCATGATGGTTGTATATACTATAGCTTGCAACACCACATGGTGTTGCAACAACACTCCATTGTGTTGCAATAGGGGAAAACCTATCGCAACACCAAAATGGGTCGTGGTGCAAACTTTAGACCATGGTTACTGTGGCAACGCCTGCCAACGAAATTTTTGTGTTGCAATCTTATCTATTGCAACCATTTTTGGTATATTGCAATACTTTTAGGCCGTTGCATCAGGGGTAAAACCTTATAGTGACTCTTGCAGCCCAAACCTATATAAATCTGTGTCTTGTATCCTCGCTTTTACCTTCAAGTTCCATGTCCAACGATCCCCCACCAACCAATCTACTACCTCGGGACACCCCCTCGGTAGGTTGCCAGGTATAAAACACCGACATCTGGCATGCCAGGTAGGGGTGATTCTCGAGATCATCGGGCGAGCTTGAAGGACCTCATCATCAAAACCAAAAGTCGTTGTCACCTCCAGAAGTCATTGAGCGCGAGAGCAAGTCGGCGCGCGTCATCGGTATCACCGGGACTCATCGAATTCGAAAAGAAGTCTCCACGCGTTGTTCTAGATCAAGGCAAAGGCACGGGAACAAGGCAATTCGGGACTCGTCGATTCCGAATAAAAGTCCATCGTAGAATAGCAGCACTCCGCAACGAATCCATCCATCTCCAAAAGTTGCGGCACCGCACACTGCTGACGTCCAAATACAGGAAGCGGAATTGAGTGTCAGCACATACACCGAGACGGAATAGAGCATCCAGCTGCTGCCCCTGTTCGTATGAAACAAAATTCAACTTGGTTTGTGCTACACGCACACGGAAGACCACCACAAGATTCCAAGATCTTCGCGCCTAACGTACATAGAAGATGTACGCGAGCACTACTGCATCGATGTCTGGCCACATCGACTCGCCGACGACTACTTCGACTACTCATCTCAACTAAAAACTAGTCGAGAATAGGTCTCACACCATCGACAACTAGTCAGAATCGACTCCGACTAGTCGGCTTCGTCAACAACCGTCGTGGCTTAACGATGACCGCCACAACTTCGTCAACAATCGTCCACGAATCAAGCTAAGTCACTATTTTAATTATTTTATATAATTTTTCTAGCTTGTTTTCCACATGCAGGGCAACGCGCTGAGTACTTTTTGTGTACATCTCTCAACGGTAATTACCCTCTAGAGCTACATTTCGCCTATTATTCCTGGGGCATGTTAACCGACAGCCATGGGCTTGGTACACTAAATTACAGAGGCTATAGCCATGGGCTTGATACACCGAATTACGGAGCCTATAGCCACAGGCTTGGTACACCGAATTAGGAGGCTCTGCCACGAAGTTTGGTGCACTGAGTGCTAGAGGCTCACAGCGGCTACACCCTTGTGAGGCACAAATCCTATGCGCGGCAAACACGCACTCTCCTCACCAAAAGACAGAGAAGTCTCAAAGACTACAATATGCGCAATCATGCAGTCTTTTTGTCGCAATGCCGACTACTTATTTTAAATACTTCTCTTAGCAGTTGTTAATCTACTCGAGCAGAACATGCCTCAATTCGTGAAAGCCTTGGATCTTTTGTCATGCCTAAATGCTAGGATGCGAAACAAAGATCTCCACAGCAGCAGTGCCAATACGCGTACACGAGACAAAGATCTCACATGCAGTAGCAATGGCTAAACAGAGAATGAGAGCCTAAATGTAATAGGCTAACTACTCGGGAAAAATATGGCCGAAACAAGAGCATAACACAACATTTACATTCATCACTGAATAAATTTCGGTAGTATCCTCATAATGTATGCATCTCTTTTTCTAGGTCAAGCTTTCGCGACGACTCTCCAAGACGCTCAACGTACCTCCAGTGGCTTAGCTAGCTTCCAAGCTTTGGGGCTAAGCGCCAAATAACTACTCAACGTGGCTTCTACGGCTCACCTGGCTCATAAGCTCGAGGGCTGGGCACCGCAAAACTACTCAAATGATGACTTGTATGACACCGCAAAACTACTCTCGAGACCATCAAATTGATTATTTAATCATTCCAAGGCTCGAGGGCTGATAAACTACACCCAACAGTTGATTTTTTCAAGATAAAGAAAAAGGATTCAAGATTCTGTTGACCCTCAGCCTAATTCTTCGATTCAACCTAAGGCTCGGGGGCTACTCCATATGGAGTGTGACTTTCGCCGCCCTTCATATCACAATCCTAAGATGATGATTACAAAATCAAGACTATCAAGGGCTTGAGCACACCATAGCCTCATGGTAGCTTTGAGGAACTTTGAAGATTCAGCCAGACAAAGTACTTGAGGAGCACTAAACTACTGGCGAGGATCTAAAAAGTACTCGAAGACTGCTACATTCAGCTATGAAACGCTCGAAAGCTTTTCGGGGATAGATCCCTAGTACTCGCAAGGAAGGAAGAAGACAGATTCCTACTAGGATTCACCTGTAATCCTACTAGCACTCATACATTCTAACTGACTAGTAATCCCACCCGCTGGAGTATACAAAGGAGGGCAGGGGTCCCTAGATCGGTAGGCGAAGACCTCCTAGAACCACAACAGAGGACCAAATACGCAACACAAACAACACCCAAGCACAACGCGCAATATACAACACCCCAAATAGGACGTAGGGTATTACGCTACTCTTATGGCTCGAACCTGTATAAAAATTGTGTCTTGTATCCTCGCTTTTACCTTCAAGTTTCAGGTCCGACAATCCCCCACCAACCAATCTACTACCTCGGGATACTCTCGGTAGGTTGCCGGGTATAAAACACTGACACCGGCATCATGCCATCTCCCCCATGCGAGCTTGTCTCTATGTCATCATGGTTATAACAACAGCCCTCCTCTCATATTTATGAGGAAGCTCGGGTTATAGAGTATGACACGAACTCTATCCTATACTACTAAATACAACTCAAGTCCCCTCGTAACCGGACTCGCACAAATATTCGACACAATATCTAACAAACTCCACCTTAGCGAATATTCCACCATTTTGAAGCCGTTATGCATGAACTTCCATGTACACCGAACTTGAGTTGTCACCTTTGACACTCTATGAAGAGCTGCCCGAAGAAACACTGCTATCCCTGCAATTCTCAATTCCGTGACTCCACCTGTAATTGTGCACACTTCTCCTCTATCACCACAATCTCTATCAAGCAAAATTAGATTTATCTCCAACCAAACAACAACTGAATCTAACACCATGCTCAAGCTGACTGCACACATGATACTAAGAACCTCTCAATCACTAGAGTCACATATCAGAATTGCCACATTAGCATTGTTCTTCCATTACCAGCTGCCATGCTACGCCTGACGTCTCACATCGTAGCCTCCTGCAGCCATGACCAACTAGATTACCCCAGTTGCAAGTACAGACACCACAGTCTATAGTTCCTTCTAGTTCAGCCCTTAAAGCTTCTTCGCACCTTTCAATCCATGCTTCAGAAACCCGGATGTACATCTTGAATCAATTTGCACCTTTGCTGATTTGGAAGCACGCAAACTCCTCCCATGCAAACCTACATCCTGAGCTCGCGCCGCGTGTCGCCACACCATAGAGAACAACAACCCATCAGTCGCCACACTCTTATGTTTTCATCGCTAATCATATCATCGCCTCTGGCCGCGGTATGACCAGCTTGTCGACGCTAGTATCTCCACCATGCACCACAGTATGTTCATCCTCCAAGTGAATTGTCCGCCAGCCATCATGAACTGTCCGTCATGTGCCCCGTGAACTGTTTGGCTCGATCTATCCATTAGAGGTAGACCCCAGTAAGCTACTCCACACCTCGATCATGTCAACTTGCTACCTGACTCCGTCATTCCTGAGCACCCACTAAACTGCCATTGAACTCCAATCGGTTGCCTTGCGCGCCACAAGTGAACACACTATAGATAGCCTCCACTCGTTGCCAATGAGCCCGCAACACCGGCCTAAGATCGGGTCCGCTGAACGCCACCTCTCCTCCTTCACCTGTTGCAATTCTCCATCAGCTTTCATGACGTTTTGTCGCACTCTATAGCTCCGCTGTGAATACAACCCTGCTACACTATGCACAACACATCTTGTCGCCATAAGCCGATCCGACCGAGGTGGCTTGCGGATCCCCAGACTGTCTCTCACAGTCTATCTGGGTTCCTCCCTGAACCCATACGTCATCATCGAGTCAACTTGTGTGATCCTTGCTTCATGCCTGCAAAAGCACCACCCGCTCGCGAGTCGCATGCCCACACACCAGCAGCTGCAGCTGATTCCAGGAACACCGCCCGTGTTGCCATGTTCCTCTCCTTGATCGATTTGCATCGCTGCCCAATAGTCCGTGTCTGATTCACCTGCACACTACAAAATCCACGCTACACGTAGCGTACCTGGTCGAGATCAAAAGGAAAAAACAAAGAAAAATAAACAATGTTTCCCTTTCCTAGTAGAAAGATTCTTGTTTTTCTTTCTCCTGTTCGGCCAATTTTTTTTTAATAGCAGCATGCGTAGATCGGACACTTCCCCCACACGTAACCGAGCAGGTAACTACCTCGCCAACGCCGCACGTGGCCTCCTGTTCAGGCACGTCCACACCGACTCCACGCTGCAGCTCCGGCAACCAACCATTGCGCCTGCTGCTGAATGTTGCCCTCGAGTCCCTGCATTGTACGCCGTCCACGCTAACACCCTGGCTTCCACGACGAATCGCCGTGCCTGCCTTCGAGGCATGCGCATGCGTGACATGCAGCCGACTCCTCGCAATACATCCGTACCGTATGTCTTCGATGACGACAACGACTAGCTTAGTCACCGCCGATAATACCATCGACCTGTTGTAACCACGGGTCCTGCCACTGCCATACCTTGCATCGTATCCCCGCACCAACCGTACGTTGCGACGCCTTATAGATGCATAACTCTCGAGACTTTTATAGATGCATAACTCTCGAGACTTCAGGTAATCTTCCACGTAGTCTCTAAATCCAATCTAACCATAGCTCTTGATATCAATTGTTAGAAAATTAACCCTCGCAGCGACGAGCCACCCGCTAATCTCCACCAACGAAAACGTAAATTGGATCTATGAAACGAACTTGCACGATCACAGATGACAACGCAGACACGATCTTTGTTGACGAGATTCAGGCAAAGCCTACATCCCCGGAGCATGATTATGAACACTCCTCCCCAATACCGCAACACCGGTCGCTCCGGGGTCCCGGCATCATGCCGCCCCCCCCCCCCCCCCCCCCCCGAGCTTGTCGTTATGATTACAATAGCAGCCCTCCTCTCATATTTATAAAGAGGCTCGGATTATAGAGTATGACACGAACTCTACACTATACTACTAAATACAACTCAAAACACCTTATAACTGGACTCGTACAAATATTCGTCACAATGTCTAACAGATTCTATCACACCACTAGGTTGCGACAACCCAATTGTGATTCGCTGCTGATGGCTCGCCGTACACGGAATCAAATTCAAGCGCTGTGACCTGGGAACCGAGAGCGATGATGCGCATATTCCTGATTCCTCCCAAGCCTATAGAAATAGAAGAACAATTTTCCCTATACACCCTACGTATGATGCATCAACAGCTTGTCATGCTCTAGATATATAGCAACTACAGGTTACATGTACATCCCCTCATTCTGGTCTCACGTGTATCTGATCACTTCTCTCACCTATCCAAGGCTATGGCGAGCTACTATTTGTCCTCCAGTTGGCTTTCAGAGGACGGTGTGGTTGTTATTTCTCAGTACAATACCATCAAGTGGTGTTGTCCAGATAAATGCTCTTGCTAGTTACGTTTTTTTGCTTAAAAAGGAGTAAGCTTACAAGAAATTTGCCAAATTAAAGAACATCCATTTCCCGTAGCCACGACGGTACCACTAACACAAATCCATGACACACTACTACAAAAAAAGATTCGTCTTGGTGTTCAAAAGGTTTCGTCCTGGCGGTCGCTTGCATTCCGTGACATACCACTACAGAAATGATAATTCATTGTTTCTGCTTTCTGATAAGTTGGTATACTGCTGATGCTGTTCTGCTTTCTGAAAGAGCATGGTGTAGCGATTGATGCTCTTTTGTTATACAGGTTATCATTTACCACGGATTAAAAAAAAGAATGGGTTTAAAGCTCAGTCAAGTGAAAGTATAAAAAATTGACCTAAACTACAAGGGAAAAAAGAAAGCAGCCATCAATACCTAGCACCAAAGCTTCTATGGCAGTAAGGATTTTTTTTCCCCATAACAGGACGATCCTGAATTTCATTACTTGGAAAAGCAATGAAAATACAATTTTAAACCATCTCAGCCAGATTTAATGTTTTACCTATGATCATATTATATAGACCAGAACAACAAACCAACACACAGGGTTGGAACTCATTGTCTAGAAGACACCCGAGTAGACTAACTAAGAGAACATCGGCGCAACAAAACACTACATCTAGCAGAGGCTTCCTTACACCAGGCATCCAAAGGAGAATCTACGATGTGGGTTATTGCGTAGAACACAAAACACCATCTGAGATATATGCTTTTGGCTAGATGTCTCCAATGTCATCTAAGCGTGCTGAGCACATGCACAGTCTGTACAAGTGTAGGCTGCGGCCGTGGTGGCAATCATAAAGTCTTCGCGATCACAAGAGCCCTCGATGGAAGCACCAAGATAACTCCATATGCTTTTTTAGATGAAAGAAGTTTTATTAAAAATAAAGTTCTGGCCTCTCTAACAAGCCGATACAGGCAGCCTATATAAAAGAGAGAGAAGAAAGAAATGGTAGAAGAATGAGACTTAGTATGCTCTAAGCAACACAAAATCTCACACTCAGTATATAAGATGTCGCCTAGAGGTGAAGGGTGAATAGACAAATCCTGCAATCAATTGCCAATTGTCAGAACTAAACTGGTCAAGCCGGTTTCCAAAACAGGCAGGCCGGTTTTAGGGAGATTAACCCAAACAGTAACTAAAACACTGCTAACAGAGCAAAACCAGTCAGGCGTGTTTCCAAAACCTGTCAGGCCGGCAGTGACACATGAAATCAGTGTTCAAGCCCCTCTAAGAGTTCTAGCACAAACTAAACTTGGATATATGCTTTGTAGATGATTCCAAGGAGGTTCAAGTAGTTCCTTCACACAACACAACCACATACACCAAAATAGATCGAAGCGGAAGAAGGAATAATTGCTAGAAATGAACAATTGAGGCAAACCAAATCAGAGACATGAGGAGTTGTTTTCCCTTCACCGCCATGAACCTATGTCTCTGTTGAGTAAGCTCTTAGGATATGATTCTCTTTCAACTCCTTCCTTGAGCCTGGGTCTCTTTCAGCCACTTTCTCCATTACACTGATGATGTTTTCCTTTGTGGAGGTAAGATTGCAGCCTGCACAAACTCGCCACCTGCCACCAGATGTGTCTCCAATCAATCGACATGGTCTTCATCACACTACTGCGCATGGGGCCACAACCACTTCTAGATCTAGGCACCTACTTGCCCCTGCATCTCACCACACGCCAGTGCCATTAGGCACCCGTGCTGAACGCAAGCCCCACCTCACCCAACACGGACATGAACCGAAACCAGGGATGAGAAGAGGGAGAGATACGAGATAGCAGGAGGAGGAGGGGGAGAGAAGGAGATGGTCACCACCACCACCACCGCCATTGCTCGGCGACAGCAATGGCCAGCAAGGCTGACGGCTGGTGGATGCTTTGGGTGGTTGGGAGAATCCTAGTTGCATTGCTTTGCTTATCACTTGTCATGCAGAACCCTAACTGATCCATCCCATTTGTTCTCTGTGATATGCATGCCCTTCATCTCTGTAATGCTAGCACCACGGATGTAGAATCCGTCCTTGAGGGAATGGCCAAGGCCAAGATCTGGCAGAGGTTGGCTGGGAGATAGATTTCACCGAGCGCGACTCCGTGAGGGTGAGTTAGTGAGTTCAGTGGTGGGGTCGAGCCACGGATGAGCAGGGGTGTGGGCCGGCACGGGTGATTGGAGGTGACAGGCAAGCAAATATAATTGTACTCATTGCCTGGAGCATTTGGAGCCGATATAATTTAATTGTTATAAGCATTTGGATAACGAGGAATGATTATATCTTCAATAGTAAAATTCTCACCTTAACTATAGCAAGATTTCAAATTTAAGCATGAGTTCCTCTCCTTATGCATAGGGCAAACAAGAGTTACTTTCCTCTTATAGAATAATGCATACTCCCTTTGTCCAAAAGACAATACAATTCTAGTTTTTATCCAAAGTCAAACTTTTTAAAGTTTGATCAAGTTTATAGAGAAGATTATCAATATTTATGACACAAAATAAGTACCGACAAGCATGGAATATATTTTTACAGTATGTCTATTTGGTGCTATATATGAATGTTGATACTGTTCTCTATAAATTTGGTCAAACTTAAGATAATTTGACTTATGACAAAACTAGAGTTGCATTCTTTTTAGAATGAAGAGAATACACAATATTGGCTGGTGTCAGAAGTTTCCATTTTATTTTCTATATCTTTAGTAGTTCTTTATAACCCTTCTTTTATTTTAAAATATATTAACTAGTAGGGGCCAGCCCCCTCCTTTTGCTCCAGAAAAAAAACATCCAACCACTTGCATTATTAGAAGTTAATTAGGATACCATATGAAAACAAAATTCTTTCAAGCACTAGATAAACCTGACGAGATTACCTACACCACTATCTCACCTTGTATCGTGCGATCAGTAGCATCATGTGCAATCTCTGGTGGATGCACTCGGAATGCGGTTGATTTCCACCTTTTCCAAAAAGGTAGGGACAACCTAGTTGCGATGGATTGCTGATCGCTCGTTGTGCATAGCTACGATGTACAATGATATGGTCTGGAAAGCGAGAGCGGTGATGCACAGATTCCTTATTCCTCCCAAGCCTATAGAATAAAGTCAACCCACATGTATGAAGCATCCTCAGTTTGTCATGCTCCAGATAGTAGCTACAGCTTCTATGGTGTCTCATGATCTCATCCTTCCCTTCATCATATTTATGGCACCCTTTGTCCTCCACTTGACTTTAAGAGGAGAGGTGCAGTAGTTGTTGCTTCTCTTGATAATGCCATCAACTGGGTGTTGTCCGTATCAATACTCTTGCTCGTTATTTTTTTTTATAAATCTCTTGTCGATGAAATGAGCACCCTACGGTCAGGAACCAGTAAGCGTGATCTTAACATGTAACAATCACAGGATGTGCTCTTGCAGTCAAACTTGAAATTAAGCACAGAAGTTAAAAAAAGAAACACGACCCACTTGCCGGTGGTGATCAACAAATCCAGTAGCACATCAAACGTTTTTTATTTTTATTTTCGCACGAGTGACTTTAATTCCATATTTGCAAAATCCTGGCTTGTCTTTCTTTGCTAGTTATCACTACACGATCGAGAGAGAGTGACGACAGAGGATGAAGTTTAGCATCATGCATGCACCCATGGCTCGCACAAGACCTGAACAATGGTAGTACGTAGCTAACAAGTCCAATAGAATCTGATAGAGCGGAACCAAGTCACGGTAGCAGTAAGCATAACACATGATATTTTTATTGGCAGCCAATGGCCATACTCGTGATGGCAATGGTGCGATACCTAGCGTCAGGTGCAGCCTTTGGGCTTTGGTGGGTGCACCCAGAATAAGGGTGATTACCTCACCCGACATTACAAGAGCGCGACAACCTAGTCGCGATGCGCTGCTGGTGGCTGGCCGTGCACAGAGACGTTGCTCGGAGCCGTGGCCTGAAAACAGAGGATTGGGATGCACAGATTCCTGATTCCTCCCAAGCCTATAGAAATAGAAGAACAATGTTTTCTCTACACCACCATGTATGATGCATCAACAGCTTGTCACACTCTAGATATACAGCAGCTACAGCTTACATGGCCACGTCTATCCGACCATTTCTCTCACCTATCCAAGGCTTTATTAACTAAGAGAACGGTGGTGGTTGTTTCTCCCTACAATACCATCAATGGTTTTGTCCATATTAATAGTCTAGCTAATTTTTTCTTAAAAAAGTAAGCTTGCTTTTTCCAAATTAATGAACATCCATTTCTGTAGAGAGGGCGGTAAATTACGGAAGCATCATCTACACCATGATGATCTGCTACGCCAATACACGAGCGATTCTAACGTGTGACAGTCACAGGATTAGCCACTCACCCACTCAGTATCAACTGGGGATAAAAATTCGGTGGCATGCCATGAGAAATTTTGAAAGACTTTCCAATTTAGTCAGTTGTTTCTTATCCTGATAAGTTGGCTGATGTTGTTATGCTTTTGAAAGATCCTGTTGAAGTGATCGATAGATGCTTCTTTGCTGTACAGATTACCAGTTACCACAGGTTAAAAAAAATTAAGCATGAAGGTTTTAAGCACAATCAAGTAAAAGAAAATAAAATGTTGACGTATAGCTAGAGGGGTAAAAAGAATGTGGCCGATATACACTAGAAGATTAGATGTAGTAATTTATAAAATTATTTCTCATCATAAGCTAAATGGAGAATTATGAGGTTCTTCTAAAATTTCCATGCTTCATAGTTCTCTATGTAACTTACGCTAGGCAATAATTTTATACATTAATGAATCTAGTATGAGGAATATTAGTTATTTTACTATAATTTTTTAAAGTGTTTTATTACCATAAAAATTCAGACAAGTTTTAAAAGTAGCCTAATCTCATGAATTTTTAGTTTCAAAACTATAAAGGTACACGTGAGTTTTTTTATGAAAAAAGGTTCATCTTCATTTGTTTTATCACTGCAAAAAGATTCATCATTTTTTGAGGTGATTTGGATATCATTTCGCCTGAGTGAACTGATAAAAGTGACGGGAATGTCAAATAAAGAATGTCAAAAAAGAATGAAAGTTAGAACTTGATTATATTAGGGAGGGAAAAATTTTCAGGACCAAGGAAGAAATTGAGTTATCTTGTAATGTCAAATAAGAAATTGCACTAAGGGTTTGAGAGAACACAGCCAAATCATGTTGAGAATATACTTCTGCCTCAACATCTCCAATAACATCTAAGCCAAACACATGCACGATTTGTATTACTATGGGCTGCCGACATGGTGGCATTGGTAAAGTCTTCGCCGTCATATGCAGTCCTCGGTGGATGCATCCAGAGTACGGGTGGGTGATCCCGCAACACGAGGAGAACCCTGGTTGCAATGCACTGCTTATTGCTCGTCGTGCACAGCCCCGAACTACTGTGTTGCTGTGAGGAACACGAGCAACATGATCCAGAGATCCCTGATTCCTCTCATTAATTCCTATAAGGCTATAAAACAACCGACCACCAAGCAAACAAAGAAAGCAGTATTGTATCCTACACCAACTATGCTGGGATCCACAGCTTATCATGTTCTATAGATAGCAGCTACAGCTTGCATTGGCGTCTCTCTTCCTGCCTCTCATGTGGACATGCAGACCAGATATTAGTAATCATCCAAGGCTATATATCCCTACCCTCGGTCCTTCACTAGGCTTTAACAAGGCGGTTGTTGTTGTTGTTGTTGTTACCCTGTACGACACCGTTACGTTTAAAGTGATGGTCCATATTACTCGCCATTTACTTTAGAGGAGGAATATGTTTCTAGAAAATTTTCAAACTAAAGACACTTCCATGCAAAGGGGTGGGGATGAATATGTAACTAACAAATGGGCTGTAGGCTGCAGCCCACGAGATAATTATAAATACCCTGATCTTAAGGTTGCATTATTGATAAAAACGAGCACCACAGCGGACACACACCAAGAACAATTTCCACATGACACAACTGAGTTTCACTTTCGATTAAGCTGCCGTCACGTGAATTGTTTGACGTGCAGTTGATTTTGATCAGCTCAGGGCATCAGCTTCTCCCGTGTTCCGCAAGAAAGCTATCTCGCCTACCCCCGCTCGGCTACGTGCACGCGGGCACAACATTCGCCAGATTCACAATTTTCTACCTGGCCTGCTCATGATAAATCTACCACATTACTACTACAAGGTCACTTCGGCAGAGTGCATATTTATCAAGAAGGCACGACCCTGGTTTGTGTAATTGGGTCAGATAGTGTTCCAATCAACAGATCGTGTTGATTCTCCAAAGTCTCAGCAATATAAAAGTTCCATGTCGATTTTCATCAGTCAGGCTAAGATAATCAAATGATCTAAACTACGACCGATCAGCACCAAGCAGACAATCGAGAGGTTGTCGTGGTTGCTAAATTCACACAAGCATCCTTCGTCTTCCATCCGTGTCTTCATCTTGTTCCAGCTGTTCCATACAGGAAAAGAATGAGTCAACAAACCAGAAATTATGGAAAACACAAAACCAGCTTCAAATTTTCTACAGCAGTTTAGTCCTGTGAACCCCAATGCATGCGTCTGCACAAGTTTCAGCGATGAAATCATTCACAGAACTTTTTATTTGTGTGTGGTACCATGGAGGTGTGACGAAATAGCTATGGGATTTTGTTTTGCATTTTGGTCTTCGAGAAGTGGAAGGTAATTATTGTGGAAACTGAAAATGACCTGGCATAGAGTCAGAATATTCAGACTGAATTTATACGTTTTTACCTCACTCGTAACCTTCCTAGACCTCTTCCCTATCTTTGATCTCTTTTGTTTCTTTGCTGCTTGCTCATCTAAAAGATCATCATCAGCATCTGTATAACCTGCAACTATTTTCAAAAACATTTAAATCATATTAAAAGTGGCATTTTTCCCTTCTTGTGCCAAGTAAACCTCACATCTGGTAACATATTTAAGCAGGCCTAGGCAAGGTTTAGAATCAAGAATTCGAGTGACATGCGGTTTCTTCATGGAAACTACTGGACCAAGAACATAGGAGAAGAATCTTTGCAAGGCACAACTCCCACAATGGTTACATGATAAATCAATAGAAAGATGGGAGCTTATTATACCATCTTCACCATTATGAAGGCCTTCAAAGTTTTCGATGTCCTCCATTTCCATTTGGATCTCATCAGGCTCAATGTACTCCATCTCATATTCCTGCATTGACAAGTGAACTCAAGTATATTGGAATGCATGTGAACAGCGAGAAAACAAAAAAATGAGCTTGTGACTATGAATGCTTACTTCTTCATCTTCTGGCACAAAAACAACATTTTTTCCATCATGTTCAACAATGTTGTCGAAGGGGTAATATATGCCTTTCTTCCGACGTTCCAGTAATTCACTTTGAATACACTGCAAGCTAGGAGGTTCATGTGTTAGAACGTGTCAATGGATAATCGGGACCTGATAAAGAATGTCAGGAAAATGACATTATCTATTTTTGCAGCCAGTTCAGCTTTGCTCGCTTTCATGTTACCAATCTGAGTTTTCTTCCTGGGTACGGTCATTAACTTCTCCCTAAAAGAGTGGGAAAATATGATTAGCAGTATTTCCATGTGCCAGAGAATAAAGTAATCAATAAGTTTTTTCTACAACAATGTACTGCTGTATCATTCATAGCCCTTTTTCTTATCACATTCAGAAGCAAAATAATAATGATGATGATGATGATGATAGAAACTATCATAGTATGGAAATCAGTAGCAGAAGTACCCACCTCACTTTCAGTTGAAGTTTTCTCATTCTTATTCGATACTGAGTCATTTTTGTCAGGCGCTGCTTGATTTTATGCACAAGTAACTGTGGCCAAAATTCCTAAAGGAAGGAATAAAGGCATGCTATCAGGGCTTGAGAAAATTTACACTTGGAAGTTTTCAATACAAAGTACAACATAAAGAGATACACACAAGATGCTTGTTGATAACTTCTATTGCTTTCTCATAGTTCCTTGGCAATTTAACCCTCTCCCACAATTTATTTGGCACATGAGCTCTTTCCGCAGTTTTCATGTACAAGTAAAAAATTCCTGCATAGCCCGTAAAGGGAAAACAGAATATATAACAATATCACAAAAATATTCAGATGATAACTATGCATAGCTTACAATTGAAAAGATCAAGAGCTTAACTAGAACTGATAGGCAAGTTAACAGGACACCCTTGGACAAAAAGATGCCTCAACTCCAATGTTTCTATTACTAACTCGTCCTTGTGGGCTAATTTGACCCATAAAGAAACACAACTTAAAGGGCTGTTAGGATGATACAATACTCTTCCATTCTCCTTAGTCCTAAAATGACCGATAAATGAGCCTCAATATCACCTTCTACATCATCAATAGGATATATATAGCACAGCCACAACAATCAGATAATCCTCAGAACCGAACTAACCAATTCTTACATGATAAAGATAGATCGTTAGAACTGCTCGGTAACTATTAATTTTTTGTCAACAGTGATTGTTCATTTATATTGTAGGTTATACAACTTTTTTTTCGTAAATAACACAAACAGTATAAGAATTATCATTGTCAAGTCGCTCGATTAATCAAAAAATCATTCCCTGCACACTGATCAGATGCACCGATTCAATTATATTGGCTAGTCAACTAATAATCAACTAATTTTTAATTAATGAAATATATATACCAGAACATGCTCTACAAGATGTTAATATCTTGAATTAGATTTACAGTAGGCGATAGGCTGACCTGAGCCAGCTAGTCGATTTGATCAACTAGCACTATAACAACTATTTGTTGCCCAAGAGACTAGATTCAATTTTGCGATTTGAAAACATTGGTTCTACACTTCTAATGATACACTCAAGCATCAATCTATTGGAGTAACCTGGTCCATTAGTTGCCGATCATTTGGTGCGTCGGCTGCAACCAAAACGTCTTAGTTAACTTTGGTGTTATAGAATTCTAACTTGGTTCATTAACAATCTGTTGGCCGTAGCTGATTAGATTATGTCCAAATTGGGGAGCAGTTGCTTTGGGGACTACACGCCGAAGCTAGACGGTAAAGACTATGTTCCTTGGTATTATGCTCAGTCAATTGTTGCACAAGCTACAATTGGGCACTATAATTAACTTTGGTTAAATAATCATCACATCTAAGAACTAAATTTCACTCGTGACATCGTGACACTGTCAGACGTGATAGGAAAATAAAGTAGTATATATCCCCAAACAACACATACTATGCACTAATAACAAATGACCATAGGTTATGAGGTCCATAACACACGGCCATTAACTAAGGCTTACCATCACTTTATGAATCACCAAACACACAAACAATTCAGATAACTTCATACCGATAGGAGGCGACATCGAACCATGGAAAGGCGATCGATCACTCACCATCGTGATCTTGGATGGTGGCGTAGCGGCTGTTGGCGAGGGGGCAGGAGCTCCGGTTGCAGATGCCCGTCACGTTGTAGGGATTCCTGCAGAAGATGCCCGTCTCGATCCTGCGAGAAACGCCGCAGCCGCTCCATCATCAGAAAAGAAGAAGGGGAAAAAGCAAAATTATAAACACGAGAAGATACGACGGCCGCCGTCGTACTTGGCCATGAAGCTGCAGTGGCCGTGGCGGATGCAGTGCCACACCACATCGTCGCTCATCTTCGACGACGGCGCTGACGCTGGGGGCTGGGTATTCTCCTGCTAGTAATGCTTGATTGATTGCCTAGGGTTTTTGGACGGCGGCGAGGTTTTGGTGTCCGGTGATGGGTTGGCCAGGGCCCAGGGGGAAGGGGCACCGCGGCGAGTACGTGCATGGATGGGTTTTTCTGAGGGTGTGGGCCGGGCTGGAAGTTTTGGGCTTCGAGATAAGCCTGGGGTTTCTGTTTTAAGGTTGGGAGGAGACTACATAGTGCATACTAGAGGGATTTTGCTGTTTTTGTCAATTTTTCAACCAATAGAATCCTGACACGTATCACACTGTTTATGGAAGGGAAAATTCAATGGTCATCATTGTTCATTACAGCATTTGCTGACACCTGGACTCTGATTCATTTGCTTCAGCATTCCGTGAGCTAAGAACTTCTGATAAAACTTCTGACCAAGATCAAAAGATCAAAGTGGATGCCTTAGCCTCAATTGAGTTTCAGGTACCACAAACTTTCTGATGAGATTATTTTTTTTTTCTGAAATGAGATTTTGATGAAATTCTGACTAAGAACAAAGTGGATATCTTAACCTCTATTGATTTTAAAGTACCACAAACTTTCTGATGAGTTTTTTATTTTTCTTTTCTGAAATTAGATTTTGATGAAACTCAGAAGAGCGAAGAATTATTGTTGTACGCAATGTAGGAACCGTGGCATATGCTAGGAAGATGTAAATATGTATTTGCTTAAGAATGTTTGGATCTCTGAATGGCATCTTACAGTGGACAACGGAGATGCTGTTGAGATATTAGTCACAGCTATATTTGTACAATCGCTATTTACAGCAAACAATTCTGAATTTTCCGATGAGCATGGCAAGCCCAAGAGAGGCTGTCCCCCCCAATTCCCGGCCATGCCGAAGCCAAAGGGGAAGGCGAAGAGGCCCGTGCCGCCGCTGCCGCGGCGGGGGGCAGGAGGTCGCTGGCGACCCGTCGCGGCGGGCGGCGGGCTGGGGCTGGCGGCCGCGGCTTACGTGGGCGTGGACTATCTGCGGCACCTATCCCCGTCGTGGCATGGGCGGCTGCGCCCGGCGCTCTGGGCGGCCCTGGCGCTCGCCACCGCCGCGCGCGCGCCTTTCTACCGCCGGTGGGACGCTGAGCTCCGCGCCGCGCCGCGGTTCCTCGCCGCCTTGGTGTTCATGCTCGCGGCATTACTCTGCGAGGCCATCTCCGTCCGCTTCATCAACACCGTGCTCGGCCTCCAATGGCATAGGTTAGCTCCTCCTCGTGATTGAGGCATTGCGAAACCGACCAAATGTTGAAACGTTTTTGGATTCTCCTACACAAACGTGTGATTAGTACATCCACGGTGGCATTTAGAGGTTTGGTTGGGTTACTCTTACTATTTTTAGCACCCGTCACACATACTAATTAGGAGTATTAAACGTAGACTATTTACAAAACTCATTACATAACATAAGTGGAGGCTAAACGGCGAGACGAATCTATTAAACCTAATTAGTCCATGATTTGACAATGTGTTGCTACAGTAAATATTTGCTAATGATGGATTAATTAGGCTTAATAGAGTCATCTCGTCATTTAGCCTCCATGTGTGTAATGAGTTTTGTAAATAATCTACGTTTAATACTCTAATTAGTATCTAAATATTCGATGTGACACATGCTAAAAATAAGCAAAGGAACCAAACGCAGTTTGGTGTTTGACTGCAATTTGCAGTGCGCACTAGGTATATTGAATTATGGTTATTTATAATCAAAATTTAGTAGAAGTATGGCTTAGTAAATAGCAATGTGGAAATTTGGCATTTTGGGCGTTGATTGTCATGACAGTGAAATTCACTGCCCTATACATGGATAAGCTCTGATTTTTTTTTCACATCAACACCTGATGTGGCCAGCTCCTTCCTAGTTCCTTCTACTCTCTGGCATTTCAGAATTGGAAAAATTATTGCTGTTACCAAACTATTTCACTTAATGGTCGAGTGGTGACGGGATCAGGCTGTACTTCCTGTTTCTAGCTTGTCTTTAGCAGTTGCCTACTTGTCTTCACTTTGGCTACAGTTTAGTATGCAGCTTAATGCAGCAATAGTTTCTGAAATTAGGCATCGCTGCATCAGCCTTTTTGCGTATATGAAACCATCTGTCCATGGTCAGGCTTTCTGGTTGAACATCAACTTATCCCATTCCAATTGCAGACAAGAACTAAAGAAATTGTGGTGTCATCATCTAGTGACCCTGCATAGAGTGTTATTCTGGTTGAAAATTGAATGATTTCTTTAGTTAGCATGATATCTTAAGCCTGCAAGTCTGCAACATATTCTAAGACACATGTTCTTTTTTAAAAACCTTTGGCTATTAGTAGCTTTATTTTTCCTCCCCAACCTACACTTTGTAGATATTTCAGTTCGATTCATTTCAGTGCAATCAGTATTCTGCACTTCTGAAGCATAAGAACTCTTCACTATCACTCTCATTAAATAAATAAAACTATTTCACTATCAAAGAAGCTACACTAAGACAGGTCCACTGTTATCAACAGATCTACTGCTCCTCTTCCTGACACTGGCCAGTGGATTCTTCTAGCATTGAATGAGAAGCTTCCTCAAAGTGTGGTTTATCTACTCAGAGCTCGCATCATCGCTCTTCATCATTACTTGATGTTGTTTATCATGTTGGGGTTTTCGGCATTGTTTGACTGCATCAAAGGTCCTGGACTTGGAATAGGCTCAAGATATATGTTCACTATGGCAGTTGGGCGTTTGCTCCGGACCATAACATTTCTTGCTACAATTCTTCCGTCTGCGCGACCTTGGTGTGCTGAAGCTCGATATCAAATACCTGACTATCCACATCCTTGGGCACAGAAATATTATGCTCCATATGCTTCTGATCGGTACATGATCTGGAGGGTTATGAAAGAGGGCATGCCATATGGTCAGTACATTCAGCTTATTACCCTTACTGTTAGCTGTTTATAGGTATATAGCTGCTTTGATAGACCAGTATGAGCTCATTTGCTTTTCATCCTTCCTGATTAAAGCTACTCCTCAAGACTACCCTAATGAGTATAAACCTGAGTGGGGACTGATGAGCTTCTTAGTAAACATTTTGAGGCCAAGCACTGGAGAGGGGCCCTCATGGTATCATTTGCTGAAGAAATCAAGTGGTGGTTGTAGTGATCTTCTGTATAGTGGACATATGCTTGTTGCTGTCCTAACTGCTATGGCATGGATGGTATGCGATGTTTTCATCTTCCCAACTGACCAGATTGTTTGTGCCATGTGTTTACCTTCCTTTCCTGCACTCCTGCTGCAACTGAAATAGATTTTAACTGGCCAGAATCATCCTATTTTAGGATATGTTGTGCACAGGAAAAAAAAAGATAGACTTGTACATCCTATATATAAAGTTGTATTTACTTCCTTGCAATTGTATCATAATGTGTTCTGTACTGTCCTAGATACTCTGTGATAATTACTGGTCTATCAACCCATTTCATTGCTACCTCAAAAACAAATCAATACATTGGTATATATGGTATGTATAACTAATGCTAAGTTGCGAACTTTGCAATGAAGACTTAAAAATAGCTTCCCTCTTTTTAATTTGTCTTGCTGAATCTATGTGTTCAT
Organism: Setaria viridis; assembly: GCF_005286985.2. Lineage (NCBI taxonomy): Eukaryota > Viridiplantae > Streptophyta > Magnoliopsida > Poales > Poaceae > Setaria > Setaria viridis. The sequence goes on along the minus strand of NC_048263.2, from coordinate 26,613,299 downwards.
ATGTCACCTTGAACAAATATCATTTTAACACCTTAGTGCCTTATCATTCTACGCTACCTCACAGGAAGCATATGGGGGATGGAGCTCTGTTGTGATATGGTTCCTCGTCGTCCACAGCGCTCAGAGGGAGATACGGGAGCGTCATCATTACAGCGCTGACTGCATCGTAGCAATCTACGTTGGAATGCTCCTGTGGAGGATGACTGGGTTCCTCTGGTCTGCAAGGGAAACCAATCGATCTAGAAGGATTGCCAAGCTTGATGAGGTTCATAACAGACTATTCCACTCTGCAAAGGATTCAGACATCATTGAAATAAGGAGCCTGCTAAGTGAGGTTGAGTCGGCTGGTCAAGAAAAGAAGGGCTTCTCACAGCGCATCATCTTCTCCTTCGCTGCAGCTACGATTGTTTTCATCCTCTTGTTTGTTCTTCTGGCATTCACACTAACCAATGACGGATGATTTCTTGATGTCCCACCAATTTTGGCATTCCCATTCTTTTTAGGAGGAGCTTATTTTAGTCAGCTTAGTGAGTTAAAAATTATGGGTTTTCGGTTCAAAGGGTTTTTTTTATATACTTGGTTTTCGGTTCAAAGGTTGTTTAGGGTACTAAGGAAGGAGGGCATAAGACATGCCAAGCCGAGGGGCTGGCAACAATTGTAAAGGATTTTAGTGCAATAATCTAAGCAGAACTTGTTTTGACAGGGGCAGCTACATACATAAAACATATTGTCAGCTGAATTGTATAGATTAACTTTTCATGAGAAATATTGTAAGCTGAGATGTACATGCATGATGCATACGCAGCTCTTATTTTCAAAAGCATTCTATCAGTTGACTATATATGATAACTTTCACATAATTTAACTTGTGCGCACATCGGTGGCTGCTACCTAGAAATGGTCTGCAATTATAGTGCCCTCCAATTGCCACACCTTCTCTACCAGGCTAGTCTCAGTGGAGGTTTCATCAAAAATTTTATAACTATTAAATAACATGTCATATCAGCAATTTTACTGACGTGGCAAGGTCATTATGAGGAGAGAGGAGAGGGAGTTTCATCATATGTGATGAAATCCAGCAGACATAGTTACCAAGTTATCAACTTTGGTAACTATACTATGAAACTGTGCACTAAGACTAATCTAAATAGACCGGCAGTTAACTTGTCCGCTTCGCTTAAAAAAAAAGTGCTCTCGAATTGCGGTAGAGGGAGTTGCAGACTGTCTGTATCTATATAGCATCAGTTGTACATTTTCAAAGTCTAGTTTCTGTTCCTTAGAATTATTTGCGCGGACTGGATCTGAGGAAGTTTTTATACAGACCAAGTTCTCGATGTGTTCAGGGTTCACATTCAGAGCACCGGAACCTTATGCAGTATGAATTGAAATTGGCGGTCCTCTTGTTGCCAATTCTCTGGTAGAAATGTTAACAACACCCAAAATAAAAATAAAAAATCGGAATCAGATAAGGTGATTTGCATCCTTAGCTCCGAAGAAAACTGGCGAAATGGCCATTTGATGTGTACCTTTCCCTTTGGCTCCATTCGGCCGTGCGCGTTGGACTGACAATAACCAAGTCATGACCTCGTGGGTTCACAATGACAGGACAGATTAAGACTTCAATTCATAGCGCGTTCCCGTTTTTTCCAACCGGCCATAGAAAGCATAGCAAGTACTCCCTCCGGTCATTCCAACTTTTTTAGAAAGTCAAAATATCTCAAGTTTAATCAAATTTATACAATAATAAAATACTAACATTCGTGATACCAAATAAGTACCATTAGTTTGTTCATTAAACATATTTTCATAGTATATATCTATTCGGCGTCATAAATTTTTGTAATTCTTTCTATAATTTTGATCAAACATAAAATGATTTGACCTCTTAAAAAAATTAGAATGACTTACAATTTGGAATAGAGGAAGTAGCACCAAATACTTTCGACCTCTCTTTTCCTCTCTTATCCACCTGCTTTAAGGTACTTTTCAGCGTTTGGCTATTGAAAATATCGATGCGATGTGCGCAGCACCATTAGGACGCGTAATTTGTTTTTGGTCAATATAAGAAACGCAAGTGGAGAGATGGTGGTATTTGACTGGCTAGTGGGGGTGGTGTTATTGGAAGAGCAGACGGAGGGTTCGTTTCGTCCTATAAATACCGGTGGTTTCCCGATTCATATCCATCGCCACAACCAAAGACACCATCGAAAGGTCTTACAGCTGTCATCACTAGTTTCTCGACGACCGGCCATGGCTGAGGAGAAGAAGCACCACCACCTGTTCCACCGACACAGCAAGGACGACGGCGAGGAGGAGGCGAGCGCCGGCGAGGTGGACTACGAGAAGAAGGAGAAGCACCACAAGCACCTGGAGCAGCTCGGCGGGCTCGGCGCCATCGCCGCCGGCGCCTACGCCATTGTACGCTAAGCACGCACGCATATTCATTGATTCTCGTCGTTGCTCTTACTGTGTGCTGACCACGCACGCGTGTTTTATGTGTATATGGCGCTGAACGCGACTCCAAAAAATGATGCAGCACGAGAAGCACAAGGCGAAGAAGGACCCCGAGAACGCGCACGGGCACCGGGTGAAGGAGGAGGCGGCGGCGGTGGCGGCGCTGGGCGCTGCCGGCTTCGCGTTCCACGAGCACCACCAGAAGAAGGACGCCAAGAAGCACGCCGCTGACAACTGACCGATGATGATGATGATGATGAGCTATAAATAAATTCATATAGGCGCCTGCTTGCCTGCTTCGCCATTGCTTGTTCTGCTTTTCGCGATTGTGAGATTGGTTCGTCGTCGTCCTTTTTGTTCCTTGTACGCGCCAGAGCCATGGACGACGTTCTGGCACTGGTTTCCTGCGTGCCAGATCGCCTTGGGCTCGACCGATCCGTATTCCTAAAATAACTGTGTCTGTTTCCTCTGCACAGATGTGTAATATATGTATTACTAAAATACATGTCTAGTTCTTACTTATTTGGTACATCGTTGATTTGCTAGCTGCCGCTAGCTACTTCCCTCCGTCTTAAATTGTAGATTATTTTTTTATTTTTAGATTTATAACTTTTACTATCTATCCGGATATAAATGTATATGAATCTATCCAGCTATAAATATATGTGAATCTAAAAATAACAAAATAACCTACAATTTGAAATGAAGTGAGTACTCACACAATCGGGCTACGAACGCCTTACGTTTTAACCCTTTTCCTCGTACCGCGCGTGCTGCAAATCAAACGTGGAGCAAGCGTTTCTCTGCCTCGGTGGCGCGGGCGCCGGCGGAGTCGCCGTAGGACATCGCATCGGCCGTCGCGGTGACTGGTGATCTCCGGCCTGCGAGGGGGCCAGAGGCCCAGGCCCGGCTTCCCTGACTTCTTCGCCGGGTTGAGCAATTGGGGGCCCAAAGCTCCTTTGCCTTGGTGTGTGAGACCGACCGACCATGGGAAGCATGGCCCAAGGAATCGCACGTCGCACTCGCGGGCTATCTAATGGCGCCGGCGGGCGGGGGCTGACCGATATCAGAGCAGGGCGGATTCCCTGACTTCGCCGGGTTGAGCAATTGGGGGGCCCAAAGTTCCTTTGCCTTGGCGCCAGCGGGGGCTGACCGATAGCAGCAGCAGAGTAGGGTCTCTTTCGCCTTTGCATCGCGTAGTCACCGGCGAACCGCAGCGCATATCTCGGTTACCGTGGCACTAGGAATCCACGGAAGAACGACGAGTCAGTGACGACGACGACTCTGGTAGGGGCAACCAGAATGTGATACGAAGAAAGCAACAGTAGAGTACGCACGCAACCGGTTGCTTCTTGCTACTGCACCATCCTTCCGTTATAATGATGATGGCAGGGCAGCTTCAGCATGTAAAACATCCACATGATGACACCATGATTGAGTCCTTCCGAGCGCCTTTGTCCGTACGCGTTTGGACCTGCCCCTGCTGGCCTGGCCCGTCGAGCTTCTGCTCCCGGCCGCATCTCCCCGCCGTGAGATTCGCGTGTGCGCAGGTGACGGTGCAGTTGGTGTGTCTGGGTCACTGACGTGTGAGTCCGGGCACACTAACTGCAGAGGATGAGAGGATCGTCTCCGGTGACGGGCAATCCGGCCGCGCGGTGAAGCTGGGCTGCTGGTGCAGAGCTGACGAGACGTGTATTTGAACTCCGCATGTTTTTTTTTTCCTTTTTCTGGAAAGAAATGAACTTGCAGCTTGAACAGGGCTGTGGGTTCAGTATACATTTTTCCCAGGACACCGAGAGAGATTCTCTTTCTCTCGGCTGTTGATGAAGAGCTCGTCGGTGGTAGGGGGCCCCGCCATGGCACTATGGCCTATGAAAGGACGGAGGAGGGTGGCAATGGCAAGGAGGGTAGAGCCGTAGAGGGGGAACCAAAGCGAGTGCGTGCGCCCCCGTGCCAGCCATTGATGTCGCAATTATCGGGCCCAAAAAGGCGCCCTCCTCGTCCTCGGAACCCACGCGCGCTCCCTCCCTCCCCCATCGGAATCCCATCCGGATCCGAAACACGGAGCAAAAGGCCTTGGCCTTCAAACAAAAGCCGCGACCGGAACCGGGAACCCCACGCTGCAGTCTGCACAGCTCTGCACTGCCCTGCCCAGTGCGGCAGTGCCGACCACCTTCTCTTTGTCCGCGTCTGACCTGAGCTGAGGCCGCGGGTGATTAACCGCCCAAAAGGCCCGGGTGATTAGCTGCAAATCCACATGAAGATCTGGCCGCCGATTAACATAACCCTTTGCCCCATCATCATGGTGCCCGAAAAGTGGCAAAGCCTGCTGCCCCCGCTTTGTTGTTATCCTGTGCCAGGCTTTGCTTTCTCCTCGCCTAGCTCTTGACCTCTTGTGATGCTCTGTGCTCTCACTCTCGAGTCTCGACGGTGGTGGCTCCCGTCGGGCTTTGGGCTTTGGCTTTTTACCTAGCCCCTGCAGTCCCTGCACTGCACTGCGCACAGGTCACCAAACTCGCCAGTCGCCACCGCACTGCGCTAGCTGCTCCCCACCACCGTGTGCCTCCCCTTCCCTTTCCTTCTTCAACGACGCCCTCAAAGGCTTCCCACTCGCTGCCCACTGCTAGCCACCAACCGAAGAGCACCGGCACCGGCATCGCAAGAGGAGTAGACAGTAGAGTAGTGGGAGGACACGAGAGCTCATCAGGACCGGAGGGGAAGAGGAGATGGGTGCAACGGCGACGACGACGCCGTGCAACGTCCTGGGGCGTTCCCGCCCGTTCCTCGCGCTGTTGCTCTGCTTCCAGCTCCTGCACACATCGCAGGCCTTCGAGGTACGTAAAGCACCAGACGCCGCCCATTGTTCGGTCGGTGAAGTCGCATGCAGGAGTAAGCTGCTAACTGTCGGTGCCTGAACAATGTAACGTGATTCAGCTGCGCGGCGGCCACAAGGAGGAAAAGGTCCCGCTGGCCGTCATCGTCCCGGACCCCTCGCCGGAGCTGTCCGGCAGCAACCTGCCCCCGGCGCCGCTCGCCGCGCCGCCGCCGGTGTTCGGCGGCGGCGGGGACGACATGAGGCCCAGGCTGCCGACGGAGCGCTGGCGCCGGGGCAGGGGCGAGGTCAGGCGTAGCGCCGCGCACCCCCCGGCGGCCGCCGCGGCTTCCTCCCACGACGCGCGCGCCCCAAGGACGGCGCCATCGGCGAGCCCTGGCCCCGCGCGCGCCGGCGCACCGGCCCGAGCCCCCATCGCCGGGGCCGAGGCGCCCGCGCCGGCGCCGGACTCCGGGAGCGGCGGCTCGGCGTTCATCAAGAGCAGCCCGGCCGTGCCGGTCCCGCGCGGCGTCACGGACACCGCCACCATCCTGCCCATGCCGGCACCCGGCGAGAAGCGGCAGGTAGGTACTAGTGCCCTAGTGCCACTCCGACGCCGCCGCCCATGCATGGTTACATCATCTTTATCCAAAAATAAAATCATGGTTCCATGATTCATCGCGCACGCTTTTACCTACCTAGTCTTTTCTCTGCTGATTCTCACATCCTTGGCTTTAGGAGTGCTTCTTTTTGCTAAAAACTTTTAAAAGATGTATTGGAGGAGAAAAAAAAAAATGCACCACAGCCCACTTCTCACGTGCCATTTTGGATCATTGCGTTCTCTCCTCCTCAATTATCATGTGCCATTTGGTCCTTTATTTGCATTTTGATTCTCTCGTCATGTATCTGACTTGTTCCATCATTTTTCTTGTTGCAGGAAGTGGGAGCAGCCACTTCGGTTCGAGCCGGATTGGTGCCGCTGCTGCTTGGGCTCATCGTCATGATGGCGTCTTTTGGGCTTTAAGCTCTGGTAGATCCGTAGATGCATGCATGCGGCTTGAACTTTAAAGTAGTCCTACCTAGCACTGCAGTAGAGATAAAGCTTCTTCCTTTCTTCTCTCTCGTTCTTGCTTTCTGCGGCGGCTAAATCCTCTGTAAACAAAGCTCGTCTTCCTTTTTATCTGCCACGCACGTTATTGTCATCCTTTTACGTTCACTGACTGATGTGCACCAAAGCGAAAAAGCACTGCGTGGTAGGAGTATATTCGTATATGCAGTGACACTGACTCAAAACGTAGAGGGTTAGTGCCAAAAAGGAAGGGGGAAAAAAAAAGGAAGACTGTGATACGGTTCCTCGGTCCATCATTGTTGTCCAGCGATTGATCAGTGACGTCTTTGGATGCTAACCTTTTTTCCCCCCAACGTTCAGCACCCACCAATGTCACCGCCCATGGCCCACACGTCTTCGAAGCAGTCCTTCTCAAGCAAATGCATGCCACGCCACGGGCAAGATGAAGGTGGGAGAGAACTCTAGTCTTCCGTGTCCCCGAGTCAGACCCAACCAAGACACCACCATCACCATGTAATTTCTACACATGTCATATCATATAGACATTAGCAATAAATAGTTTGTTCAAAATAAAGTATTAACCAATCTCCTCTTTTCTCTCTCCTTTCCTCTTCAATCTCCCTTCCCTATTTCTTGGATTATTTGTGGACATGATTTATCGCATGAGAAATTATTTCCTTCTCTCCCTTCGTTAACTCACATGCCACGTCACTCTTTTACTTACATAACCTGTTATTTTTAGTGCTATAGAAACAATCCTAGTCACCGAGTTGGGACTGCCCTAACCCCTCACCCTCGTTAGGAGATAGAGGAGACCAGGTCGACGTAGACAAAGAAACGGGGACTTTTGCCGGGCGAAATTATACGACGACCTCAGTGCACGTGACAAGCTGCACGGTCACACGGAGCGCACCGCTAAATTAATCAGCCCGCGTGAGACTCATGGGCTCCATCACTCAGCCCCAAGGCAACCATTAAGCTAATGATTGGTAGGGTGCATTACCCTCTGTCCAGGCTTGTATAGTGCAGACCACCATGGAAGCCTGCATAGCCAGTGAGCCAGGCTTAAGCTATGCAAAAAGGCTAGTCCGGCCTGCATAGCTGGAAACGAAAACCAGTCCCGTTTCCGCTTATGCAGCCTAGCTAGTGCCCCGCGGAGTCGAGTTTGTCGTTCCACACCTTCGGCGTGCTACTCTGCCTCACCTACCTCCTCACGCCATGCTCGAGAAGGGGATGTGCAGGGGAGGGAACAAAGAGGCGGCGCTACTGAGGCATGCCAAGTTCGGCGCCCCCGACGAGGGGAGGTGCTGGAGTCCAGCAATGCGGCGGTCCTGCGGCACACGGCGGCCAGAGACAAGGCGGCGGCTCGGGCTCTCCTTCTCTTCCGCAAGCTGCTGGAGGATCGCAGCACGTGGTGCGTGAAGGCGCGGCGCTTTTGCTCGTCGATTTCGCCGCCGTTGGCTCTGCCCACTCTGTCGAGGTGCTCGTCCTCCTCCCCCATCGAGGCTTCAGCCACCGCAGACCATAGGAAATAGCTGTGGCTGACCTTGATTGTTTCTCCGTTCACCAAATCCAGCACTTCAGTACACAAATCAAGCCTCCACAGCACCAAATCTAGCTCCCAAGAGTCCAAATTGAGCTCCTACCCTCGAATCGAAGCTAGACAATGTCTAAATTGAGTTCATCACGAACATGAGAGGAGGCGGAGGAGCATTAGGATAACACATGGATGGTTCTGGTGCGTGGCCTCGGAGTAGTTGTGGCCTAGGAGCAGCATGCGGAGCATTCGGATAGCGCTACACCCTCCGTATTGAAGCTGGCCGGTGATGGAGTAATTAATCTTCTTCTCCTTGATTATATATGCAATTTTTCTTTCTTGGGAGAAGACCGAACCTACACTCCTCTCCTATGGTGAGAGATGGAGTTAAACTCACCCTACCAAAGATAAGGTGACTATATCCAAGCAAAGTAGGCAAACGAACACGATCAAACCAATGCAGGCCTAGCGGCAAACCAATCACGAGCCAAAATGACTCTATAAGAGCAACTCCAACAGAGTTGCCATCCAACTCCCCGAACTAAAATTGTAGTAACTGAACATTAAAATCACTTACTATCTCAATTATTATCCTATCCGGCTAGCCAAATTGACCCTCCCGCTGGCCAAACTTGGCAAGCCAATCCCGCTGGCCAAACTGGCTTGCCAAGTGTGGGCCCCACGCGCCTGCCATCCCGCGATGGTGGCGCGGGCGCGGGAAGCCTGAGAAGAGGGAGAGGCGGCGGCGGGCGTGGGTGCAGAGGCTGGATGACGGCGACGATGGTGGCGCGGGCGCGGGGGAGCCGGAGAAGACGCGCCGCCAAGGGAGCCGGAGAAGAGGGATGGTGACAGGCGCTGGGAGGGAGAGGGAGCCGGAGAAGAAGGGAAGAAATGAATGGATGAGGAAAAGATAGAGAATGAGAAGAAAACAGAGGGAAGAAATAATGGAAAGAAAAGAAAAGGAAATGAAATAGGGAGTGGAGGCAACTGGCTGTTGGAATTTGGAGAGTGAGAAATGGATAGTCTGTTGAAACGAGCAACTTAACATGAAGAGGAATCTTTTTGCCAATTGAAATAGAGAATCGAAAATGGATAGTCCATTGGAAATGCACTAAGCCAGGCTTGAGCTGGCTATGGGCTACTCTTAGCCAGGCTCCAATCACAGCCTAATTGATCAGATCAGGCATGCTCGTGTCAATTAATTTATGCACAAGAAGCCCATGAAAAGCGGCAAGCGGCCCATGTTCACTGTGCCCGCGGGCCGCCGCGGCGGCCTCCTCTCTAACCGAACTCGGAAGGAACCGAACCGAACCGAACCCACCCCCACCAACCACTCGCGTGCGTCGCCTCGCCTCGCCCTGGCCTCCCCGGCTCTCCGACGACATCCCTGTTCCTCCTCCGTCGCCGGCAACGCCCCTCCCGCCCCGGTCTACGAATCCCCCCCCCCCCCCCGCCCCCCGACCCCCCCCGGTGGGCTCGCTTGTCAGGTAAGATCGCTTTCCACCATCCTCCCAACCCTGATGCTATTTTAACGATGTGGGCAAGCTTCGGTCTCAAGGCATTTTGTCTAACGATCTAATACTGTTTCTCATCGCTTGTCTAATTAATGTTAGTGGTAGTAGAAATCGAGGCGAATGCCGCATGCCGAAATTTTTTATTTGTGCTCTCACTCCATTCTTGCATTTGAGCAAGATGGCCCGAGTTGGAACAGGCGTGCTATGAATTAAAGAAAGGGAGAAAGAAAAGGTGTTACTACCCTGAAGCCTGGCAGTTATCAACTTCACAAAGAGATTTGTATGCCCACATGTGCTGGAGCCGGCATTTCTAACAGCTTTATTAATATAATCGATAATGATTTCCTGGCTTCCATAGCAACGTTCAATGTCCTTTTCGTCGACTTCTCAAGTCCAATTTGGCTTGTTTCTGACTTGGGATAGCTGTTCATACAGTGAGTTTGTCATAATGCCATTTTAGGATTTTATTACCCCATGTTCTAATTAGAGCACTGTTGTCTTTGTGGTTGTTTTGTGCCGCAACATCATCGAAAAGGGAAGCAAACAGTTCAACATGAAGGCCCTAATTCTTGTTGGAGGACATGGAAATTGACTTCTGCCTTTGACATACATATTATCATGAAGCCACTAGTGGGTTTTGCTAACAAACCCATGTATGTGGGCATCTTAGTTCATTATATAAGAGGGCCATAATTCATATTAGTAGATTATGCACATAATTAGGTTCATCGGTTTTTTAAGAGTTCCTTCTTATTTCTTTCACTCAATGATCGGTACTATGTAAAATCACCAAAACCAAAACCAAAATCATGGACCCAAACTTTGCATTTGATAAAATCAGCATTTTCTTCATACGCAGGGCATCATTGATGCCATTCCCATAGCATCTGTATTTTGTGTAAACAAGTCATAACAGAAAGTGGACTTTTAGCAAGTTCTTCTGAATTTTATTCTTTCTAATTTATGTCCAAGCTCATGATGTTGATGCTGAACCAACCAACTATGCTAATCATTGCGCAGATGACTTGTACATCCAATTATGCATTGTGTGCTCCAAACAAGTTATTCTTTCAACTGATGTGCAAAAGGATGCTTTGAATTCAAATTGTTTTTCTTTTCAAATATGAGCAGATTGAAGCTTTGAAGCATGTTGGTGTGACAGAAATTGTTCCAACCATCAATTACCATCCAGAGGTAAACAGCATGAGGGATTAGTATGGCAATTGGTCATTTTGTACTCTGGTTTTCATGCTGTAAATGATGCCGCCTCTTTATTTTCTTCAGGATATGCACAACTTACTGAAGGATTCTGAGGAGGATCTTGCGTGAAAATCTTAGTCACAGTCACAATAGACAGAGCCCCTAGCTTAGGGACTGCTGATCATAAGCTTGTGGATGGATCTGGTGAACCCTTTTTCGTCCTAAACTGTGATAACATAAGTGAATACCCTTTTGCTGAGCTCGTAAGATTTCAGAAGACCCATAGTGGTGAGACTAGAATTATGGTCACGAAGGTAAATAAAGGTTCTTGCGGTCTCCATTGTGGCGTAACCATTTTTCGTAGCAACTGACTTTTCCAAGACGGCCAGGATCGGTGAGGGGTGCCTGATCTGATCGGCCCCGACGTGGCCATCGGAGCAGGGTGCGTGGTGGAGGACGGGGGTTGCAATCTGCGAGTATATTCGCTCCGATTGCAAATGGAAGTTGTTTAAGACATTTATAGCACAAGAACAACTTGATATACTCCTAGAAAAATCTGTTTAAACAGCAACATAATCCAGCGATGCACACCCTGGTCCACAACAACTGTCCTCCCAAGTCCCAGTGCTCCAGATAAGCTTGCAAGCACAGGCTCTCAATCTCACGCCACGCCATTAAACCGAACTACCCCACCCAAAAAAACAGAGAAAGAATTGCAAGACAATGTCCTTTCTTTTTTCTTCAGGCGGAGGCATCATCAGCAACCTTGCTTCCCTCGGCACTTGGGGCAGCAGCATCAGCAGCAGGAGGAGGAACAACAACTTGGACCGAGTCAGGATCGACGCGCTTCTCTTCTTCGTCCTCCGCCTGCACGTCGCCATGCGGATCGTCCTTCAGCTCGCCGGCCGCGTCGTCCTGCTGCTCGGTTGCGGCTGAGGCCTGGACTGGTGCTTGTGCTACCGTCGTTGCTCCGGCGTCGTCGCCCTCTGGTTCCACAGCCACAACCTTCCCTGCCTCCTGATCAGCCTCTCCATCGCTAGTCGCTGCATCCTGAGACAGCAAGTGCAGCGATTGGTTACTGTGTTAATCCTTTGCTGCTTAGCTGTTTTATTTTTCCATTGTCATTTCAAAGAAGCATAGATAGCTGAAGCTTGGCAGCACTCAAGCACTGAGACCCTCTTTGGCACGGCTTATTTCAGCTTTGGCTTCATCTATTTCACGCAAATCGAGACACTGTAGCGTGAAGCTGTTTTGTAAGCTGGGACTAAAATGAACTAGAAGTCAGATGAAGCTAGTTTTTTTTGGCTTCACCGGCTTTGGCTTCACCGGTGAAGCCGCTTTGGGATGAGCCATGCCAAGGGGGGCCTGAAGCAGTAAAGGAGGGATGAGCCGTGCCAAGGGGGGCCTGAAGCAGTAAAGGAAACAAAGCTGCTGCAGCTCACCTGTTTGAGCAGGTCGCTGAGGGACCTCCGGCGGCTGGCGTCAGCCGGGTCGGCCTCGGCGGCCGCCGGGACCACCCCGTCGGCCTTCGCCTTCTCCTCGCCTGCCACCACCACCGGCACCGCCGCGGCGTCCTCCACAACCAGCGGCGCCTCTCCCTTGACCTTGAGGTCACCTGGCTTCGTGGCGCACGCTCCCATTGCCAGCACCACCAGCAGGAGTGTGAGAGAGATATGAAGGAGACGAGGTCCGGGCCGGCTTAATCAACCTATCTAATCTAGTGGAGCATGCCCAGTGGACAGTGGTCAATGGAGAGAGCAATGCGTGCGTTTGTATATGTAGCGAGAGGGAGAACGCGGGCAATGTGGCTTTGCCGCCGGCCTCGGCATCATCAGCGCTGAGAAACTGCAAAAGCGTGCGAGTCTTTAAGAGACTTTTAGGCCCCAAAGGGTCAGGGGTCCCTCCGGCAAGCGTCCTGGGGCGCAGGACCCGGCCGGCCGGGCAGCTCGCGTTTCTATTGCTGTACTCCAACACAGCCAGCCAGCATGCTTCCCCGTTGCAAATAAGAAATACTAGCAGTATCATAATCATATTGCAGGTAGCAGGTTGCATAATAAGTGAAACAAAATGCTACCGGAGCAGGAGAGTGCTGCATCTCTCAGCCATCTGCAGGACAGCACCCAGAATTTCCTTACTCGACACCACCACACCAGGGAGCAGCCTTTGCAATCTCTGAATTTTTACGGACAAATGACTCTCTGTATTTCTGGATTCCATATGCAAATGCAGAAGAGCATTCGTGCCCCGAGGGCCCTCTTCTGGCATGATCACGCACAAGTGGTTTCCTTTCCTGTTAGTATACTCCGGACGCAATTATGGTCCCTTGTATCCGGATCAGAAAACATCCAGTCTGTCTGAGATGTATTTCCCACCATGATTGCTGTTTCCAAACGTGTTTTCTTCAGAAAACATGCAGTTCAATGAAAATGGTAGGGAAATACACCTGCAGTTCGTTTCAGACATTTGACAGCACTGCTTTCAGAGACATTCATCCAGCAACAGCAAGAACTGGAAAACCAGTCCGTAACCGCACCATCTCCACTGCATACCGTTTCAGAGAAACATCAGGTTCTCAGGTCAAAGCCTCAGCCTCAAAGGCAGTTGGACCGCAAAGGCAGCAAGTGCAGAGCCTTCAACCCTTTTCAGCAAAACCAGGCACTCTTGTCTGCCACATCAGGAAGCAGTAGGAATGTAGGATCAGGTTATTACACGCAAAAGGCAGCACCAGCACCAACAAACAAAATATATCACAATATCAAGGACACTGCATAGAAATCGTCCAACTGCCAAAGCAAATGCATAACCCGCAGAGTTTTCAATTATACTAGCTCATAGCTGGTACAATACAAACTGTGCAGTACAATCGTCCTGCATAAGACAGCAAACGCTCCTGAAGTTATAGTCCGCAAAGACTAGTGACAATACAATACAATCGTGCATGGTACCAACTTAAACATCAGTGAAAAATGGCTTCTCAAACTGTGCAGTACCTTAGATCTAGCCAACCTGGAAACCATGACGATATCAAACTCTTCAGTGATATCAATGTTGATTGTTGAGTAGTATTGGCCAGGACAGACCTTGGACAAACTCTTCAGAGAACAACAATAGTAGCAAGCCAAAGAAGATATACACTTGTTATTGAGATCAATATAGCCACGCACAAACACACGACCAATCGATATGATTAACAAAGTAATGCTATAACATTACATATCCTATTCAGGTGTCAACTGTATATACAATTGCCCTGAAGTGAAAGCAGCAAAAGGACCTCAAAGGAAGCAATCACAACCTCTTCATCCATTTCCGTTCAAAACTGGCCACTCTGTCCAGGAACTACTGTCGCCTAATGACATGCAAAGTAGATATTACATGCATCAACATACCATCAGAATATAAACAGAAGTACGAACAGATTAAAAATCTTTAGAATATATAACAGGAGTTGTAGGCTTGTGGCCCACCAATTGTCCAACCAAACAGATGCAGAACATGCTTTTAAATGGTAGCTTGTAGAGATGAATAGCTGCTAGTACACTAGTATTAGTCATGTATATTAGTCCTGAGATGGCCGATACAGCATACAATACACGAACCTAGCTGAGCTTTCCTAAACATCAGTGAAAAAAACACACCATTGCTGAAACTTAACAGTGAGCTATCTGCGGGGGATATACCCCCCGGGTACCAAGGAAGGTAGAAGATAGAGTCCGAATTGGGACTCCTATTAACTCCTATTGTAATCAATTAGGTCTCTTGTTGTAACCGACTAGGACTTTCCATGTAACCCTACCCTCCGGAGTATACAAGGAGGGGCAGGGTCCCTAGATCGGCAGAACCACATCAGGACTTAGAGCCTAGAACACCAAAATACTTGAGCGCAGGGCGCAATACAATCCACACCAACAGGACGTAGGGTATTACGCTAATCTGGTGGCCCGAACATGTATAAATCTTGTGTCTTTGTGTCCCTGCGTTACCATCTTGCTCCTGGTCTGGCGATCCCACAAATAATCTACCACCGTGGGTAGCCCCGTGGTGGACTGCCGGTATATTCCCCCGACACTATCCTTAATAACCTGGAAAACATGGTGAAGATACAAAATCTGGTTGACATTGATATAACAATGACATGCATAAAACACATTGAGATGATGATTCAACGACATATCCTGATATCCCAGAGATGCGGTATGAACCAGGACAGATCCTCGAATTGCAGAGATCAGAGATGCCATAATAATGCCACAGCAAACGGAACAGAAAATACACAGCTCAAGCAACGCATAACACACCCAATTGCAGTGAGATGGATAACATAAGCAATGATAAAACCAAGTACCATATTCAGATGTCAAACTGTACTTAATTTAAGACTAACACTGGAAGAGTCATTAACTTAACCGATATGCAGTTAGCTAAGATGAAAATTTATGTAATATATCCTAATATGTAAGCTACTGCACTAAACAAAAGGATTACCAGCAACTCTAGAGTTTCTAGTTCTACCATTTCCACCATGTCATCACCAAATCCTCTTTGGTTTGATGCCCATCTCAATTTCCTTAAGCTCCAGCTCCAGCTCCAGCCGCTCATTTTCCAGCTGCATCCTTTCATTCTCCAGCTTCATCTTCTCCAGTTCCCTGTCCTTCTCCTTGCTGGATCTCAGCCACTTCAAACGGCTCTGCTCGAGTTTCAGCATCCCCTCTTTAATCTTCAGACGTTCTCTCTCAATTTGAGTTGCATTCATACCACTTAGATTCTTCTCAGCAGCAGAACCACCAGCACCCTCAGCAAACATTTTATTCATGTCAATGGCAGCAACTTCTGACAGATGAGACCCACAGTGTCCCCCCTCATGGTCATGCTTCAGCTTCTTGTTGCCATGAACTCTGTGGTGAAGATGATCTTCAGCACTGGCCTCCAGATCATCATTGAACCCGTCATCATCGTCATCGTCATCAGAAAGGAACATCTGATCATCCTCATCATCATATCCAAACGAGCACTTCTTTCCCTGTTCATCCGGACTCCTAAGCGCCACACGCAGCGACCTCTGAAGGGCCGGATCATCAAGCAGGCAGTGCCGGTTATGGTTGTGGTAGGAGCACATCTCCTCGTAGTGCAGGTGCTTTGAGTTCAGGTGTTTCTTGGCCTCCTCCTTGAGCTTTGCAGATAGGCTCACCTGTTCGAGGAGTGCCGGTTTCTCGACGATCTGACAAGCCGTGCCCCGGCCAAGGATCTCAGTGAGCCTCTTGTACCTCTTGTTGAGGTCGTTGAACTTGTCCTCGCACTGCTGCGGTGACACGGGGAACCCCCTCTCGGTCATGGCCGAGGAGACGAGCCTCCACTTGCCCTTCCTCTTGAGCATGGCGTGCTTCTTCCTCCCGCTGCTGGTGCCGTGGTCGGCGTCGATGTCGTCGTCGATGTAGGAGACGGCCGAAACGAGCAGCTTCACCATGTCGCTGGTCCACTTGACCCGGTGCCACTGGGAGGCCGGGGCCGCCGCCGCCTTGCCGCGGCCGTGGTGGCCGTCGGCGGCGGCCTCCTCGTCGCTCAGGGAGGCCTTCACCGCATTCCCGGGCTCCTGCATCTGGTTCGCGGCGGGGGCAGCGAACGCGCCCTGGTGAACCTGAACCGCCGCCTGGGGCTGGGCGGCGAAGTGGAACGGCTGCCCCAGATCGAAGGGGGCTCCGCCGGGGATCAGCGCTCGCGGCGGCAGATTCCCCTCCATCTCCGACGAGAAAAACACCCGCTCCGGCCTGAGCGCGGAGCTCTTCGATTCCGACACCAAGGACCAGGAAGGGCCTTTGGGATATTCGGCAGAAAGGCCTGCGCCGGCTCCAGAACCTCACCAAACTCGTGAGAAGATGGACGCCAGCCGGCCGAAAAGCCGCCGCTTTTTCTTGGGCGGTGGAGGGTTTCGTGCGGGATTTGTGGGGCGGGCAGGCGGAAACAGCCAAAGCTTGCAGCCGTTTCTTGGAAGGGGCTGCAAAGCGCGGGCTGCTGCTGCTGCTGCTGCAATCTGTGGCACGGCAATTATGGCGACGGAATCAAGAAAGGGGAATCCTAGGCACAAAGATTAAGCCTGAAACCGGATCGGCGCACGAGAAATCAATCCCCCATCCTCGAACACGAAATCCTCGAGACCAAGGAAGGAGACGACGAGCTAGGATGGGGGAAGAACCATACCGAGGCGAGTCGCAGCAGCGGCAGAGAATGCAAACTCGAGGCCGGGGAGGAAGAGGCAAATCGGGTGAGGAATCGCAGCAGCTAATCTGGGCGGAAACAAAAGGGGGGCCTCATGTGCATCAAGCAAGGGGTCAGCTTTCCAGGATTTCTTTCGCCGCCATCTTCCTCCTCTCTTGGCTCGGTTGGTGGCGACTGGCAGCAGAGCAGACACGGGCAGGAAGGCAGGAGAAACAGACGAGGCTAATTAGCGGCTTAGCGCAGGAGGGTGACGATGGAGGCTGATAAAAGAAGAGGAGGCGCTTAATTAAAAAAACGCTAGAGCCTAGACGCTTCCAAGATCGCTTGCGAAGAAGGGAGTAAACAACGAGACGAAACAGGCAAGTTGGGGAGCTGGGGGAGGGGGATCCTTCGGTGCGGAGCATTTGGCCTCGACGGGGAGTGTGTGCGGCACGCACCCAAGCACACGTCCGCAGCGCTTTTGCGGCGGGTCCCGCTTGAAGGTGAGAGAGGTGTGCTTGGAAAGTGGCTGGTGTGGGCCAAACGAAGACGCTCGTCGCTTGCCAAGCTCTCGCCTGCTCGCTGTGGCGGCAAGGCCATGTTTACTCTTTACTGTACTTCCAAAACTGAGGCGGTGACTAATCTCTGCGATCAGTAAGTCTTCGGTTTGTCATTTGTCACTAATTGCAATCAATTCACTTTGCAAATATTGCCATTCCTCAACTTGGAGATGCATTGGTAATGGTTCGATTCAAAGCTCTTGCCTCTTTGCGTGTTCAAATCAATTAGTAAGTCGGTTCGCCAAAAGAAAAGGAATGGACCAGCAAGTCTTTTTCCTTTTAACTTGAAAGATCCATTCTGTTGTCTTCTTTTTTTAGAATTTCTATGTAATATTGACATCGTTCAGCAATAGTAAGAGCTACGAACATGTCATTACAAGTAACCGGCTAACCGCTTATTACCTGGTTTATGTCACCCATGTTCATTTGTGTCACAATTTGAAGAGGAATTATGCACAAAAAAAAACTACTTTTGCAAGTCAAAAGTATGTATAGGCTAAAGAGTCTACGGTGTGAATTTTTCTCTTCACAAAAAATAGTGTATTCTTTTTTATATATTTGTCATAGTGCCCTTCAAAGCCGGCCCTAGCGGTGACGGCGACAATGAGGCAAATGATTGTATTCTCTCCGTTCCAAATTATAGGTCGTTTTAGGTTTTCTAAATTCATAGATATTATTATACATTTAGATATAGTGTGTGTTTAGATGCATAATAATATTTACGAACCTAAAAAGTTAAAATAACCTACAATTTAGAATGAATGAAGTATTAGAGAGTTTATTATCATGGGATTCATAGAACCTTGCTACTGCTTTTATTCACTGGATTAGGATGCGATGGGGTCGTTTTCGGCCACTGACGTCACGGGATTAGCAGTAGAGCGATGGTTACCAACCTGCCTGCTCCCCACCTTTTCTGAACCTACGAGTAGGCTGTTATATAAATATAGTCGGAAAAAAAAATAGTTCCGCCTCCGTTGTGAATTCTTGAGGCATGACGCAGATGATTGAAGCATCCCTACTTTGTCAAATGTCAGCGTGCAACGAACTGACAGCCAGGCAAGCACAAGTTGAAGAATACGGAGTGTGTTAAAAAAAAATTAAATTCGGGATTATATTCCTTCTGTTGAGGATGATATGTTTAATTAGGCTAGTCTAATTCACGTTCATTATTCTGTTGCGTAATTTGCAAATCACATGCTAAGAGAAAACATTAAGCCTGAGCGTTGATCAGCGCCGCGCCACAGCATAACGGTACCCAATCAAGAAAATATGTAGGTCTCTCGAATGTGTTGAGAGGAGTGGGAAATTGTAAATGTTTTGAATCCATTGCGTAGACACAACACATGCAATAATTAAGATACATCTTCAGCTTGATATCTGATACTAGAAAATTGTATAAATGCTTTGAATCCATTGTCGTAGGTACAAGACATGCAAATAAGATAGTATGTGGCATTTATCAAGACTAAGAGCCTGCTTGGTTGGATACCAACTTTTGCCAACCCAATATAGCTAAAATCAAGGTCTATCAAGATTAGGGCAAGAAAATTTTGTATTCATTTGGTTTAGTGCCAAAATATGGCAACCAATATTTTCCTTCATGTGAGCTTCAAGAACTTTCTAACGTCTTGCCATGATTTTGGCTACAAATGTTGGTGCAACTTTTTTTATGAACCAAGTGATGGTCAAAATTTTTAGGCATGTCCTAATTTTGGTAGGGCAAACTTTGGCACCCAACCAAGCAGGCTCAAAAATTATAAGTGCTTTGGATCTATTGTCATAGTACAACACAAGCAACAACTAAGATACATTATAGGCTAGATATCAAAATTAGAAACTTATAGATGATTTGGATCCATTGTCATAGATACCATAATACAAAAATCAAGATACATCTTGGAGTTGATATCCAATACTAGGAAAACATGTAAATGATTTAAAGTCATTGGCATAGGTATAAGATATAGCTTGGGCCTGATATCCAAAATTAGAAAATAATAAACATTTTGAATCCATTATCATAGGAGAACACATGCAACAATTAAAATCAAGCTAAGGCTAGATATCCAAGATTAGAAAATTACGAATTATCTAGACTATTGGCATAGGTTTGCACACTCAACAATTAAGATATAGCTTGGACCAATATCAAGACTAAAAAATTGCGTAAATCCTTTGAGGTCCGTCGACATACGTACAATTGTTGTGCGACAATTAAGATATAACTTAGGCTTGATATCCAAATTAGAAAATTGTGTAGATGCTTTGGGTCCTTGTCATAGACAGTACGACATATGCAACAATTAAGATACAGTATTTCGCAAAAAAAAAAGTTATATTTTGAGCTCGATATTTGATACTAGACAATTTTGTGAATGCTTTAAATGACACTAGGATACTATGCAATATATGGCTATCATACTTGTATTTACCTAAAATGACAATGTAAAGTGTTATTGTACAGCACAATGGGAGTAGCCTAGTCATATAAACTTCAAAGGGTTTTCCAGCCAGTCATACCATTGGGAGAAAAAGACTTCCTTTGTTCCGAACAGGGCACCAAAAGGGGGATATTTAGGGTGTGTTTGGATGAAGGACAAGTGGGACGGGACAGGATCATCCTCTTTTTTAGGATGAGATGATCCCACTTGGTGTTTGGTTGGAGGGATGGAGGCGTCCTAGTTTCGTTGTTTGGTTGGAGGGACGAGGACAGATGAAATAATAGTGTTTGTATTCCGTTAGCCGCCGAGGCCACTGTCATCCTTAGATGATCCCTCTTTACTCTCTATCTTTTTTCTGTTCAACCATGGCCGGCCTCCTCCCGAGCTCCTGCTCGCCCTCGCCTAGCTGCGCCGCCGGCCACCGCCTCCTGGCCCCGAGCCGCGCCGTGCCATATGTAAGGATGACAAATAATTCAATATCCCGCTAAAAAACTTTGTTGGCAGGGCTCTGAGCCGATGAATTCTTCCTTGCAACAGACCTTCAGGCTACAGGAAGTAGGAGGAGAAAAGACGGGCACGACGGCATCAATTTTCAGTCCATCTTCCATACGAAGACCTAATAACCTCTTTGCCATCAGAAAGAAAAATATATAATACTCGTATATGAGCTCGTGCGTTCAGAGGAATCACCTAACAGTGAAATGTAAAGAGCGGTAACAGACTTTTTGGTTGGAATATGGCCCGTCTACTTGAAACAAAAGCTTCCTCACTCGATTTTTGAGCCATCCAATTATCATCCGACGGCTCAAATGTATCTTCTACCTCCTATCAGCTTCAACTAGCTGCTGTATTTTTTCCTTACCCGCCACCCCCTTATGCCCCCACCCGGCGAGACCCTAGCCCGCCCACGGCGGCCGCCTTCCTACTCCTCCCGCCGCCACCTCAGCTCCCACCACCGCCATCACGGATGTCGTTCCCCCACCCCAGCACCGCCCAACCGGCCTCCCGATCGGCCGCGCCACTGCCAACGCGCCTCACCACCCTCCGCGCTCGCTACCTCTGCCGGGCCCACCTTCCCCCTAGAGTTGCCGGTGAGCTCTCACCTTAGAAACCCCTAACTCGAATCTCTAACTCGGAACCTCTAATTTTGTTAGAATTTAGTCGGAGTTGGAGAAGAAACGCAACATCACGTGCACAAATCAGGGGGTGTTTGGATACACCCCACTAAAGTTTAGCACCTGTCACATCGGATATTTGGATACTAATTAGGAATATTAAACATAGGCTAATTACAAAAATAATTGCACAGATGTAGTCTAATTTGCGAGATGAATATTTTAAGCCTAATTAATCCATCATTAGCACATGGTTCTGCAATTAGTTTTATAATTAGCTTATATTTAGTCCTCCTAATAGCATCCGAACATCTGATGTGATACTGCTAAAGTTTAGCATCTAGTATCCAAACATCCCTCACTCGAGTGAGTGTAGCTTTCACCTTGGAAAAACATGCGATCAATTTAATTGCTGTGAACGAGTACTGGAACGATCGACGACCGGAGGTAGTGGCAACTGATGCAACCCGATTCGTTTTTGCCAACCGCCGCAACCGGCGGCTCAGACAGAGCTAACAGTGTTCCGCGCCTCGGGTTTCTTTTTCGTCGATTACGGGCGCAAAGTTAGGCGTGATCGCGAGCCAAAAAAACAAACACGCGGTCGAGGAGCATTTGGACATCTGACGACGACGACAAAGGGAATTCTGTGCATCGTCTTGAGAAATGAGAATCCTGGGCGTGATTCTCTAGCCATTTTTTTAAAAAAAAGCCTTTTCTGCTTGAAAGTGATGGAATGGTCATCTCTGCCTATTGCATACTCGCCGTTGCAAGTGGCAAAGTGGTTGGGTATATTTTCACCTCTCCCTCCCGTAACTGACTTTTTTCTTTTGAAATTTATTCGTAACTGACTTGAGCAATGTCATTGCGAGACGATTCGATCGTGTTCGCGTCGACACTAGGAAGAGGTAGCTATTGAAATTCGAATCGAATGCTCGAGCAGTGTGCAGATCTCGTGTTTGCAATCTAGCAGGAGTCCTTTCTTCAGATGAGGATCCCACGCAGTGGCTGCAACTCAAGCAATCGGCTGCTGTGAGGGACTGAGGGGACACTGTTCTGCATCATAGATACTGTGCGACGCTATTCATCTGGTTATTGTACAGAACTGTTGAACACTGTAGCACAAATCTGAATCGTTCACCGGAGAAATGGATGACCAGGATTGCATGCAGCAGCAGTGCTTAAACTTGCAGTGGATCGTGCCACTGCACCGGATCTCCGCCTCCTTTTCCGGAGAAAATGCATTTAGCCGTTGAACTTGAAGATGGGGATAACGGGCCGCAGATTATGGGCCTGGCCCAGGAAAACGGACCAGCTGGCCTTTTCGGCCCACTTCACGTCTCGCCCACAGATCACTTCTCTCTCGCCGGCGAAGCGAAGGAATCCAACCCAACCTCGCCGCCGGGGGGACCGGTAAGCCCGGGCGCGCAGCGACCGGACACCGGAGAGCGGCCTGCCCTACACCGCACCACGGTTCTAGGACTTCTCCATTCCCAGCGTCCTCGCGCCCCCTCGCTGCCTCGCCGCCCGACCGCTCGCCCGCAGACTCCGGCGATGGGCTCGACCTCGAGGGAACCCCCGCCGGATCCTCCTGCTCCGCCACCGGCCCGAGCAGGTCTCTCTTTTATGACCCTTTCTACTGACTTGTCGATGGCTCCATCGCTAGAATAGTTCCTAAACTTACGAATCCTATTCTTGTAGCTATGTGGGTTCCGTTTCGGGATTCGCCTAGAAATGGAGTAAATTCGCTAGTCAGTGTGCGCAAGCACACCCTAATTCCATATTGCCTAGCCAATAATGCTTCCTACCTGTCTAACTCCTGATTTTAAATGTGCTGGGCAAGTAGTCCAGCTGTTCTGTCCTGCACTAGGGCTAAACTCAGTAATTTGCTTCAACTTACCACAGCAGCTGTGCTGTAAAATTAAGTTCTTCAAGGAGTTAGGGACACGGACAAAGTAAGACTATTCCTTATTCGACACCTGAAAAACTAATGTTATCCATTCATTCCCTGTCGATCAGGCTCCTAAATTTTTAATGTTAGTTTCTTGTGAGTTGTGGGTTTATCACCAAATTAGAGACTGAAATTCAACTTTTTACCATGGAAACACTTTAGGGGACACAGAAGCTCGTCGGAGCATTGCAAGTCTCCAAGAGGCAGCTGGGGATTATACGCCAAGGTTGGGTCGAGAATTTGACTCTGAACTCGAGGCATATGAGTTCTACCTTAATTATGCATGGAAGGTGGGGTTTACTGTCCGAAGGGAATATGCTAATAAAAGCAGGAAAAATGGAGAGATAAGCTCCAGCAAGTATGTTTGTTCAAGGGAAGGATTTAAGTCCATGGATAAAAGAACCAACCGTTCCAAGACTCCGCAGCCCGATACAAGAACAGGATGTAAGGCATGTCTGACTGTGAGGCACAACAATGATAGCACAAAGTATGAAGTATATGGTTTTGAGCCAAAGCACAACCATCCTTTGGTTGTTCCATCCTGTGCTAATCCCTTACAGAGGAAGTTAGTTGATATTCAATCAGCACAAGCCAACAATTCCAGTAATGTGACTAGTGCATGTGAGCCTGAAAGCAGAAATTCTGTTATAGGGGACAATGCCGTTACTTCCAGAGAATGGCAACGCCCTCTAAGAATTAGGAGGCAAAGGGAAATCGAGTATGGAGAAGCTGCTGCACTTTTGAACTACCTCCAAGACCAATCTCGAGCTGACCCTTTATTTTATCATGCTGTACAGCTGGACACTGAAGACAAAGTTGCGAACATTTTCTGGGCAGATGTGAAGATGATCACTGATTTTAGTCAATTTGGTGACGTTGTTTCCTTTGATATTGTATCCAGGGACAGCATGGATCTCCGGCCCTTTGCTTCGTTTGTTGGGTTTAACAATTATGGGGAGACCGTTTTGCTAGGAATGGCACTTATGTATGATGGGACTGTAGAATCATTCCATTGGCTGTTTGACACGTTCTTGAATGCAATGTCTGGATGTGCACCTAGGACTATTTTTTACCGTCAAGATGCATATGTAGGGATGGCCATCTCAATGGTAATGCCTGACACATGCCATGCTCTATGTACATGGCACCTGAAGCAGACTGCAAAAAGTAACATAAATTACCTTATTAAAAGGGACTGTGATTTCATGAAGGAATTCAAGGCATGCATCAATTATTATGAGGAAGAGAGGGAGCTTTTTACTTCTTGGGAAGTTATGATCAATAAGTATAGCCTTCATGGCAATGTGTGGTTGCAAAAGGTATTTGAAGAAAAAGAAAAATGGGCTGGGCCATACATGAAGTGGACATTTTCAGCTGGTATGAAGAACACACAATTGAATGAACGTCTGCATTCTGATGTAGGGGATTATTTGAGAACAGATGTAGATATTACTCTGTTCATGAAGCACCTTCAGAAAGTGGTGGATGACAGACGGTATACAGAATTGGAGATCGAATTCAGTTCCAAGCTAAAGTTGCCAGACTTTAAGATTAGAGCTCCTATTCTGATACAAGCTTCTGAGGCCTATACCGATATGATATTTCAGCTTTTCCAAGAAGAATACGAAGAGTTCCAGTCAGCATACATTGTGAGTCATGATGAAAGTGGCCCCTGCCGTGAGTATATTGTTGCCATTCTTGATAAAGAAAGGAAGCATAAAGTCTATGGAAATCCTTCCGAGCAGACTGTTTTATGTTCATGTAGGAAGTTTGAGACTCTTGGTTTCCTGTGCAGCCATGCTTTGAAAATTTTAGATACAATGGATATAAAGTACCTGCCTCATAGGTATATCTTGAAGAGGTGGACCAAATATGCGAGGTGTTTGACATCACAAGTTGATGATCGAAAAGTTCAGGAAGATACTACATTAGAATTTTCTAATCGCTACCAATACTTGTGCCCTGTATTTGCTAGACTTGTTGCTAGGGCATCAGTATGTGAGGAATCATACAGAGCTCTAGAGCAATGTTCAGTAGAAATGAGTAAGAAAGTTGAAGGAATTATTTGGAAACAAACCAGCATAGATGCATCAGCCTGTGAGCCTGATACTGTGGACATCCAGATATCCTTGTCTGTTAGTGCCACCGACAATGAGTCAGAACATGCAATGAATTATTCAAGCAATAAAAGAGCAAAGAAAACCAAAAAGAAAGGTCATAAAGATAAAAGTCAAACAAGAAGTTGCATCAAAAAAGGGTTGCAGAATAAGAAAACACTGCAGCTAGAACAACCTGCGGTGCAATTTTTCATGTTGGATACTCCTACCCAAACTGTACAGGATTCATTAAGGCCCCGTTTGGATCATTGGAATTGAATTCCATCATAATAATCATAATTTAGACACAAATTAATTAAGCTAATATAATTGTATGTGGAATATAGTTGTATATTATAGTTGGTGATATGGGAGAGATACTTATATGCTGCACTTCTACTATAGAGAAGCGAGTCTAAGAGCGTGCTATAAGAATTGAATTCCATTCTAATAACCATAATCTATAGAATCAATTTCCATCTCCCACCCCATGAATTTAAGATAGGCTTATATATAAACTTTGGAAAGTTGTGGAATGCCACATTCCAATATAAATTAGCCTACTCCATTAAATAGATTCCAATTCCTTCATACCAAACGGGGCCTAAGGGTAATTTCAGCATTGTCCTTTATTATAGTGGTGGATTTGCATTATATGTCTCTTGTAGTTGAGCATTGTGCTAGAATTTATGATGAAAAATATCCATGTGTAAACCCTCATTAATGGCACGAATATGCTATTTATTAAATCTTCCTTTCCGTTAAACCCTGCAGCAAATCCTTGGATTTCCTTTCGGGGTAGTGCTTCTATGCTTCACCTTTGTGATGGGAGCTAAGTAGGTAGAATCAAAACCTTGACTTGTGCTTTATATTTGCATAGTTATCTAGGAGTGAAGCATAGTATGGAACTCTTCAGATTGTTGTACTTGATATGTCATATGAACTTCCCTGGAAGCATAGAAAATCTGTAGCACTCAGGGACAACGAGAGGAGCGGGTGGCCGTTAAGATGCTATAAAAATAAAATGCTTTAATCTTTCTTAGCTTATGTACTCACCGTGAGATGTTAGGGCCCTCTAAAACACTCGGGTGAGATTTATTAGCTTTTCCATTTGTATATTCGTGTGTTTTGAGAAAACTATGCTCATTTCATTTCAAATATATTGTAAGGCTGATTCTTCCTTTTTTTTTGTACAGGAAGGCCTTTCAAGTCCAGTTCCAATGGGCCAATTGCACTATTAGAAAATGCAGCCAGGCTTAAGCCCTAGCTTCACACAGTCATAGCCTTTCAGGAACTAGGTCTTGATCCATATTGTGCTTCTGATCCATCAAGTTACAGCCAACATAATCAGCAGGTATATGAGTACAGTTGTTTATTTCCGTGCCTTTTTCTGTTTGAGTCAACTATGCTTAATGCATCAGTTAAGAGGAGATAAAATTACTTGCTGGTTTCGTCTGTTTGTTTTCCATATTTTTCAGGGGTTGTAGTTGCAGTAAATAACAGTTATGATGCAATGGACCAACCACCTCGTCAGGATAATGTCTACTATCTATCAATCAGTGACTGGAAGCACTCAGCATTTGCCTTCCTGAGTTTCCACAAGCCACGCAGCATGCAGAAATGAAGTCTAATATCTGGCTGGTTTCTGAAATTCAGACTGATTCTGTGCATCAATCAGCAATTGGCACCTTAAATTCAGATGTAATCTGATTAGCTATTTCAGACTAATTCACATGGGTGCATCCACATCGTACGCGAGGCATGGAGGAGCATTCATCTTTGTGACTAAGGGGGTGCTTGGTTGTTGGCCACAGCTCGTCACAGCTACAGTACCCACGCCACAGCACAGCCAACAGCATTTGCGCCCGCTGGCTGTGGCGCCTTGAAAGCCCGCCACAGGCTGTGGCGCGGGCGTGCGTGGCGTGGCCAATGGAGGCCAGGAACCAAGCAGCCCCTAACTGTGATCGCTCTGTACAGCTATTAGAAGTAGCAGTCGAGCAGAATCTGTAGTGGTAGACGACAGTCTGTGCATAACCTTTTAAAACCAGATTTTGTTTTCTAGGATAGATTAGCATAGTCTTAGGCTCTTAGCTGCTACTATTATGGATGGCACAGGCCTAACTGTACAAATCTTTCACATTACCTTGTTTTGATCTTACCTTTTGATGAGGAGATTCATGTTCTATACTTGCGAATTCTGCCAGCTTTGTATTTGTGCACATGTCAATTTACAATTCTTTTGCGCAGGACTATAAATCAATCAGGTATATGTCCAGAAACACTTGAAATGATGGTTTCTTCAGGTCATTAACTCGTTGGTTGCTAGAATGGCCATTTGATTTGTTGAGAATGGTGCAGCTGAATTGTAACGTGAGCAAAATCCTGTCTCATGAATCCGAAACGTACAGCACAGAATTCATCCAGCAGTCATCAAGCACGGCACAAGTACCACATGAAAATGGTAGCACCTCAAAAAAACAATTTAAGATGGTGACTGACTACGAATCTGGGAACCGTAAGGTGTTTGAATCTTTAGTCCGGACTAAAATTTATATCACATCGAATATTCGGAGGCTAATTAGGAGGACTAAACATGAGCTAATTATAAAACTAATTACACAGATGGAAGCTAATTCGCGAGACGAATCTATTAAGCCTAATTAATCCATCATTAGCACATATTTACTGTAGCATCACATTGTCAAATTATGGACTAGTTAGGCTTAATAGATTCGTCTCGCAAATTAACCTCCATCGGTGCAATTGGTTTTGTAATTAGTCTATATTTAATACTTCTAATTAGTATCTAAACATTCGATGTAACAGGAATTTTAGAAGCTCCTAAAGAACCAAACACCCCCTAAAACAAAAATCTAACCAAAACTTCACAACACACTTCCAAGAAAACACTTACGCCTCCTCCAATAGTTAACTCTTATATTTTAATAGGAGAGAGAAGAGCTACCTAGATAGTCTTATACACACACTTCAAAATTACGTGAGGATGACCTATGGGATCATTCATGTTATAAACTATGTGCTAAATACTGATCATCAGAAAAGGATTGTCTCTTAGAGTGCTCTTGCTTAGAGCTAGGTACTAGGAAGAGGCCTTAGAACTGCTGAACTAACAGTCAGCACTGAACATGCTGATGAGACCAAAACAAATTTCAGATAGGATTTTTGAAAAAAAATCAGTCAGCTATAAGTTCTAGAAATCCTAAAATGGTCTTCCAGTTATTAGTTGCCTGAAATTTAACATAAGCAAAATGATGCTTACAGAATCCATAACATACAGCACAAATTCACAATGGAATTGCCCTGATACTGCATTTCGCCATGGTAACTACAGCACAGAAGCTCGGAGGCCAGAATGACAAGATTGAAGATTTGAGAAGCACATTTCATTTCCATTAAGATAACATATCAAATTACAGCAGCAGCAGCATCAGTGCAAGATAAACAAGAAGATTACCAAGCGACCGAAAACAGCTCCCAGCACTACTGACACAACCATATCGATACTAATAACAAGCGACCAGGAGGAACCCAAGAGAAACACAGATCCTACAAGTACAAGCAGACACCAAAAGGAAGGAAGCAACAGCGGCGTCGACCATGGGGGCAGATCGCGTCGCTCAGGCCCTCTCGCCCCTGATGCGGCGCGCGAGCTGGATGTCCTTGGGCATGATGGTGACGCGCTTGGCGTGGATGGCGCAGAGGTTGGTGTCCTCGAAGAGCCCGACGAGGTAGGCCTCGGCGGCCTCCTGCAGCGCGGCGACGGCGGAGGACTGGAAGCGGAGGTCGGTCTTGAAGTCCTGCGCGATCTCCCGGACGAGGCGCTGGAAGGGGAGCTTGCGGATGAGCAGCTCCGTGCTCTTCTGGTACTTGCGGATCTCCCGGAGCGCGACGGTGCCGGGGCGGAAGCGGTGGGGCTTCTTCACGCCGCCGGTGGCCGGGGCCGACTTGCGCGCCGCCTTGGTCGCCAGCTGCTTCCTCGGGGCCTTGCCGCCCGTCGACTTGCGCGCCGTCTGCTTCGTGCGGGCCATCGCGGGCTTTTGGTGGGTGGCGGAGGACGGCGAGCCGGCGGCGAGGGGAGAAGAGGGCGGGGGATTTGGGGGAGGATTTGATTTGCTGGGAGATTTGGGAGGGAGGTGAGGCGATAGGGTGGGGCGGGTATTTGTAGGTGGGGAGCGGGGGAGGAAGCGGGAGCCGGAAATTTTTCGGGGGATGAGCGCGTGGAGGGAGAGGCGTCGGATGGGAATGGACGGCGCGGATGATGCGGATACGGGGTGGCGATCCGCGTGATGAGTGGTGGTGGGTTCCTATTGGCTGGCGTTGGTCGTGGAGGATCCCCCGGCCCACAAGTCGGTGAGTGAAGGTGGTTTTTGGTTTGTTTCGAGGCCGCGCCAGCTTTGGCGGCTTTGGTTTGGTTTGGGCACTTTGGCGGTGAAAACGAAACGGCGAGGAGCCGGGGGCGAAGTAAAAAATTGAGAAAATTCCTCATTTGATACTTGGAAAAATAAGTCATTTCTTTCTTACCTCTCAAATTTCCTTCGTTCCCTATTTGATACTTACTTCAACTTTCGTTTCCTATATGACACTATAGTTAAATTCATGACCTAACGGTATTAAGTGGCTGTTAGGAAGACATTTTTGCTCCTAGACGCATGTTGGCGCCATACATGCATGCAGGGGTGGCTGGGCGCTGGCACCATACATCAGGGGGTGCATGCATGTAGGCTGGGCGCTGGCGCCATGCATGCAAGGGGTGCATGCGCATGCATGCAGAGGTGCGGATCTCTGGTGTTTTTTCTTTCCTCAATTTACATCTCTCTTTTTTGGGCGCAGGTTTTTTTATCTCAAATTTTTGCTGGTGGCTGGTTTGCAACATTTATACAACATTTTTTGCATGATTCGTAACATTTTTTTTCATGATTTGTAACACATGTATACAATATTTTTTCAACATTTACAAAACATGATGATGACACATGATATAGAAAGTTCACGGACTGACACCATATTAATTCAAATTCAGGAGTTCAAATTTACATGCAAGTTCACAGGAGTTCACATTCACACGCAAGTTCGCAGGAGTTCAAATTCGCATCCAAGATCATAGGAGTTCAAATTCACATCAAATTCACAGATACATGAGGATCACAGGTTTAGCCTTCTTTTGCTTCTTGTGCCCATTGCAGGGCTGTCAAGTGGCAGCATAGGAGTTGGAGTTTTCTTTTTAGTAGTCTTCATTTTCCTTTTGCTCTTTGCCTTGACTGGAGCAGCAGTAGGCAGAGGTTCATTTGAATCTGAAATTGACCTATGTATGCTAGAACTAGACTTTTACATATAACAGTAGCAACAAAATAGCAATAGTAGTATGACCAATTTTTAAAAATATGTGTATTGCCTTTTTGATGCTCCAGAACTAGATTTGCCCGTATTTGCCATTTTCTTGGATGTAATCTCCTCGCTTTTTGATGCTCCAATACTTGAAACGAGTTGGTTATCCTTACTGTTCGTATTTGAATCCAAATTTTGGCTAACATGACAAAAGTAAAGTGACAAAATAGTGAGCTAACATGGCAGGTTGTTTTGGAAAAAGTGACAAAATCATGAGCTTACCTTGGTGGAAAAGACATAGAAGTAGCTGGTGCTTCATTGTCCAAAGGCACAATAAATGACTCAGCTATTTTGGTTTTCTTTGCCTTCTTCTTAGGTGGTCCTCTGCATGATAAAGAAGGAAGTAGTTAGAATCTATATTTTGACAAAAGGAAAATGCAATGAAAAATAAAGTACTTAGTATGTATAGTACCTCGCAGCCATCATAGCAGCAATGTCCTCTGGATTACCTTTCTTGCAGTTGTGCCAATGATGCCCATAGCCTGTACAAATAGGGCACTAGTGTTGTCCTTTTTTCCTCTTATTCTCACTACAGCCTTTGTACCTCTCAGTTTTTGGCCTACCAGCAGTTGCTTTCAATAGAGGTGGATGCATGAAAAATCCATGTGTTGATTTAGGCCACTGGCGTTTGTCAGTCATAGCAGGGATTAAGTGTTGATATGCTGCCCTAAACTTATCAATAGAGTAATACATGTCTACATACTTCTCTAGAGGAGCATTGTGAAGCGATGTGATAAATGCTACTGCATGTTTGCAAGGAATTCCAGAAACTTGCCACTGTCTACATGAACATGTCTTATCTTGCAAGTTGACAACAAACCTAAAGCCAGTACCCCTCAATGTTGTAACTTCAGCAACTTCTTCTGAGCATTCAAGCACCTCCAAGTTTAATTCTCTACTCATTTCATTCAGCTTCTTAATTATGTAGGGTAGAATCAAGCCATCTGCTATTTTTCTACTTTGGTTCCACTTGATCATAAGCATTTGCCTTAATTTATCCATTAAGTCATCCAAGTTCAAGGACTTGTGGTGCTTAATCCAATTGTTGAAACACTCAGCCAAGTTGTTGGTTACATAATCAACCTTGAAAGTGGTTGAGAACTGACTCCTTGTCCATAGCCTAGTGTGCCACTTTCTAAGATAATTAGTAGCACTTGGCTTTGCTGCCTCCATTACAGCCCAATGTTTCTCAAACAAATATGGGTTCCATGAGTATGCTGTCGTCCAAAGGTGGTCATCAAAAACCTTGCCATGAAACTTTTTCTTAAAATTGGACACCAAGTGAAACATGCATTCCCTATGTTCTGTCTCTAGGAACACATCACCTACCCCTGACATCACTGCTTGACCAGCATCAGTGCATATGGTTAAACTCCTTGGTGATCCTATGGCCTCTCTAACTCTCTCCATGAACCATTTCCAATTATCATTTGTTTCAGAATCAAATACTCCAAAGCAAACTGGAAATAACCAATTGTAACCATCAATAGCTGAAGCACTAGCTAACTGCCCCTTAAACTTGCCTGTTAGGAAAGTGCTATCTATTGCTAAGTATGGCCTACAACCACTTATGAACCCATCAATGCATGGTTTCAAGGCAAAGAAAAAACTTTTAAATCTGATCTTCCCATTTATTGTGTGATGATCTATCACTACTAGGCTACCACGGCAAATGCTCTCAACTTGTGCCATAAACCTATATAAATTGTCAAAACTGTTATCCCAATCACCATAAATCTGCCTCAATGCTAGCTCTTTACCCTTCCACACCCTCTTGTAGTGAACACTCACCTTGTAGTGTTCTTTTAGCTTCTTTTTCAACACCATTGCAGTTAGTGATCCATCTTCAATGAGCCAGTCCTTAACTTTAGCACATACCCAATCCTTGGTGGCATTCTTGACCTTCTTCTTCCTCCTTGTACTAGAGCACTGATGAGCATAAGGGTTCTTCTTCACCTACAAAATATTAACATTACTATTTAGCTACCCCAACATAATAGAATAAATATTTAGGAAAAAAAATGAAATTATTTATACTGAAAATTACCACAACAGTGCACATATCATCTGTTGTAGAAGCATGTAGTCTCCATGGGCACTTATCTTCCTCCCACCTTGAACAATAGGCCCTAAACCTATATGGTGCACTCTTCTCTGTGTTATACTCAAATTCATGTCTGATTGCATGCTGAGATAATGCAATCTTAAACTCTGCCATACTAGGATATGTTGAGCCAACTACCATAGCAGGGTCTTCTTTATTATATTCCCTGTTTGGAATATGTTCTGCCTCATGTCCTACCAACTCTTGGTCATCCTCTAATTCAGTACCTGATTCAATCTCCAATTCATCTTCATCCTCATCCTTTTCCTCATCCTCACTCTCATCCTTGTTTATTGCTTATCATTTCATCGCAAAACAACACCATCAATCCTTTACTTGGACAACACATCTCAATTTGTCACTTGTTCCACTAAAAGTTGCACAAGGTATACTAGCAGTTCGTGCAATCTACCTGAAGCCTCCGCGCCCCACCTCCCTGGAGCCTCCGCGCCCCGCCGGGGGGAGCTCCCTGGAGCCTCCGCGCCCTCTAAATCCAGCGCGCCCCACCGGGGGGGCCTCCCCGAAGCCAGCGCGCCCCGCCCAGGGGCTCCTGTAGCATCCTCTGCGCCCCACCGGGGGGCTCCTGCCGCATCCGTCGAAGCCACCCCGCCCCGCCGGGGTGATCTCGCCGGAGCCGCCCCGCCCCGCCAGGGAGCTCCCACCGCATCCGCCGGAGTCGCCCCAC
The DNA here is from genome assembly GCF_005286985.2 of Setaria viridis. Lineage (NCBI taxonomy): Eukaryota > Viridiplantae > Streptophyta > Magnoliopsida > Poales > Poaceae > Setaria > Setaria viridis. The sequence continues at coordinate 26,580,163 of NC_048263.2, read as the reverse complement.
CCCGCTAGGGGGATACCGCCGCATCCGCCGGAGCCACCCCGCCTCGCTAGGGGGATCTCGCCGAAACCGACCCGTCCCGCCGAAGCCGTCCCGCCCCGCCCAGAGGATCCCGCCGGAACCGCCCCGCCCCACTGGGGGGATCCCACCATAGCCATCTCCCCCGGCCCCGGGGGGGGGGGGGGGGAGGGGGGCTCGCCGCAACCATCAACGCAGCCCGAGGGAGGCGCCGGCCGCCACCTCAATCTAGGAGAGTGAGAGACGCATAGGAAAGACCTGGGAGAGAGACACACGGGAGACTCTCCTGAGCGTGTTGCGTGCGCTGCCTTGGGGTAATTTGGATCCAAACGTTATTATCTGATAGCGGGGCCCACAATTACTAACGGGATAAGTAACAGAACAGATGGTAGTGTCAAATAGGGTACGGAAGTTGAAGTGAGTGTCAAATAGGGAATGAAGAAAATTTCAGGGCCAAGAATGGAATGACTCATTTTTCCAGTGTCAAATAAGGAATTTGCTCTAAAAAATACGCAGGCGGAAAGAAGTACTGCTACGTGGGCGGCTTGCGGAAATGGAAAAACGTTTTGTGTTTCGGCGCTGAATTATGATTTCGATTTCGAAAATATTGCTAATGGCGCGCGTAGCTTGTGGGATTACTGCGTAATGCTCCTGCCTCCAGATTTATGCAAAGTGGTGGGGTTTTTTTTTTAAGCATGACACAAATTTTGATCTTGACTTGCTGGGAAGCCTTGATTTGGACTGTGCTATAGTAGATCCTCTTTCCCCTTTCTTTTTCTCCTAACACATCGGGTCCACCTGCCAATGAGTAAGAGGTCCTTTCTTCTTCCCCCTCTCTCCCTTCTATCTCCCTTTAACTCCTACACCAGCGCTTGACGAGGCAGAGCTGCGAGGCGACCGCCGGCGGCACAGCCGCGCATAGCCTTATTGACGCTCATTATTGACACACTTTTACCCCTGTTTATCTTCAATAATGACATGAATTTGATAACTAAATTATTGATCATACCTAATGAGCCGGTCATTTTCACATGTGTATCATATTTTAAAGGATATTCTGTTTTTGCAGAAAATTGACCTAAAGGTACATTTTTTGATAAAGCCTGAAACAAGCAACGAAGTAAACGAAGACGAAGGCTAGCGGGCCTAGGAAGATGACTTAAGGACCTCCTCTCGAGCTTGTTTCTAGCAAGCAGTCCTCCAAGATGACTTAAGGGCTAAGTTTATGAAGATATGGCAATGATCAGTTCGGGATCAAAGAGGATCAAGCGGAGATTTGGAAAGTTATCAAAGATCAATCTCATCATGAAGCTATCGTCATGCTAGACCCACATGCAAGTGAAAAGAAGATTCTAGAATACCTGAGATGACTTGGGAATGAAGCAGGACACGAGGGGCCAAAGGAAAGGCCCAGACCGATCGGCCTGGACCCACCTAGGCTGATTATCCCAGGGGTTTCTTTTGCCCCCTTGCCTTCCAATTTTTGCCACATGCTCTCCAGACTATAAATACTCCAAAAATCCACCGAGCCCCATATCCAAAATGACATACTCGAAGTGAAGCAGCAGAGAAGCAGAAGGAGCTTGAGGGACACCTTTTTGGAGAACCGAGGGACATGCAGTTATCTAGGGATTAACATAGCTAAGCCTTGGTCGACGTGATCACCCTGCGAGGAAGATCCATGCCGGAGTTTTGGAGCTAGGAGTAATAAAGATCAAGGTAGGGTCCCGGTGGTGATCTTATGATGTACAATCATTCATGGTGAAGTAATAGATGTGTTCATATTCTTAGCGATCTAAGTATCTCCTTCTATAGTTTTATGCTTTTTCGGGTTTGCTTGCTTTTTGTTGACGGTTGTTAAGTACCAAATATGACCATCAATATACTCAAGAATAAAGGAGGATTGACATTTCTTACATGCATATTTGGTTTCGAATAATGTAGTTCCACTTGTCCTTAGAGAATATTTGGTTGCAGGTGAAATAGCATAAAAGGATGGAAAAAGCACACTCTATGGATCCAAGAAACACGTTTCTAACCAATGGGAGGTTGCCACGTGTGCATCCCATGGATTGAAGGGCCCACAAACTATCACAATCTGCTCAATCCACCGGAGAACACACACAACCTCCATTGGGACCCACCAATGTATGCCTTATGAAATTCAACCGGAGAACACAAACTACCCTTGCTATCATAGTATAGGCGTATATGCGCTTATGTATGCCTTGAGATCATGCTTCAGTACATACTCTATGTGCATATATACCTTGTATAACTTAGTTGATCTATGCTACGATATTGGTTCAATGACCATTTCTATGGCGGCTTCAGCCCTTGTCACAATAGCTCGGGTTAGCTGGAGTGTTGTTAACAATGCAAGCATGGTGCTTGGATTGCTTAGCTTCATTGGATATGAGTTTGCCCCACGGGCCGTAGAGGTAGGTCGCAGGTGGTGACAGCCTTGTTGGTCCTTTGTAATCCTCCACGTTCAGGTATGCTGTAAGAGTTTGTAAATTAGCAGTAACTTTATTAGGTGGAACTAGTATTGGTACTGCCTCCCCGTGTGTGCCTGGGTGCATAGGCCTGAGTTCTATACAATATGTATGTATGTTATGCTTGTATGATCTGTGCAGTATATAGGAAGTACATATGAACCTAGAGCTAACTCTTACTCCTTCTCCCTAACTTAGTTATATTGAGATGATTCCTGTGTGCGCCATACTACATATCTATCTATCTATCTTACCCCTGCCTTGAGTATTGTCTCTATCCATCTATGGTATACTCATATGCATAGTAAACTCTTTTGACCTACCCGCCTTCCTTTAGGAAATACGATACCCTTGGGAATACTCTTGGGTGAAATGCTACAATGGTATTGCGGATTTATTCATGATCGCTAAATATAGCAACAAGCATTTCTTGTGCCATTGTCGGGGAAGGCATTGGTTAAAAGTTTTTATTTTGTATATGTTTATATTCATAGTTGGTAGATCTTTACTCAAGCAGGCTAACCTTGATATGTCTTCTCTATCTTTGATGTGAAGACAGGTAGTGTATGACTGGTTTTGACTTACCGACAAATTTCACTGAGAATCTGGAGTCACTTGTGAGAAGGGTACGATCTCTTGTCGTTTCTACTCAGATTACTCTCTCGGCAGTCGACCTAGGTTCCTTTGCACCATCTACATCAAACACTATGGCCTAGAAGACTCTTTGTGAGTACTTCGCTCCCTCAGCCTCTCAGGTGCTGAAAGGTCCTGAGGTGGACACGGGGAACGCAAGCTTCGAGATCAAGATAGGTCTCATTACCATGGAGCAGATTAGCCCATTCTATGGGAAAGCCAACGAGGACGCTAGCGCCCATCTGCAGCAGTTCCTTGAGATCTACAACACCTTCACCATTAGAGGGGTGATTGAAGATGCTATTCATCTCCGACCGTTCCCAATTTCTCTTCTCAGGAGAGCGAAGCAATGGTTCTATGCGAGCCGTTCGGATATTAATACATGGGATAAATGCTCTGTGGCATTCCTCGCGAAGTTCTTCCCATTAGGCAAAACCAATACCCTTCGTGGGAGGATTTCAAGTTTCCAGCAAGCAGGTACAAAATCAATTCCCGAGGTGTGGGAAAGGCTTCAGGAGTACATCCTGGCCTGTCCTAACCACGGGATGGATAAATGGCTCATTATTCAGAATTTCTACAACGGGTTGACTCCGACAGCCCGAGGCCATATTGATGCTGCTGCTAGAGGAGCCTTCTTTTCGCTTACCATTGATGCTGCTACAACATTGATCGAGAAGATGGTCTCGAATCAAGGGTGGAGCGATGAACAACTCCAACCCCGATAGAGAGGTACGCATACTGTCAAGGAAGCGGACATGCTTACTGCTAAGATGGACCTCCTTATGAAAATATTGGATGTCTACACCAAAGAGAAAGCTACCATGTCCAACACCATTCAAGCTATGGATTCTCACATGACATGTGAGGTTTGTGAAAATACTGGACACTCAAAGAATAATTGCCCTGAGACTCAGGAGGATGTGTTGTACATGAACGGCAACAACAACGGATATCATCCACAAGGAGGCCAAGGGTGGAATCAACAACGCCCTTACCAAGGAGGTAATAACGATAATTTTTCAATCCAAACCAACCCTCCTTCAGAGATCTTGTTTTTGAGCTAGCTAAGATCACTAAAAAGTTAGCTGCCAACGAGAAAACCTTGGATAGCCTCCACATAAAATTTGATGGTCTTTCTTCTTCTTTCAAAAAACCAATCGAGTTTTAATATAATGCTAGAAACTTAGTTAGCTCAGTTGTTCACTGTTGCTGCTTCTGCTAAGATCGAGAAGATTCCAAGGCAACCCGAGTCTTCTCATGAAAATGTTAGTACAATAACCGCTAGATGGGGTAAGCCATCTCGGAGGCCATTTGTTGCTAACCATGCAGGAAAAGCCCATACACCAAGGAAAGAATCATGGGATGAACTAGTAGCTACAAGCAAAGAAGATCTGGGATACCCGATGATCAGTTATTTGATATGTGACTGTTACATTGAGCAGGCCCTTTGTGACCTTGGAGCAAGCGTTAGCATTATGCCCAAGGTAATGTTTGAAAGGTTGAACTATCCTACTCTTTCCGCTACCTTGATAAGGTTGCAGCTAGCCGACTCGATGATCTGATACCCCGAGCGATAGTAGAGAATCTTCCGGTGAAAATTCGAGGTTTCTACATCTCCATGGATTTCGTGGTCCTCTATATGGAAGGTGATTTGGGAATGCCGCTCATTCTTGGGCGACCATTCCTGAATGACGCCAAGGCAAGGATCCATGTTGGAGCTGGAGAAATCCGCTTCCGTATTGGGAGGAAGAACAATGCTGCCTGATCCATCAAGACGATGAGTGGCACGGGGAATGGATGGAGCCACAACCCCAATCCAAGAAGCCACTGACCGCACCGACAAAATCAAAGAAGACCAAGAAGGTGTGCGGAAGGTGGAACGAGCGTCTTCATGCACTTCTCCAGGATGGGACGTCGAGTAGTAAAACACGACGGATAAGAATCCCGCTTGTTGGAATCAAAATGGTGAGCCATTTGCTGAAAGGTAAAATTGGTAGTTATCTCATATTTCCCTTTCAAAATTTTGATTTTCCCATCATTTGATTTTTCTGAATGCACATTTGATTTTCCAACCCACATTTGCATGCTGAAATTTTTCTGGCCATTTTTCCCTTTTCGTAAAAAATTCTGAAAAGAATTTTTGAGCCAATATCTCTTTGAAAAATCTTTTGAGCATTTATGGAGCGAACTTTGGCTGAGGCACCTAGGCATGACGTCATGTAGCTGTTGGGAGCCTTTGACCCAAGGGGGCAGCTGGTGGAGCCTACCAGGGGTTGGCCGACCCCTGGGTTCGGCCGAACCAGGCGCAACAGCTCCTGGGTCTCACCTGCGCCAGCGACTAGTAGCCATTGAGCACGGTCGGGATCTGACTGTTTGTCCCCATTGCTCTATAAATAGAGGCCGAGTGGGGTGAGCTTCACCCATTCAACACATTTCATTCACTCTCTCCCTCTCTACTCTTTGCTCTTGAGTTTTCTTGGAAGTTTTGCTCAAAGTTGAATGCAAGCAATCTCTGTGTCTTGATTTCTTTGCTGCAAGATTGGCCAAGCATTGGAGGAGCAACTTCGGGTAAGAATTTCATTTAATTATGCTAACCCGTTCCAAGTTGCTCTTGTGTTTTTTTTTGTCTGTGGTGGCAAGCATGAAGCGGGTTGCCGGTGCATTCAGGAGGATGATGGGTTCAAGCTTGTCCCGTTCGTGAGCTAACACGAGCTCTCCGCACTCCTCCAAACCAACATTGAGGCCGACCTCGATGGACTATGAAGAAGAGCAAGAAGAGCAAGCTGAACCGCAAGCTGAAGCTATGGGGGTGGACGCAAGTGATGCCCCCTACCTCGACCTGCAAGGCGATCGAGAAAAGCAAGCCTACGCCATCCTCAAGGACCGGGCCTTCGGTCACACCAAGGCCTATGAACCGGAACTTCTGGAAAAGATTGGTATGGATATCGACTTTGCCTCTGTTTGGTCTGCTATTGGGTTGGATGAGTTTTTGCTGGTTGAGGAGCTTGGTTCTCGGCCCCTCACCATCCAGTTTCTTTGCGCTCTTCGAGAGGTGATGGATGGTGTTTCTTTCTGACTCTTTGGGATGAAATACCATTTTACTTGGAAAGAACTTAGCCGCCCCCTTGGTTTTACTCCTTGTTGCGCTATTTCTCTTCACAAAGCTTGCCGCGGTTTTTCTCAACATGGTTTTTGGGGAGAAATCTCCAATTAGATTGTCCATGGCAAATTTGCACCTCGGTGCAATGAGATTCAGAATCCGACTCTTCAATTGATGCACAAGTGGTTGGCCATCACTCTCTTTCCAAGAGAGGATGTTAGGCCTGTGCGCAACGATGAGTTGATAATTTTATATGCCATGGTCATGAAGATCAAGCTCTCCCCCGTCAAGGCAATGGTTCGGCAATGGCTTGGGAATTTTAGGATGACAGGTTATATTGAGTGCACTTCTTTGCTCACTCGCGTCGCATCGAGGATCGGGACTCTAGATGGGAATGCCATTCCTTTCATTGAGACGCCTCATCCTCACATCGGCAAAGTGTATTTGGTTTATGGCCACACACTCAAGAAGGGCCCGGATGATTCTTTGGTTTTTTTCTTTCTCGGCTATACAAATGAGATCCCATTACGTAACCTGGAGCTTCGTTTGTATAATTGCTGGTCGCTGACTATGCCTCTTGAGCCACAAGAGGAAGCTCGTAGGAGCAATATTTTTGGTGCCAGGATGACTAGGAGTATGTCGAGGAGTGCAGCCATGTAGCAGCCACTACCACCACAGCCACAGCCATAGCCTCCCGTACCTACAGTGCCGGTAGGATGGGCTCAGACTGGGTACATTCCTGGGGTTACACCTGGCAATATATAGGAAGTACATATGAACCTAGAGATAACTGTTAGTCCTTCTCCCTAGCTTAGTTATCTTGAGATGATTCCTGTGTGTATCACACTACATATCTATCTTACCCCTACCTTGAGTATTGTCTGTATCCATCTATGGTATACTCATATGCATGGTAAACTCTTTTGACCTACCCACATTCCTTTGGGAAATATGATACCCTTGGGAATACGCTTGGGTGAAATGCTGCAATGGTATACGCTTGCGAATTTATTCATGATCATTAAATATACCAACACTTTTCAATTTATAAATAGATGATGGATTACTTAGGGTGTTCTTGTGATCGTGGTGACCAGATTTGCATGCTTGATCTACCGATGAGTATAACATGTTCTTTTCATCGTGCCCTTAACCTGCTTGCGCTAATAGAGGTGATCGTAATAGGATCTTTCTTGTGTAAGGTGGGGGGTTTCGGGAGCCGGATAGGAGGTGTAGATTTAAAGATGCTTTTTACTAGGATCATATCTGTGTTACTTTGCTATCCATGCTTAGAATTACAATATATGCATAGTTTAGGTTGCTCTAGATTAATAGCATATGCTCTATCTGTTATCTGTTTGTTCATGCTTAGCAGATTGGATATGAATCACTCATCAACACTAAGTTCGTACTAACATTGCTAGTTGAAATAGATTTTTGTGCTATAAATTCAACGTATTGATAAACCTTGGGAGAGTACTATGAGGGAAGAGATACAACTGATCTGTGCGCTTGCGGTTCACAAATTGGCATGCTAACTACCGTCAACAAGCCGGCTGGCTCGGGCGGTGACCTTCAGCGGCACAACCATGCATGGTCCCGGACGCTGGACCGTGACATGCGGCGGCCTTCAGTGGCGCTGTTGGGAAAGGCCGCGATGGGTGATGGCCTTTGGCCGGTGGCAGGTCGGGCAGGGGTGGGCGGCGTCCTCCAGTGGCGCGCCCATGTGGCGTCGGGATGACGGCATGCGGCAGAGGGTGGTTGGCGGCGAAGGACATCGCCAGGCCAACGACACGGGGCAGAGGAGGCCGAGGTTGGACAACATCGCTAGGCTGGCAGCGCGAGGTAGAGGAGGCCGGTGGCGGATGAAATCACCAGGCCGGCGCCTCAGGGTAGAGGAGGTCCGCGTGACGGATTGGGCGGCCAGGGAATTCCGTGACTTGTGAATCGTGCGGATGGAGAGGCAAGCAAAGAAAGGGAGAAGGAAAAGGAGATTGATGAATCCCCTTTGTAAAGGAAGAGGGAGGGGAAGAAAGGGGATTGATAAAAAATAAAAGGGAAAGGGGAATGGAAAGGAGATTTGCTGGAGCTGTTTTTTCTCCCATGAATCCCGTTTATAGCTGAAAAGAGGAAAGGGAAAAGGGAATCTAGTGGAGATGCTCTCAGTGTGCTTCCTACATTCAAAATGAGAATGAAAATATATCTTACTCATTTTAAAAACAAAATATATCCTACTCATTCTACTTTCATGTATTATATGTTTGTATGTGCTTTACATTTGCCATGTGAAAAACATTATATCAAAAAACATTTTTGAAGTATTACAATAGTATTGCATATAGATAGTTATATTGCCCAAAGATTTTGAGCTCTACGGGATCATCTGGCTGTTTGGCCAGCCATATGGTGCCGCGTGTGATTATCGTGCAAGGAAAAAAATGGAGGCTAGCGTCGACAAGTAGGCACGCGACAGGTTTTAGCAGGACTCATTCGTCAACGTGTTGTATGAGGGAGGCCCATGTGTCTGCCTCACGTTCACTTCCACATGTAACCGAGCGTGTTGTCCTATCCTTGCCTTGCAAACAAATCAACCGCGTCTCACCCTGCTCTGCTTCCTCCTCCCCTGTTCCACCTCCACGTGTATCCCAGCGTGGCATCCTTGCCTCGCAGATAAATCGACCGCACCTCGCCTCCTTCGCTTCCTTCTCCCCCTTCGATTAAGTAGCCTTCGCAAGCCGGCTTTCCTACCCAGCTGGCTGGCCAGACCTCCAAGAAGGCCAACAAAATAGAGACGGCAGCCTACGTGCTTAGGATGAGGCGGTGGATTCATTGACAATGAGGGACGCGACAACTCTTGCCGTCAACATTGATCCCCTCCCTCCTCTCCCCCAACCAACGGACGCGCCATGGTCTTAGCAAGAGTCTAGGCAGCACCCTCTCTCGTCGTGCTTGCTTGCCGCTCTCTGCTCCACGAGTTCACCAGAGGTCATGTCCCAGCATGCCATGGACCTTATCTTAGTTGGGCCATGGGCTGTATACGGTCATGGGCCATGGACCCACTATCACTGTATTATCTCAGTTGCAGTGGGGTAATGTCATGTCCCAGCATTTCAGTGCGGTGAAAAGTGGTACGGATATTATCCGTTCGTTCGTCCGACCAAAGGGTTTTAGGCACTGAAATGGATCGTATCCAAATTCGGACATTCAATATCCGTACCGTATCCGACTCTGAATACTCAAAATTGGATATTTAATATTCTGGATATTTAATATGTGAATAGGATGAATATCATTATTCAACACATCTTGATACTATTCGTATCCATATTCGATCCGAGGAAAAAATAACTATATACATTCGTATCCATATACTTCTGTTCGTATCCGATCCGTTTTCATCCCTGTTCATTGGTATACGGGCGCGGCGTAACGCGCCATTCGTAGTTTAGATTATATATGCATCTTTGCAAGTTCCATCCATGTACATGCCGCTAGAGCCCATATGCATGTCCGGGTTCCAACCATGTACAGTACATCTCTAATTTCCACATGGTAATTAGAACCAATGCCTCTAGATACATCCCATCAAGTCATCTACCATGGCTTCAGTCGTGTTATCTACTACCCCCTCCATCCCAAATTATAGGTTTGTTTTGGTTTTTCTACATTCATAGGTGTCTAGATGCATACAAACACCTATGTCTCAAATTTGTATGCATGTCTAGATACATACAAATACCTATGAATATAGAAAAGCCAAAACGACCTATAATTTGAAATAGAGGGAGTAGTTGCTTAACGAAACCAATAAGCATAAGGCAGCAGCAATGTATCAAGACCAACTGGTCTATACTCTACATGAGTGGACCCAAAAACACTAGTCCACAACTATTGAAAAATTCACAATGTGTCACAAGTGGGCCCATTTGTACAGTAAAAATTCCTATCTCTCTCCAATGGTCAGCCCTTTCCTCTTTCCTCGCAGGCCCCGTTGACCTCCATCGTGATTCCGCTATCAAATCACCGCCGCCCTCCACATCGCTAGCTCGCCCGCATGCGCTCTACCACAGATCGAGCCCGTACTCACCCGAACGACCTCTCCTATAGCTGGATTGATTTCCTTTTCGGCAAAATCGAGCTCCATGGCCCCTATTCCCATTTCTTTCTTTCCCTATCCCCTTCTTTCTCGCTTGCGCCGCTGCATTGCTCGTCCTCCTCATCAGCGAGATCTAACAACTACAACCCTGATCTGCGCAGCACGTGAATAAAAATGGAGGCACTGCGGTCAAGGGCACACAACTTTTGGTGATGGCCAGGAACGGCAGTAGCGCCCCGGCGAGCAGGCCAGAGCATGGCAGAGTTGGTCAGCTGATGGTGTGGGTCCCAATGGGGCAGCACGGGAGGCGGCACGCTGATGATGTTGGGCGGTGCAGCGAGCTTGGATGGGTGCAAGGAGGCTGTGACATCAATCCGGGCAACCACCGCAGTTCAACTGCCCTAAGGTTCCATCAAGTACAGGAGAGAGAAATATTACTTTGTTCCATATAGGGGGTCTTAGTGCTATGGCTACCTTTAGCTATTTCATCTCTTACCGCCATGCTCCATAGTGGTGAGCTAGTCCATATACCCCTATAAAGACCACTTTTGTTCCCCATTGTGGCCGTCCTTAAGGAAGGCGCGCATCCTTGCCATCATCTGTGGTGCGTGGATTGAAGCTCACCAGTGTGTTTTAGAGCACCTCCAGCATACTCATTCCTTTTCCCTTTTATCTATCTCCCATGACACATAGGGCTCACATGTAAGTGGTTTTTATTTTTCCCTTCTTCCGCTCTTCATCTTCTCTGGTCAAAGCACTACAAAAAAGGGGAGTTTGTCAAAGTGGCTAGGTGGTCCGACCCGGTGCAACCATGGAACTGGTGCGATGGATTAGGGCTGAGAGCCTGAGAGCACCGGCGAAATGGTCACTAAAATGGAGGCAGGCCACCATCGATGTTGGATCGGATGGGATGGCGGCTCCGTGTGGTGGTCAACAAAGCGGTAGCCGCAAACCATGCATGGAGTGGAGGCGCGGGCTAGGCCATGTTCTGCTAGACATCTTTAGGCAATCAGGGCGGACACACATGGCCGAGATGGTGTTGGTCAGGCTGGTGGCACTATCCAGCACCTTGGTCGCCCGAGGCTTCAAGCGGCACTTGCTCAAGGGGGAAGGGCAAGGAGAGCCGCCCACAAGCAACGCTCGGCTAGGGCGAGTTAGGTTCGGCCGAGCACGATGGCGCAAGAAGGTGAAAAATGAGAAACAGAAAGGAAAAAGGAGAGGAGAAATCCGCCTTCTAAAGAGAATAAGGGTAAAGGGAATTTAGAAAGAAAATAAATGAAAAGGGAATTTGCTGGAACACACCTTTTCACATTGATCCCTAAACCCTTTGTGCTAGGATATAGGAAAAGAGGATTGGTTTTATCAATCTACCGGTGATGCTCTTAGACCCCATTAGTCCAGATAGATCGTAAGAAGGATGGCAAGGATGTTAGGTGCCAAATATGGTACATGAAAAATGGTTAGCTACAGAACGATGTGTCCTACGCTTAGGTGTTGTCGTCCAGGATCAAAGATGTTGTGGCGTAGGTTGCAGCCTGTTGACGCTTTTCTTGGTCAACACACCAAATGCGCTAGATTGCACAGTCGTTGAAACTCTCCTCACGTGGCTCCTACCCTTGGCCGGTCAGACCGGTCAGGGATGCCGGTCATATCGGTTTGCACAGGGGCGACGTGAAAACATACAATCACCACCCCGGGAGGGACCCCGTTAGGGATGGTGCACCTAGGGTTGCTCTGAGATCGGTAGGCCACTCAGAACATCCTCAACCACTATCAAGACGAAGGAGGAAAGCAAAGGGGGTGAAAAAGATTAGGGTGTAGAAATAAAAGTAAAAAAATAAATGTTTTGATGGAGTGGGTATTAGCCTCGATCGGTCGCGGCCCTTTATATTTATAGGGTGGGGAGGTCTTGCCCCGCAAGGAAATCTTGTTACAAATCTTAATCTACTAGGACTCGTCAATTCTACTCGGATTAGGGTTGGACCCATAAGACTGGTTGAGCCCACCGGTCAGACCGGTTGGCCTTGCCAGACCAGCTACAGGACTCAAGACCGTTCAGACCGCTTGGAGGTACCGGTCTGACCGGTTGGTCCCAGCCTAATCGGCTTGCTGCCAATTTTGGGCTCCAACACATGCCCCCCTATTTTTGGGTAAAGCATTGCGTACCAGAAAACAAAAACAAGCCTAAGGGAGATGTTTTCTATAGAATCCACCGGCCATTCATTCTAAGGGTGATATTTGAAGATACTGGCCATGTTACATCAAGCATCTTGCCATACACTTGGATAGTACTTCTTCAAGTACCTCCCATTGAGAGCTCTAGGCAACTGCTGTCCCTGTAAAGTATCTACCATATATGAATTCCCAAAAAGCACCTTCACAATCTTGTATGGCCCTTCCCAACTTGGAGACCACTTGCCAAACTTGTTACTTTTGGTCCCTATAGCTAGAATTGTCGTCCAAACTAGATCATTAACTTGAAAAGATTTAGCTTTTACCTTCTTGTTATATGCTCTTACAACTCAAACTTTGTCCTTCTCAATCTCCTTTAAAGCCTCCAATCGCTTGTCGGTTACCTCATCAATATTATCCATCATCAAAGCATGATAAGTATCAACGTCAAGATTATTTTGTCTAGTCAACCTATATGCACCTAGATTCACCTCAATGGGTAAAATGGCTTCTTGACCATAGACAAGCTCAAAAGGAGTAACTTTGGTAGCACCATGTCTAGAAATGAGCCCATAAAGCTTCGGACAATACCTCATGCCATCTTCTAGGATTCTCTTCTATCTTCTTCTTTATGAGCTTAATCAAAATCTTGTGCTAGACTCGGTTTGACCATTAGCTTGAGCATAATATGGAGATGAATTGAGCAATTTAATATCATAGGATACAACAAATTCACACACCTCTTTAGATATGAACGAAGTCCCTTGATCCGTAGTTAAAGTTTGTGGAATGCCAAATCTATGCACAATATTCTCCCTAATAAACTCAATTACCTCTCGATGTGTCATATATTCTTAAGGGGAATTGTTTCGGTCTACTTGGTGAAATAATCAGTAGCTACAATCACAAAACAATGTCCTTTTGATAAAGGAGGATGAATTTTACCAACAAAGTCCAATCCCCATCCTCGAAAAAGACCATGGCTTAACAATAGGATGCATCAATGCAGCAGGCACCATCTAAACATCCTCAAACTTTTGACACTCTTCACATCCTTTGTAGTAGCAAAAACAATCGGCTATTATATTAGGCCAATAAAAGCAAGCCCGCCTAAGAAGCCACTTCATCTTAGGAGCTGACTGATGTGTACCACAAATTCCTTCATGAACCTCTCCCATAGCCACTCTGGCCTGATTAGAATCCAAGCACTTCAAAAGCAAATCCTCAGCGATCAGATGATATAACTCACCATCAACCAAAGTGAACTTGAAAGCCCATCATCGGACTTTTCGGTCAACTGAGCACCTAGGATTCTATAAATAATCAATAAGAGGTTTCCTCCAATTGTCCACTTCATCCTCAATGGTTTTAGGACATTCAATGGCCGAAGTAGGACTTTCAGCAGACAGGCCGGTCAGACTAGTCGCCTAGGCGATTAGACCGGTTACACCAGTCAGACTGGTTGGAGGGAGCGGTTGGATCGGCTCCTGCAGGGCATTACCATTGGCTTCATAAAATGTTAGCTTTCTTTCACAAAAATTTCTTTTCTAAACATTATAGCCAGACACTTGTTGTGCTAGAGCATTAGCCCTCGGATTCTGTTCTCTTAGTACATGATAAATAACAAATTCATCCAAGCAAGATATGATATCTAAGCATTTATCAAGATAAGCATTTAAAAACCCATCTAAGCATTGGCATACCTTACAAACATGTTGTACCACCAATAGAGAATCGCCATAAGCTTCTACATGTTTTACTCCCATGTTATACAAAATTTCTAACCCAAACCAGAAAGCTTCATATTCGGTTTGGTTATTAGTACACTTATAATCCAACCAGTTAAGAGCTTCAAAGACAACACTGTTTCGTGATATAAGAATAACACCAACACCGTAGCCACTTTTGCAAACCGATCCATCAAAGTGCAATTTCCATGGGGTAAAAGTAACATAACCGACATTTAAATCAAGTTGCTCATTAATTCTATGCTCAACAATAAAATCAGCTACAATTTGGCCTTTCATGGATAGGTTCACAAACCAAATCATATTCAATGAGAGCATAATCCCATTTACCAATTCTACCACTTATAATTGGCCTATGCAACATGTATTTAATTATGTCGGTTTGGCATGCTACTCTGCAAGTATTTGATAATAAATAATGCCTCAACTTGGTACAAGCATAATATAATGATAAGCACAACCTCTCAATAAACATGTACCTTGTCTCGGCGTCCAACAGCTTCTACTCATATATGTAACAATATGCTCCTTGCTTTCATTTTCTTGAATCAAAACAACCCCAATAACACCTTTTTCAGCTGGCACATATAATCTGAAAGAAACCCCACTCTTTGGTGTTTAAAGAACGGGCAGCGAAGACAAATAGTGTTTGATCTCCTCAAAGGCCTCTTACTGTTTTGCCCCCCCAAGTGAATTCAGCTTCATTTTTCAATCGAAGAATAGGAGAAAAAAAATTCACCTTCCTAGACAAGTTACAAATGAACCTTCTCAAATAATTCACCTTGTGCAAGAACTTCTGCAGCTCTCTCTTGCAGGTAGAAGCTTGTACTTTTCTAATAGAGTCAATTTTCTTAGGATTTATCTCTACACCGTTCTCATGCACAATGAAGCCTAAAAACTTCCCAGCCAATACACCAAAAGCACAGTTGAGTGGATTCATCTTTAAGGCATATCGACGCACTTTCTCAAAAGCGAGTCTTAAATCAGTTAAATGGGGTTCTAAACCAGCCGATTTGACAACAACATCATCAATATAAACTTCTAATATTACACCAAGGAAGTCATGAAAGATTAAATTTATAGCTCTTTGATAAGTAGCACTAGCATCCTTTAAACCAAAAGTCATGACTACCCACTTGAATAAACCAACAAATCCTGGATGTACAAAGGCTATTTTGGAAATATCCTCTTCAGCCATAAAGATTTGATTATATCCAGCATTACCATCAAGAAATCCAATAACTCTATGTCCAGAAGAAGCATTAATAAGTATATCGGCTATAGGCATAGGATATTCATCTTTAGGAGTAGCTCTATTAAGATCTCTAAAATCAATGCAAACTCTGAGCTTACCCATACCTTTCTTCTCAACAGGCACAATATTGGAAATCCAATCAGCATATCGACAAGGCCTAATAAACTTAGCATCTAGCAATCGATTAATCTCTTCTTTAACTCGGTCATATATGATGGGATTAAATCGCCTAGCAGGTTGTTTATGAGGCCTAAAACCAGGTTTGATTGGTAGCCGATGCTCAACTAACTCGTGGCTTAAACCAGGCATCTCATGATAATTCCAAGTAAAACAATGGACATACTCTTTTAATAACTTAATTAATTCAGCCCTAAATGCAGGCTCAAGATTCTTGTTTACAAATGTCGGCCTAGGTACAGTACCATCACCAATATCTACCTCCTCTAAAGGATTAGTCGACGTAAACCCTTATCCCAATTTACTCATATAATCAAAGTTTTCAATGGCTTCACACGTGTCATTCTTATGCGCCCGATAGTGTTCAAGTCTCTGCTGCAACCACTCTAGATTTTTATCTATTAAATCACATGAGGTGGTTTAGCCGATTTTCGACTGGCTTTAGGAAAACAGGGACAAAGCCATCTTTAGTACAACTGATGAGCTCATAATCAGAAAGGTCTAAACTAGATAAACATCTAACATTATCATGTATGCCTATGGTGGAACTATCAGCTACAACAACACAAGCCGATGTATCACCATGCAAACCTCTACTTCATCGCATACCCATTGAATTAAAAATTGATGCAAGGTAGAAGGAATGCACTGATTTGCATGTATCCAATCACGACCCAAAATCAAGCTAAAGTTACCTTGCGTCTCGACGATGAAGAAAGCGATAGCCAATGTCTTGCTCCCAACGGTGAGCTCCATAGAGACAACGCCTATAGCTCCCATAGGCTTGCCTCCTCCCACACCGCTGACGGTCATGTTGGCCTTGATCAGCTCCTCATTTGAACCACCCAATTTCTTGAACAAAGAATAGGGCATCAAGGTGACAATTGCCCCTCCATCAACTAGTATCCAAAAAATTAGTTTCCCATTGATGTGCCCCTTCATATACAATGCTTTTAGATGATTATCAATAGCTTTAGGATTCTAGAATATAGCTTCCTTGGGTCCAAAATTAAGATGTGCCAAATCATCTTCTGGAATAACATAGCCTTCCAGAGACATATGCACCACATTAATATCAAGGCTCATGCGCTCAGGTGAAGAACTGTAATCACCAAGTTGCTCATCGTCTTCTGTTTTAGGAACCGATGTCAACTCTTTGTCACAAGGTACTGGAGTAGAAGAAGCAAAATCGGGCGGCATCTTTGGCTCGACTGGTTGTACCGGTTCCACGACCAGTTTGACCGGTTTAGAAACCGGCTTAGTCATCTCAACCGGTCTGACTGGTGCCTCTGCTGGTCTAACCGGTGCAGGTGCTAGCTGAGCATCTACCTTGACCTTCCACTCCTTCTACGGGACCATCGGTCTGTACTTGTTGAAGGTCTCATCCCTCTGTTTCTCCAGCTCTTGCTCTTTTCTCTCCTGAAAAAACGTAACCTTTGGACCTTCCTCCTTCGAGTGCGAGTCAAGCCCGGAGTATACCACCTTGGTAAAAAGTATTTGGAGCTAGAGCTGTTGCTGCTGGCTTCATGATCATTAGCATCAGTGATCCTCTGGACAGATGTCTTAGCCTTATTGTCTATTGCAATCATCCTTTTGGCATCATCCTCAATAGGGACCTTCATGCACCCAATCTGGATTATATCCTTACTTGTAGTCCTCTCTGGGTCAATATCCATCTTCTGCACCTCCTCCTCTTTCTTCTTGGGATGATACGCTTGCCTTGGAGGAAATAGCCTGGGTGCCTGGGTAGGCCGGTCAGACCGGTTGAGCCTGATGGCTCGAACCTGATTAGCGAAGCACCAAACGATCATGCACAGGGTGTGATATCCTTTCTAGAGCTGGTCTCTTTGATTCTCCCTATCCAGGATGGAAGGGTTACTGCTGCACCGATCGATAAGGTACCCACATCACACCATTATCATCCCACATCGGGCATGGTGGATTTGACGTTGGAGGAGCCCATGATGTGGTAGAGTACTGCTTCCGTTGGAAATATCCATCCCTCTGCCTTGTAGCTGCTCTTGGAGGCAAAATCGGCCCCTCTTGGCGCATGGGTGACTTCATTCTTTTTTTAGTGATCGATCACTTGTAATGGCCTTTTGGTTGGATTACTTGGCCAAAAGTTTGTCAAATGTGATTTTCTCCTTTGCATCACTCCCTTGGTCTTTTGCCAAGTTAAGCTTCCAGGTTCCAATCTCCGGACACTTCGGTTTCAGCATTCGGGGGCAGCCCTAGGCCGAACGGGTATGAACGGCTGCCTGAACCGGTCTGACCGGTTTGTCCTACGCAGCAGGCTCAAACAGTCTTTAACCAGTCAGCAAGGTCGACCCTTGCTCCCCCCCGTGTGCAGAAGCTCTCACGGTAATCTTGAATGACTCTCTGCTATTTAGGAGTCTTCTCATAAGCCACCTTTCATGTCAACTCTTTGCCCCTAAATCGAGCTGATCCTCACCAACCACCACATTTTTGCCTTTGGTTGCTTCAGCTTGATGCGGCCGAACTAGTACCTTGGGCTACTGCAGATCCATGGTGTTGACAGGGAAAGTTTTCTTATCCACTTGCATCTCATGAAAAGCCAATCGTCCTTCATTTATGGTCGATTGAACCTGTCGATGGAACACATTGCAATCATTGGTAGCATGTAAGAAAGAATTATGAAACTTGCAATAGGCATGCTGTTTCAATTCTTCAAGTGGAGGTATAGCATGAGATATATTAAGGTTTCCAATTTTAAACAATTCATGAAATATGCGATCACATTTGGAAACATCAAAAGTAAATTTTACTTCTTCTTGCCGACCCTTACGAGCCAGCTTAAGAGATGAACAAGAATAAGTTTTAGCCTTAATTAGAAGGCCACACAAATTCAGCAACATATACACCATTATCATCATCATTCGAACTATCAGAATCATATTCGATAGCATGCATATTAGACCGATGAGATTTAAAATTTTCCTTTTCTTTTTTCATTCGGTTTTCTTGTATTAAAGCTCTCACTTGTACTTGTGCAATTGAAAGAAATCCATAACCATCTATCTTATCCCTAATTGATGATCTTAAGGCCTTAAAAGCAATATCAGCAAGATCCAAATCAGAAATTGACAAATTAAAGCAACGGTTTTTGGTTTCTTTGAATTGTTTTATATAATCAGATTCAAATTCATGTCTACCTCGCCTAACCGATGTTAAATCTATCAACTTTAATTAAAATCTCCCACTATAAAAGTGATCATGAAATTTCTATTCTAATTGATCCCAAGAGTCAATAGAACCAGAAGCTAAGGAAGAAAACCAAGCAAAAGCAGTTCCAGTCAAAGATAAAGCAAACGATCGCATTTTCAAAATATTATAGGAACCCGCCTCACCTAGTTGAGTAGTAAAATGAATAATATGTTTCTAGGTGGTTCGGTTATCTTCACCATTAAATTTAATAAAATTAGGCATACGCCAACCAACAAGAAAGGGAACATTATCAAACTCAGCATTATATGGCTTTTGGTACAACTTAGAATTGCCAATCAACACCACACTTATTTCTCATCACATTAGCCAAATCTTCTTTAAATTTAGCAAATTCATTCCAATTAGAATTATTTGGTTATTGTGGCGTTGTAGCTACTGTATTCATCTTATTCAAATGGGGCATGCTATTAGCTAGAGAAAGCCTATAAGCCTCAAAAACATCATCGGATATGACATTAGGTGATGACGGTGTATGCACTATTGTATTGTATAAGGGTCCTATTAGTACGGCTAGGAGCAGCCGAACTAGGCACAACAACAAGCGGCATAGGCTGCTCGGGCACAACTGCCAATGCATTGGTCAGACCGATCTGACCGGTTGCCTGGACTAGTCTAACCACTCTAGCCATGTTCGACTTTGGTGGTTGAACTGGTGGCGTCTGGCCTGGGAAAAAGTTGAGCGGCATGCCATACAATGGATTTTCAGACTAACCCTTGGCGTTGCCAACGAGCTAGGATGCACTATCCCACATGGATCAATTTGAGGAGCACTGCTACTTGTAACATTATTAGTAGATGAAATAGATTTCCCTTTTTCTATGTCATCTAGTCATTCTAAACGTGCAATGTAAGAAGTAAGAAGCTCATCACTACCCAAGACGTGTTGATTAAATTTACTATTAAGTAGAGATGAGGTAGTGGTGATTTGCTTACAGTGTCAATTATCTCAACCTTGTTGTCGTTTATCTTGAACGAGGGCATCACAAAATCTTGCACTCTTGTCACCGTGCCCTGGTGGTCCTTCTAGAAGCCCATCAAGAATTGCGTCTTGAAGTACTCCTCCGTCGCCAAATACTTCTGGCGCTCTTCTTCACTAAGACCTTTAATGGAGGCCGTGATGATCTTGTCCTTGTTGATTTCCATGGTAGATCCCATCTGGCTAGGGTTTGATAGAACACTTGTAGAAATCAGATCTTTCTTCCCCAGCGGGCTCGCCAAAAATGTGTTGATGCTTTTCTTGGTCAACGAATGCGCTAGATCACACAGTCGTCAAAACTCTCCTCACGTGGCTCCTGCCCTTGGCTAGTTAGCCTGGTCAGGGAAGCCAATTAGACCGGTTTGCACATGGTCGACATGAAAACCTACGATCACCACCCCGGGAGGGACCCCGTCAGGGATGGTGCACCTAGGGTTGCTCTGAGATCAGCAGACCACTCAGAACGTCCTCAACTACCATAGAGACGAAGGAGGAAAGCAAAAGGGATTGGAAAATATTAGGGTTTGGAAATAAAAGCAAAGGTAAATGTTTTGGTTGATTGTGTGTTAGCCTCAATCGGTCGCGCCCTTTATATTTATAGGGTGGAAAGGTCTTGCCCCACAAGGAAATCCTGTTACAAATCTTAATCTACTAGGACTGCATGTGTTGCCTCTGCATGCTTTGTCAGCATGCGGGTTGCCCAAGCCACTAAAAAAAGGGTGACATATCCATCTTAGAGTACATGAACAGTTCATATGCACACTCTATGAGATGAAGATGGTGTTTTCTAGAGAACTCATCGAGGATGAAGAATTATTCGAGGATGAAGAATTATTCTACGTACTCATCGTAATGACCCAACCTAGAAAACGGCTCATGACCACTCTGCGCGCTGAGTGGACCACATCTACATTGCAACATGCTTACGCTTCCATCCCTGCTTCACGTAAAAGGGTTAAACCAAGTTTGCAATACCTCCTAAAGTTGACTATTTAAATTAGCTCATTCCACTCTCCACTTCCAATTTAGAAGTAAAGTCCTAGAGCTACATGATGTCGGTGTATTAGACCTGCAACCCGCCTAGAGGGTACCCTAGGTGGTCTTTTATGCGGTGGGTGTCGTCGAGAATCAAGGAGTCGATGGTGACGCAAGGAACACAATTTAGACAGGTGCTGACCGCTAGATCGCGTAATACCCTACGTCCTGTGTGTTGTTTTGTATTGAACTTGGATCGAGTTGTCTTGGAGGGGATCCCTGCCCGCCCTTATATAGTCGGGGGAGCAGGGTTACTGGACGGATTGTGTATGAGTCCTAGTCGAGTACGTTACAGAGTCCTACTCTAACTCGGTAGAGTAGTTTCCTTCCGACCCGACTAATCTTTGGAGAATTCATGAAGCCTACGCCTCCTACACTGTAAAGTAGTCTTCATGTCCCAGTATGTTTCGAGTACCTTGAGTGGGTCCGTATAAATCTTTTTCCTAGGTCCAAAAGTGCCTAGCGGACACATGCTACATGCATTGTACTCCAAATTGTCAGTCCACTAGCTGGTTCAACTGATCCATGGACTGGATGTTACGCACATCATCTGCCTCAGCTATGACTTCAAGTCTACGATCCAATTGACTCGGCTCTTGTTGCGATAGTGGAACTGATCGCCTTGTTTGCAACATGCTTAGACAATTATTCTATTTTAAAAATACTATGACTTTTCTTCATCGCAAAAGGCTGCTTTCCTAGTAATGGATTTTGGACTTCTTTGTTACTCCCTTCAATCTTCAATCCAAAATGTAAGGTATTTTAATTTTATCAAATTAATCTTTTTAACTTTAAATAATTTATCAAAAAGAATATACCAATATTGATAGCATCATGTGAGTTTCATCAGATAAACCATAAAATATGTCTTGATAATTTTATGGATTTGATATTACAATATCAATATGTGTTTCTTTAACTTAACAAGTTAGAGAAGTTTTTAACTTAAAATAAAACTAAGACATTATATATTTTGGAACAAAGAGAGTAATATTTTTGTGCCAACCTGTTTCTTTACGTACTGACATCAAAATCATGTGGTACTTTCTAGTTCCCCTCCTTTTTAGAACAATCTTTCTGTTTCTCTCCGCGTTGAAGCTCCAATTTAACTTGTGTCTCTACTCTAGCAAATTTTCAGTTCATTTTTACACGGGAAACTCGACTACTTTGGTAACATGCTTCATCTGTAGGTTTCACACCTCGTAAGTTAGCTACTCTCTTCATTCCTATTTATAAGGTGTAATATGATATGGTACGATCTCCCAAATTAAATTTTAACCATTTATTTATCTTATATTATCATTAGAAAGTACACTTAATTGAAAAAGTCAAGCAATTCCATTTGCTCGTTTGATGATAAATTCAACCTTGTCAAATTTATATTGCAAAAATAAAAAAAATGTTGACTAGATTGTAAACTTTAAATCCTATATATGCGTGCAATAAGCTAATGGTTTTTGACGGACCCGTTACAAAGGTTGCTTTCTTTTCTTCCGCTGTCAATCTTTCATTTTTGCAGGAAAAAAAGAGAGAAGAAGATCGATTTAGGAAGCACCAAGTCCTACTGAGTGTTTCAACCATTTTTTTCGTTTCGCTGAAAAGGATAAGACGTGTCACATTTTCATCGGATAAAAGAACTCACTGATATAACATAGTGAAAAAAACATATTGTTAGCATATGCAGCCCACCAGGCCACCTCGCGTTTCCACGCTGGCCCATCTCACACTGTGCGGCCCAGCCCAAGAGACGGCATCCTCGCCAATCCACATCCCGTGGGTCCGGAAGCTTCTTCTTCCCTTCCTCCCCTCGTCCCATCTCCCGCATTCTCTCACCGCCCCGCTCCGACCTCGCCGTTCTCCTCTCGCTCCGGTGAGTCCAGATCCGTCCCTACCTCGTGATCCATACTAGCCATCTGTTTCTTTCTTCCCTTTGGTTTAATCGCCGCCGTCCTCTGCAGTTGGATCAGGGGTTCTTCCTCTGCTCGCCGGAGTTCGTCGCGCCCATGTGAGTAATCCGATCCGACCCGTTCCCATCCAGACTCCCGTTCCTTGCGTTCTCCTCGCGTTGATCCGTATCGAAGCGTCACGCGCGGATCGACCGGGTTCTCGCTGCCGATGCTCGGATCCGTCGTGCCTCTATTGATTTGTGGACGTTTGTTTGCTTCCTGGGGAATTCGTGGATGCAATGTAATGGATTTGATAGACAAGAACCACGCCCTGTTGCAAATCGGTGCCCTGTGGTGAATTACTAATTGCTGTGGTCGTGCTGGCTAGGGTCATAGGGTGTATGAGTGCCAGCCTCACCCAGGCTGCCTGCAAGGATGAGGCATGGGCCATCAAACAAACATTCGCCTCATCTTGTTAATTTCCATATCTATTTATGTGTGATTCCTGATGTTTGTGTCTGTGCAATTCTTCTTTTTAAAAGTAAGCTGTGTAATTCTTCTTTTTAAAAGTAAGCTGTGTAATTCTTCTTTCCAGGTCTGATGGCAGTACCATGTTTGCTTTCATGGTACTGATTATTGTTCTATAAAGTTTAGATGATAGGCAGGAGGTTAGGCAGCGTGTAGCACCTAATCAGGACTAGGCAGTGATTGGGTGTTAGGCATAAGGGTGGTGCATATCTCAGTAGGCATAGTAGGAAGCTAGCTTTTATGACAGTTGTTCCTGTTCAGGTTTCCCAGCACTGGGCTCTGATCATTACATTCACCAAACATGGCATTGGCAAACTTGAAGCTTTTTCTACATGCTAAAACTTTTCTAGATGCTTCCTCAGCTCTATATTTATTCAGCATGGTATTTCTGTTGAAATAGCTAAAAAGCAAGTTTGTTGATCCTCTGTGAGTTATGATTTACGTGAAACTCTGTTGCCGAGCTTGGTAATTGAACCAGGTGTATAATATCTAGTGTTTCCACAAGTTTGCAGTTAGCTTGTGATTGGAAACCAAAATGTTGCAGCAGCTCTGGTTTGATGTCTGTACTCTGTAGTTCAGTATATTTCTGTGAGTGTTGTTGAAATGTTTTGGTGTGCTAAAAGGTTCCTTGACACTTCCTTTAGAAAATGTAAACTGCTTCCTCGGTCCCAAAATAAGTGCACTTCTTGGGACGGAAATGTACTGTCCCAAATAACTTTAGCATGTCCCAAAATGTTTGGCATGCAAAGCAGCTTCTTGGGAAGGAGGGAGTAAGTAATGATATATGTTTGTGCTAGCTGGTAATTGCCCCTTTTAGTGAATTTCTTTGAGTTATCTAATGGTAGATATTCAATTTTTTCTTGTTTTAATCTGGATCTTGTCTTGTGTTACAGGGCAGATGAGGAGGTATCTGATCCAAAGGCGCTCCTAGAGGATCGCACAAAGGCTAAGTGTGTGTCACAGTGGTACGAATATCAGGTAAAATGCTGTTTTATCAGTTATTGATTCTTCAATGCGCAGTGTCTGCTGTCTATGTGTGCACCAATATGATTAGTTTATTTACATGAATTTTATTGTCCAATGAATTTGCTAGAAAAACGTTGAGAGGACCTTCTTGTTCTATTGAAGAGTGTTTTTTTTTTACTTTTTGTTTAATTGTTGATCTATTGTTTTTCTTTCAAGTCAGATAGGCTGCTCATTGGAGCTACTTTTGAGGCTACTTTATGTCAAAATATGTTCTGCTTTAACCTTATCTAGAAAGAAAATCTGCTTATCCTTTATTTCTATACAATTCTGTACTATCTCTAGGCCTGTTAGAAGATATCCTTCCGTTATCTTTTTTAGCAACTATAGTATATTGCTGGGAGTAAGTACCATATAATGTAAAAGCGATTTTTATTGCTTTAAGCCACATTTACAACCTGCTTATTTTAGCTGTAACCTTATTATTTACATTTAAATAACTACATGCTTAGGAAATGGGCACGGCCTCGTATAGACACCTTTGATCATTAAATGGTAATGAAGAACATTTGATGATGAATGTACTAATACCATTCTCAGATGACATCTAAGTTTGGCTGAGCATTTTACAATGTCATCCAAGTTGGAACAACGGTAGCAATCTTCAGCAGCCACCTTGTTGTTCTGTATTTATGTTGTACCTTCACAATCCTAGAACAACTTGCCTTTTGGCAGTTTTATAGTAGCATTGAGTTCTCCATGTCTTATTGACTGCTATAGATTATGTTATCTTTTGCTGAGCACCTGATGTTCCGCTTAACACTGGAACAAGAGCTTATGCCACTTATGTTGTGCGCAGAAATGTGTCAAGAGAATTGAAAACGACGAGACTGGGCAGAAGCACTGTACTGGCCAGTACTTCGATTACTGGAAATGTGTTGACAAGAATGTGAGTGCTTCTTGCTTGTGTGTAGTCATATCTGTTCATCTTGTTGATGTGGTACTTTGATTACTGGAACACTAGCTTACTTGCTATGATCATTTCTACTATGCAGGTTGCTGAGAAACTCTTTGAACTTCTAAAATGATAAGGAAAATGCTTCCTCTTTCAATTTTCTACTCAAAATTGGTAATAATTGTATCACTTGTGCGCCTTATAGACTATTCAGGTGCTTAATATTTGTCAGAGAAGTTTTGCCTCTTGGGTAGCAATTTTCCCACTGCCAGTTTACATTTCACTTTTGCCAGTAGTGTTGAACTTTACAGCAGGTTTTCTCCTGCATTGTTGGATAAAAAGAATCGATGGATCATTCCAAGATTGTGACTGAGCATTAAATGCTGTAATTTACCTTTGTTGCTTTTATGGTGCATTTTTATGAGTAGCCTGTCATTTGGGTCTGTCTAACTTGTATGATGACTGAATAACCAGTCTACACTACAACTAGATTTGGCGTGAGTAGAATGTTGCAAGTAATGCACTGCAAAGTAATCCTTGATATGGACGAAACGGAACATGATAATGAGTCACTGGCACAACATATTACTAACTATTGTCCAGATGATGTGAATTGCTACCTGTGGGTACTGTGCTTGTGGTCGATGTTACCACTCTATATATCCTTGCATCTTTTTTTGTTTGTGGTTCCCATCAATATATGTTTACTGGATATGTTGCTATGGCATGGGATTGTCTGGTGCTTTTGGTGGGGGTGTAAAATCTGATGGAATATCTTTGTTTTGCTGTAAGTGGTTTGGTTAAGTTCATGGTTGCTCAATGTTTGTCACGTTCTGTTTGCCATGGTGGTTGTCGTGACATGGCAACAACTGACAAGAGGTCACTTGTTCGAGATCTCTATCATCCTATGTGGAATGTTAAATCAGTTGCCTCCTGTGCCTGCCACGATTTTGTTGCATTACGCTTTCTTTATGTCTGGATGAAATAGATTGGATGATGGTGATCAATATCTCCTGACCTGGCATAGCAAAATCTGCTTCAGATTTGTGCGCAGCACACCATCTATTTTGTGCACCTTAACAATGCCGTTGCATTGACGGTACATGTGTATGCCAGAATGTTCCCAGGGACGTTTACAAGTTGGAAATGTTCCCAGTGATGTTTACAAGTGAATTGAACTTTGTTTGAGGTTTTGTTTTAAGGTATGATTGTGTCTTAGCAAAGCATTGACCATTTATAGGGACATTAGGACTATGCGTTCTATATTTTCCAGGCTAACCTAGGCTCATTTGTGAACTATCTCTTGAATCTTTGGCGTCCAAAACGATAATTACAAAGAGAAAGGTGATTTGAGGCATGTATTTGGCTGCTGAGAGTCCATTCAAGGTCGGCTGCTGTGTCATCCTCCAAAACTGAGGTTACAGCACTCTGGCCTCTGGCGAAAGGGGGACGTTCACTTTGGCTTGCCAGTCACAGGCTCACGGTCGTCCCTCTCATCCAAAAAGGCGGTCCCTTCTTTTTTTATCAGACGGTCCCTATTTGATGTAGCCCTGAGCACTAACGTAGCGCCAGTGATCTTATCTTCGTTTCTGCTACTTGCAGCCTGATTGATTTGTTCACCCAGTACTGTCTGCCTCCCATGATTAGTTCTCCATTAACTCGTTTTACCATGCCACTTAGGGGGTGTTGGGATCCCGGGAGTTTTCATGTCACATCGAATCGAATGTTTAGATACTAATTAGGAGTATTAAATATAGATTATTTATAAAACTCATTGCATAGATGGAGGCTAAACGGCGAAACGAATCTTTTAAGCCTAATTAGTCCATGATTTCACAATGTGCTGAACTAGGCTTAATAGATTCGTCTCGCCGTTTAGCCTCCATTTGTGTAATTAGTTTTATAATTAACTCATATTTAGTCCTCCTAATTAGCCTCCGAATATTCGATGTGACTTGGACTAACTTTAACTCCAGAATCCAAACACCCCTTTAGGCCAGTCTCAGTGCACAGTTTCATTGCACGGTTACCGAGACTGAGAGCTAGATAATTATGCCAGCTGAGTGTCATGGGGATGAAACTCTTCTCTCGTATGATGAAACTTCCTCGCTTAATTACATTATCAAGTCAACAATTTTCATGAAGCTCTCATGAAACCCTCCAATTGAGATTGCTCCATTGAGACTAGCCTTATAGACTATTATTGGGCCGACAGTGCACTCTTGTTTCAGGGGACATTGAAGAGCCCTGTGAAATGCGAACAAGTTGCTCACAGAAGAGCCGAACAATATGCCTCTCAAAAAAAAAAAAAAAGCAGAAGAGCTGAACAATGGTGCCGTACGCTTTCGTTATCAACGCGCAGAGCATTACGCTTCATGTATCTATCACTCTGTTATTTCTGTGTGCTCTGCTGCTGCCTTTTATTTTCCTGTGAGCACAGCGGTGGCCGTGCCTTTTCGATTAATTTGGATAGCAAATTACTTTCCTCCGCTCAGATATCAGCCCACCACCAAATTTGGTGGAGACGTAGAACGTTAGTAACTACTTCCTCCTCCTTCCTCCGTTCCAAAATATTGTTGCTTTAGTTCTATTCTAAGTTAAAAGTATTCTAACTTTGATAAAGTTCATCAAAAAATACACAAATATCTATGGCGAATTAGTTTCATTAAAAATCTACCATGAAATATATTTGATAGTATATTTATTTAGTGTAGGTGTTAATATATTTTTCTATAATCTTAGTTGAAACTAGTGGATCTTAATTTAGGACAAAAACTAAAAAAAATCTATATTTTATAACAGAGACACAGAGGGAGTAACAAGTTCAGCTTTGGGACATGTTTGGAGCGCAGAGTTTTCACTAGGAAACAGTTGGCTTCGTATACAAATTAAAGGTTTGGGACTTTTAATAGCTTATTCGAATGGGGCCTTAGCATGGAGCATGGACCATTGGGGACGCAGGATTTTGAACAAAAGCTCGATCAGAGGCTGACCAGACAATTGATTAGGCATCTTGACCATGCGACAGACCTGAGATGCCTACAGGATATAGTGGCAGGGATTCTCCCGTCGAGCAATGATATGATCTCTTTTTTTTTTCTAGTTTCGGTC
The DNA here is from genome assembly GCF_005286985.2 of Setaria viridis. Taxonomy (NCBI): domain Eukaryota; kingdom Viridiplantae; phylum Streptophyta; class Magnoliopsida; order Poales; family Poaceae; genus Setaria; species Setaria viridis. Next base: position 26,551,772 of record NC_048263.2, on the reverse strand, counting down.
GCGAATAAAACTGTTTCTTGTGGACTTCTTGGGTCTCAAACTGGACCTAGGCCTATTACTAAAGCGAGAAGTATTTGTTGCCTCACGTAGTGCTTCAATTATGCTGTTAGAATAAGATTCTCTTACCAACATGATCCGGCCTCGTTATAACGAGGAGCCCGGTGGTGGGGACAAAGACTACAATGCAGCGACTCTGAGAAAGCGTTAGTTGAACCTGGGCATTTTGTACTGGATCCATCATCTCTAGTGGTTAGAACTCCATCATCTCTAGTGGTTAGAACACCTAAATAGCATCTATGAGGTTCATGTTTGAATTTTAACACCTGCACTTAGTTTTTTCTAGTTTTCCAATATGTTTTGGACCCACATATAGATGAGGTACAAAAAATATTTTTTGTTGGCGGAGAGTTTATTTTTTTTTGTTCCATTAGTTTTTATTAGCTCCAAAATTGGGAGTCCTTTCTTTTTTTCTGGAAACGGTTGGATATGCTTAGACTCCATAGTCTATAGCTTATCCATTTTGCTTCGTCTGGTACTATATTCAAATCTTGTATCTGGTGTCATCTTCCTCCTCTCCGTTTGCTCCATCTATTACTGATAAGATTTGTTTTGATCAATTTAAAATCGACAATATAGCTTTAATCAAAATGAGATATTTTCACAAGTATAATGTTGACTCTTTCTTGGATTATTCCACCGAAAATATTGTTGATGAGATCTTAAAATTGTCACACTAAGTTTTGCTATTTGCATAATTAAGTAGAAAATCACTGCAACATGATAAAAGTAAGCCTAATCCAGGCACTTAAACAAGCTTTGATTCATCTAACTTGGCTTTTCATCTCCCCACCAGTAATAACGAGTGGAATTGATTCATCATGTGTGTGCTTAGGTGGGTTTCACAGCAAAATCAAGTAGGGATTATTTGCAATAAAATGGTTTACCGGGAGAATCTCAAATTCCAGTGAGATGTCGAATGATTTTTGTAACTTTTTGAGCCCACTTGCATTGTTTTTTAGTACTACTATCTGTCAGCCTGATTAACGCAAAAGTGCTACGTTGTAGTATGTACAAATTAAAAACCACACAATGCAGAATGCAGTGGTCAGTATCCATGTATTGGTTGCATATACTCTTCTACAAACCAAAAGACTACACGGCTATCGTAGACTAAAAATCGTACGGCGTGACGAAACCTTCCGGCCGGAGCGGCACGAGGAACGCCCGCACCGGAGGCTCGGCGCCGGCGCCGGTGTCGGCGCAGCTGGAGCCCTTCTGCGGCGCGGCGAACAGCGACTGCCGGCACGTCGGGCACGTGGACCGCGCCAGCAGCCACCGGTCGACGCAGCGGACGTGGAAGCCATGGTTGCACTTGGGCAGCACCCGCACGCGCTCCCCGGGCTCCAGCTCGGCCAGGCAGATGGCGCACACGGGGCCGCCGCCGCCGCCTGCCGCCTGCAGCGGCAGCAGCCCCGCCGAGTACACCAGCGTCGGCATCGCGCGCAGCGCCTTCCGCCGCGCGCCCGCCTGCGCCAGCCGCAGCCCCGGTTCCCCCATGGCCGGCTGCTGCCGCCGCGCGCTGCCGGGCGACGACGGCATCCTGGTCGAGCACCGGAGCGCGCACCGCACGATGGAGTTGAGCCCCAGCGCGCAGATGAGCGCGCACAGGAGCACGGCCAGGATCATCACCACGTTCGCGTCGAAGCTGTTCCCGCCGCTCCCGACGGCTTCGGCCGCCGGAGCTTCCTGCCCGCCGGCCACCACCTGGCTCGCCGCAGCATTCTCTCCGTAGCTGTGCAGCGGTGCCAGCAGCAACGCCCTCCTCGAGAACACGTACCCTTCTTGCATGCCTGCTAGTTGCTTCACCTTCACTCGTGATGATACTCTGACTCCAACTCTTCCTTCCCAACTGAATTCGATCCCTTCTCTTGTCTACAAAGGCACTTCTGTAACTCTATATAACTCTGCAAGAATGTAAGAGTAAGTTTCTGCCATGTTGAACCAGAAGTGGTATATATAGGCAGCAAGATTGCAGGCAGAGGAAGCAGTAAGATTGCCATCACCCTCACATGAGGCAGGGAGCCAATGGAAAGGCCAGAAGGTTACCGAGCACTAGGAAGCTAGCTGGGTGTGAGTGTGTTAACGGTGGTGGCTTTCCGAGTATCAGAGGGGCACTAGCTGGTATAGCACCAGATCTTGTCTGCCTGATCATGGGTGTAAAGCAGGATAAAGAGGCTTAGCACACATGCAGCAAGAGATGGGGATTACAAAAGGGAGATCAGGCATTGAATTATTTGCGCAGTGTTCCACTCTTTTGCAGGCCATGTGGCATGTGGGGGAGGCTGTATCTTTGACCTTTGCTAATGCCTGCCTTATTGTGTGGTTCTTGGCATAGCGGACTTGGGTCAAACTCTGCTCCAGGCATCTGAACTCATGGGAATGGTCAACATACAAGAGGGCATAGCAAAATTGTGAGTTCTGACTTTTCAATTCTGAATTCTTTTGAGGATAAGAGTTGTTGTGGCGTCTTAATAGATTACTGGAAAGTCGTCATATAAGCTAGATTTGTCACATGATTTCTCTTTTTTGATGTGTGTTCTCCCTACTAGATTGACTAAACGAATTAGAGAAGATATATCATATATGGTAAATGCATGTCATTCTGTGGCACACTGACACTATGCCTTCTTGCACCATTCACAGCAAACATCTTCCCACTTGATAAAAAGAAGGGTCTGGGTGAGAAATAATGGTCCAAGAAAGTTGAATTCGACTATTACAACAGATTGACAGCTGACAGTAACACACACCTACCATGTAGTAAATCATATCCTCAGGAGCAATCATGAGGCTGTAAAATACTGAGACATGAAGCATGTGGGCACAATGGTGAAGCTGATGAAGCAACTGATTACCACTCACAAAACACGTTGCATATGTTCATTGGCTACTTCTGATCCCCTCCACTTTGGACGAACCAGAAGCGGCCGGCCAGTAATCAGAGCTCGCAGCTACTGAACCCTGACGCGTCTCGAGCTTTGCTTTCAAGAATGGTGCTAGGTCAGCTCCAACGATGACCTTACCTAGACTTTCCCGTGTCGATCGGTCAACGATCAGGAGCAGCTTCATGGCAGTTTCGTTGAAGGAGCATTGAGAACATATGATCATCTGATGTGTTAAAGGCAGTAGCAACTGAAGCATTTGCTGAAGACATAGATCAGATGACAAACAGAGAAGAAAAAACAGTTCTATAGTATTGTTGCAGGTTAATCTCTCATGCTTGTGATGTCTAGTCATCCTAAAGTGCAACTTCACGTACACTTGTTTTATATTTTTTGGCCTTAGTTTCTTATGAAATGATCATTTCCATATGCGACTGTAACCACTATCAAGGAAGCTAACGAATGTTTGTCAGAAGCACACTGTAAATCTACGTGTAAGTCATGATCCTCCCTCTGCAGTAAAAGGACAACGCAGAATAGAGACTGATGAACAGAGTACGGATAACTGATGGCTGGAAAGCGATAGGGGAATTATGATGAGAACTAGGGGTCAAATGGCAACGCAACATCCATTCTAAAAGACTTCACTGCCGTACACCTCATCAGCTATGTCCTAGGTCTAGGTGAAACTAGAACTAAAATGGATTGGCCAAGTCTCAACAGGATCTGCATAGAGCCTGGCTTTATCAGGTTTTCGCTGAAGCTCATAAGGAACAATGGTTTCTCGAAGAGGAAATAAGAACATCGATGCCTTAGCATCCAAAACAGAAAAATGCAGAGGCACTGCTGTAACAATGTGTTGTATAGTTGTAGAAGCAGTCCAGGAAATCGTTTTTTTTGGATTTCGTTTGCTTTTGCAAACCACAACTCCTGGCATGCAACTCCTTTGCCCTTGAATGCATTTTTATGCTAATTAGGCCCCTTTTGGCAGGGCTTTTGCTACGGCTCCGTGAGCAGCTTCGGGCGAAGCCCTGCCAAACAGTGACCACCAAAATAGCTTCAGGATGGAAGCTCCTCAGAACGTGCTCTCTAGAGCCATTCGATGGAGGAGGAGCCCAAAAAACCAGCTCTCCGCGGCTCCTCCCCATCGTTTCCCACCCTTGCCCTCGGAGGCCCCGCGGGTGGAGGTGGAGGTCGCAGCTGCCTAGGCCTGCAGGATTGGAAGGTGGGAGGCGGAGGCAAAGGTAGCGGCGGTGGGGTTGTGGCCACCGGTGGGAGGAGGGAGGAGAGGATGGAGGCCACGGTGACGCGGCCAGCGGGCGTAGAGAGACGATGGCAGCATGGGCGAGGCCACCGACAGGAGCAGGGAGCTGGGGGCGGAGTCGATGGCGGCGCGAGCAAGGGGGCCCGTGAGCTCAGGGGAGGCGGAGGGCGACGACGGCGCGGGCGAGGGGCCCCGCGAGCGCGGGGAGGCGGAGGGCGATGGCGGCGCAGGGTGCCGAGGGTGGTATGCGACCGGTGGGGTCAGTGGGCGAGGAGGCGGCCGACAGGGCAGAGGCGGCGGTGGCGGTGTGCGCCTGTGGGGTGGACGGAGAAGAATGGAAGAGGCAAATGGGGATAAGGAAGAGAGAGTGGGCAGGAAAGAGGGAGGGCAAAAAAAGAATAGGAAAAAAAAGGTAGGATGGACATTTCACTTTTTCCATCCATTTTAAACAACATGAGAAGTCGTTTTGCTAAATATTTTTCCAATTAGATAAGCTAGAGCAAAAAAATCGCTCCACCAGAAAAGCCACAACAGAACCATTTTAGCCACAGCTGCAGCCTTGCCAAACGAGCCCTTTAGTCTTTTTCAAGCTAATTTTCTCCGTAGTTATTGTGAGTGACTCAAATTAACGATGCAATCATATTCATTTGCCACATCTTAAAAGCCATATTTTTATTTCTTTTTCGCTTTGCAAAAAAGGTGTCGGGGATAGGATAATAAGATAGATATGCCGAAACCAATACGGCTCGTGGAGGGAAGCTGTTTAACCTCCCCGCCGGACCCAAGTCTTCCAACAGATTTGTGTACCCATGTTCTAGTTTTTGAATTCAAAAGTTTCTAGCACCGAAGTAGCTTGGCATATGCAAGACTCAATGCATCCCCATCCATCTAATCCTTTACATATCTCAGTTAAAAAAAACCTTGTGCATTGGTTGTGGCAAATCTATGTCACATATACACTTAAAAAGGTTATCCTTCCAGTATTCTGGCATGGCCAACAATGAGTAGCAAATGGACAAGAAATGGTAGTGCACTCAGTGGTTTAGCTGGTCCACATGCTCAAAACTTGATCTGAAAGCAGGTAGGGAGAGACCCAATACATGAAACAAATAACGACAGCCAACCAAAGCATAAAGGCAACCAATATATTGAAGCTATGGATATTTTTTTTGAAAAGTTATGGCATTTACCTTTCCTTGATATCTCATTCCATACTCTGCAAAATATTATCTGTTGGTGCATATTTTCCTGGTTACTGAATTAGTATCTGGCAATTCTAATGTTAAAAGACTCCAACAAAACCTCCTCCTCTCTTTTTCTACTCTAGAACGTGCTACTCTTTCACATGAATTTGAAACCTACTACGTGGAATAAACAAAGAACACACAAAGCTCATCCACTTGCCAATACATATCCAAAAACCACCTGCTTTTGTTGAGCTTTCAAGATTGAGTCCAGATAGTGATGAATATGGTTTTTGGTGCACCTGAGCTTCCATTATTATCAGATAGAAAGTAAGATCACCCTTTTTGCTATTGTGGCAGATGAGGATGTCAATGTGGATACATTATATCGAGTCAACCATGACTTAGACAAGTCGTAGAGTTGCCTCTTCCAACATTTAGGCCTGGTTATTCCGTATGATCAAAATTTACTGCTACGAGAAAGTAAGAAGGCCAAAAATGATGTACATTACAAGCTCTGTTTTACAGTTTTTTTCTTATCTACAACGCTACCTAATCCAGCTTAAAAGGAGAAACAATCGATACAACCCCCATTTTGTTTTACCAACGTTTGTGTAAAAGGAAGAAAAGGAGAAGCAATCAATACAACCCCCATTTTGTTTTACCTACGTTTGTGTAAAAGGAAGAACAAACTGGCTTTGTTTTCAGTACCTGCTACCTTAGTCCATTGGATGGAAGCGATGAGTGCTGTCCCAGTTGTTGCCTCTTGTTCTATAGTTTGCAGAAGCATACCAGAGAACTGCAAAATACAGTGAATTGTTTGAGCACAGAACACATGAGGCAACTCTGATGCAACTTCCACCTATGAATTTAATTGAAGGAATTTTATTCTCATGACACCAAATAAGCTACGACTTCCACCCATCAACTTAACTGAAGGAATTTTATTCTCATGACAACAAATAGGCTACACAGGATACCACATTATCACATACAGAACGCATGGATACAGTACAACATAACACATTAGCGAGGACTAACTCAACTCGCGACTGAACACCCCCGTCACAAAAGGCTCACACTACTTGTGAAGGCCACAGAGGCAGTTCTCCACGCCCAAGTCTCTGGCAAGGCAGGGTGGCTTACTTATTCCATCCTGGTACCAGGTTGCCCGCTTCTCCACTAGTTCAGTCAGGAAATAGTCCAACTTGTCAATGTTGACACTGGGCATCACCACAACATGGGCTATATTCCCCTCGCAGGCGAGCTGCCACCTTCGGACAAACTCCTCATCCTTTGGCCTTTCAAACACAACCGTGCTGCTGAGCTCATTAAGCATCGCTCCAATTCCTGCTTCCTTGAGGCGATCTTTCAGGTAGTGTGCGTTTCTCAAGCACTTCTGGACTTCCTTCTGAAAGCCTACGTAGCCCTTCCTGTTGAGGGTGTACCAGAGGAAGATAGGAGCATGGCCGTTCCTGCTTCCCATGATCGTCGCATCCCTTGACGCCAGATACTCCACATTGCTAGAAAGGACGTTAATGTGCTCCAATCTTGTTATCTGGACACCACATGGCATGGGGCATCCAACAAACTTGTGCCCAGAGACACTGACACTCCCAATAGGCTTTTTAAATGTCACTTTAGGTGCCTAGTGAAGATACACATACAGATATCAGGAGAATGAGCTATGAAAGCAGATGTGCAACTGATACAGCTTAAGGAAACATGAATGCATGTAAATCTAAAAATCACCTTCTTAACAAAGGGTATCATCAATCCAAAAAGGGCGCCATCACAATGAATATAAAACCGGTCTTTAAAGCCGCTTTCCTCAAGGGTTTTGATAACCAGGTCTAGATCATCAACTGCTCCCTTCACAGTTGTTCCTGCATAGTAATTTTGTTTAAAAGCAGAACACATGTGAAGCCAAGACATTATTAGTTTGGGAGTTAACTCACCAATGTTGACATTAATGATGGCAGGCTTGTCTCGGTTCTGCAATATCTTTCTCTGGAAATCAGCACAATCTATTTCCCCAGACATAAGTGTGTCGACCTTAACACAATCCATCCTGTACATTCTTGCTGCTTTGAATACTGAATAATGAGACTCACGAGAGGCATACAAGATTCCATCAGGGAACACCTCCCTCCTGTAAACAGTTAAATAAAAAAGATTAAGTACAGAAGTGACATTTCACAGGAGCAGTGATAAATTGCAGATCGAAGATATCTGCAAGTATCAAGGACTTTTCAAGTTTTACCCAACAAGAATCCCATGCAGATTTCCTTCTGTGCCACAGTTAGTAATGTATCCCCAGTATTCATCCTTTTCTAATTCCCAGAGACGAGCGAACCAATCCAGCACTCCAACCTCAAACTGCCTGGAATGGACACCATAATTGCTCTCGATGAAGGGATCTCCAAGGTTGTTAATGGAGAAGTGCTGCAGCTGCCCCAGTGCACCGTAATCAAAGTCCAAATTGTATGGGTAACCTTCAAGAATATAAAACAGGTGTGAGATAAAAAAAAAAATTAAATTCCTGCCTGTTTTTAGTTCTATTACAAAGACATCCATATAACTGTGGTCTGTCTCACTGGACTCCAGAGTCCAGATTTATTTTATGCTGCCTCTGTTACAAATTATCCCCTCTAGTTACAGAAGAGTGTCATTTTTGGAATAAACGCAGTAGTGCCTCACGAAACCAAACATGCTAGTCTAAAAAAAGAAAAACCAAACATGCTGACTATGTGGGGAACTTTCAAGCACTTCTTACAGTTCAGGGCTTGCACTGTATCACAATATGAGTTTTGTTGGAGTTTCAGTATGAATTTAAAAATGTAGGACAAGTGAAACTCAAGGAGCATTTGATCTTTTTTTTCACAGCAAAAGTTCCTTTTAATAGTTTTGCAATAAAGGAATCTCAGGTGCTTGTGTTCTCATTATCTAATCAGGTATGGATCCATACTTATGCCAATGACATTTATGGATCGATACTTATGCATATACCATCAACTCCTTTTTAAAGGTAAAAGATGGAATCTTTTATTAGAATCAGATACTTATGCATATTAGAAGATGTATTAAAGCTGATGAGAACAGAATTGAAGTATGCTAAATTTCATCACAAATGGAAAACACCTACGAGCCCCTAATTCCGTGCTTGGATGCCTTTGCTTTAGTTAGATGCATGCAGGTAAGACTGTAATTTCACAATCACCACAATGCTCCATCAACAGATGTTGGAAACAAGAGCCGGGCACCAAAGCCTGACACTTAATTTTAATAATTTTAGAAAGACAGTTAAATTTAATACAGTAATCCAGGCGGATTGCTACCGATATATCCTGCTCCAGTACTGTTATCGCGCGCTTTACAAATAACAGCGATCTAAAATTATGGATTCGCAATGGAAATGCATAGGCACATGAAAATTGCTGCATGAAAAAAAAACGTCACACGATTGAAGCACCAGCCCCCGGTGGCGGTGAGTGTACTTTGCAACGGCATTTTGGCTCAGTCGAGTAACAAAAATACCGGAGCACAAGCCGACACGGACGGCCGCAAGCGGCCAACCAGTCGCCCCCACAAACCGTGAGGCGCACACGCGTGTCACGAGATCAGGCCACCGCGAACCAGATCGGGGATGCGCTAAAGGACGAAAGCGAAATCGACGGAGCGGAGAGCGTGGAAGGCACGGCGTACCGAGGTGGTGCTTGGTGCGCTCGACGAGCGAGCGGCGGTAGAGCGCGAGGACGCTGGCCATGGTGGCCTCCCGCTCGCCGGTGACCTCGTCGTCCGCGTCGGGCTCCTTGACCGCGAAGCAGGAGGTGTGCACGTTCCTCCCCATCACGATCTCCCTCCTCCCGTTCGAGGTCGGCCCCTCCGCCTTACCCCCCTCGGCCGCCGCAGCCGCCGCCGCCGCCACCACCACCACGTCCGCCGGCGGCTCCATCTCCATCGGGAGCGGGTCCGCCGCCGCCACCTTCCCGACCCCGTTCATGGAGGCGCCCAGATCCGCCAGCCCGTTGCCCACGCTCCCCACCATCTCGGCCGCCGCGGGAAATCTGGCTAGGCGCTGCGCAGATTTGGGGGGAAACCGGCAGGGGGCACGAGGACGAGCAGCGGGAGAGAGAGAGGAGGGGTTAGGAGGGCTTTGCGGGCGAATTTATAATAGCGGGCGGCGAGAAACCGGTCGCCACTCGAATCGTGACTCGTCTCGCGTGTTCGGCTCGCGAGCGGTGAGCGGGGGCCGGTCGGACGCGGGGGAGGGGCGCCGCGGGTAGATATTAATATTTGCATTGACCCGCTGATCGGTGGGACCGGATGCTTGTGGGTCCGGATTGGCAGTGAGATGGGCGTTGAGGAGTCGCGTCAGAAGTCGGTGTTGCTTGCGGAGGATTTGGATGCTGACAGGACTGGCGTGGAAGCCGTTTCTCCCCCGAACGGGTATGCGAATGGACCCACGTCCAACCGACTCGATTTTTTACACACGAGAACCATTTAATGTGTTTTTTGAAAAAGACAAAAATAGGCGTCTGTTTCAAAATTGATAGAAGTAGACATGGAACATCGCCTAGTGGAAGAGCGATAAGATTTCATTCACTTTTTTGAAAAAAAAACATGAGATTTTATTCAGCATGGTCGCCTCTAACCTCGTTTGCATCTGGCCCTTTTTTTTGAGACATGGAGAAAAATCAAGACTGGTTGTATGGAGATAGATGGTGTTGAGTGTATTTCCTTGGCTTCTAGTATTGCTTCTTTTACCTCTCAATCCACCTACACCAGGGAAAGCTACAATTTTTTGCCTTGCGTGGCAAAGGTGAGCGGAGAATTCACTCGTTTACTTATATTCCCACTTTTTGTTTTTATCTGAAATTCAAAGGTGTGAATAGAATACGTAAATCAAAGGAAACTGATTCCACTCGCAAAGGGCTTTAACAAAAGTAATGGCATGAATTCAAGGTCTGCATGAATGGAATTTTGCAACAAGTGACCGGTCCCGAGATGATTTACACTTAGAAAAAAGGAGTTTACAAGGCTAAAGCAACAGCCTACATTTGCAATAGAAGATTTATAAACTAAAGAAGGTTCTCTCCATGCAATTTTCTAAGTGCTCTCCTTCGCATACTCAGAGGCGGACCCGTGCCTAGGGCCACCCGGTCCGTAGCCCTAGTCGTGGCCCAAAATTCTCCACTGCTCCCCTCAGTTTTGGCCCAAAAGCTAAAGGCCCAGTTACACCGACCAGTGCAAAACAAACACAAACACAACCGGCCTGGCCTCACCTCACTACATATCGACGCCCCATGATGCCTTCGTCGACACCTAGATTGCCTGGTGCGCTAGCCGCCGGCTGTCAGAAGTCGCCCCTTGGCTCGGCTCCTCCTTGTTCCTCGCCTCCTCCGATCCTCTCCCCAAGCGCGGGGCTGCGGGCTGTGCTGCTTTCGGGCACGCCGTGCCACCGTCGCCTGGTGCGCCAGCCGACGACTGCTAGAACTCACCCATCAGCTTGGATCCTCCTCCTATCCTCCCCACGTGTCGACGTGCGATCTGCGCTATTACGGTGCACGGCGCCGGCCGGATTGCCGGAAGGAGACAGGCGCCGCCGGAACCCACCGGCCTCCCCATTCTAAGCCTCTAAGCAGGGCTTGATCCAGCTCCACAAATTATGGGGGGCTCTTCTTCTCCTTCTTCTTCCTCCTCCCTCTCCTTTCCTTCTTCTTCTCTTTCTTCTTCCTCCTATTCATCTATGGTTAAAATTTGTAGGGGGGCTCCATGGGATTCATGGGGTAGGAGGGGCTCCATGGGATTCATGGGGTAGGAGGGGCTCCAGTCCCCCAGCCCCCACGTTGGATCCGCCCCTACCTTTGAGGTGCTTCTTCTCTCTAATCTCACCCCTTCTAGTTTCAATTCAATCCATTAATTGATATTTTGGATTGAAAGTTGAATCATCTGTGCCCTAAAATTTCAAAATTAGGCTTGCAATTCATTAGGATTTTGGCATCTTATTTCACTAAGTATTTATTTATTTATTATTCCATGCTATCGCATGATTAAACATGTAGTTTCAAACGTCTTCTTAAATTGGACCATTTTTTTGAATGAACCGCATAGTGCGAGTTTCTATTGATATAGCAGAAAAATACAAAACTATGGCCCTAGGAGGCCATAAGCAAGGAAAACGAAAAGAAAAGAAAAAACAACATATACTCGCCCGGTTGGATTGGGACATCAACGTGGGTAACACTCAACTCAAAACCGCCAAAGCCGACCGGTTGGATTGGGACCTCAACGCGACTGCACAACTCCACTTGACAACGGCAGTTGGACTGAAAGCCTTATCGCGGTGCCCACCAACATTCCCACTCTCATATAGTCGCCGAAACCTTCCGACGTGACCCAACATCGACAAGGACCCGAGAGAAAACAGACCGTACCGCACCAAGAAGGCCACCGCCATGCAGGATCCTTCACCATAGTGCCGCTACAACACCACACTTCACTTGATAGAGTGATACCACCAGATCCAGACCTCTCGCAGGCTGCCTCGCAGTCGCCACCACGATAGCACAAATGCACGGGGGCCTCACCATGCCCACCGTTGGACTCCACCTCGCTCTCGTCGCCTCGAAGAAACACTACGCGCTGTTGATGGATGTCAATTTGTGAACCGCAAGCGTACGGATCAGTTGTAGCTTTTCCCTTAGAGATTCCTCCAAGGTTTATCAATCCATGGAATAAGAGATTTGCACGCTTAACTAAGCACTAATCAATGTATTCAAAATCTCTTTGAATAGGATATGATTATGCTAATAAAAGAACTAAGCAATCTAGATTAAGATGGATAGAGAGTAAAGGTTGTGAACAAGATAGATTAAATGCTTGTTCTAGGGATCTAGGATCACTTGTAGATGCAATCACCATGCATGAATGAATTAGATCTAGGTGTTATCGTGAGTGGTTGTGAACCATGCCAACACTTTCCCACCCACAATATTATCACTACACAGGGTACTCAACTATCGGAACATAATAACACATCAAGATGATCATTCTAGGTAAGCAAATAAGCAACCCAAAGTAGCACTAGCTAGCCTTTTCATGAAAGAGCATCATCAAGATAAGATTGATAACAAAAAAGATCTTAACAAATGTTCGGCGATTACAAATCAAGATCTCCATACAACCCTGAGAAAAAACAAAGGTATTACCCCATGATCTTACACATGATGATGAATTTTGGAGTAAAGGATGCCCTGTAGATCAGCTGGACCGAAGATGACAACGAACGAGGGTAGGGAAGACCTAGGCCGATCGGCTCAGGGGGTTTCCTCCTCCCATGGTGCTCCTCTTCACGTGCCTCCTCTGGATCCAATCTTCTATCCGTTTTTTCCTACTTGTGGCGGCGGTGGATGGTGTTTGAGTGGTGATTTCCTCTTCTCTACAAATCCCCACTTCTTGAAGTCCATGAGGAGGTATTTATAGTCTCCAATAGGTGGTGGCTCTGGGTCAATATCGGTGAAAAAACCCTAGAGATCATCGTAGACTTCACGCTGAAGAAATGGGAGGCCGATCGGGCCCTGGAATGGGCTAGACTGATCGGCCTGGGCCCTTCTTGGCCCTTTTGGTCCTCTTCTTGTGCTGGCTTCCCTTGATGACCCATGTCGAAATATCCATTAAGCTCTTTACACAAACCCCCTTGATTATGTTGTATTTCCTGCCAAAATACAATATAATCTAAAATACAACACATATGCAATAATGGGGTTATTTCAGGTGCCAAGTGGCAGGTTAGTATAAGAATAAGCATGAAGACGCTGGTTCAATAGCACTAAAAGTGTGCCAATAACAAGTGTCAACAATTCCTCCACGCTTAGCTCTTGCTCATCCTCGAGCAAGTCAGGAGGCTATAAACTTCTCCAACAAGGTTGAACAAAGATCTTGAACTAAACCTGAGCAAAAGATCAGAGGAGTAGCAAAGATAATCAAAGTACGGGTGTTCAAAGATTTATCTAAGCAAATATTCCCCACAACTATTATTCAAAACCAAGTAACTTCAAGAATCAACTATACTTACTCTTTGGCTTTCTTCGGAGGGTTTTTCTTTCGTCATAAAACAATCTCCCTGTAACAAAATTGAAGCAAGAAGTCTTTTCCAGGTGCATACATGTCACTCAAATGAATGGTGGCTATCCTGCTTATTTGCAAGCTCTCATCTCTCAAACTCAATTATATGGTAGAGCTTGGGTAAGGCTAGCCAGAATCAACACTTATATTATTGAATTAATAAAACTCTCTAACAGTTGCCTACCTTTCAAGCCAATGATTATAATAATATCCACATAATGCGAGATTTTCAAGGATGAGAAGATATAGAATGGTGGAAATGTGCAAAGGCAAATAAAATAGTGACTTTGAGGCACAAGCGATGTCCTCGTCGTCGGATTGCACATGGTCAGAATGAAAATCCATTCCGTAAACAAATTCATCTTTTCTTTGCACCTCTCTTATTCTTCGTGATAGTAAAAACTCCTCCTTTATTTCTTTCTCTCTTTTCCTATTATTTCTTTTTATTTTTCTCAATACCTTTATTTCTTTCTTTCCTTCTTTCTTTATTTTTAATCTCTTCTCTGCACCTCCTCTGAGCACCACACCATAAATCAGTTTTAGATCTTTCTAGAGACCTTCCAGAAATTTGCTGCACGAAAACCGACGCAAGGACACCCCAGGCCGATCAGCCAAGAGGGGACCAGGCCGATCAGCCTGGCCTCTCCTTTCCTCCCCTCTGGCTCTTCTTTCTAAGGAAGCTTCCTTATCTTGTATTTTTCCAAAAATTTATAAAGCTCGACCAGAAATGGAACAGATCTTTGTATAATGGGTTGTGTCCAAAGAATAGGTAATAAAATTGAGAAATTTATGGTTCGGGTTTACGAATTCAGTAGAAAATATGATTGTTCCAATGAAAAATCTCATTACTTAATATTGACGAGGCTAGCATTCAGAAATGGTATAAAGAATATAATCAATGCTCAGATTTAAAGCGAACCAAGAGAGAGCGATTCTAATTCAATTCAAAGCATCAAATATTGCTGGTGGTGGTATGAATAAATATTTTTAGGCATTGGGTAGGATAAATAAAAACTATCAACCTGGTTAAAAGATCTTGATCAATCTTGTTTTGTAGAGGTTTTAAATAAACAATAAAATTTTAAATCACCTCCAATTCAAGCTTTACTCATAAAGATAATCAAATCAAAGCACTTGATCATCATAAAGCATGGGTATTGCATAAACAAATCGGTTATTGAAACTCCACAACTAAGATTTAGAATTCAAGACAATGCTCATGATCCAAAGTTACAAAGACAAAATAAAAGACAAGCATGCCATGGTAGGCACTAAAAATACTCGCACGATCCTCGAATTTTATTCATGCTTCTTCTCACAAAGATGCTAAAGTAGCGATCTAGGCCTAAATCTTCTCAAAAGCTTAAGAAAATTACTATTTTATCTATTTTTGATTGAAATAAAAACACTAATTTAGACTCTCACATGACTCGACTCGACCAAACTAGATCTAAAAACTCATACGAGCAACACTCCCCTACCCCACCTCACGCTTAAAATCTATGATGTCCTCATCGTAACCAAATGAAGTACAAAGGGAAAGACGCTTCCCGCACTGCTTGCACACGGGGTGGTTGCTGCTTCCTTCTCCATGAGCTCTGTTCTCCCTCATGTTGCCGCACATCCCGAAGAGCTTTCTCACGTTCCTCTACAAGAACTTGAAGTTGTCCTCCTGACGGCGATCATTATCTTCTGCCTTTTGATTCAGAGCTTGCAAGGCTTGCATGATGTCGTCAACAGCATCAAAGTGGTAGTGGATGTTCTTCCTACAAGTTGTGCAACACGTAGGATCATGCTCCTCTTGTTCTGGCCCGTCGTCTTCTAGATCCTTCTCTTTGCCCTTGTCTTGACGGCGGCCATCTTGCTTCTTGCTCTCCTTCTTGCCTACAGCCCAATCCCAGTACATGTTGTCGCCTTCTTCATCGTCACGGCCTGCAGCACCCCATGATTTGGGGCTCCTATCGTCCTCTCAATAGCTATCACCTCCATAGTCAATCGGCATGTACTCGGGCATCTTCTCTATGTAGCTCTTGCGCTTCATCCTGAGGAGCCCTGCTAAACACCTTGTGGGAGCGATGATGACCTCCTTCTTCTTCTTGGGCACTTCATCTTCACTTGAGAGGATGATCAACTTATGATCCGCAAGCTTTCCAGATGGTACCTTACCTCCAACACTGATGCGAGCGTTACGAGCAGTCCTTGGCGGAGTTTTGGGACCCCACTCGCACCTCTTAGCTTTCATGTGAAGGGCGAAAGCTGTGGCTAAGGGTGGGGGTGGTGCTGATTGGCTTGGGAAGGTCAGGCCAATCGGCGTGGCCTCCTCCTTCGCCGGCTGCTACCCCCTCTCATCTCCTGAGCTCTTAGACGTCGCCATTGCACTTTTTTTTCTAATTTGGTGGATCTGAATTGCTTGTGTAGATGCGAAACTCGAGCTTCCTCATTATATACTCTTGAAGTCTTGACCAAGGATCCACACATTTCCAAAAACTTCCTTGCCCTTTCCTGCAAAAATTCACTTCCATATTCTGTCGTTACCAAAGATGGGAAAGTGGGAACCGAATCGGAGGTGAAAACCTCCTAGGCCGATTGGCCTGGGGGCTACTGGGCCGATCGGCCCAAGGGATTTTTAGCCCCTTTGCCTTCCAAATTTTCGTGGCAGCGCATACATTTGAAATATATCTATTTGTTTGAGCCTCACACAAAATTCGAATGAAACAACAGAATTTAAGATAGAGTATGTATAAGATATCTGTTTTAGTATCGTCAGGCTTGACGTGGCCGTTCTTCCTCCATGGTATAGACGTCAACATAATTCATAGGCACGACGTCAGGTTCCAAGAATACCTTTAGCTGCTGTCCATTCACAATACATTGATCTTCCTTGATGTCCATGATTGTTACTGCTCCGATAGGTGACACAAAATAAACCACGTATGGTCCGTCCCACTTGCTCATCAATTTCCCTTTATCGGAGAGTTTAAATCTAGAGTTGAACAATAACACTTCATCCCCTTCTTTGAATTTCTTCTTGTGAAGTCTTTTATCGAACCATCTCTTGATTCTTTCCTTGCAAATGCTTACACTATGGTAAGCTTTAAGCCTCATCTCTTCCAATTCACTTATTTGAATCCTTCTTTTTACTCTTGCAGCATCAACATCAAGATTCATCTCCTTTTATAGCCCAATAAGCTTTATGTTCAAGTTCAACGAGGAGATGGCATATTTTTCCATAGACGAATTGATATGGGGTCATACCTATAGGTGTTTTATGAGCTGTCCTATATGCCCATAATGCTCCGTCTAATTTCTTCAACCAATCCCTCCCTCCTTTGACTATGGTCTTTTTTAATATATCTTTGAGCTGCTTGTTCGAAGTTTCTGCTTGGCTATTTGTTTGAGGATGATAAGCTGTAGACACTCTATGTTCAATCCCCAATTTCTTCAAACATTTGCCAAAATCTTTTCTTGTGAAATGCGATCTTCCATCGCTTATCAATATTCTGGGCGCTCCATACCTAGGAAATATCATCGTCTTGATCATGTGAATTGATTCCTTCGTTGATGCCTTCCGACATGGGATAGCTTCCACCCATTTAGACACATAATCAACCATAACCAAGATGTGCTCATAGACATGTGAATTTAAGAATGGTCCTATGAAATCTTTACCCCAAACATCGAATAGATCTACATGCAAATTATAGTTCAAAGGCATAGAATTTCTAGATGAAATATTTCCTGTTCTTTGGCATTCTGAGCAAGTAGCAACAAACCTCTTTGCATCTTCATGCATCTCTAGCCAATAAAATCCGATTGCCCATACTTTTCTTGAGTTATGAAGTGTCCATAATGTCCTCCATATTCTGATGAATGGCATTTTCTAAGTACCATGTCTCTTTCTTCTCTTGGAATGCATCTTCTTAATACTCCATCAGCTCCATGTCTATATAGAAAAGGTGCAGACCAATAGTATTTCTTACTTTCAGCAATAATTTTTCTTCTTTCATTCCTATCCAAGTGATGCAAATACGCCCTTTTTATTGCTCTGATGATGTCATGCATCCAATCATCCTTGTCAAGTATTCTGTATAAATGGTCATCTTTCATTCAATCTTCAATTGGCTCCTTCCCATCATCTTGTTGGTACATCCTTGACTAGTGGTCAGGTACCATATTTTCTGACTCCTTTTTATCTCTAATTTCCACATCAAACTCTTGTAGTAACAATATCCAACGAATCAGACATGGTTTAGCATCTTTCTTGGACAAAAGATATTTAATTACAATATGGTTGGTGTACACAATTACTTTAGAATTCACAATATATGATCTGAATTTTTCAAAAGCAAATACTATAGCAAGCAATTCTTTTTCTGTAGTTGCATAATTTATTTGAGCCTCATTTTAAGTCTTTCTAGCATAGTAAATTGCGTGTACCTTTCCTTCTTTTCTTTGTCCAAGGACTGCTCCAACAGCGTAATCACTCGCATTGCACATTATCTCAAAAGGTAGATTCCAATCCGGAGGTTGAATGATGGGTGCGTTGATAAGTGATTGCTTTAAAGTTCTGAAAGTATGGAGACAGTCTTCATTAAATTCAAAGCCCACGTCTTTCTGCAGAAGTTGTGTTAATGGTTTAATTATCTTGGAGAAATCCTTAATAAACCTTCTGTAGAATCCGGCGTGTTCGAAAAAGCTTCTCAATGACTTGATGTCTGTTGGAGGAGGTAAATTTTCCACAGTTTCAATTTTCACTTTATCAACTTCTATCCCCTTCTCTGAGATGACATGCCCCAGCACTATTCCTTACTTCACCAAAAAGTGGCACTTCTCCTAGTTTAGGACTAGATCAACTTCTCCACGTCGTTTAAGAACTTTATCAAGATTCTCCAAGTAATTATCGAAACTAGTGCCATGTACTGAGAAGTCATCCATAAATACCTCCATAATATTTTCAATAAAATCCGAGAATATAACCATCATGCAGCGTTGAAATAATGCGGGCACATAGCATAGACCAAAAGGTATTCTTCTATAAGCGAAAGTTCCATAATGACAGGTGAACGTGGTCTTATATTGATCATCCGGATGTATCGGAATTTCAAAGAATCTGGAATATCCATCAAGATAGCAAAAGTAAGAATGTTTTGCTAACCTTTTAAGCATTTCATCAATGAAAGGCAAAGGGAAGTGATCCTTCCTAGTTGCTTTGTTCAACTTTCGATAGTTAGTACACATCCTCCATCCTGTCACTGTCCTCTGGGGAATTAGCTCATTCTTTTCATTTGTCATAACAGTCAATCCTCCTTTCTTTGGCACGCAATGCACTGGGCTCACCCATTCACTGTGTGGTACTAGATAGATTATTCCAGCATTAAGCAATTTGATCACCTCCTTCTTTACTATATCACGCATAGATGGCTCAATCTTCTCTTGTTCTCCACAACTGGTTTGTATTAATCTTCTCATTGTATTCGATGAGTGCAAAAGGTTAGATTAATTCCTTTCAAGTCTTTGATCGAATATCCAATCACTTTCTGATGTCTTCTTAATAAATTCAGCAACTTCTCAGTTTGTTCCTTGCTCAACTCGTCGTTGACAATGACTGGATACGTCTTGTTGTTCCCCAAATATTCATATTTTAATCCCTTGAGCAATAGCTTCTGCTCAACATCTGGTGCTTCAGGCTCTTGCTGCTCTAAATCTCCACTGTCTTCAAATTTTTCTGCTTCTAAAGTTTCATATTGAGGTGATAATGATTCGGTTGCTTCTCCCAGTTCATCATCTTGACCATCTTCGATTTTTTCCATCACTATTAGTAGAGGGTCCATAAAATTTTCAGCAAAGCATACACTCTCTACTTCCTCGTTATCAGGAAGTAGAGGCAGGATTTGTCGAGAAGCGGACAAAAAATTATAAGTGTATTTGATACCATCAAGATTAATCGTTACTTTGCCCTTCCCAGCATCAAACACACCATTAACCAACTTAAGAAAAGGTCTATCAAGGATTACATCATCATGTTCATTATGGCAAGCATCAATAACAAAGAAGTCGGTTGGTATAACTTTCCCAAGATAGCAACATCTAGATCTCTAAGCACACCTAGAGGTTTGGCTGTTCTACCATATCCCATGATTAAATTTATCAGGGTTGGAGCAAGCTGTAAAATTTTACTATAAAGCTCATGATAAAGTTTCGAAGACATAACACTTACATGTGCTCCAATGTCGCAAAGTGCTTTGTTGATGATCTCCCTATTAATCATGCAATTGATATGTGGTGTAGGCAAAGATTTTCCTTCATCTTGATCAGCCTCAATTGCGTATACTTTTTCTAATCTACCAAATGGTGATGCCTCCAGCTTTACTCTCATGATTATTTTCACTTCGGTGATATAGTCTGTGTCTACTTCTTCACTAAAGAGTTTTTGAATTATCTCTCCAGTTGTCTTCACTAAAAATTTGTCTCAGCAGCCCTAGCTGACCCCTTTTGATTTGGATATGGTCTACGCTTATCAAATATTTCACTAAAGTCAATATGAATCCAATCCATTTGTTCAAACTCCCGAAGGGGCTTCACATTTGCCAGGCTTCGAGCTTCTGATGTTTCTTGTTTGTCATATTTGATGCACCAAGTAGGTTCCTTTTTTATGTGTGCCGGTTCTTCTTCTTTTTTGCACCACAGGTTCTTCTTTTGCATCCTCCTGAGTTCTTTTCTGAAATTCCAGCAAGGTTATGTTCTTGGTTTTCTTGCTCCTGTGCTTCAGATTGATAAGTATCTCATTCTCTGTTTATGGCTGCTCCTCTGCTAATCTTCTGTAACAATTGAGTGGCCTCCTTGAGTGTTTTCTCCATAAGATCTCCTCCTGCACGCATTTGAACAAACTCCCAGCATTTTTGAGTTAGTCAAAAATAGAATATATGCAACAACACATCACCTGAGAATCCAAGCTTAGGTCCTTGTTCGAGTAGTCTGTTAAATCTATTCCAAGCTTGATCTATTCCTTCATCTTCTCCTTGCACGAATATGATCACTTCCTTCCGAAGGTTTTGAACTTTGCTTACAGAGAAAAATCTCCCACAGAACTTTGTTATTAGTGTCTCCCAATTTCCCTTCGCATCAAAAGAAGCTTTTGCATACCATCGTTTTGCTTCACCTGCAAATGAAAACGGGAACAGGTTCCACCTCAACCAAGTTGGTGGAATTCCTTCTTGTTGTAGCGTGTTGCAAAGCATCATGAATCACTCAATGTATCTGTATGGATTATTAGTCTCCACTCCTTGGAAAGGATTGCTCTTAGCCATGCCGATTATTCCTTTATTTAGATCATACTCCTTGGCTGCAAGTACTGAGTCGGATTTCTGCATGTCGAATTGATTGGTTAATGGAATTGCATAGTCCCTCAGTGACTTTTCTCCTTCCTCCTTGTAGTGATTGATCAGAGCCATCTAGATACAAAAAAATAAAGATTTTCTTTTCTAGAAAAAAATTTAGATGTTAGAGGTTAACAAAACTTAATACAAAGTTAAACGTAGCAAAACTGACTTGTTCCCAGCAACGACGCCAGAAAAGCTTGTTGACGGCAGTTAGCACACCAATTTGTGAACTCCAAGCGCATGGATCAGTTGTAGATTTTCCTTTAGAGATTTCCCCAAGGTTTATCAATCCACAAAATAAGGGATTTGCACGCTTAATTAAGCACTAATTGATGTATTTGAAAGCTCTTTGAATAGGATATGATTATGCTCACAAAAGAACTAAGCAATCTAGATTAAGATGGATAGAGAGTAAAGGTTGTGAACAAGATAGATTAAACGCTTGTCCTAGGGATCTAGATCACTTGTAGATGCAATAGCCATGCATGAACAAATTAGATCTAGGTGTTATCATGAGTGGTTGTGAACAATGCCTAACACTTTCTCACCCATAATATTGTCACTACACAGAGGTACTCAACTATCGGAACATAAGAACACATCAAGATGATCATTCTAGGTAAGCAAATAAGCAACCCAAAGTAGCGCTAGCCAGCCTTTTCATGAAAGAGCATCATCAAGATAAGATTGATAACAAAAAAGATCTTAACTACAGGTTCGGCGATTACAAATTAAGATCTACATACAACCTCGACGACAAACAGAGGTATTACCCCATGATCTTGCACATGATGATGAATTTTGGGGTAAAGGACACCTTGTAGATCAACTGGACCAAAGATGACGATGAATGGGGGTAGGAAAGACCTAGGCCGATCGCCCTGGGCACCTCTAAGGCAATCGGCTCAGTGGGTTTTCTCCTCTCCTTGTGCTCCTCTTCGCATGGCCTCCTCTAGATCCAATCTTCTCTCCGTTTTTTCTACTTGTGGCGGTGGTGGATGGTGTTTGCGTGGTGATTTCCTCTTCTCTCCAACTTCCCTCTCCTTGAAGTCCATGAGGGTGTATTTATAGCCTCCAATAGGAGGCGGCTCTGGGTCAATGTTAGTGAAAAAAACCCTAGAGATCATCGTAGACTTCACACTAAAGAAACGGGAGGTCGACCGAGCCATGGAATGGGCTAGGCCGATTGGCCCATAGGGTCCCAGGCCAATCAGCCTAAGCCCTTCCTAGCCCTTCTAGTCCTCTGCTTCCTCGTGCGGGCTTCCCTCAATGACCCATGTCCAAATATGCATTAAGCTCTTTATACAAACCCTCTTGATTATGTTGTATTTCTTGCCAAAATACAATATGATCCAAAATATAACACATATGCAATAATTGGGTTATTTCAGATGCCAAGTGGCAGGTTAGTATAAGAATAATCATGAAAATATTGGTTAAATAGCATGTTAATAATGAGTGTCAACACGCGCGGGGCCTCGCCACGTCCGCCGCAGTACTCCATGTCACATATATGTTTATATTGTCGCCATCAGAATCGAGGGCAATGTTTCCCCGCTTCCCAAGGTCCCTATCAAAAAGCCAAACTATCGTCGCAGGCCGACTTTGCCTCATTTCTCCACCCGCGCACATAGCCTTCACCGTCGAGGCAGTAGCCGAAGAAGTCGCTTATGCTGTCTTCCGACGATGTACCACACCAGAGTAGCCAAGCAATGATGCGCCACCCGCCGTAGTCCGCTGCAAGCCTAGTCATCCCACGGTGTCGTTGCTACAAGCGTCGTCCTCCGACACAGTCCCATGTTACATTGACAGTTGCCAAGCAACGCTAGCTGCCACGGTCCACTGCAAACAGCCAACCCGACAACAATGCGATAACCCCTGGCTACCACCCGAACTACGATCGCCACCATGTGAGCTCAACAACCCCCATCGAGATGACCATCCTGCACCATGCCGCCTTGCCGCGCTGCTAGCCCGTTGCGGCGGGACTGCTGCCACTGGCTGTAGCCTCCCATGACCAACATCGTCAACAGCAATGCCACAAGCTGAGTTGGGTCTCTAGAGATGACGCCTCCAAGGAGGGAATGACGCCAATGGTGCCGTCGTCGCTCGTCCAAACATTGGATATGGTTTTCACCCAGAGAACCCCCGTGCAGCAGGGATGGAACTCCAACATGACACCCCCAACAGGGAGAACGATGTTGATGCTACTTATTGACACACTTTCAGTGCTATTTAACTAGTGTTTTCATGCTTAATTTTATACTAACCCGCCACTTGGCACCTAAAATAACCCTATTATTGCATATGTGTTGTATTTTGGAGTACATTGCATTATGATAGAAAATATGACATAATCAAGGGGGTTTGCATAAAGAGCTTAATGGATATTTGGACATGGATCATTGAGGGAAGCCAGCACGAGAAAGGAGAGGACCAGAAGGGCTAGGAAGGACCTAGGCCAGGCTTGGGACCCTCTAGGATGATCGGCCTAGCCCATTCCAAGTCTCGGTCGACCTTCCATTTCTTCATCATTAAGTCTACGATGATGTCGAGGGTTTTTTCATCGACATTGATCTAGAGCCGCCACCTATGAGAGACTATAAATACCCACTCATGAACATCACGGAGGAGAGGTTGGAGAGAGAGTAGAAAATACCACGCAAACACCATCCATCGCTGCCACAAGGAGGAAAATGGAGAGAAGATTGGATCTACGGGAAGCCACGCGAAGCGGAGCACCGAGGAGGGAGAAATCTCCCAAGCTGATTGGCTTGGAGGTGCCCAAGCCGATCGGCCTGGGGCTTTTCTACCCACGTTCATCGTCGCCTTCAGTCCAGTTGATATACAGGGCGATCTTTACCTAGAATTCTGTCAACATGTGTAAGATCATGAGGTAAAGTCTCTGTTTGTCCTCAGGGTTGTATGAAGATCTTGATTTGTAATCGTTGAACCTCTTGTTTAAGATCTGTCTGTTATTTATCATATCTTGATGATGCTCTTTCATGTAATGGCTGGCCAGCGCTACTTTGGGTTGCTTATTTGCTTACCTAGAATGATCATCAAGCCGTGTTCTTATCGTTCAATATTTGAGGACCCTTGTGTGGTGACAATGTGCGAGAGGGAAAGTGTTGGGCATTGTTCATATCCACTCACAATAATACTTAGATCCAGTTCTTTCATGCATGGTGATTACATCTACAAGTGATCCTAGATCCATAGGACAAGCGTTATATCTATCTTGTTCACATTCGTACTCTCTATATGCTTTAATCTAAGTCACTAGTTCTTTTGTTAGATCAATCTTATCATATAGCTAACTCTATCTGCTTTAATCTTATCACATTCGTACTCCCTATCTACTTTAATCTTATCTGCTTTAATCTTGTTCACATCCGTACTCTCACAAAGAACCTTCGGTTACATAGATTAGTGCTTAGTTAAGCATGCAAATCCACTTGTTCCACGGATTGATAAACCTTGGGGGATTACTCTAAGGGAAGAGCTACAACTAATCCGTATGCTTGCGGTTTATAAATTGACGTGCTAACTGCCGTCAACAAGCTTTTCTGGCGCCGTTGCCGGGGAACAAGTCAGTTTTGCTACGTTTAACTTTATATTAATTTTTGTTAACCTCTAACATCTAACTTTTTCTCTAGAAAAGAAAACCTTTATTTTTATTTTTGTGTCTAGATGGCTCTGATCAATCACTACAATGAGGAAGGAGAAAATTCGCTAAGGGACTATGCAATTCCATTAAAGGAGTACTTGCAGCCAAGGAGTACATCTTGGATAAAGGAATAATTGACATGGCTGAAAGCAATCCTTTGCAAGGAGTAGAGACTGATAATCCATATAGACATATTAAGCGATTCACGATGCTATGCAACACGCTACAATAAGAAGGAATTCCGCCAGCTTGGTTCAGATGGAATTTATTCCCGTTTTCACTTGCAGGTGAAGCGAGATGATGGTATGCAGAAATTTCTTTCGACGTGAAGAGGAATTGGGAGACACTAATGATAAAGTTTTGAGGGAGATTTTTCTCTGTTAGCAAACTTCAGAACCTTCGGAAGGAAGTGATCATGTTTGTGCAAGGAGAAGATGAAGGAATAGATCAAGCTTGGGACAGATTCAATAGACTACTCGAACAAGGACCTAACCTTGGATTCTCAGGTGATGTGTTGTTGCATACATATTATTTTTCACTAACCCAAAAATGTCGGAAACTTGTTCAAATGTGTGCAGGAGGAGATCTTATGGAAAAGACACTCAGGGAGGCTGCACAACTTCTACAGAAAATCAGCAGAGGAGCAGCCGTAAACAGAGAATGAGATAACTATCAATCTGGGGCACGAGAGTAAGGAAATCAAGGACATATACTTGCTAGAATTTTCAGAAAAAAACTCCAGAAGGATGAGAAGGAAGAACCTGTGGTGAAAAAAGAAGAAGAATCAGCACACATAAAGGAGGAACCTACCCCACGCATCAAAGACGACAAACCAGAAATATCAGAAGCTCGAAGCTTGGAGAATGCAAAACTCCTGCGGGAGTTTGAACAAATGGATGGATTCCTATCGATTTCTGTACTGTTACTATTGCTCTATATGCAACATACTCGTTCCGTCCCGCAAAGAGTGTCCCTTTAGTTATGTCCTAAGTTAAACCATCTTATGTTTGACCAAGTTTATATAAAAATATATCAAAAATTTCATTAGATTTGTTATGAAATATATTTTTATAGCATACCTATTTAGTGTTATAAATATTGATACTCTTTATTGTAAATTTGGTCAGGACTTAGGACAAATCTAAAGGATACTCTTTGCGGGACGGGGGAAGTAGATTGTTGAATGGTAGTTTTGGTGCTCTATATGCGACATATATACGTGAGTATGCGACATTGATCGTCAAATTTTGGCCCTAGTTTAGGCCAAAAGCTGGTCCGCCGCTGCGTATACTATTACTGGCCAAAAATATTTTACACAAGGCTCGGTAATATTTACATCGGAGTACACTACAATTTAGCCCAGCACGTAGTTATCCCAACACGGCAACATGGCAACACGTCCTTCACATATGCTTCATCAGCGACACATCCTGTAGTTGATGGCCATATAAATTGTCACTATCTGCAAGAGATTCAGCTCCTTGCCTAATCTTATAAATAAATCGTAAGGGAGATGATTGCTCGATCACACGTGAGACGATCTAGTGTGATCTCGAGGCAAGATCGTGGCCATGTGTGCGATGGATAGTATAAAATAAAATTACAGTGAGCAATTAGATCTTCTCACGAAATCATGCCATGTTGACGTGTACGTGTGTGAGTGGTCAATTATGCTAAGCAAGCAGGAGTACTATGCAACTAGCACTCAAGTTTTCTCAATTTGTCCTTATCAAAAAAAAACTTTTCTCAATTTGAAAATTCACGCATGCCCATCGCTCGCTGGCTACTGTAGAGCAGCGGTAGCGTCACGTGCCGTCGAGGTCGTGTGGGGGGGGCATCTCCCATTTTCTCGCGGGCGCGACATCTCGCGTCGCGTCGCCGTCGCATGCACCTTTGGGAGACCGACTTCGGAGAGCACGCAGACTGACAGGATGGGCCCGTCCCGAGTGCGGGCCCCCGGAAAGGCAAAATATCGAGATTCCGAATCCGGCCCGTGACAGCGGCCGGCGGACACGCTGTACGCACGGGAATCTTTCCGGACCCACGGAGTGACGTCACGCTTGCCCTTTGAGGTCAAACGAACCGAGCCCCACCCACGTGGCGCCAACTGGGCGGATGAATGGGATGGATGATGAATTGATGATCTTTTCGCGCCACTCACTCTCCGGGTGCTGTGGCCGGTTGGCCTTTGCCGCGCGCCAACGGCTGCCACTTTTTTACTCCTCCGTTACTGTTTACCGAAGACGAAAGTGACCGTGTCTCTTTTTTTTTAAAAAAAAGAAGTGATCGTCTATACATGTGACCACTAAGCTATCCAAATTATTTATTTTTGAATCAATGGTGAGATGGATCATAGGTAGATGAAAATATATGCGGTAGGTAGTGGATCAACGATTGAATGGAGAGAAATCAATAATTGAGATAAACCATATGGTCACGTATACATATTGGATTTTTCGTGTCCCTCGGAAAGAAAAGGTGACGAACAGATTGTCTCCTGGTTGTTCGCATGAGTCGTACCTGTGGGGTGTAGAAAAGGTGATGAACTGATTGTCTCCAGGTTATTCGCATAAGTCCTACCTGTGGGGTGTAGGGGTGGATCCGTAGAAACTTTTAGAGAATAGCCTTCGGTTGCCTACATGAGCGAGGGTATACCACATGAGTGGATGAAAAAAAATAAGTCCTCATCCTGATTCAGTGAATACGTTGCATCCGCTGCAGGCCCACTTATCAATACCACATAAAAAATTATTTGTGTGCATCCATACAACCAACCAAAGATCTCCGTCAGGATTAATGTATCTGCCTATCCCAATCATCAAAACATCCTTATATTTCCTGATCCTACGATCCTGCACTCGCTCAATCTACTTCTCTTCATCCAAAATGTACCGGCATGTTTTTAGTTTTTTTAAAGGATCTCTAGTTTAATGGTTAGAGCACTTGAGTATCATCCACCAAGTTTGAGTTCGAGTCCCGTAGAAGCGAATTAAACGGATTAGAATAATAAAATATAAAAATAGGTCGCAAAAAATATTTACAAATTTTATAGGAGCAACCAATCACACTTTTAACTTATCTCGGAGATCTCGGAGGCCCCGTGTGCTCATCTGCCTCACAAGCACGAGGCAGCTTGATGTAAACTTCTTTTTTCTGAAATAAAAGAGATGGAAACTTTAGGATGGCTGGCTACGAAAAGAGCTTGGTACTTGTTCGGACGCGGCGAAGAGAAGCAAAGGGGGCGTGCGTACGTGGAGGATGGGCGATTGATTGGGTATCCCGTGAGCGGGCCTACGGGCGCAGCACATGTTCTGCTCGGGGGGCCAGCAGTACCCAGGTGGGCAGATTCTGCACGGGATCGATCGAGATCGGGGGATGCGCCGGTGAAGTGAAGAGGAGGGTTCACTACACACTTCACAGCACGCGGTGTAATGATTGGGCTTTCGTTTCGCTTCATCGCCGTGCGCGCGGTGTTGTTGCGGTGGTCCTGGACAGCGCCGGGCACCACCACGTTGTTCTCGCTCCAGCTCCCGGACAACGAGACGTTGCCTTCGTGTACTGTACGAGCAACAGCAACGTGTAACTCCTTTGCTTCGTCAGGAGAAAAAGGAAAACAAACAAAAAAACTTTTTACACGAATTCCTCCTCCTGCCGTTTGCTTTGCTTTGCTGCTATCTGAATGGTGTGGTCTGCAGTAAAAAAACGGCCCGAGTCCGTGTACGAACGGCCCATTGTCCGTTTGCCCTCGGGTACAGCCCGTGGGCTCAGCAGCAATCTGCCAGTGCTGCGGCGTTACCGAATAATTTGAAATCCATAACTTGAAATCCGGTCGGCCCAAAGGTTACGTTTATTCTCTTCTTCAGTAATGCGTTCGTTTTTCTCTCCGTGCGCTCCCGTATTAGTTTTGATTACACGCTGCTGTTCATTAGTTTCCCCGCCGGACCTTTACCATTGAGCTCGTGCGGCTACGTATTGGCAGAGGAATAGAGGATGAAGTTCAACTAGAAGAACTTCACCGATAGGAGAATTCCTCGTGAGCCACCAGATCGTTCTGGAACTCTCCAGAGACGCGGAACGAGGGGTCCCGGGGAATCCGACGTGGCAGCGAGATGTCTCGCACAGTTACACGACCGGGCACGCAGGACCTAACAAGCACGGACACGTCAAAATCCTCCATAATTCACTGGCCTCCGGACCTCACCAGACACGTACACACCCTGGTCGCTCTTCAGGGCACTGTTCACCCCGCTTGTCACTTCCGCCGCCCGGGCAACCGCGCGGTGGCCCGATGCTGATGCCGATGCCGATGGCCGAGCGCACCTGTTTGTCACCGCGTTTACGGGGCACGGCACGGCGTGCGGAGCCTACACCAGTATTTTACCATCACGAAGCATCAGGGGCTGCAGCACCCCCTTGGCCAAAAATACTAAGAGCACTAGTAGGTATTAAGCTCACACATTAAACTAGCATATAAGGTGATTGCTCTTTGACTCTCTTCTTCTCAGTTCCTGTCCATTGGCCTAGCCTCCAATGGCCCATGGTTTTGATCTTTGGGCAACAGCGCGTAGCACCCTCTTTGTCCCATTCCTGGATCCGTCACTGCGAAGCATGATGTATGAATGTTGTGACATGCGTGAAACACCAACACATAAACATGTCCCTTTATATTGGACATTCCAATATGAGATGAATAATAAACCAAGATATTATAGAGACCTCTTAATTTTTTTGAAGTTCTGGAGCCTCGGCCATGTGTCAAGGCTTTCTACATGGACCACCATTTCCGGTTCTTTAAGCCCATCCGTCCATAGCCATTGACGCTGGCGGTCACCTTCTTTACGCCACCGCCCATTTGGACATCATCTGCCGCCTTGCCGGCCCGGCGAGCTCCCACCGATTTCTTTAGAGCCAGCATCCACAAAATTGCCGAACCCATCGATGCTAAGGAATTTGATGAATTCGATGCTGAGGAATTTTGCAACTAAAGCTAGAAGGTCAAATAAATAGCAAACTTTTCATACAACTTCTAGAAAGTCAAAAGCTCAGAAAAAGCTGTGCTAATATGCTCGACATAGGCGACATAGAAACAATATATTTCAGGTGCATGAAAATAATGTTTCTTCAGGCCATATGAACCGTTAATTAGATCAAAATCTGACAGCTAACACATATTCTAGTTGGTTTTGAGCTCAGTTGTGCTAACATACCTGTTTTAGAAACCTAATTTTTTTTGTAACGGGCCTGCGAGGATTTGACCCATGCTAGCAAGAAAGATTTAAAAGAAATGGTCCATACAAGAGCACTCTATTATATTAGCGGAATAGCGGTAGGAGTAGTTCCAAAGAGGGTGGAGGAGGAAGAAGACATGGAGTTCATCCTCAAACTCCATCTATCTTAGCTTCTCGGAATGTCGCTAAGCTCGAGCCCACTTCCATCCATGGCCTCACTCACCCTCGGCTTCACCGCAAATGCTCGTGGGCCCTCTACCCCCGCAACCATATGCCAAAGCCTCGGCTCATGTATGCTGCCTCGCCACAACTGACAGCCCGATCGTCTCCACCCGTAGTTTTTTAGGCATGTTCAACAGTTCAGACAGCTACTGTCTGTAAGAGCATGCAATGTCACACAGACAGCAACACAGATAATTTATACAATAGTGTGTCTGTTAAGCTATCTACAAACTAACTGGATTTTATAGATCATGGTGATCAAACATAAATTCGATCTTTGTATGCCATTTTGTGGCTTTTTTAACATAATGCATGGTTTTACCGTTTATGAGAACACAATCATATCGAAATGATTGAAATATTAATTTCTATTTTGTTTGTATCCTTCTTACCCGTCTAGAGGATTGTCTTTTGAAAACAATCTGTAGAAAGGGGTTCTAATGCAAAATGGTAAGGGCCAATTTGTAGATACGCTAGGCCTCACGTGATTTTAGTCATGTCTATGTCTTGTACTCTTGTTCGTTCTTATCCTCTCCCAAATCAACTCGATCTCCTATCTCTCTCACATAAAAAAGACTCCATCTTCAATCTCGTACTGCGGAGTGCAGAATCGGCCCGTGCGGCAACCGACGGGGGTCCTCTGGAGGCTCGATCTGCTGTCGGCCGTGCGGTGCAGCAGCCAACGGGCACGGCAATTGGAAGGCGGCGGGCGTGGATTTGGACGGCACGGCCGCCGGCGGGTGGCGCAGCGGGAGGCTCCGGGCTGCTGGAAGGAGGCGATTTCGAGGAAGGAGGTTAGCTGTTCTCATTTGTGTTCTCAGGCGCACCAAATCGCTCAGGTGCCGTCGCCTCCGAGATCAAGCTGTACAACGGAGCTGAGGGGACGTTTGGATCTAGTCCGAACTAAAAATTCATGCCACATCAAATATTTAGAGGCTAATTAAGAGGATTAAACATGAGCTAATTATAAAACTAGTTACATAGATGGAGGCTAATTCACGAGACGAATCTATTAAGTCTAATTAATCCATCATTAGCACGTGTTTACTGTAACATCACATTGTCAAATCATAAACTAATTAGGTTTAATAGATTCGCCTTGCAAATTAAACTCCATATATGCAATTGGTTTTGTAATTACTATATATTTAATTCTAATTAGTATCTAGGAGCTCCGGGAGAAACAAACACGCCCTTGGAGCGGCTGGCGATAGTAGTATCTCGGAGCACCGTCCTCTCGTGAGGCGACAGCATGCACAGATGGCGTGGAAAACAATACGTGGCGTCAGGCGTGGCAGATCCCATCCCTTGGAATCTCAGCCTCGCAGGCGCGATCCACTAGCACAAGTGGGCATGCACCGTGCGCCCTGGTACCGGTACGCCACGCACGCATGCGGGAGGAGCCGAGGAGGGTCGCGTCCCTTTCGTCGACCAGGTCGCCGTGGCGTGCGTTCTCGGCCGTGGCCCGTGCCTGTGCACGCGGCCGCTGCCAGTCTGCCACTAGCCCACTGGCCAGTAGCGGCAAGCTGGCATGCGCGTAGACGGGGATGTAGTACACGGCCGCCGGCCGGGGCGTGGCCGACGGCGACCCCGGTCAGTACGTGTGCTGTTTCCGAGACACAGAACACGAGCACCCCAACCCCGAGGACGACCGCGCGCGGTCTCGGCATCTAAAATGTCAACACCTGGGTGGACATGGTTGGTCGGCCGGTCAAAACTGCCAATCAAAGCGCACACCTGGCCCCTGCAGGATCGCGGCCGCTTTGGCCGCTCTCCAACTGCTTCGCCCCGACGAGGCGACGACCCTCTATATAGCCCGGTTCCCGATCCACACTGCATGCTGCGTTCGGAAGACAGCCGACTAGTCAGCTCAACCCGCGCAAGCAGGATGTCCTCCACGCCTCGCCACGGCGGCCACCGCGCGGCGCTGCTCGCCGCGGTCGTCCTCGCGTCCATGCTCGCGGCAGCCCGCGCGCAGCAGGCGCAGGGCGGTGACGCGTCGTCAGGCTCCGGCGGCCCGGACCAAGTCAGCACGGCCATGGTCGCGCTCCTCGCCGCCGTCGTCGCGGTGTTCGTCTTCATCGCCGCCTCCACCGTTTACCTCCGCCACTGCAGCGGCTACGCCGTCAGCACCAGGTCGACGCCGGGCGATGGCGGACGCGCGGCCGGCGCCCCAAGCAGCCTCGACGCCTTCTTCGCCTCGCGGTCGCGGTGGCAGAGGCGGCGTAGGTCGCGCGGGCTCGACGCCGAGGTCGTCGAGGCGTTCCCCACCATGACGTACACCGAAGCCAAGGCGCTGCGAGTCGGGAAGGGCGGCGGCGCGCTCGAGTGCGCGGTGTGCCTTAGCGAGTTCGAGGGCGGGGACCGGCTCCGCCTGCTGCTGCCCAAGTGCAGTCACGCCTTCCACCCGGACTGCATCGGCGAGTGGCTCGCCGGCCACGTCACCTGCCCCGTATGCCGCTGCAACCTCGAACCTGATCACAAGGACACCACCAGCGACGACGGGGAGCCGACGAGCTTCCCGCCGACGATTCCGTTAGCGAGCAGCATCTCCAGCGACACAGCGGTGGCACTGCAATACGCTGGCCCGCTACCGGTGGCTGTGGTGATCGACGTGGTCACCGAGGAGGAGGAAGAGGAGCGGAGGCAGGAGGCCCTAGAGCTGCAGCGGATCGGGACCCACCGGCGGGCCATGCGGTCGCGGTCGGGGACCCAGCCGCCGACGGCGGCAAAGCTCGCCCGGTGGCACTCCACGGGCCACTCCCACTCCCTCGCCGCCAGGCTCGACCGCGACCTGGAGCTGTTCACGCTGCGGCTGCCGGAGCAAGTTCGCAGGGAGATGGTCGCCGCCGCGGCCGAGCGCAGCTCGCAGCTGCGCCGCGGGCGGAGGAGAGCCACCGCGGAAGGAGGCGGCGCCCGCAGCGCGCCCCTCGTAGGGCAGCTGGGCAGGTGGCAGTCGCTTCTCGGGAGGACCTTCTCCGGGAGGCTGTCCTTCTTCTCCGCGTCGAGGGTGACGGTAGGCTCCGGCGGCGGAGAAGTGTCGTCCTCGTCGTCTTACTCTTACGCGAGGCTGAGAGGGAAGCGCGTCGCCGCCGTTGATGTCGCCGACGACGTTCCAGCTGAGGGGAGCATCTGCCTTGACAGCATTGGAGTTGGAGGCAGCGGGTCCTGTGCAAGTGCAAAAGCGACCCCCGAGGAGGTGGCGGCAGCAGCGAACGAGAAGGAAGTTAAAAAGCAGCTTCGGACGTAGCATGGGAACGGAAGCTTTGAAAGTACTGTACGAGTGTACGTAGTAGAAACTTGAAAGTGCTGTCAAGTTGCTGATTTCGTGCTGTAATAGCAACGTGGTAGTCGTCGAAAACTAGGGATATAGAAAGTGTAATTACAATTTTGTGTTACTGGAGCAGAACCACGTGAGGCGCGCTGCAAGTGGAGATCGTCTGGAAAAAGTTGAATTTTAATTTGCAGTCCCATCCGTTCTGATGGTATGCATTTTAGAAGACTTCGGGGTATTTGGTTCCACGGATTAAAGCAGTCCCTGTCACATTAAATATTTAGATACTAATTAATTATAAAACTAATTGCACAGATGGAGACTAATTCGTGAGACGAATCTATTAAACCTAATTAGTTCATGATTTGATGATACGATGCTATAGTAAATATGTGCTAATCATGAATTAATTAGGTTTAATAGATCCGTCTCGCGAATTAGCCTCCATCTGTGCAATTGATTTTGTATTTAGTCTATGTTTAATACTTCTGTTGACGCCAGATTTTGACACGTATGAAATCGGCGTCAGGAAAGGAAGAAATCAGGAGATGCGGCGAGACACAGAAGTCACAGTTGGAAATTGGCCGATTGGTGCTACAGTCGAGGATCGGCCGATTGCCCTTTGAGGGTGGAACTTCGCCTCGCCCGACCATAGGTCCCAGGGTCGGAGTGGTCGGAGCCCCCCCGACATGTAGGCCGTAATCGGCTGTCCCTTGTTGATGGAGTTGGTAGGAATCGGCCGATTAGGAGGCTGGAGCAATTGGGCCGGTATGGGCTTAAAGTGAACTATGAAGATTAAAAGGGGGGTTAGCCCGTGAGAGCATGATGATCAACTCCAATACGAATCGTACTTGTAAATATTCGTTTTCGTTTAAAATTAGAGATAGAGTTCTAGTCGGTTAGGAAATCGTTTGTAACAGGCTATAAATAGCCACCTTCATAGATCTGTAACCATCACCAAATCAATACAACAAACTACTATTTCCTCGTACTTACTTTCGAGCAGGCGACTTCGCCAATACTTTTCTTCTTTCCACGAGTTCATACGGGTTGGCGGGGCTGCATCAACTTGATCTCCGGCCGATTCTGTAAGTTCCGTTTATCGAGTAATATCTAAGCTTTAACTTCGGGCGCATCGCTGTCGTTTCGTTTAGATTTATTCACTAGTTATCGATATTTACTAGAATTCTAGGTTTTACCTGTTGTTCTAGTTTTAGTTTTATCACCAGTTATCCAGCTAGGAATTGAAACTTTCGGCTTTCTCGTGCTTCGTTACTCAATCTATTGTTTCACGCATAGCCGATTTAGATCTATTCTTGGTGTTATTACTGTAGCGCTGTTTAGATTACTCTAGCAGTTTTTGTTTATTAACGTTGCCTGGTAATCGGCTGCATTATAGCCGATTTCTTTATTACAGCAAATCGGCCGATTGCTTTTAAGCTATCTCGAGATCGGAACCTTAGCCGATCGCAACCTCTGGTATCTGACACGTTTCTTTCCTTGCCAATCAACAGGTCAGATTGGCTGGCACGCCGCGCGAATCGCACCAGGGCGATCACCCGAACAGGAGTTAAGCAGATTCTCCTGGGTCGTGTGTTCGATGCTGGGGATTCGATCAGCCAATTTCTAGCGCCAACACACTTTTGGCACGCCCGGTGGGACTAATACAACCGCCACTATGTCGAAAGCTGCCGAAGTCTCGGAAGACAACGTCATCGAAGTGACGGAAGTAGACCTCAGGGATGACCAGAAGGAAGAATTGGAAAAGCAGATGGCATACTACCGGAAGACGTGTCTGCAATCCTTCAGTCGTACCAGGAGCGGGGAAACTGTCAAAAAGACTCCGTTTCCAACTCCCCGCCAGATCACAATCGCCGAGGACTCGGGCAAGATGTCCGAGATGGTTCAACAATCTGTCTATCAAGCTTTCATTGATCAGTCCCCGGTGATTTCTAATACGGTATACAATGCCGTCATCAGCTCCTTGGCCAATGGCGTGTCCCAAGGGTACCAGGGGCTGGCGTATGCCCCACCTATTACGGCCCCAACCAGGATTTATACAAGTATATCCTGCTCGGCTCCTCAGCCGATCCAGGCTCCAATTGGAGGTTCCGACGCCTTTTTATCATCAATTCCTTTGGGGCCTAACGGCGCGCCATATCTCCGGCCGCAATCCGTTCAGTTGTCCTCCGCGCAGTTCTCTCCTTTGAATACAATGGCTTAGGGGGCACCATCAGTAACAGCCTCCCAGGATCAATCGGCCAGCCATGGAGGTTCTCCAATCCAGGCACCTTTCCAATCAGCCGCAAGGCCGACGATGCCACAATATCAGCCAGTCGCACCGGAGATGAGCAGGGGGGCAGAGGCAACGGAAGTACTTCGGGGCGCTGCGCCGATCGTGCTATATGACGAAGCGGCCGATTCACTCAGACAGCCGATCCCGACTACGCAGTCGGCCACGTCACATCAAGCGCCGCACGCTTTTGCTCACCACCCAGTCATCCCGCCACCAGTCTACCAACACGTGCCGGTTCCCCAGCCAATAGTCCATCAACAACAACCAGACTGGACGGCACGCATAGCGGAGGTGATTCAAGAGCAATTCGGTTTAAAACCGAAGATGCAAACCTACACGTACAAGACACCATACCCACCTACTTATGACTTACTGCCGTTTCCCCATCGGTACAAAGTTCCCGATTTCACCAAGTTTTCGGGGTTGGATGACACCTCAACTGTGGAGCACGTGAACAGATTCATCATCCAATGCGGAGAGGCAGTGGCGCAAGATGCTCTACGGGTGCGCCTTTTCTCATCATCCCTGTCTGGGTCGGCCTTCCAATGGTTCACTACACTACCACCCAACTCTATAATTACGTGGGCTGATCTGGAGAGGCAGTTTCACAAATACTTCTACGCGGGGGTACATGAGATGAAGCTTTCTGATCTAACCAGCCTCAGACAGAGAAGCGACGAACCGATATCCTCGTATGTGCAGAGGTTCAAGGAGATCAGGAACAAGTGCTACTCCCTATCCTTGACCGATGCACAACTGGCCGACATAGCCTTCCAGGGTCTCCTGCCTCATATCAAAGAGAAATATGCTTCGCAGGAGTTTGAGAGCTTGAGCCAAATCGTTCATCGATTGTCCGGTCAGGAAGTACGCCCTTTTGATCCACGAAGGAACTTCCAGAAGAAGGTGGCATACTTAGAGGAGGTTGAATCCGAAGAAGAAACGGAGATCGGCCTAGCGGAATGGATTAAAGGGAAAAAGCCGATATCGTGTCCGTTCGAGAAAAAGGAGCCTGAAGCATTCGGTTTCGACACAACAAAGGCCGACAAAATTTTTGATCTTCTCCTCCAGGAAGGACAGATCAAGCTCTCGCCATACCACACCATCCCATCAGCCGAACAACTAAAAAAGATGAAATATTGCAAGTGGCATAACGCTACTTCCCACGATACAAATGAATGCAAAATCTTCCGACAGCAGATACAATCAGCCATCGAACAAGGCATGCTCAAATTCGAAGTCCCAACAAAGCTGACCAAGCCGATGAAGATTGATCAGTACCCTTTCCCCACCAACATGGTTGACACGGGGAAGAATTCGCTCCAGACCAAAGTGCTGACATCTGAATCGGCTAAGAAAAGCAGCGCCGTGGACCCCAGAAACCAAGCGGCACCCGAAGACGCCAAGGGGAAACGGCGGATGGAGGATGAAGACGACGGATTGGGAGAACCACGCAGGCCCGTCACTTCCCAATTTTTGCTCAACAAATATCAACGGCAACAAGAACGCTCAAGATCACAGGAAGAGGCGATGCGATGACATGAAGATCACTGGCGATGCCCATTCTTCATCCACTGCTGGGAAAGCAACCTTAGGTTGCCGTCAGCCGATAATTGCCCTGAGTGCAACGGCCCGTATCGTAACAATCGGCCATTCAGGAGGTCTCGCTCCAGAGATGGAAGACCAGAGCCGATCAGCAGGAACTGGCGTGAACAAGAAGACCGGCACCCTCCAGTGCGTGATCGGCTGGGGGGTAGAAGTGGCCGATATGACCGGTCGGAAGACAGGCGCGAACGAAAAGATAGGCCAGGGGGCAGATTCGATTGGCACAGCCAACCAGAAAACAAGGTCAGCATTCACGATCGGCTAGAAGAGATGGCCGATGCCTGGGTATCAGATGAGAACCCCTTAGGACGCGAACCAGAATGGGAACGCGCCAGGCCACCGATTAAACCAGTGAACCCCAGGTGGTGCCCTGATGGATTGACTAAGTCTCAAAAACGAAGAATCCAACGTCTCCGCCAGTGGGAACAACAGGAAGAAGAGCAACAACATACGATGGACGGGAAAAACGGCAGGCCTCGGGTCTGGCGCCCCAAAAGAAATGACAGGGGGGACGATGAATCGGCGGCCGACATCAGCATGGTTTTCATACTGCCGATGGAATTCATGACTCCTGCTGACCGACAGAACATGTCGGCAATAGAAGAGCAGATGGCACAATTGGCTTTAGAGCCAATGACAGCCACGTTCGAGAAACCCGAAGACGACAAACGACAACACCTAAAGGCACTGTTCCACAAGGGGCATGTCAACGGCCGACCCATCACCAGACTACTAGTAGACGGAGGAGCTGCTGTTAACATCATGCCATACGCCATGTTCCGGAAGCTAGGGAAAAGTGATGATGACCTGACTATGACAGACATGATGCTCAAAGACTTCGAAGGCAACGTGTCTCCCACCCGCGGCGCACTCTGCGTCGACCTCACCATCGGCAGTAAGACCCTTCCTACTACTTTCTTTATTATTAATGGCAAAGGGTCCTACAACATGCTACTCGGCCGAGACTGGATACATGCAAATTGCTGCATCCCGTCTACGATGCACCAATGCCTCATACAGTGGGTCGGCAACAACATCGAAGTAGCCACGGCCGATTCTGCATACAGCGTCGCGACAGCCGATACGCAGCAATGGAGCTGCGAGAATGTCAAGTGCATATCCGGGAGGGCATGGGACACTGATTTCCTGGAGGTGTCCGATTTTGGTCTACAGCCGATCCGAGCAGTCGGCTCCGAAGATTCAGACTAAATGGATCAGTTCGCCCGGGAAGATGGAAAGCTAGGACACGGGTTCATGTCGGCCGATTCATTAGAAATGATAGATTTAGGCGATGGCACCAAGCCAAGGCCGACGTATATTAGTGCGAATTTGGATCCAGAATACAAATGTAAATTGACAAATTTATTAAGAGAGTTTAAGGATTGCTTTGCTTGGGAATACCATGAGATGCCCTGATTAGACCGATCTATTGTCGAACATCGGTTACCCATAAAGCCGGGATATCGGCCATATCAGCAACCTACACGGCGGTGTAATCCTAAAATCCTACCCGATATAAAAGCCGAAATAACGAGGCTAATCGAAGCAAAATTTATTCGGCAATGCCGTTATGCCGAATGGATCTCCAACATTGTACCCGTATACAAGAAGAACGGAAAGCTCCGCGTATGCGTCGATTTCAGGAATCTCAATCAGGCCACGCCGATGGACGGATACCCAATGCCGATGGCCGATGTGCTGATAGATGCCGCCGCGGGACACAAAGTTATTAGTTTCATGGATGGAAACGCTGGATATAATCAGATACTAATAGCCGAAGAAGACATATCCAAAATGGCCTTCAGATGCCCGGGTCACCTTGGTTTATTCGAGTGGGTGGTAATGACTTTCGGTTTGAAGAAAGCCGGCGCTACGTATCAGCGAGCCATGAATTACATATTTCACAAACTTATCGGCATCCTGGTGGAAATTTACATTGATGATGTCGTAGTCAAATCAAAAGGACACCAGGAACATCTAACTGATTTGCGGCAGGTATTGGAATGCACAAAGAAACATGGGCTGAAGATGAACCCGAACAAGTGTGCTTTCGGTGTATCCGCCGGACAATTCTTGGGATTCATGGTTCACGAACGTGGGATAGAAATCAACTGAAAGACCATAGCGGCCATCAATAAAGTCGTGGCCCCGCAAAATAAGACTGAGTTGCAGTCCCTAATCGGCAAGGTAAATTTCATCAGAAGATTCATATCTAATCTATTCAGGTGTATCTAAGCCTTCACACCATTGTTAAAGTTGAAGCCCGACCAAGAGTTCGTATGGGGAGAAGAGCAACGCAAGGCACTAGAAGATATCAAGCAGTACTTGGTCTCGCCACCAGTATTGGTCCCACCTCAAACCGGTAAGCCATTCAAACTGTATTTATCAGCCAATGAACGAGCTATCGGGTCAGCTCTGGTTCAGGAATTTGAGGGAAAGGAACGGGTAATATATTATGTTAGCAGAAGACTTCTGAACGCCGAGACAAGGTATCCCCCGGTAGAGCGGCTATGCCTATGCCTTTACTTCTCATGCACCAAACTCAGGCACTATTTGTTATTGGCAAAGTGTGTAGTGGTATGCAAAGATGACGTGGTAAAATACATGCTGTCGTTGCCGATCTTAAAAGGACGAATGGGAAAATGGATCTTGGCTTTATCGGAGTTCGATCTACGATATGAATCGGCGAAGGCCGTCAAAGGACAGATTATGGCCGATTTCGTTGCCCAGCACTGCGGACCAGAGACCACCGTCGTGGAACCAGTGCCATGGACCTTATATTTTGATGGTTCGTCATGTGGAGCCGGATCAGGAATCGACATCGTTCTCATATCGCCTCGGGGGGCAAGCTATGATTTCTCTCTGCCAACAGAAGCATCCGCCACTAATAACCAAGCAGAGTATCGGGCCGTGTTAAAGGGGTTACAGTTGTTGAGGGAGATCAAGACCAACGCCGTCGAAATTTTTGGGGATTCCATGCTTATCGTGGACCAATTGACAGGAAAGTCCGAATGCAAGGATGACGTATTAAGGATTTATTACGAGGATTGCCTTCAACTTCTGAAAGAATTCAAGTCCGCGGTTGTTGAGCACATCCCTAGGAATCATAACGAGGATGCCAACAGGCTTGCCCAACATGCGTCCGGATATCGGCCGATTCAGGGCGCTATGGCTCTAGAGCTC
This sequence comes from Setaria viridis, assembly GCF_005286985.2. Lineage (NCBI taxonomy): Eukaryota > Viridiplantae > Streptophyta > Magnoliopsida > Poales > Poaceae > Setaria > Setaria viridis. The sequence goes on along the minus strand of NC_048263.2, from coordinate 26,511,401 downwards.
GCGGCCGACGACTGGCGAAAAGAGATCGCCGATTATCTGAAAGATCCGTCCAAGAAAGTGGATCGGCGGATACGATTTTAGGCCACAAAATATGTGTTACTAGAAGACGACTTGTTCTACCGGACGATTGATGGCATCCTACTCAAGTGCCTAGGAACAGAGGAGGCGAAGACTCTGATGGGAGAAATCCACGAAGGAGTGTGTGGAGCCCACCAATCGGCACATAAAATGAAATGGATGATTAGGAATAATGGGTACTATTGGCCGACAATCCTCGAAGACTGCTTCAAATATTATAAAGGATGCCAGGATTGTCAGAAATACGGGAATGTTCAGCGTGCGCCTGCATCGGCCATGAATCCTATTATCAAACCGTGGCCGTTCAGAGGTTGGGGAATAGACCTCATCGGACAAGTTTATCCTCCGTCAAGCAAAGGACATAAATTCATTTTAGTAGCCACAAATTATTTCACCAAGTGGGTGGAGGCGATTCCGTTAAAGGCCGTAACATCGGCCGCCATGGTTGATTTCGTAAGGGACCATATCGTCTATCGTTTCGGCATTCCCCAGACTATCACAACCGATCAAGGAACGATGTTTACATCAGGAGAATTCGAAGAGTTCGCGGCCGATATGGGAATCAAACTGCTAAACTCCTGTCCGTACTATGCCCAAGCTAATGGTCAGGCCGAATCTTCATATAAAGGGATAATTAAGTTAATCAAAAGGAAGATAGAAGAATAGCCGAAAAAGTGGCATTTATGTCTGACCGAGGCTCTATGGGCATACAGGATGGCTTGCCACGGGGCCACCAAGATGTCTCCTTATCAGTTGGTGTACGGTCACGAGGCAGTACTGCCATGGGAATTGAGGACAGGATTGAGACGCACGTCGCTCCAGGATAAGCTGACGGCCGATGATTACTCCTCACTCATGAAAAGGGAACTTGATGACTTGGCAGGCCAACGATTGAGAGCTTTGATCAGCATCGAGGTAAACAAGAAGAAAGTGGCCAGATGGTATGACAAGAAGGTCAAGGTCAAGCAGTTCTCTCCGGGGGACCTAGTATGGAAGTTAGTGCTGCTGATTGGGTCAAAGGATCCTAAATTCGGTAAGTGGTCTCCTACGTGGGAAGGGCCGTATAAAATCGGCCGATGTGCCCTGGGAAATGCTTACATTTTGGAAACGATCGAAGGAGAAGAGTTTACTAGGGCTTTGAACGGGAGATACCTGAAAAGGTACTACCCTAGTATATGGGTCGGAGCATAAGGATCGACCGCAGAATATGATAAACAAACACACAGCCGATACAAGAGAAAATCGCCTAAAGAGAAAACATAATCGTCCAAATCGGCCGATTTATCATTCAGTACGGACGATAGGTTACACGGCCGACGCAGTACAAGTCACCCTTAGAACAAAAAATAATCAACCACGCCTTTTCTTGAGTTCTCTCTCAACCCGGCCTAGTTCTATCAGAAGACGGATGTGTCGTTCTTCTATATCTTTCATCGCGGCCTCCGCTTCAACTTGACGGGGAAGAGGATGACTCCGGTCCACTGCCGGGCGTGATGTCCCTGCCACCACATCTTCAAGAGCAACTTGACGAGGAAGCGGGTGGCTCCTGTCAACTCGAGGTCGCCTGTGGTCGTTACCGTCGAGGAAGTCCTAGATCCGTTGCACGTCGGCAGGGACGTGTTCCTTGAGTTCTTCACGATGAGCCCTAATTAGATCCTTGTCTTCTTGTGATAATGGTTCGTCAGAATACACGAGCCCGATGGCTCGTTCGAGTTCAGGACTAAGGCGCCGTGGCTGGGAAAAGAGACAATATATAACCGCCGAAGATGAGGTGTTTCAGAGGAATCGAACTGAAAGAAGGCGGAGGCAGATCTCTTACCTGGTTAACAGTGGAAAAAGAAGAGGACGAAGAAGACATGACCGTAGAACGCGCCGACGGAAACAAGTCAGGGAAAGAGAGAACCAAGTCAAGCAGGTGCTCTCAAAAGCGAAACCAAGGCCTGTAATTATAAGTGGAGAAAACGTGGATGTTTGGTAAGACGCGTCCCATCAGAAGTAAAAAGGGCAATAAATAAGAGAGCGCCGCGAAGGACGGTCAAAAGAGGCATTAATGTTCGTACAAAACTACCAGTACTTTTACAGATCGCCCAGAAGAGCGTTGATGGCCGCAATCGCTCGATGCCGAATCTGATCGGCCGAGTCCAGGACCTATTGGTCATCCTCTGCCGACCCCGGGACTTCTAACATGTGGCGGTGGAGTCTAAGGGCTTCGTGAGCCAGATGTTGCCTCTCCCGCTTTAAATCGGCGATGACGGAAGGGAGCTCCTGAAGCCTCTTCTCTTCGGCGGCTATTTCCTTGGTCACTTGCTCCATCTCCTTGGCAAGTTCTGCTCTTCGGCGTTTGAGGCGATCTATCGTGCCGACGAGTTCGGGGCGGGAGTCCTCCAGAAAATGAATCCGTTGATGTACCTCTTGAGCCTAACGCTTGTACGAATCTTCTTCTTCACGAGTTTTGGTCAGTTTGGCACGATTGGCCATGTGACGCAGAGCCCTGAAGACCGGAATACGCATTGACTCGATGTAAGCGGCCGGCGCCAAAGCTTCTTCTGTTTCCTCTGGGACTCGCCCGCTGACGTCACCAAAGAGCTGCCGAATCGGCGAAGCATCCTCTACCAATCGCCCGATGTCCTCTTGAAGAAGGGATCGTATGCTTTCGAGCTTGGCACGGACATCATCAGGGATGGAGCTCAAAGTAACCTGACGGGAAGCGATCTCCTCGTCATCAGAAAGCGCGACCGCAAACGAGAAGAGGTTGTTATTAGGGGAGTCCTGTTCCTGTAAAATGGTAGATGAAAATAAAAACAAGTCAGCCGATGGTGGTAGCAAATCGGCCAATAAAGATTGAAAGATTGCTTACTTCTTTGAAGCGGATTTCTTCCGTCGGCATCTGTGAGACTGCCATCCTCGACTCTGGGACTGGCACCATTGGCTCATCGGAAGAAGAGGACTCAACAACAATCAGTGCTCTACTCGGGCCGGCTTCTTGAAGGGTGACCGTTGGTTGATCAGGAGGGGGCGCTGCCATTTCAACAGCTGCTTCGGACGCTGCCGATTGCTGAGGATTTACGAGGGCAATCTGTGCAGCCTAGTATAAGAGGAATTAGTATGGAAATAGCAATTGGGAAAATCGGACAGTGAGTTTACCTATATAGCCTCCACCAATAATGACGCGGCGGCTGCTCCGGCTTCTGTGGCGACTTGAACGTCTACCTCTTCAGCAGTCGGAAGGGTTGGCACGGCCGAAGTTTCTGCCGATGCGATCATGGGTGGATCGGCCGATTCTGTACGGGCACGCACTCGGCGACTGGTCTTCTTGACAACTTTCTTCTGCGCCTATTTCGCTCGGCCGGCGATGTCGTCTACAGAAGGGGCATGATAGCCGATGAGTGGGAATGTTGTGTATGGATAACGGTCCTCTATCGGCCGACCACTCCGGCTGCGTTTTGGGGGAGCGCGGCTTTCAGACTGAGTCAACAGCAAGAGTCAGTATATATGTGTAAAAAATAAGGGGAAATGAAAATCGGCTGGGCAAAAGAAGAGTACCTCGGCGTTCAGATCAATGTTGGCTGGATCCAGGAGATTGCAGTATACTGCTGCAGAAGCGCAGAACAGGTACTGTTTCCATTCGGCCCACCATAGCTTGAACTGCTGGACGGCGAAAGGAGCTACTATCCAACCGGTCAGATCTATGGTGCTGGAGTCTGGGATCCGATCACGCAGCCGGTTATAGTCAAGACCCTTGGTGAGTTCATCTCTGAACTTTGCCCGGCCGGCGAAGTATGCATAAATCGGCAATTGACCTAGGCCGAATTGCCGTGCTGCGATGGAAGGATTGTAGAACTCATAAGTGGGGGCATCTTTCCCCGAGAAAAAGTTTGCCGGTAAGATCCCCGGTTTGATTAGTTCATCTGTGAGGTCTTCATCGAATCGGCTAGTGGTTGAGTCGAAACAAGAAGGGAGTTCAAAGATTGGGTCCTCCCTCTGATAAGGGAACCAGCTGGTTGCGTCTTCGCTGAAGCCATTATAAAAGCACCTGAAGTATTCGGCCACCTTGGTAGAAGAATATGAGGAACCGGAAAAGGCCGATGCCGCTTCGCCGAAGGATGTACATCGGCGTCGGACAGTGGGGTTCTCTGCTGATTCGATGTTGGGGAATGTCATGTGCTCCACTCGCTACTGAGAGATCTTGCTCATGTACAGGTTAAGCCACAAGTTGATAAACCACCAGGGTCCACCGGGGTTTCCAATCGGCTCCCCTTGGGATAGTTTAACGCCGATTTGGTGCAGCATATGATAGGCTGCTCCCAATAGGTGCTTTCCAAGGGGAACAGAGGCCCCTGTCGATAATGCCTCGGCCAGAGCCTGCGTGTTGGTGGATGGACCGGCTGCTCTCCCACAGAAAAAATATTTCTCTAGCCACATCATCAAGAAGGCCATGTGCTCTCTGTTCTCGACTGATCCGGCCCTTCTATTGCATCTGATGAATCCCTTCCATCCGCCGATTCCCTTTGTGTCCAGCCGATGAGATGTCGTGGCCAAAAGGCGAAAAGGGGTATCTGGAGAGGAGATGTCAAGGGCGGTCAACATGACCACATCGGCCAAGATGGGAGTCATAGGTCCGTGTCCGAAGAGGAATGCATTGAGAGCGTCGGACCAGAAATAAGAAGCTGCTATCACTAATGGCTCGTTTCTTTCCATTTGGGATAAAGATAGATCGATGCACTGGCCGATTTTGCGCTCATCCCATTGGACTCTCTTGAAGGCGGCTATCCATTGGTACCATTCTCTCCAGCCGGGGGTTTCATTCGGCCATGACCTGAAGGTACCTGACCAGTGATCTAAGTCCATGGTTGATTGCTTAAAAGGGATCCTATGAGTTTCCAGATTGATTAGGTCAGTTGGATCCGGGTTTCCCATGGGACCAAGACAGATAAGGCCGGGAGTTTCTGTGAGACGAATGGTAATCTGATGCCTAACCGCCTAAAAAGGAAAAAAGAGGGTGCGGGAGTAAGAACGGATCTAAAAGTAAATGCATTATTAAGGAAAGTTTCGGTAATGACCTCCGGGATGAAGCTCATCGTAGTTGGCGGGATCGCTGGTAGAGCTGCAGATGCTGAAGCCACCGATGGGATTTCGGTTGAAGCCCCAACTCCCGCTGATGGAGCTCCTTCTCCCGTCGATGGAGCCGCCGCCGTTGCCGCTGGAACTTCCGCCGGTGGGGTCATCTCCGGGGCTTTGGGTGTTGGTGAAGTGCCTGAAGGTGCCGCCATTGGAGAAGTAGGGAGAAATGTAGATGGAAGGAGACGCTGGGGAAAACTGGAAGCTAAGGAAGGCGCCGGAGGAAGAAGAAGACCCGTGCGCTAAAGAAGGAAGACGTGAGCTCGTAAGGGGAGTACGGGACGTGCTGATATTTAAAGGTGGTCTGAGAAGGGGTAAAAGCGGAATTTTTACCGCGCCGGCGTTTCGATTTTTTCGGGAGGAGTGGTTGTCGTGGGTGCCCGTTTCGAAAAGATTGCAATCATCAGGCTGGAGACCGCGAAACGGAAGGATATTTTCAATGCGTTTGTTTCGGGGGGGAAGTTGAAAAGAATTTCGAAGTAAAGACTATGTTTTACTCCGAAACTGGGGGGCATGTGTTGACGCCAGATTTTGACACGTATGAAATCGGCATCAGGAAAGGAAGAAATCAGGAGATGCGGCGAGACACAGAAGTCACAGTTGGAAATCGGCCGATTGGTGCTACAGTCGATGATCGGCCGATTGCCCTTTGAGGGTGGAACTCCGCCTCGCCCGATCATAGGTCCCAGGGTCGAAGTGGTCGGAGCCCCCCTTGTTGATGGAGTTGGTAGGAATCGGCCGATTAGGAGGCTGGAACAATTGGGCCGGTATGGGCTTAAAGTGAACTATGAAGATTAAAAGGGGGGGTCAGCCCGTGAGAGCATGATGATCAACTCCAATACGAATCGTACTTGTAAATATTTGTTTTCATTTAAAATTAGAGATAGAGTTCTAGTCGGTTAGGAAATCGTTTGTAACAGGCTATAAATAGCCACCTTCATAGATCTGTAACCATCACCAAATCAATACAACAAACTACTATTTCCTCGTACTTACTTTCGAGCAGGCGACTTCGCCAATACTTTTCTTCTTTCCACGAGTTCATACGGGTTGGCGGGGCTGCATCAACTTGATCTCCGGCCGATTCTGTAAGTTCCGTTTATCGAGTAATATCTAAGCTTTAACTTCGGGCGCATCGCTGTCGTTTCGTTTAGATTTATTCACTAGTTATCGATATTTACTAGAATTCTAGGTTTTACCTGTTGTTCTAGTTTTATCACCAGTTATCCAGCTAGGAATTGAAACTTTCGGCTTTCTCGTGCTTCGTTACTCAATCTATTGTTTCACGCATAGCCGATTTAGATCTATTCTTGGTGTTGTTACTGTAGCGTTGTTTAGATTACTCTAGCAGTTTTCTTTATTAACGTTGCCTGGTAATCGGCTGCATTATAGCCGATTTCTTTATTACAGCAAATCGGCCGATTCGCTGATAAGCTATCTCGAGATCGGAACCTTAGCCGATCGCAACCTCTGGTATCTGACACGTTTCTTTCCTTGCCAATCAACAGGTCAGATTGGCTGGCACGCCGCGCGAACCGCACCAGGGCGATCACCCGAACAGGAGTTAAGCAGATTCTCCCGGGTCGTGTGTCCGACGCTGGGGATTCGATCAGCCGATTTCTAGCGCCAACAACTTCAAATTAGTATCTAAATATTCGATGTGATAGAGACTAAACTTTAGTCCGTGGAACCAAACACCCCTATATTTCCCTTGGGAACTAGGACTTTCGAATTAGGTGCATTTGGTTTTTTTTATGAAATAGTTCAAATGGTTCAAAATAATAATGATCCTTTTTATTTGGTTAGGTGAAAACCATCCCACTTAATATATTATTCTAACCATCTGGTACAAACAAATTGATTGAACAACACCATTTAGAATTATCCATGCATACATCATAAGATACATGCAACCAAACACATCCAATATCTTTGCCATATTCAGTGCCTGCTAATTCGCGCCACAGCTAGCAGCGAATCGAGTGTGTTTTTTCCTTGATAACAAGGGTTTAGCGAATTAATGACGCCACTATATTCTAATTCGCGCCATAGCTTGCAGCAAACTGAGTGTGTGATTTCGGACCACATATTAGGCGTCTTTGTCATCTCTGAGTTTTGGTACTACCTCCATTTCAAATTAAGTCGTTAGCCTTTTTTTTAAAACAAACTTCTTTAGATCGACCAATTTTATTGAAAGATTCATGAATATGTATGATATGAAACTAGTTTCGCTAGATAGAACATAAAGTACATTTGCATAGAGCATTTATTTGGTATTATAGATGTTAATATAGAAGTATTTGTTTATAAACTTAGTCAAAATTTGCACGACATATAATTTTGAATGGATGGTGCAGTATACAGTGTACTCCTTCCGTTTCAAATTGTAGGTCGTTTTGGCTTTTCTAGATTTATAGATGTTTGTATGCATTTAGACATACACCATATTTAGGTAAATACAAACATCCATGCACCTAAAAAATCAAAATGACATATAATTTGAAATAGAGGAAGTATATGCAGTGGTGTGAAGAAATTCACATGCGCTCCACCTCAGAACGTGGTGTGCAGCAATTGATCAAAGTAAACTTTAAACGTTGATGTTCTGTTTCCATTTCTGGACCTCGTTTTTTCGAGTCCAAAAAACGGAGGATGACCTTTGGCCAGACTTTTACGTGCACGCAGGGCAGGCAGGAAAATGGGTATCGACAAGACTCGGACATGCACGCGCTCTAGACAGAAACACAAAGGCAGCGCGCGGTCGGTCAAGGCGTCAAGCTTCTTGAAAGTTGAAACAACACCCAGTGCCAGTTAATACAGCTGGTTACAACACCATGCTCAACTGTTGATGGGAAGAAACACATATAACTTGCATCCCCAGCGATTTGTCCATGGCAAATGTACGTTGTACCGCAATGCATGTCTATGGATTGGATGGGCTCTTTGTTTTAGAAGATCCGTGTCACTACGCTCTTTATAGGTGTATCCGGTGTTCATTAGCAAAGGTAAACAAATAGAATACGGGTCAGATTAAGTTCTTGGCAAAAGGACCCAACAAAAAAGAGAAGATACAGAAAATCCTGCAGAAACGTGAGCAACATTTTCCCCTTTTTTCTGTGAATTGAACATTTTCCCTCTTTTCTCTACTCCTAAAAAAAGCAAAACCGAGATAGAATTTCGTACGTCGTGCGCCTTCCGCTCCATTCTACCGTCCGCTCCCACCTGGGTTCCTCCGCGCATCTCGCGCGACCCTCCGATGGAACCGACGCCGGCAGCGACCGCGCACCGTCCGCTTCCCGTCCTCCGCTCCCGCGCTTCCCGCACCTCCGTCAGATCCTCGCCCTGCCTTGCCCGCATACTCGACATCGCTCGCCCTGCTCCTCCGCCGCCGCCACCTATTCTCGCACGCCCAGCGCCGCAACTCCTCATCCCGCTCAACAAGTGCCGTGTCGTCGAGTTGTACCTCCCCTGGAAGTGCGAGTCCGAGGCGCAGGAGGCCAAGGTGAAGGGCGGCGCCTCCATTGGCCTCATCCCGGCCACCGCAAAGCTCGCCTGATCCGGCCCCGGTCCGATCCGGTTGATTTAGGTGAGAAGATCCGCGAGGCGCAGGAGGCCAAGGCGAAGGGCGGTCAGATCCGGTTGAACATTGGGAGTCTCATCATCGAGGATTCAAGAGGTAACACCGTCTGGCAAAGTTTTGATTCACCAACAGACACTTTCCGACCAACACAACACATCACTGCTACCACAAAGTTAGTCCCTACAACTCAATCGCATAGTCCTGGTAACTATATCTTCCATTTCAGTGACCTTTCAGTACTATCACTTATCTATGGTGTGCCTGAAGTTTTGGATATATACTGGCCGGACCCTGATCAAACTCTCTACAAAATAGTTCCAAATGTGATGTCCATTCCATTTAACCAATCCAATTTGATCCAATTTGTATTGCCATGCTTGAAAGTAGTATCCTCATTGCCAGCATAAGTAGATGCGATTTCTGGGGGTTTCAGATAGATGCAAAGTAATATCCTACTTAGCTGTGATTTCTGGGAGTTACAGATGGATGCAAAGTGTGTTTTCAGTCAGTGTGGATTTCTGCATCATTAGTGACACCTACCTGATTCTTCTGGATGAGACATTCCACTATTTCTGGGCTAAGCTCAAAACCAATCCTACACGTGTATAGATATAGAATAGAAATAATTCTTCAAATGAAAAGGCAGATTTTCTTGGTTCGAGATCATTGTTTGTTTCCTGGGAATGTAACATTTGCTTCTTTGGTTTATGTGTGATTTCCTAGAAAGTTGCTGGATATATTCTGAAATTGTGTTATGCCAGAAATATGAATTGCAGAATAACTAGGATCGTGCCCGTGCGTTGCTACGGGCAATAAAAATTTTATAATGCAAGATATTAGATTCAACGGGATAAGAAAAATATAAAACATGTATAATCATGAAATAAGTATATCATTTAACCAATCCAATTTGTCAATGGGTCGAGCTCATCTATGGACATTGATAATTTACCACTACATATTTTCTTTTCAGATACTTTTCAAGAGGTAAAGAGCAAGCATGACAAGAAGAAAGAGGTGAGTTGACACTGATTTTCTAACTTCAATGTGCCCATACCATCCTGCAATATGCAATTCGTTTGATGACTATTGGCCAGCTTTTATTTGCACTATTTATGAATTGCTAACCAGCCATTTTCTTGCACCTGGTTTTGAAAATTAAATCTATTTGTGCTACTGACTTTTTTTATACTTTGCAATTCCCTTGCACCAAAGTTAGCATATTCAGCTACAGTTTTGGACCATTTTATTTTTAGAGATCCTGGACCATTTGATTTTCAGTTTCCATTTATGTTTCTGAAATAAAGTCTCCACTTGATAGCACTGAGATGTGAAGATGGAATTTCATTCAGTGGTTCTATGGAGAATGTCTGAATTCCCTCCTTGATAGCTCTGTCCCATGTGTTATACATGCAATGGTTAAATCAGCTAATGAAATTGACTTCATCCATGCAAATGACAAATACGTGTTGAGGGTTTCATTCCAGTCATAGTTAAAAGTGTAAAAGAAAAAATCCTATTCAGATATGGTCAGTTTTATGCAATGTTTGTGAAGAGAGGAACTGATGATTTCAGGGAAATTGGATAGACACTGCTGAATGTAGCATTAACAATAAATGCTTCAATTCAATTTCAGAATCTGAATGCTTTAGAGAAATCATCGAGATTGCATCTATATTGCATAATTACCTCTTTGTTTGTTGTACACATAGACTTTGAGTCAAAGTTGTATCCACCACACGTCGAGAGCCTGTTGTATCTCACACACACTACTCCACTGCTACAATATTGCTTGGTTTCTGCAATTCATTTTTTCAGCAAGCATAGTAGCACAAATCTTCAATGGAGTTTAGTGGAACCAGATTCGGTGCTAGCATTATGTTTTGTGGCTAAATAGTAAAATGCAGGAGGAGCTGAAGTATCATGTGAACGGCTTAAGGAAGCACAAAATATTAACAAATCACTTTCTGCATTGGGTGACTTCATTTCAACTCTTGCTACGAAAAGCAGCCATATACCCTACAGGTTCGTGGTATTCATATAACTGCATGTGTAAGTATGTAACCCATTTGTTTTTATCGCTCACTATTTTTGTGCCTTTTCTGGTCAGAAATCCCAAGTTGACACACTTGCTGCAAGATTCTCTAGGTAAGATGATCTGCTTGCTCAAGGAAAACCATTTCCATGATTAAAGTCTAACATTTTCCTATATTTATTTTTTCACTTAGCCATATGATTAATTTTCTCTGTTCCTTTTGACACTGATAATAGGAGGAAACTCTAAAGCATTGATGTTTGTGCAAATTAGCCCATCCGATAGTGATGTATCAGAAACCTTGAGTTCATTAAACTTCGCCAGCTGTGTTCGGTGTATTGAATTGGGACTAGCAAAGAAGCAAGTTGATACTGTTGAACTTCAAAAGACCAAACAGATGGTGAGTTTTAGTTGTGCATTTTCCTAAGTTAACTGGATCCAATCTTATATGATATACTTATTTCATATTTATACATGTTTTATATTTTTATTATCCCATTGAATCCAATATCTTGCAATATAAAAATTTTGTTGCCCGTAGCAATGCATGGGCATGATCCTAGTTCTGAAAAAAAAAAAGGAGAAACGGTTGCCAGGCTTGGGGGACAAGGCCTGACGGATTGGATTCGAATGATAAATAGGCCCAGTTTCATTCTGTGCGTTGCCGAATGAAATCCAGCGGCCTCGAAGCCCCCCAGAACTCAAAATCCACGGGCCAGCTAGCAACAACTTCGGTTCGGGTCTTCTGTTTCTTCTTGGCACGGCACACGGCAGGTCATAAAAAGGAAATTTGCTGAGAGATTTGGTCAACACCAGCCAAAAAAAGTGAAAAACTACTCCCATTCCAACCTGGAAATGAACCATTAATTGGAACTACGGAGGCACGCCGGTCAGTAGTCAGCTACTATGCCCTCACAAACCCGTCACTCTTGCTAGTTGAAGGTAGCTAAAGACTGAAGAAGAGAGGGGTTGAGAGTGGGGGATGAGCGTCAGTTGTGGGGAGGACGGCGGCGGAGGGTGTCGGAGCGTCGGTTGTGTGTGGGTGGGGAGGGGGGGTGTCGGGGGAGCGGTGGGCGTGGAGGGGTGCGCGTGTTGGCCGAGCGGCCAAGGCGCGAGGTGGCGGTGGCGAATGGGATAGGGTTCGGAGGGGAGGGAAGGGTGGATATTTTGTTGGATGGGTCGTCAGTATGTGGGCCCGAGTATGCATTAGCGCGGGATAGAGCGCGCCGATCAATTTTTCACGCTCGAGTGAATTTTTTTGCTCGGGTTTTGTGCGCGCGCCCCGTGGCGAAAGATTTCCCATCGGTTTTTTCACCAACAGGAACTCTTTCCTGTCAGTTCTATACGCACCGTCAAGAACCGCTAAACCATTCCTGTCGGTTTCTTGCTATCCTGACGGTTCTACTAAGCCATCAGGATTTAGTAGGCTGTTTCCTGTTGGTTTTCCCCATCCGACGGGATTGGGTGAAGGTTCCTGTCGGTTTTCTTAAAACCGAGGGGAAAGGTTCAAACCGACAAGAATTTTCGATTTTCTGGTTCTACCCGCCCGCCCCCGAGGGTGACTCCGCCGGTGACTCGGCCACCCCGGCCACTGCCGCCATTCCCCATGCCTCCGCGCCGCCCCCGTGGGCTGCGCGGATTCGGCCGCTCAGCCTGCTCCCCACGCTCCCCATGCTTGCCCGTGGCGCCACATCCTCGGGAGCCTCCGTTTCCATGCTATTGGCAGGCCGCCACACTTCTCCGCCGGGTTCTCCCCGTAGGCCCCGACGGGATGACCTCTCCTTCCCTAGCCTGTCACCGGGGGAAGCCTTCCGTGAGTATGTTCTGAGGAACTTCCACACCGTCGTCTTCAGCCAGGTTTCTCAGCCTTCCCCCTTGCTGACCCCTCCACTCTTTGGGTCTGCTCCTATTCGCGTCATCCGTCTTGTGATTCTTCTTGGATGCGCAACACCCTGAACTTCTGGCTGGACGGCGCGACTCCGGCGGTCCCGCTGGTGGAGGTCTTGCCATTCCTATTCCACGTTATGGTCTCGCGACCGTCCATGGCGGGCTTCATCGTCACCCTCGGCGAGCTTCACCAGGGCCGCTGCGTTGTCCACTTCTTCCCCGACAAGGCGGCGGCGGCGGCCTCCATCCCATGTTCGAATTCACTGCCGGTCGTTTTGGTGGGATCTTTCACGGGCCGCTCCGCTGGTGTGTTGACGCTCGTTATTAACATACTTTTAGTGCCATTTAAGTGGTATTTTCATACATATTCTTATACTAACCCGCCACTTGGCACCTGAAATAAGTGGTTCTGGTTAAATTTGGCTATCAGTAGTGGTAGTTTTAAACTAAATTTGAAAGACTTCTAAAACTCTCTAATTTGGTTGCTCCTGAGTAATGAAATTCGAGTATAGTCCATAGTGAAAAAAAAAGATGCGGAGGGAAGTATACTTGCCGTTTTTAAGCTCTAATATTGATGGTCCCCCTCTGCTTTTGATGGCATGATAAATTTTTTACCTTTTCAGTTTTGAACCTCAAATGCATGGGTCCGGATCGTAGAAAATAATCTTAGGGGGTGTTTGGTTCCAGCTTGCTAAACTTTAGTTGTTAAAGTTTAGCAACTTTTAGGTGCTAAACTGTCAAACACCCTTGCTAAAACTTGCTAAAGTTGAGTTGCTAAAGTTTAGCACTTTAGCAAGTTTTTGGTTGCTAAAACTTGCTAAAAGGTGGGTTGGACAACCTATACCCCTCATTTATTGCTTGTCTCCCCCCTCCTGCGTACCATTAATAAGGGTAGGTAGGTCTTTTTACAGCTCATTAAATGCCTTTTAGCAAGAGTATCCAAACAGCTTTTGCTAAAGTTTAGCAAGTAAAGTTTAGCAAATTTTAGCTGCTAAACTTTAGTAAGAATAACCAAACAGGGCCTTAGTATCATGCAGATTATGTCGCATGACCCAATAGCTGGTTAAAACAAAGACACTATTTTAATTCGTATACTTCTCTACTTAGCCTGCTGTAGATACCCTGCTTTATTTTCCGCTATGCAAAGCTCTCTAGCACAAGTCTCTTGTTATGTTCCCCTCGGGCTCAGGGAGCAGTAGATATAAAGAAAGAAAATGGAGATCTGGAGGCTGGAGCTGCTCCGATCCGGTCTGTTCAATTCACCCAGGCACGTTCGTTAACGATGAGACTCCACTCCCTGGCACGCTGAAGATCACGCGAATTATTTGCATAAGGTACGAGATGATGCCGGCCGGAAAAAAAAAGAACAACGTTGAACGAAACCGATCCAAAGGACACTTAATGGCGATTAACAACTTTACATATTGAGACGGATAGGTCTCGCCAGTTAGGTCCCCGAGACACCAGCATTAGTTGTTTCAATCCCTACTGAGCCCTGGAGCTGAAACTTAGCAATAAAACATGACGCGCTTCACATTGTCCTTCACCACAGGAATACGCCTAACTGTGACACTATTGGCTCCACTGCTTGAAGCTCCAGAAGAGGAGGGAGCATATCCTTCACCTCTCGTCTCAGGTGTCGTGGATTCCATGTACACGCGACCCCGCGATGCCATAAGATGGGCGTAGTACATAGGAGGCACTGCAGAGTTTGCGACAGGTAACCCATTACAAAAGCACGTACGACACCCATGTGTGTCCCCTGAGGTGATACAATTTTTTTCAAACTCTTTGCTCAAATTATTCAATTTTGGAGCAAATGATCCTGGACGCGGGATCACATCCATTAACTTGGAATGGTTTGGCCTTTGGCAACTATACCATTAAGTACTTATGTCCATAATGGTCTAGTTGAATCTTCAGTAAGAGAATTCTTACTATTTGCATGACCAAAATAGAATTGCAAATTACCAACATCAGATGGTGGAATGTGGATGTACACATCGCATTCATTTCAAATTCATCAAACTGCAATCATACGGCTCTCTCCGTTGCAATCTAAGTACGTGGATATTTAACTTTCAGTCAAAATTTTTATCCCACCTGCATGTTGGTTATGTCTTGCACATACCAATATCACCACCTTAGCATACATTTATGGGCATTGAAGATCCTAGAGGTATCATTATTCGTCATTCCTAGCATACCTCGGATCATTCATAGGGGATTTATTCATAGCTCGTATGCTGATCACTTTGAGGATGATTCCAGTTATTAGGGGGGAGATTTATACCACACATAGAATGCCAAGAATCAGGAGTGGATGTTACATGTTGACATTCCTCCCTCACAAGTATCCATGTACTAGAGAATTTGGACTATTAGTTCGGAATCTTATGTTTGCAAATCATTGCAAATAATTTGCCAAACGCATTTACTCACTAAATGTGTCATCTGATTTACATTCTCATTGTGCTAGAAAGAGTGGAGGTACCTTTTCAAAACCACTCAACTCCCAATAAGAGGGGGAGAAGTATGGTCATGAGGGTTATAGCTTCTTGCAAGCTTATATGGAAACGAAGAGTAAATGCTAAATCTACATCTAGTTGATTGATACCTCATGGATATTTACTATCCAAAGCCTATGGATGTTCTACGTCCAAAAGCCTAGCATATGTGTACACATATTCAAGCGCTGGTCATTGGAACGTCCTAACTCTGTCATTGTGGGAATTGACATATAGTTCAAGGGTCAATATTTTCACAAGCAATATTGGTTCTACTGAGTCAATCATACAAAGTTTACAAATGTCCACATTTCTCCATCTCATATTGCCCTACACCTACTGGATCCAGACCAAAAGTCCTAGGAAAGAGTGTTTCTACACTCATTTTAGGTCAAATCAAAGGTGGCAATTGAGGAGAATTGCTCTCACTAAACAATGATTGAGTAATATCTTACTCTCATAATGCTTTCTCTAAGGAAGCAAGGTGGTGAGATAGCAAGAGCTTGTAGCATATGGTTTCACATAGAGACCTAGCTAGCATACCTCCGGTATGTGTGAAAATTATGTTCCTATATTTGATCATTGGCAGATCTTGTGAATCTGATAGATTCAAATATACAAGTCCCAATGGACTTTGTGTTATGAATCAAAATTGCAACATACGTTGTGTACAACTCAAGTCAATACATGACTTGAAACAAACAGTCAGTTGATTGTGGTACACTGACTGGGTGAGTTCCTTCCTTGGAAGGGTTACTCCCAACCACAATAATTGCATATGTGTGTTTGCATCAAAATCTTAATTGGATTTTCTATCATCTCCAATCACACACAATAAATCATGTAGTCATCTTAAGATAGATTATGAGATGATGATTTGGATAAAACCAAATCATGCTTAAGTCTGCAACTTAAGTATATACATTGGTCTACCAATATCCAATGATATTGGACATTGTATCCATCAACACTGGTCATTTAATCCCTAAAGTGGATTAATATCCATTTCGACCCTGTGATTAAACCTTTGTGCTATCAAAGCGCATATGTATCTTGCAAATCGCAACAGGCCTGATATTGCATTTGCAGATACTTGCTAGCTTAAAATAATGCATCTCTAATAACACCATTTGGTTGGAGAAAGATATCCATTGATATCTATATTGTACTAAAGGACCTTGACTTGTCATTAGATAAGTTGAGATATGATCATAGTGGGATATGAAGAAACTAGCCAACATCCCCATATTATATGCCAGACCATAGACCGATCCCTTTGTGGTAGAATTCTCATGGGAGTCGTCATAGACTCTAATGATTATTCCCATATATCATTCCAAAATCTAAGATGTACTTGTATGACTTCGTTGAGTGATCAATTGTGATTCCATTGAATCATAACTATTATCTATCAAGATAATGGTGCTTGTATTGCTTGGATGCAAACATGTTATGTGAGAGCAATATTACTATATTGTCCGCAAAACGGTTTTTCCTCATGTATTGTAATACATTTGAGGAATAACCCTACTGCAAATTCAACATGCGAATACTTTGCATGTTTACTCACGAAGTCTCTACCAACTTTCACAGTTCAAAAGTGTTTGTTGGATTGGTATGCGATGGCTTTGAGGTTTGCAAGGTTTAGGGGGAGTCTGCCGTACATACATCTATGGGCCCACAAAAAGCTTTGGACAATCCTAGATACAGTGATGGACACTGGGATGTGTTAGAGATGGAGACTACGGTGTAGGAAGGCATGTTCTACGTGGCAAAACAGGAACTAGTCGAGGATTAGGAAAACTTCTCGTAGCAATTAGAGTAGGACTCATCTAGTCGAATCCGACTAGTATTCTTGTAAACAACCGATCTGTAACCCTACCCCCTGCAATATAAAGCGAGGCAGGAACCCCTCCAAATCAATTCAACCCAACCAACACACAGGACGTAGGGTATTACGCAATCTAGCTGCTCGAACCTGTCTAAATAGTGTCTTCGAGTTCACCTTTGAGTTCTTGATCTCGGCAAGCCCCACGCACAAACACTACCTCGGGCACGCCCCTCGGTAGGTTGCTAGGTCTAAACACCAATAGCTGGCGCGCCAGGTAGGGGGATCTCGCGAAGAATCCATTGGTGAACTCGAAGGCCCAAGTCATCATCAAGCCAATCGTCACGTTCGAAGTGGGCATGACGTTCATCTTTGGCTCCTCGGTTTGCGTCGCAGAAGGCGCTGGATACTTCCATCGCCATATTGCGCCAGCCCCGGAGAAGAAACAGCACCCCATGAAACTCCAGCGTTAAGCTCTGGAGGATCTCATCGAGAAATTCGGCGAATTTTCAATTTCTGACTTAGTCAGAGGCTGGGGGGATGAGTTCGAGTACAACTCGACTTCTCCCACTAGTCGGACTGGTTTTCACGAGCAGGCACTTAAGCCATCATGCGAATCAAACTACAAATCAAGTCGATTCCCATTCGGACTCCGAAACACGGGTGCTATTTGAAGGGATACGAGGTAGGCTACGCTAGCGCAAAACAAAAATTACCGCGTAAACCAGGAAACTGTCGTATATGGATCACGAGATTACCACTAGACGCGCAGATGCGGAAGTTGATGAAGCACGTGGGGTAGTGTAAACGATCACACGTCGATGCAGTGTAGTCGAACACGTCCACGTCCAGCAGCTCCTCAGCAGCTCATCCACGTGCAGCGCCGTCCTCCTCGCGTGGTGGCTCGTCAAGCTCCTCGTCAACTCATCAGGCTCTCGTGCGGTAGCTCGTCCAAGTGTTGCAGATGCAACACCTCCAAGGTATCCACACGTGTGGGGAGGAAGCGTCGCAAGCCGGACTGCTAGGTCCACGAGTGCAACAAGGCGAGGGCGTGGGAGGCGCGGCTGCTGCTCGTGCGAAAAGGGATGAAACCCTAAGCCGCCCCCACCCCTCAATATATATATATAGGGGTCCCTAACGGGCCTCTGGGTCTGAGGCCCATTAGTACTCCTAAACCTGGTCCATTCGGATCAAATCCTCATTAGGCTTCCAACCCCTTAAGTGTGTGACACCCTATAGGTTCGTATACGTATAGACATGGCGCGAGTACTCCTACTCACCCAATAGTTGGTAGCAACCTCTAGCAAGACGTGCCAACTCCTACACACACACAAAGATCATATCAGACGAACCATCACAACATCATGTACATGCTATTCCCTTTGCCTCACGATATTTGGTCTAGCTCCAAGCCGACCACTTTTCTCGATGTTGTGATTCGGAATCCCTTTCTAGGTTAACTCTTAACCTCACGTAGCATGGCCATGCATTTCCAGATCCAATCACTCGAGGGGCCCAGAGATATCTCTCTCAAATAGAGAGGGGCAAATTCCATCTTGACTAACCATGCCTCACAGCATGCTTCTTAACAAACTCGAAAGCTACCTTTATAACTACCCAGTTACGGTGTAGCGTTTGATAGCCCCTAAGTAAGTCGATCCACATCTTGAGTACATGCGACAATATCAGGTCTAAGGACAAAGCGTACACATTGTGTAAAGAGAGAACTATGTAACTCGCGTTGGGTCAGTCCTAGCACATGTCTCT
Source organism: Setaria viridis (assembly GCF_005286985.2). Lineage (NCBI taxonomy): Eukaryota > Viridiplantae > Streptophyta > Magnoliopsida > Poales > Poaceae > Setaria > Setaria viridis. Next base: position 26,492,601 of record NC_048263.2, on the reverse strand, counting down.
ACACGTGCCCATATTATTAGTTTGACATCTCCATGTCCATGACTTGTGAAACATAGTCATCAACTAATACATGTGCTAGTCTAATATTCATGTGTGTCCTCACATGAACTCCGACTAGGGACAACTTTTAGAATAACCATACAAGTAAAGAGTTTCACAGACAATTCACATAATTGCAAATCTATTCAAGTAGCCTTTAATGGATATTCAAGGAACACAATATAAAACATGGATACAATGGAATATCATCATCTCTATGATTGCCTCTAGGGCATACCTCCAACACTATTTACCAAGCTACCCTGTCCAGATCACAATCCAACATGGATATGATCGAGGACCTCGACTACTACTCGGACCTGGGCGAGGAGACCTCTTTATCAGGACTACAGCAGGGCCTTGTAATTACATCAACTTCACATGGCAGATTCATCTATTGGCCCAACATGAAGCCACCTGCTCTCACCAAGAACGACGACTCGCGCCTTATTGCCTACCTTGATACTCTCCCGTACCAGGAGGAAACTCCTCTGTCGCCCATCTACGAAGAAGGCGGCTCCACGGAGGTCATCACGTTAAGTTCGGGAAGCTTTTCTCCGGAATGAGAACTCTTCGCTCTTATTGCTACACAAGAAGGCGAAGAAGAAGAGCAACTAGAGAGAAATCCGCGGCACGAACATCATCGGGATGATGTCTCGCATGATGAGCTCACCGCCAACGTTGTCGGAGAAGAAACTGAAGCTCAAAGAACTCGACAAAGAGCAAGAAACGCCGCAAGGGCAGAGCGCCGCCACCGCCTTGTAGCAAACCTGCCAATCATGAACCTGGACAGCGCGTTTGAGGCAGTTCAATCGCATCAACATCATACTCCTGTTGCCACCATTGCATCCATTGATCTTATTACCCGCGCAATACCACAAGACAAGTACACTAGGCAATTGGCTGAACTGGCGGAGCACCTGTACGAGCAACTCGATCAAAAAACTCAATACATTCAATTCCACACACCCCCATCCCAGCATGGCAGTAGCCATAGGCGCACTCCATCCAAACCAAGTCAAATTAGAGGCGCCAGACCAAGCCAAGCTGGAGCAGAGGGTAGTTGGGCAGGACCCTCGAGAGGCCGTGACCACTGTGGACCCAACCCAGAGCCTGAATGCACAGTATAGGATCTCTGTCACAAGATCAACACCGGCCGTGACTCCCGTACAATCATTGACAGACTCCGCCGCGAGCGCGAGCAAGAAGTTGAGTACCCAGGAGAGGATTCTGACGGATTCCCTACCTTCTCAAGATGAGTAAAGAGGACAATTCAACCCAAGAAATTCAAACTTTCGGGAATCACCAAGTACGATGGCAAGCAGGACCCAGTCCAATGGCTGCGGTGTCACTCACTGTCAGTACAGGCGGCAGGAGGGAACGACGACACAAAGATCATCTACTTCCCCATTTGCATGGAGGCGGCGCCATTTACATGGCTCGAATCATTAGACAAGAACTCCATCGACACATGGAAGGACCTCAAGGTGGCATTCACCAACAACTTTGTAAGGGCAATGCAGCGTTCTGGCAACAGGATTGGCATGTCTCAAGTCAAACAACAACAAGGCGAGACCCTGCGCAGTTACCTACGTCGTTTATTCAACAAGAAGGCCACAATCATGGACATCACGGAGCGCGACTCCATAGATTGCTTCCAGAACGGTCTCTATGACCGTCAGATGTTCTAGGATTTTGGCAGGCGGCACCCCGATGATATCAAATCCCTTAAGATCATGATACAGGCGTGGGTAGATGAAAAATACAAGGAGATTGAGAGGTTTGACTCTAACCGCAACAAAGGCTAGAACAACAATAATCAAAATAATGACCAGCACAATGATAAGAACCGCAACGATCGTCCCAACAATGACAACCGAAATAACTACTCGGGATGTCAGAATCGCAAGAGAAAGCCAGATAGGATCCCGTTCAGCAAGCTCTTGAAGAAGCAGTGCCTATGGCATCCGTACCATAAGCACTCTGCGATGGATTGCTACAGTCTACACAAAGTAATGAAAGACCTGCCGAAACCTTCTGGTACTAAAGACAAGGGCAAGGACAAGGAAGATGATGACAATGGTGACAACGGCAAATTCTAGAACCCTTTGAACACCATCAGCGTCATCTTTTGGCGGCACATTGGGTACCACCACTAAGCGGTCCTAGAAGCTCGCCCTTCTAGAGATCATGTCCATTGAACCAGCAACACCAACATTCCTCAAATGGTCCGAGGTGCCAATTACCTTCTCCAGGAAGGACCAATGGACTAGTTTCTCAGACCTAGGACGATATCCTCGTGTCCTGGATCTAGTAGTTGCGGGCTCCAGACTCACCAAAGTACTCATTGATGGCGGTAGCGGTCTCAATGTACTCTTTGCCAAGACTCTGAGGAAGATGGGCCTCGACATTACTGACATGCTCACCCCAACAAACTCTCCGTTCTATGGGATTGTCCTCGGCAACGCGACTGTACCTCTTGGACAAGTGGTTTTGCTAGTTACCTTTGGGACCAAAGAACACTACCGGACAGAGTACATCTGATTCTAGGTGGCAGACTTTGAAACATCGTATCATTCTATCCTCGAAAAACCTACATTAGCCAAATTCATGGCCATCCCGCACTACGTGTACCTAGTACTCAAGATGCCGGGACCCAAGGGAGTACTCTCCTTGCGCGGAGACTTGAAAAGATCACACGATTGCAACACGGAAGCCGTGGAGCTAGCAGCGAGTACTCAAGTGCCAAATTCGATAATGTAAATCTTCGCCGCTTCTAAGAAACTGCCCCCGTCAGAACTCGAGATCCTAGAAAAGAAGTCGGGGGCAACCAAGGTCAAGCCGGCAAGTGAAGTAGACATCAAAACCATTGACCTTGAAACTAGTTATAACTCCAAGGCAGCCTTGATTGGTTTAGGGCTGGATCTAAATAGGAAAGCGCGCTCATCAGCTTCCTCCGGACCAACCATGACATCTTCGCGTGGAAGCCATCAAATATGCCGGGGTGACCAAGGAGTTGATCGAGCACTCATTGAATGTGGATCCAAAAGCTACACCAAAAAGACAACGCTTACGCCATTTCGCCTAAGACAGAAGGGAAGCCATCAAGAAAGAGTTGGCCAAACTGCTCGCGGCATGCTTCATAAAAGAAGTCTATCATACAGAGTGGCTGGCCAATCCCGTCCTAGTGCGAAAGAAAAACAACAACGAGTGGATGATGTGTGTCGACTACACGGACCTCAACAAGCACTGTCCAAAGGATCCCTTCGGGCACCCTAAGATTGATCAAGTCATCGACTCGACAGCTTGATGCACCCTACTCTGCTTCCTCGATTGCTACTCGGTATATCACTAGATAGCTCTCAAGGAAGAAGACCAAATCAAGACCATGTTCATCACCCCATACGAAGCGTTTTGCTACACTACAATGTCATTCGGGTTGAAGAATGCAGGCGCTACCAATCAACGGGCAATCCAGGAGTGCTTCAAGAAGCAGCTACACCACAATGTAGAGGTGTACGTGGATGTCTGGTTGTAAAGACCAGAAATCCCGACGACTTGATTGCAGATTTGAAAGGAACCTTCGCAAGCTTGGGAGAATTCCAATGGAAGCTAAACCCAACAAAGTGTGTTTTTGACGTACCCTCCGAAAAACTACTCGGGTTCATCATCAGTCACCAAGGAATTGAAGCCAACCTCGAGAAGATCTTCGCCATCACCGATATGCATGCTCCATCATGCATCAAGGACGTCCAGAAGCTGACTGGATGCATGTCAGCCCTCAACAGATTCATCTCAAGGCTTGGAGAATGGGGACTACCTTTCTTCAAACTACTCAAGCGGCAAGACAAATTCTAGTGGACCAACGAGGCGGATCAAGTCCTGCAACAACTAAAGGACTTCTTATCAAAACCACCGGTCCTCATGGCGCCAAAGCCCAATGAAGACTTGCTGCTTTACATCGCCACGACTACTAATGTCATCAGTACGAAGATCGTGGTTGAAAGACCAGAACCAGGCCATGTATACAAAGTACAGAGGTCCGTCTACTTCATCAGCGAGGTGTTGTCAGATTCTAAAGCTAGGTAGCCACCAATTCAGAAATTGCTATATGCAATACTACTCGCTTTGCGAAAACTATGACACTACTTTCAGGAGCACAAAATCTCTATTGTCACAGACTTCTCCTTAGGAGAAATTCTCCATAATCGGGACGCAACAGGAAGACTATCTAAGTGGGCAGTAGAACTCGGAGTACTATCCCTAGAATTCAAGTCAAGGACTGCCATCAAATCCTAGGCACTAGTCTTGGCAGAATGGCGAGAAAATCAACTACCAACGCCAGCAGAGCGTCCAGAGCATTGGGTCATGTACTTTGACGGATCACTCAAGCTCGAGGGCGCCGGCGCAGGGGTACTCTTAATATCTATCAAGAGCGAACAACTCAAATATATCTTGCAAAATCTTTTGGGAGGTATCTAACAATGAAGCTTAATATGAGGCGCTTCTGCACGGGCTTTGCCTGGCAATTTCATTAGGAATCAAGCAATTGTTGGTTTACGGTGACTCACTGGTGGTAATCAATCAAGTCAACGACAAATGGGATCGCCATAAAGACAACATGGATGCATACTGCCTAAAAGTACGCAAGTTAGAAAACAAGTTCTTCGGTCTGGAGTTCCACCACGTGGCTCGCAACAACGTAGCCTCGGACATCTTATTAAAGCTTGGATCTACTCGTCCTCAGGTTCCAGCTGGGGTTTTCGTCCATGAGCTACACAAGCCATCCATAACAAAGCTGGCGCTATCAAAAACCACCGATCGAGGTCACGACACACCAGACTGGGAGGTTATGATGATCAATGTAGACTGAAGAACCCCCTTTATTGACTACATCAAAGAGCACAAATTACCTCCAGATAAAACAGAAACAAAACAAGTCTCACAACATGGCAAGAACTATGTTCTAGTCGAAGACAAGCTCTACAGAAGAGGCGCATCATCAGGAGTACTCATGAAGTGCGTCTCACGACAAGACGGCAAGGACATACTGGAGGAAATTCACAAAGGCATCTGCGGCAATCACGCATCCTCATGAACTATCGTGGGCAAAGCTTTTAGAGCATGGTTCTATTGGCCTACTGCTCTCACTGACATCAAGGGACTAGTCCACCGATGCAAAGGGTGTCAATTCTTCGCCAAGCAACAACACGTCCCTGCCTACAAGCTGATCACCATACCACCTTCTTGGCCCCTCGCATGCTGGGGGCTAGACATGATTGCCCCACTGCCTACGATGCCTGGAGGATTCAACCAAGTACTGGTAGCGATCGACAAGTTTACCAAGTGGATTGAGGTAAAGCTAGTAACCTGCCCAAAGGCAGATAGAGTACTTGACTTCCTTGAAAAAATTGACCACCGCTACGGCTTCCCCAATCATATTATAACAGACCTGGGCTCCAATTTCAACAACCACGAGTTCTGGGAATATTGCGAGAATAGTGGGATTGACGTCCGGTACGTCTCTATCGCTCATTCGAGGGCCAACAGCCAGGTTGAGCGTGCCAACGGGATTGTACTGGAAACTCTCAAGAAAAGTGACATCGGAAACACTAAAGGGGGCAAGTGGCTCAAGAAACTACCCAATGTCCTCTCAGGGCTTCGTACCCAGCCGTGCAAACCTATAGGGCATTCTCCCTACTTCCTGATCTATGGATCAGAAGTTGTCCTTCCCACCGACGTCATGTGGAAATCTCCAGTAGTTGAGCAGTACGAGGAAGGCGCAGCAGAAGAAACAAGGCGTATAGACTTAGACAACCTCGAAGAATCTCGCTGTGCAGCACTCATCCAGTCTGCAAGGTACCTTGAAGGAATCCGCCGATATCATGATCGCAACATCAAATAACGTTCGTTCAATACAAGCGATATGATCCTCAAGTGTATCCAAGACACCAAGGGTCTGCACAAGCTAAATTCGTCATGGGAGGGACTGTTCATCATCTGTTAGGTCATTGGACCTAGGACACATAGGCTCCAACATCTCTCTTGTGAAGACGTCGACAACTCGTGGAACATCCAGCAACTTTGTCAATTTTATCCTTAGTTTACATATTCATGTAAATTGGCCTTCAGCCTTAGGTGTATAGTTACAATTCAATAAAGCAGATTTATTTTTCATCATAAAACAACTACTTATTTCTGTGTGATTACGGCTTGCAAAAGCAAGTTTGCGGAGCTATTCAGCTCTTTGGGCTATATCTCACAATCCGCAGCTTGTAATAACAAGTCTGTACCAAGCTCTTCAGCTTTTAGGGCAAATTTGCCTACATATGGCTTGTAATAACAAGTCCACAAAAGAAATTTTTTGAGTTATTCAACTCATCGGACAAAATTATCCAAAAGCGGCTTGCAAAGACAAGTCCGCAATCAAATTCGTGAGTTAATCAACTCCCTGGAAAAGTCTGTCCCTCGGTGGCCTTCAGAAAAAGAAGTCGTTAGCAATTTTGAAGTTATTTAAACTACCCGGGTTCCTACCTAAACAAGTTTGTCTAGTCGCGGCTTATAATAAGAAGCTGGCAGTTCCAGGCTTTTCGAGAGCACAACATCTGAACAACTCAGAGAGGTTGCAAAGATAGGCTCTAGTCAATGAAATCCTAAAGAGTCTACTCACCTAAGAAGTATGACTACCCAGATGCCCTGAGTACTCGCACTCCATAGAAATGAGTCACATCCTAAAGTATTCTAACCGTGTATCTGAAGAGGCTCATCAGAGTAGCCTTGTGCGTAGACACTTACGACTACCGTACGAGCAACTATCAGGGTAGTTCGTAAGATGCACCAAAAAAACAAGTCGATAGCAATAACAACAGCAACAAGACTTATAATTATTCACACTTCATTCATATCATATTTATATTACAAAGGATTGATGTTCACTTTTTACAGAGACTACTCAAGGTCTAAATGTCTAGCTACTTCTGCAACAGGAGCTAGGTCCACCTGCGAATAAAAGGACTTCACAAAGGCTAGCCGCTGCTTTGAGACCAACTCCGCTATGTTCTGGACGTAGCCAATGAACTTTGTTGGCACCTCCTTAAGTACCTCAGACAAAGGGTGGGGCTCCACTCCTTCAGCTAAGGGCTCCACCATGTTTGCAACGGGCTGAGCTGCTTCGATTAGCTCCTTCAGAGCAAGCTTTGTAGCCTCAAGCTCAGCCTCGCGCTCTTGGGGGGTCTTCATGGTGTTGACCAAGTTGACCTCCCCGTCCATGCACATCTTCTTCTCCTTCTCCAGGTGATGCTCCAAGTTCTCGTACAATGCAGACATCTTGTCATGCTGCTCCGTCACCCGGTAGTAGGAGTTCTGCCAGTCAACAGCTCGGCCTTGGAGATCTTCCTTTGTTTTCTCGAGCACTACAGGAATAACACAAAAGGAATTTAGTATCACCAAATAGAATCAGTACTCAAAGACCAAAGGGAGAAGACCAATTACCTTTCAGTTGCTACTTTAGAGATTTGTTGCATTTCTGGAGGCGACCCTTCTCCTCCTCGAACTGTTGGACGGTATTCCTATACTCGGCGGCTTGACTGTCGTACTTCATCAGTAGCTGGGAGGAGTACTCCTACTCCTTGGCAAACTCCTGGGCGAGTGCCTCAGCACAGATTATTGTGTCTCCATAGCCCTGGAGCATCCGGGACTTCCAGCGGGAGCGCTTGATTACGTCCTGGAAAATAGTGCAAGTACTTGTGTCAAGATACGGGTACCAATTTCAAAGTTATGGAATCAATGGGATCAAAAGCTTACCACTGCATATTTGCCTACACGGCAATACATTTCCATCATCCCCATCTCCAACTCTATATTGAGAAGCAGGTCATCAATTAACTGAATATCTTCAAGATTGACTCGTTTAGCCAGCAATGGCTCCTCATGCGCTTCAGCATCCGATGCGCCCAGTGGAACCAAGGCACGGCTGGTCGACAGGCTCGCTCGGAAGGTGGGATGGCTGCAACACTTCCAGCACTTCAGCAGCTTTGGTCTCTACCTCTATCTCGGGGGCTACAAGTGTAGCCACGACGCCAGAGGTAGTCACCACTGCAACCTCGGGCACTGGTGGCTCGGGGGCTGGCACTACAACATCAGTTAATGAAGAAATCACGTCCTGCATCAATGCAGCTACAAGTGATACGACACCTGGATTTGTTGCCGGAGCAAGTTGTTCCTCTGGCGGCAGACTTGTTGGAGCCGGGACGATGTCCTGGGCCGAGTGGCTATTGCCATCGGTCACTGGCTTCAAGCGTGGACCTAAGACAAGTTGTTAGAAGACATACTACAAGTCAATAACAAGCTACAATTAGTACTCAAATGGAGTACCAGTACTTACTTTGAGGATCTCCTCAGCTTCAAAGAGGGCTCCCTTGACAAGCGCATTGGCTTGATGGTCGGAGACGGCTTCCTTGATGCGGCTTGTTGGGTCACAGTGCGATCCTTGCTAGCCTTCGTTGCCATCCCTATCTCTCGAGTAGTCTGTGCGCTGGTAGGGTTTGCCCTAGCAACGAGGGGTTCTAGGTCATCTTCAATCTCGATGACCTCCTCAATTGTTGGCAGTTGCTGCAGCACGACTTCAGTAGTTGTCCTCTCTACCTCAGTCAGCTCCTCGACTACCTGCAAACCACCAATGCCATATTGAGTAGACTTACTAGTACTCGATCCTTAGGATCTTTCCCTTCTTTGAAGGTTATTACTGGTGGAGGCACGTCTTCGACAGTGAGAGGCTTCTTCGACGCATGCTTCCCTGCGACGGTCTATTTCTTCTTCGACAGTGGCACTAGTCCAGCCTCTAGATCATCTTCAGCCACGCGCTTTGATGACCCGAAGGATGACCTAGCCTTGTCGGATGACCGGGCCTTGAGCACGAATTCCTCCACAGCTTCAGAGTCCAACCTGCTAAAGGACTCAATTTCATCTTCTTCCCCCTCCTCAGCTTCACTTTGTACGATCGCAGCCATATGTATGTGAGGAGTTGCATTGGAATCTTCTGATCCGGGAGGAGGAGGAGCGAAATAGTACAAGTGTATGTCTTCCAACACAGGCAGACAAGTCAGTACATCAAAAATTACCACAATCAGTACTCGGGGGCTGCTTCCATGGGTACTTACACTGCTTGGTGGGTTGGCGGCGCAGAATTCCCGCACGATCGTCGGGATTTCGCTTGCATTCTTGAATAGGAGCCTCAACCATGCTATGACTTCATCAACACTGAGCTCCTCCAGCAACATCCTGGATGGGTCATTGACGCTTGAGTAGTCATATCCCCATGTACACCGAAGCGACAGGGGTTGAACTTGCCTCTTCATGAAGCTGAAGGCTACCCCAACTCCTGTTAGCCCTTGTTGTTTGAGTTGGGAAATTTTGTCCAGGAGCTCAGGTAGCTGCAGGTAGCCTCCGTGGGAAGGGTCATCTAGCCACTTATTGTTCCAAGTTGGGCGGTAGCCTTTTAACTTTGGGAGCTTGGGCTCGTGGTTGCCGATGTAGCACCACTTCTCCTTCCATCCCATATGCGAGTTAATCAACTTGTAGTCTAAGTACAAACCCTTCACCTTCTCCCTCATCTAGATACCAGCCCCTCCGACTACTTCCGTGTGTTCTCTCTTGGGCTGAGGCTTGACGCGGAAAAATTTACAGAAGAGCTGGAAATGTGGCTAGATCCCCAAGAATGCTTCGCAAAGATGCACAAAAATAGCGGCACGCAAAATGTTGTTGGGGTTGAGGTGGACAAGTTCAATCTTGTAGTAGTCCAAGAGGCTGCGAAAGAAGTCGGAAGCAGGCAATGCAAGTCCGCACTCATAAAATGCGAGAAGATTACCGTCCCATCCACGTATGTCTCCGGTGGCCACGAGTTGGTGAATGCAGATCTCCAGTTGATGACATCTTTCTCCTAGAGGAGGTTGGCCGCTACAAGTGTCTTGATGTCCTCTTCCTTGAGCGATGATCACTTCCATACACACGCAGGGAACGGTGGAGCGGTCTGGTCAGTCTTTCCATACTTGGGAGCCGACAGTTGGATCTCCTTCTTGTCCGCCTTCTTCTTCCCGCCTTCCACTGCCTTGGATGCAGTCGCTTTCTTCCCCATCCTTGTTGCCACGAGGGTCTTCCTTCACATTCACTCGGGGGCTCAGTGGTGGGGGATGGCGGCGCTAAAGCTCGAGGATCGGGCAGCGGCGGCGCTAGGGCTACAGTGCAGAAGATGAAAGAGCAAATGGCAAGGGTAAACAGAAGTGATATTTTCCTCCGTTATTTGTAACCACAGTGACAGCAGCAGGATTAAAGGGAATATTCTGGTTTAATGGCCCGAAGATTTCGCACCTGATTGGCAGTTTCCATTATTTTCGGAAAAGATAAGGTTAATGTTGATGGGTGGTCACGTTGACCGAAGGTTGACCCTTATACCCACCTAGTCGTGTAACGGCTCAGAGGCTGTGTGTCACGTGCCCATCGGCTAAAAAGTTTTTTTGGGTTTAAGGAAAATGAGATCAAATTACAGACCCTCAGCCTGATTCTTCGATTCAACCTAAGGCTCGGGGGCTACTCCTTATGGAATATATAAAAAATTGAAGATTGAAGATTCAAAACCAAGTTAAATGAGATTTGAGCACATTCTAACCCCATGGCAGTGCTCGAGTACGTTTGAAGACTCAACACGATGAAGTACTTGAAGAGCACCAAAACAAGTCGGAAAGATCTACAAAAGTACTTGGAACTGCTGCATTTGACTAAAAAGTTCTCGGGGGCTTGTCGTACATACATCTATGGACCCACCAAAAGGTTTGGACAGTCCTAGATACAGAGCTGGACACCGAGATGGGTTAGACATGGAGACTATGGTGTAGGACGGTATAGTCTACGTGGCAAGACAGGAACTAGTCAAGGATTAGGAAAACTACTCGTAGCAATTAGAGTAGGACTCATCTAGTCAAATCCGACTAGTATTATTGTAAACAACCGACCTGTAACCCTGCTTCCGACAATATAAGGCGAGGTAGGGACCCCCTCCAAATCAATTCAATCCAACCAACACACAGGACGTAGGGTATTATGCAATCTAGCGGTCCGAGCCTGTCTAAATCATGTGTTTAAGTTCACCTTCGAGTTCTTGATCCTGGCGAGCCCACGCACAAACACTATCTCGGGCACTCCCCTCGATAGGTTGCCGGGTCTAAACACCGACAGAGTCTCCTCATGAATTATAACCTATCCATGCATCATATTGTACTCTTTTCTTTTTATGAGTTTTCCTCTCAAGGTTTCTCATATAAAAGTTTTTAATAAGGCAATATCAATACAAAAATATATGTCATATCTTCTATTTTCTCGATCAGGGTTTTTAAAGGAGGTATCCAAGACATATCATCTCATATCTTCTCCCTTGAAGGGGATTTTGAGAAGATATCAAAGTCATGCATTGCTCCGTAAACTCTTATGGGTTTGTGATTGAGCAATGATCATATATGCCATATCATTTTCTCCTTATTTTTTCCACTGAATTTTGAAGGAGTTTTAATGGCATATCCATATGTATATTCCTCATATTTTCCCATAGGATTTTTGGAGGAATTAACCAAATCTCATTGATGGAGTTGATGAAGGGGGAGGGTTGTGAACCATTTATTGGTGATCAATACCAATAACTGTCACTGGCGGTTACTCACCGAAAGGGCCACACACCCTTTCACCATGACCATTCATTCTGTATATACATGTACAAACAGATCGATGCAATAAATAGAGATTTCACTCTTATCATTTTTCTCTCCCCTTTACTTTCCAGGCCTTAAACGAATGGCAATCTCAACGGCGGCCGGGATTGATGAGCCCGGACCCGCTACCCGGCTTGCTGGCGTGGCGTGCGTCAGGCTAGGGGCATGCAAGCGGGTTGCAGCATGGGGGTGTTTGGATCCTTGAGCTAAAGTTTAGTCTGTGTCACATCGAATCTTTGAAGGCTAATTAGGAGGACTAAATATGAGTTAATTATAAAACTAATTACACAGATGGAGACTAATTCGCGAGACGAGTCTATTAAGCCTAATTAATCCATGATTAGCAAATGGTTACTGTAGCAGCACATTGTCAAATCATGAACTAATTAGGCTTAATAGATTCGTCTCACGAATTAGCCTCCATCTGTGCAATGATTTTTGTAATTAGTCTATATTTAATACTCCTAATTAGTATGTAAACATTCGATGGGATAGAGATTAAAATAAGCAAAGGGACCAAACGGGCCTCAGCGAGAGCCGTCGCGATAATGCACCTCTCAGTTGCCTCTAGTGGTAGGTTCCTGTTACGGCGTTGAGGTCCACGTAGTACTATGCATTGCCCCGTCATTCAGTGCAGCATGCATTGCCTAACTCAACTTTTCCTTTACCCTTGCAGGTTGCACTGCCCCGACGTTCTTCTAATAATACATCCGTACGTGTTGGATCAAGTGCGTTGCTGTGTGGTCTTTTGATAGGAACGCAAGAGATTCCATAGGCCCATCCATCGAATGGTTTTCTTTTCCACCGATCAAGTGCGCGTTGCGTTCATCCTCGGAGTATCAAGTCTGGTCACACCACCACCAGAGTCACCACCACGCGAAGAAGATGGAGGCCCAGCGTGCGAGCCGGGCAGAGAGCAGGACGCCGATTCGGTCCGAATCCGGGCGGCGGGCAAACAACAGTGGCCAAGTTGCACGAGAAGGATTGGAGGGGACGGTCAAAAGCCCCCATTAATAATGTAAGGTGCCACCATCCCTCCACCCAACTTCCATTCTTGCTTTCCTTCCTGCCTTTCAACTGTACACTGGTAGCGTCGTATCGCCGTGGTCAAGTCGTCTCGGAAGCCGTATCTCGTGGCAGTACAGATAAACAATTGGCCAAGAAAGATCGGCTACCCAGTCACACTCGATCCACAGATTACTGTCCTATACTTTGATCAGTAGCTCTGCCGAATGGCATGGCATGCATGGAGCACAAATCTTTGATCATGTAGTAATTTGGAACGAGAAAATGAAAAAGAAATTGAAGATTTGGAGAAGAAGAATTGGAGCAGTGAAAGGGAATGGGGAAGAGGAGGCGCGCCGCATGCGTGATTCCGCCGCATGAGTTGGGTGACCTGCCACGCTTGATTTGCCGCTTTTTTCATCACGCTTTGTTAGGTGCTCGGCAGCTGGATCCTCACCTCTTTTATCAAACAAACGGAGCATTCATATTCGTTCGTGCTAACGCAGCTAGTGGTGGTGTGCTCGAGGTATTGCGCTTTTAGGTTCACTCTTCATTCAGTAGCGGTGCTTGCCACCAAATTGGCTAGAAGAGTAGACGTTGACAAGGACGCTCTCCGTTCCTGAAACAGGCTCCTGCCACGCCGTTTTCTGCATCGCGTGCAGCAGGTTCAGCAGCCTGTGCATGGCGAAGTTGACCTGCCCTCGAGAGGTGGGGTTTGTCGAGCACTCTGATGGATGATTGGGATCGGTGATCATTAGGACTCGGATACGATGCTCCGATCCCCACCGGCAACATAATCTCATATACCATGTGCCATGCTGGACTCATATTCCCTCTTATCCTAATCCTAACTACTGGGTAAGTAGTAGTAGTCTAGTACGGAGTAGGTGTAGGAGTGAACATGCATGCCTCAAGAACCACGCACCGCCGTGCCCCGTCTGCAATTGTTTTGTTTCCCTTGTTTGACTAATCGTAGTACTAGGAAGTAGTAGTAGTTGCTTTCCTAGTTCCAACGGCGGCTATGCCACGGACGTGATACATGCAGTCGTGGTCTTCAAGTTTCCTTGCCGACCCGGTGATCTTGCAGATTTTCGTTGACCGTAATTCGAATGAGCAACAAACAGGTGATTTGTTCGGCCAACAAAAAACAAGAACTGGGCTGAATCGAACTACCATGGAGCTGAATTTCTCTCATCCGTTAATTAATTTCTTTCTTCTACCAAAATTCTCTACCCATGTACAGGTTTGTCTTCCTCCCAGAGAACCAATTTCTTTTCTCCTCTATCGACTTTCCACCCAACCAAGAAATGAACATTGTTAAAAATGAAGGGAAAACAGAGGAATTCCTCTGTTCCATTCCTACCCAACCCATGCAACCGCTTCGCATAGTCACTCCACCCACCGGGCGGTCAGAACGGCATGATGTGGCTGTTCTTGGAGTCGTACCCGGCGAGGCAGCTCTTGCCGCTCACCTTGAAGATCTTGAGCAGCTCCGACGCCATCTGCCGCGCCGCCGCCGAGCACCCGCTCTGCATCAGCAGCAGCAGCCGCGCCAGCCCGCCCTCGCACCCCGCCGCGGCCGCCACAGCGCGCCGGTCGCGGTACCGGTGGCACACCGCCCACAGCACCGACACGGCCGCCTCGCCGCCGCCCGTCCCGCCCTTCATCATCCGGGACACCACCGCCGGGACGGCCGTCTCCGCGGACTCGCAGATCGCGGCGCGGCCCTCGGCGCACCCCGCCGCGGCCTCCAGCACGCGGAGCGCCTGCACCGGGCACCCGGCGTCGGCGGTCAGGACGCGCACGGCAGCGGGCACGGCGCCCAGACGGACCATCTCGGCGCGCGCCCGCCGCGTCGCCGCGATGGCCGCGAGGCACGAGAGCCCCGCCGCCACGGCGCTCCTGTCCAGCCCGCCCTTCTCGTCAGCGGGGCCCACGAGGCGGATCAGCTCCGCGAGCAGCGGCTCGGACTCGGCGACCGCCGCGCGCGCCGCCGCATTGCGGAGCAGTGACTCCACCAGCCTCGCCGCGTCCACGCGGGCCTCCAGCGCGGCCGCGCCCCGCAGCACGCGCGCCAGGGACGCGGCCGCGGACGGCGCGTCGGCGGCGAGCGCCGCGGCCACGCGCTTCTTGTTCTCCTCCTCGATGCAGTCGGATGCCGCGATCGCGGCCAGCACGCGCACGGCGGCCTCCGCGGCCTCGAGGCCCTCCCCATCCTTCCCCGCCCGCCGGAGCACGGACGCCACGGTCTCCGCGGCGCCGGCGGCCCTCGCGAACGCGTTCTTGTCGAACTCGTCCACGTCGTCGTCGTTTAGGAAAGACGCGAGCTTCCGGAGCGGGGGACAGGGGTCGGCGCCGGGCGCGGCGACTCGGCGGAGGAGCTCGGAAGCGGCGGCGGCCGGCGTGGGCCCGACGGCTGACGGCGCGGGTGGCGAGGACGATGAAGGAGAAGCGGGAGCGGCCGTGGACGCCCAGAGCGCGATGAGGCGGCGCAGGGTGAGGTTTGGGACGAGGTCGGTGGAGGGGAGCGGGAGCATGGTAGCCGGGCAGGTGGTGTTCCCGGAGTCGAGCCAGCGCTGGATGGAGGTGCGCTCGTAGGTGACGCCGGTGCAGAGGCTCACCGGCGACCGCATGACGTCCAGCGAGATGGGGCACCGGAAGAGGCTGGGCACCTTCACCTCCAGGCCCTGGTACTCGGCCGACAGCCGCCCGCTCATCTCCCGCCTTCCCATGGATCAATCGGTGTTCTTTGATTTGATTAGCTTCCTTGCCTTGGTGCTGTCCGCAATAGCGTTGGATGCAGGGAGAAGTGGAGGCGAGAGAATGGAGAAGAATTGAAGGGAAAGAGTTGAGGAAAGCAGGGAAAGGGGGAGTCTGGTATTATAGGCAGCGGTGGCCTTTTCGTTTTACACCCTGGATTACGGATCTATTCTATAAAGGGCCCCATTGGTCATTGGTGGCCTCCTCCCTCTGTACCAGTACCAGTCCATAACACCGTACTACCATTTGCCTATTTCAAGCCTTGGTGATTTGGAAAAAAATTTAAGCTGCGAATGACTTGTACAGTTCATCAACATTAAAAAAGAAAATAAATCCCCTTGCAACAAACACAATAACCAAGTGTGCCTTAATATGTACTTTCTCCCTTCCAACTTAGCCCACTCTACGGGCCAGTTTGGTCATACTTCAGGGGCTCTGGCTCCTCCTACTTACGTGATACTATAGCTATAGCGTCAGAGGAGCTAGAGCTGGAGGAGCCATAATTTGTGGCTCCACCGGCTCCTCCTTTAGCTGTGAAAGGGAGGAAGAGGAGAGAGAAGACCGGTTCCCGTGAACAACGTCGCTACAATGTTTTGTTAGGATTAGCCGGAGCTGGCAAAAGCTCTTCCAAATTGGCTTAAATCAACTACTTGTATTATGAGTAGGTGTATGTATCTCTCAACTATAGCATAAAAGTTCGTCATTCTTGTAAATAGGAAAGTAGCAAAAGAAAACATTTTAGTGTTCCTCATCGAAGGTATGCAATACAGATAACAGCCAAATTTGCACCAACCCTTTCCTGGGTTCATACAAGGCATTGTTAAATCATAGTATTAGTATAGACACAATTTTCATACTCTGAGCAAAACGTGCCACAAGCATAGAAAGCCACGCAACAAGTTTGAACAAACACACCACGCCAAGCCAGTGTCAATGCGAAACTACACGACATTGCTGGAATGACAGGGACTGTGGCCACCGGGGACACAGCTATAGAAGAAGATCGGAGCTGAAGCTAAATTCAAACCTCACAAACACCATGGGAAGTGCAAATATTCAGTCTCCGAGGGTGCGAAACGAAATAAGGGAAAAAACACACAAAGAGGAAGAAGAGAAGCAGGGGGCGTGGAAAGGGTAGGAGAGTCAAAGGATGCGAATTGAGATGACGTATGGACCGGGCGCCGGGTCGCTTTCGCTCGATGCTGCTGCTCCCTGCTTTGCTTTTGGTCGCCCCCTTCAGACCTGTTTTTTCCTCTTTCCAGTTGTTTTTGTTGCCAATTGGCGAGGTGCCCAAGTTCTTCGCTCTTTATTCCTCCATAGCATCGGAGTAGATTAAGGAGGTGTTTGAGAGGAGGGGGTTAAATTTTAACCCTGTCACATTGAATATTTGGATACTAATTAGGAGTATTAAACCTAGACTAATTACAAAACTAATTACACAATTCCTAGGCTAAATCGCGAGACGAATCTATTAAGCCTAATTAGTCCATGATTTAACAATGTGGTTCTACAGTAACCATTCATTAATGATGGATTAATTAGGTTTAATAGATTCGTCTCGCGATTTAGCCTAGGGGTTTTGCAATTAGTTTTGTAATTAGCTTATGTTAAGTCCTCCTAATTAGTATCCGAACATCCGATGTGATAGGGTTAAAGTTTGACCCCTCCTCCCAAACATCCTTTAAAATGACCAGCTTGCTTCGGTATCCCAGTCAACAATCTGTTGCATGGATCGATTGTTTGTTGGGTTTCAGCTTTCTGACGTGTAGTCAAATTCGGCATGCATTAGTTTTTGGGAACCACGATGGCACAATCATGAAGGTAGGCAACCGTTACGTGACAAGTTATCCATTTTGATATCTCATTCTAGCACTGGCCTTTACGGTCTAAAAAGGAAAATCCTTTCGAACTCTTATTGTGAACTCAAGTTGAATTCTTCTAGATAAAGAAATTAGCACAATCCAATAAAATGTACTCCAGAGCAGAATTACGATCGACCACCCTCGAAAATACGCCAACGGAAGTCTAAGCTGCCAGTTCACCAGTCGCCCGTACGGACCACCGGAAGGGGAGGAGGAAAAAAACTTCACTGTTCTAGAGCTGACAGCACATGCCACGGTGTGACTTTTGCTCACGAAGTCAAAGGTAGCAAAGCCAGTCGGCACCGCCTGCGTGTCAGCTGCCACTCGGCGGAGCCACGCCGCCGTGACGACCACGCCCGGAGCCCGCGCAGCCTAGCTAGCTGGAGGAGACGACAAGGGGCGCGGCGGGTATTCTCGTTGCCCGGCGGCTTGGCCACTTGCACACGCGGCACCGACCGTTTACCCGATCGCGCTCGTTGTACAAGCCACCTAGGAATATATCGCTACCCCCGAGCGAGTAGGACTTGGCCACGGAAGCGTGTTCCCGTCGCGGCCTCGGACGCTGCACCCGCCGGAGGACGGCGACGCGCGCTGGCTGGCTTCCGACCCGTTGTCGATCGACGGCGACGGCCGCGGCCGAGGCTGGCCCGGCGGATGTGTGGCCGCGCGCCCGCGGGGAACCATCCGGCGCCGCGCACCGCCGCTAGGCAACAAGGTCTACAGCTAGCGCTTGGGGTCATGCTGCCTGCGGCGCTGCCGCGCGCGCTTGCTGCCACTGGCGTCTGTTGTCTGCGAGCGAGACGAAGGATTCTAGAAACGAAGGTTCTAGAGACGGGCAGGGACGCCGATGAGAAGCGTCGACGTCCGCCTGCTTCTGCTTGGCCCGCATCGCGTGCGGGGCGCCGGGAGGGGCCGCTCTGCTCCGAGATTTTTTCCTTTCTCAGCCGCCGTGCCTATGGGCTAGGGCACACACCAGGCAGCCCTACGACCCCTGCTGTTACTATTGTTCCCTGAAAGTGAAACGAAGAAGAAGAAGAAAAATCTCCGTCCAAGTTGGTGCAACCTGAGCTCACATGAGATAAAAAAAAACCTGAGCTCACATGCCCCTTCACACGTTGAATTGCACGCGTCCACGGTTGCAAGGCACAAAGTTCTCGGTTTATTACCATTTGCCAGAAAATAAAATAGGTGCATAGATCAGACATGGACTAATCGCCCATTTCATTGTCACAATTCCATGCCATATGAATTGATCAGCCTGTTCGGAGCGCTGCTTTGCAGCTGCCTGCTGCTGCTCGACAGAGAGTGGCGCAGCTGCAGCAGCAACAGGCAGTGGGCAGCAGTAGCATCCACCATCTGAACAGGCTGGATGATGTCCGTGCTTTTCATATATTACACGATCAATAGAGAGTAGTGGTGGATCTAACATAAGAGTTTAGGGATTTTTTTTTCTTCCTTCCCTTCCTCGTCCAATTCCTTTCCTTCATCAAGGTGCCATCCATTGTTTGTCGGGAGGAAGGGGGCTTGAGCCCCTCCTCCCCATAATCCAATGGATTCGCTCATGGGATAGAAGTGCACTACACACCTACTAGGATTAGGCTAGACGACCTTATCGCAAGGTACCCTCCATATTAGTTTCGTTTAATAATGCGCACTTTACTTGGACCATAATTGTTTGGATTTTGACTTTGACATACTCTTAGATCTTCTTATCAGGAGAAACTAAGAAAAGGAATAAATAGTGTTGTAATTGTATTTTCGGTTGGGGGCCTCTGCATTATGTAGTGGCAATCTTTGCGGTTCAGTCACCCCCCTTGGTATACGCATCACATACATATCAGTACGTGTGGAGATGCCCATTTTAACCTGAAAAAATTTGTAGCTAACTTAATTGATCCCGATTCCAATTCATACCAAAACGATCCACCCCTCATCGGTTCATAGCTAACCATCATCAAATTTGGGATGGCATTGATTCCAACTACATGAAACGTAGTGGTTTATTTGAAAACCACTAAATTTATAGTGACTCATATTTAATTAACTCTAAATAAGGCTTGGACGTTGCTCAATTGTCTTGGTACAATCTCAAGACACGATGTCAGGTGTTGGTACATTGGACTTGATCCTAACAGGTCGTTACAATGGCCTTCAAATTCAGATCAAACCATTTTCCCCTAAAACAGAATAAAAATAGGAACACACTGCACCTGTTCCAAATTTACAAATCACCGGCCAGAGCAGCCAGCCCATATCTCGGTGTGTGTGTTTGGGGGGGTGGGGGGGGGGGGGGGGGGGGGGGGGGGGCGTCCTCGAAGTAGTCAAGCTAGGCAACCGCACTCGGCCCGCGTGCCAACAGGCAACGCCACAAAGCCCGTACGCCACCGCCGGCGTGACGACCGCGTGGGCAACCGCAGCCCAGCTGGCGGACAAGCGGCGTGGCGGGTATTCTCGTTGCCTGGCGTGTGGCGCCGGCGGCTTCGCCACACGCGCCACCGGCCGTTTACTCGATCGCGCTTAGCCAGCTAGGATTGCCTTGCCTTAGCCTGCTCTGACCTTTCCGCCGTTCGCTGCCGCAAGCAGCCAAGCAGGCATTCAGCTCTGCGACTGCGAGTCCGCCACGATTGCGCGTGTTCCCGGCCTCGGACTCTGTACCTGGTACGGCGGCGCCCGGACGGAGACGCTGGCGCAAGCTCCGCTCCATCGGTCGACGGCGACGGCCGCGAACCGGCTCGGCCGACGCGTGGGCGCGCGCGTGGGAGGAACCTGCCGGCGGCGCTACGCAACAAAAACTTACAGCTAACGCTGGGGGTTAATTAAGCTGCGTGCAGCGTGCGTGCTTCTGCGAGCGACGCGTGCTCGCTTCTGATGTCAGCGAGCACGAAACGATGGGTTCTGGAAAGGAAGGTTCTAGACGTGCAGCAGGGACGCGGGACGCCGACGAGAGGCGTCGACGTCGTGTGCTAGGGCTGCCGCCGCTCTGCGCCATGACCTTTCTCTCTCACTGCCGTTTTGTCGTGGCTGGCGATCAGCTGCCACCCCATCGTTTCATGCGAAAGAAAAACGAAAAGAGAAAGGGATCACCTGAAATAAAAAAAAGAATATCATAATTCTGGACGATGATGGTTGTACCTACGTGGTCATATAATTAGCCATTGTCCTTCCCCACTTGCTAAACTATCACAAGTTCACAACTCACTGGAAATCGTTCAAAAATGTGTGTTTTTTTTTAAAAAAATTATTCTGTGCCTGATCGAGCACCATTTTCCATGCTCATTTGTCGTGTGTTTCTTTTTCATCGGAAAAATTCATGTATACCACTGAACTAACCTTACTTGATAACCAATGATACCCAATCACGCTCCTCGCAAAAAAAAAATTCATTCTATTTAGAGTGAAATACACAGATGATCCCTAAACTTGCCATGAGGTGTCATCTAGTCCTAAACTTTCAAAATGCATTTTCAGGTCCATGAACTTGTCTCAACATGCCAGCTAGGTCCCTAAGCTCTTCAAAATACATTTTTAGATACCCAACTTGTCTCAGGGTGTTATTCAAGTTTCTAAACTCTCAAAGTGCATTTTAAGATCTCCAATGAAGCGCCAAACAACACACTAGCATAAGGTGGTTGTGAAGACAACGAATGAGGAGGAAGTATAGCCATTAGCGACAGGTGACAAGTTTTAAGATTTAAAAATGTGTTTTGAGAATCTAGGACCCATATGAAAAATGAGTACAAGTTTGGGGGCCTAAATAGTGACACCTTGAGATAAATTTGGGAACTTGAAAATGCATTTAAGAGTTTAGAGACCCAGATAAAACCACAAGACAAGTTTTAGGACTGCCAGTGTATTTTACTCTTCTGTTCTATTTATTTTCCTCCATCTCGGCATCAGCCGTCAACCATTAAATGGCAACTGCCATTCAAGCTTGTGAACCATGTATCCGTCAGCATCTGCATCCGGACGTTAATCCTAAAATTAATTGCTCAACGATGTATCAGGGTATCAGGGTACGTACAAGCAGTGGCGGGCGCAGGATCTGAAGTATGGGTATTCAAAATTGGAGATGGCAAGAAATTTTTTTTGACAGAATAAATTATAGTTTTATAACACAGAATTAAAGTGGTAGTATCATTAATTAATAAAATTGATCATAAATTGAAATTGTCCAGCTACTAATGATCAACATATCAAACTGGCAACATGTGAAATAAATAGAGGCTAAAACAGCAAAATGGTAATAAAGATTACAACTTACAAGCTATAGGACAACTTTCCGTTCTGCAATGCTTTGAAAATGAGCGATGATGTCCTTGGAATAACACTAGTTGCATTTGGCTTTCATTGCAAGATTGATTAACATTCTCCGGTTCAGGTTGTCTCTTCTTTGCAGCAGCCCTCGCCATGAAAATCCTCAAATCAGTAGCAGCACTACCCTTCCTCTTCCTGGTTCAAACCTAAAAGTTACACAATTTCAAGTTATCGAATATTTACAATTTCACATTGAACTAAATTCATGAGCATCCACATTTTGCAAGTTGATGTGCTATCCCAATTTGACAAATAATTGAAAATTTTCACCTCAATTTCACAAACAATCAAGAATAGCAGCTCACAAAATCCTCAAATCAGTAGACAGTAGGGGCCTTGGGGGCTTGGGGCCGGCCGTCGCCGCATGCCCGCGTCGGCCGACTGGACTCGCGGAGGGCGGAGCCGGCGAGTCGCGGCGTCGAAGCCTGGCGCGCCCAGCCGCCCACGGCGGCCCGTAGAGCGTTGCGCGCCCGCCGCCGCCGGCCCGTCGGCCGCCGCGGCGCCGCCGCTCCGGCTCCGCGCTGCGCAGGCCGCCCGCCACCGTTTACCGCCGCCCAGTAGCGCGTAGGCCGCCCGCTGTCGCCGGCCCGTCGGCCGCCGCCGCTCCGGCTCCGCGCGACCGCGCCGCGCAGGCGCCAACCACGCAGTCGCGCAGGCCGTCCGCTGCCGCTTACCGCCGGGCGCCCTCCCAGTCCCAGCCCGCCAGCCGCCGGGCGCCGCCACCGCCGATCCGCCGCTGCCGCCGCCGGACGCCGCCTAGGGTTCGAGCACGCTGGCCGTGGTGCGTGATTCTGGCGTGTGCGTGCTCACGCGTGGGGGTGGGGGGGCAATCGAGTGGCCGGATGGGCCGGATGGGCCAGTCGAGGGAGAGCGAGGTTGGCTTCCGGTGGGCCTTTTTGAGTGAAATGTCTATGCTAGCTTCTGTATTTTTGTTTTTTTCATACATATATCTAAAATACACTATGTATATGAATTTTTTTCAAAAATAATGGGTATTCAATTGAATACCATTGAATCTAAGTGGGCCCGCCACTGCGTACAAGAGACACACAATGGTATATGGTTCCATGAAAAGATAAAAGATACATTATAACTCCATGACCATGACTCCATATATCCTCTATAGGAAATTAGGTAGTTGGATTACTGCTGATCACAGGTGCCACAGTTGCAGCAAGCACTACCGAACATACTTGTCTACTGGGCAACCTGAATCATGTCAAAAGTATTGCGTTTGTATTTAGGGGGTATTTGGATATGAGACACTAAACTTTAGCAGGGTCACATCGGATGTTCGGATACTAATTAGGAGTATTAAACATAGTCTAATCACAAAACTAATTGCACAGATGGAGTCTAATTCGCGAGATGAATCTATTAAGGCTAATTAATCCATTATTAGCAAATGGTTACTGTAGCACCATATTGTCAAATCATGGACTAATTAGGCTTAATAGATTCGTCCCGCGAATTAGACTCCATCTGTGTAATTAGTTTTGTGATTAGACTATGTTTAATACTCCTAATTAGTATCAAACATCCGATGTGATAGGTGCTAAAATTTAGCAGGGTGTATCCCTTAATACGCCTCTTCGACTACAATCATTTCGATTTTTGCTTTGACCTACGCTACTGGTACTACGGAGCTTTCTGTGACGAAAATTAAGAGAAAGTAGTGGATAGCGTGATAATCGTACGTGTGATCGTATCAACTCGACCTGCAGCTGCAAGTGCACTTTTTGGTAGAGGAGCTCCATATACCATACGAATCCCCTGCTTGTGTGTACAGCTAGTTTGGTCCAACGAACCAGTCGTTCGTTTGTCTCCCAAATCATGCAAACCACCCGGCTCATCATGAGGGAGGTCGCTTTAATTTCCACGCTGCTTTTGGCCATCTCCTTGGAACTTGACAAGTTTTCCTAGTTAAGAAGTGTAATGAGAAGCGCTCCGTCTAAAATTCACTCCCACCACCAAAAAAAAAAAACATTTGGCTTTTTTTTTTGAGAGGGTACATATGGAGTACATAGCAATCATGCAAGCCAGTCGGCACACACGGCAAGAGGGGCTTAGGCAAAAGGTCGGTCGTAAGGCGTGACCTTGTGATCAACCGCAGCCTAGCTGGAGTATCGGAGGCGCCGAGGTGGGTGTTCTCGTTGGCTCGTTGCTCGGCGGCGGCCACCAGGATCCTGCCCAGCAAGCAGCCAATGCAAGGACGCTACAACCCGGCCTCGCGACGACAAAGCTTCGCCACGCGTGCGCGTATTTGCCCGCCGCGTCACCGATCGGAGCCTCGGACTCGGTAAAATAGTAAGTGCCGGCCGGACGTCGAGGCGCGCGCTAGCTCCGCCTCCACTACAATCCATCGGCCGACGGCGACGACCGCGCGCTCGTTGCTTGGCCTCGAGCGGCCGCGCGCGACGTGTGGACTGCGCGCGCGAGGAAGGGGAACCACACGCGACGACCTCCGATTTTTGAAACGAAGGTTCTAGACCGGCTGGGACACCGGTGAGATAGTGATGCCGACGCTCTGATCCTCGATCGGCAAGAAGGTCCTAGATCGTAGTGGAAAAAAGAAAGTTCTATATGAGCGAGGTTGCGGACGAGAGCGAGGTGTCGACGTCGTCTGGACCGGAGCGCGCGTGGTGATATGCAGCTCCGGAGACGTTCTCCTTCCTCGCTTCTCTGTTTTTATCGTGGCTCCTATCGTCTGCCGATCGTTTGCTTGGGAGTTGGGAGAACGATCTCACATTCTCACCTGAAAGAACAATGAATCCCTGCATCGTTTGGGCTTAGGCATCCAGCTCAAGTGATTCATTTTTGCACTGGATAAGTACATACATACTCGGCATCTACGTGAATACAAGACAAATGAAGTTCCTACCAAGTTGAACAGACATATATACGTTGGGTAATCCTTCTCATGCTATGGACAAGTGAGTAGAGTAACTGTTCCTAGTAAGCGACCTCATATGTATGGGATATATAGTCAGGGTGTGGATTAACCTTAGGTGGTTTTAGTATTTATGCTGCCTTACAAGAGAAGGTAGAAGCTTCTGGAACTAGAGAGAAGGAGACCCACGAAAATTTCAGAACAGAACCTCCGTAAGGAGAACAGAAGAGTGGGAGAAGAATGGGAGATTGGAGAGCGAGGAGAATTTGCAAGAAAACAAGAGGGATTCGTCCTCAAGGTTTAGAAACCATAGATCCTCATCCTTGATACCTCCAATCCGTTGTTCCACCACTCTTTGGTGAGATCCTTCCACACCCATCCTAACTTGTAGCCTTAAATCTTGTTGTTGCTGTCTAAAATGGTGAAATCTTGATGTATGTGAGTCTCTAGTGCAATCTAGAGAAGAACTTGTTATAATCCCACAAGCATAATATGGACGAAGATTTGGTTAGCTTGGTCCCGTGATTTTTCCCAGTTTGAGGTTTTCCATATTAAATCTGATGTTTCTTTAGTTGATGTGTTCCTACTGCGATTTCATCCAAATATATGTGATGCATATGTTTCCCTTCGTGCATAAGTTGAGATCCTGTGCTTGCTCCTACATTGTCACTAACCCGCTGCGTTAGTGAGATTATCCCAACAATATATACATAGGCATTATTGGTGGTTTCCTTCTAATTTTTCATCTTATTGTAGAATAGTCATATCCAGTATTCACATCTTGTTCTTTTGGATGGAGGTAGTATGGTATTTTTGAAACCGAGTGAAGATTCCTAATATATCCACAATCTTATTATTACTAACTGGAGGTTGAGATCTTAGGTGGACACTTTAGAAAAAGAGAGAAATCCTAAAAATTCTAAAAAAGCAAAAAAAATTTGGCCATCTATTCCCATACTCAAATCATCATAGCCATTGGATTTATTATGTTTTCTAAAAAATTACCCACTTATGCCATTATGAAAATAGCTTAAAGTAACTCTTTAAATCTATATCGAAATTACCCACCTCTGCCATTATAAAATAGACTAAAATAACCCCCTAATCTTGATCTAAATTACCCACTTATGTCATTATAAAAGTCAATTTAAAATAATTCCTAAATTTGTTTCCAAATTGCCCACTACTAACATCATATAAAATAACTCATCTAAATTACTCACACGTTCGTTCCATTATTAATATATACCCGAAGTACATCATTTATGATTCTAATGATCTATTTACTAAAATCTTGGTGTAGAAAATAATAATTAAGGTAAATACGCATGAGGTACGTCACCATTTAAATATAAATAAAAAGAGTTGAGAATATAGATTTTCATGTTAAAAATATAACTTAAACTTAGAGTCCATTAAAAAATTTAAGAGTATACATGTGATGCAAAGTGCAAAAAGATATTATAGACATGGATGAAAATGTTATAGAGTAATTACTAATTAAAATCTATCATAATCAGATGAAGATAATAAGTATATATCGATATAAGTATTGTGTTAGAATATTTAACAAATAAAAGAGAGTTCAAGGTATCAGTTTTGATTGTTAGCTATATGCCCTTATTTTTTGAGTGAGACTGTGCATTAATTCTTATAAGACATGCTAAGAAAAAAGATTAATCCTAAATATTCTCACAAAAATCAGAAACATTCTAGCATCAAATCCTATAGATTATTTATAATGCTATAGGTTGGTAATCTAGATATAAGTTCATGTGTTTACTTTAGAATATTTTTATAATGATAGTGATGGATATTTTTTAGAAAACATAATCAATCAATGGCTATGATTATTAGAGTCTATATGATTGGTGCTCGGATGTTTCTGATTTTTTGAGAATATTTATATACGCATGGTGTGTATCACCATGTAGACTATTTATACATGTATGGTATGAAGTGATGAAAAATATTAATTTTCATGTTAAGTACAATGTTTGAAGGTGAGATGCAAAGTGAAAAAAGTATAAATATAAATGAAAAGGTGTATAGTGTAATTACTGATTAAAAGTCAATTACAACGAGATAAAGATAAGTACCCATCTATACAATACAAGAATATTAAATAAATGAGAGGGTTATAGATAAACAATTTTGATTATTAACTATGAGTCTAATTTTTAATAGCTTTTTAATACAATGATTTCTAAAATTATTAGCCCGATCACGGTCGATAGACTAGTCCCTTATAATTGTGGTTACTTGTTGCAGCTAATTAGCGTAACGAAAAAGAAATGGCCGCAACGCTATGCATGTTGTATGAATAATCATGATGTCTCCATCGTCTACAGGCAATTAGGTAGTGCTATCACTGCTGATCACGCTCTACTATTACACGATCAGACAGGAGTGCGCTGCACACCACACCTCGGGGAGACCTGATGATTCACAAGTCCCATTTGCACTCCGTGTAGTATCACGTTTCAGTTAATGCGACGCTAGCTGCTTGCACCCTGTACTAATCATTTCGGTTCTGACTTTGACCTACGCTACTATCTTCTTCACCTTCCTCTGCAGAAAATAAGTGATGGACTCTGCGCGATGGAGTAGCGCAGGCAGCACTGCTTTTGGTTGGTTGAGGATATCCATCCTGTCGATTGCAGTTCGGTCCAACTAATCTTTTTTTTTCCTCTTGCAATCTTTGACCTGAAAGTGTTGTCGAAAGCAGCTACCTCAATTGCCAACCACGTCAAAATGATCATGTCTTCAGTTCGTACCCATCATTTATCAATTGTATAATGTACACACAGTATGTTACACGCTGCACCAAAAGGGAGTATACGTTGACAAGCAGGTATCATTAGCTACTGAATTCAGGCACTCAGCTGGGTCGCGTATATATGGTTCTCTCGGTCCGTACAAACATGTCTCTCTTTGCATCTTTATCGTCCATCGTCTCTCACGCATGGGCGTTCACTAATCTGATCATGGGCTTAAACCCAAAAAGTTTAAAGAAGGAATGAACCAATCGATCGATACTTTTTTGGAGTAGAGGATTACTCCTGCATTATACGTATCTGTTTCCGCTTCCGTGCAGTAAGAAAATATAAGATGCTTTGTTTGTTTGTCTCCCTCGTCCTGCGTTGCGAGAGAGGCGTCGACGTCGTGTGCTTCGCTTGCAGCGCGTGCGGTGGTGTGGCTCCACTCTACGCCGTAACTGTGACCTTTCCCTTCTGACCGCCCTCCGCCGGCGGGCCGCTCCGGCCTCTCCTCCCTCAGCTGGTGAGCCGTGCCGCCACCGCTTCCTCCCTCCGCCAGCGGGCCGCGCCGGCCTCTCACCTCCCTCCGTCGGCAGGGCAGGCTGCCCCCTCACTCTATTGGCAGGCCGTGCCGGCCTCCCTTCCTCCCTCCCTCCGTCGATGGGCCGCGCTAGCTCCCTTCCATCTACCGGCGAGCTGCGCCGCCCTCCACTCCCTCTCTATCAGAGGCCCGCGTGTCTAAGTGGAGCGGCTGCCGGCAGCGGATGCCTGCCCGCTCGTTGAGATCCCCCTTCCTGTTCGATGCCTCTCTCTCTCAAATTAGGGTGAAGAGACAGAGAAGACGTAAATTCTCAATTTCATATCATATACATCCAAACTTGAATTGGTATTTGCCACCCTATTCAATTTCAACTAGGAATTTCATCTACACTCAAACAACAGATTTGGTATTGTAACTCATTTCCAATACTACTCTGATTTGGTATTGAACTCAATTCAATACCAAGGTCTCCAATATCTACATCCAAACTGACCCTTAGAGTATTCCCCCAAGGTTTATCAATCCGTGGAACAAGTGGGATGTTGGCTCTCACTTTATACTAATCTTACTAACAAAACTGAGGTGATGGATATGTGTAGACACAAACTAATCTAAACTAAACAAGAAGCAAATGTTGATATAAGATAGATAACAAAGATAGATATGCGTTCCCTCCCTAGGATCTAGGTTCACATGAATATGCATCTACTACACAAATGCTTTCACTAGCTATCACCGAGATCATGTGCTTGCTCGGCTCTTTCCCTCCTGCATACCGTCACTACACCAGGATAATCAAAACTCTACTAAGGACATATGAAGCACTCACATATGTAAATAAAACATTGCAATGACATAGATCATGAAGCATTGATAGGCATAATGTACATGTAGCAGTTACATATCAAGGATCCAAACAACAATAGGGATGAACAAAGCCCCATCATCTCACAGAGACTCCTCAGGACGATCGGCCTGAGGGCTTCTTCGCGCCTCCTGACCTCCGCCGGCGTTGGTTGTCTCGGTGATCTGACCTAATCCCTGTTTCTCATCTTGTGGTGGCAATGGCTAGGTCTAAACTTGACGGGATTCTCCTTCTTATTGAATATTTTTTTGTATTTATAGTTGGCGGTGTCGGTTGGGGTACCTTCAAGGTGAAGTATCTGGAGAAAAACCCTAGGAACGTCGTGGGCTTCCTCCTGGTGAAATGGGAGGTCAATCGGGGCTGAAAACGGGCCAGGTCGATCGAGCATGGATCCCTATGGGCCGATCGGCCTACCCTATATTGACCTCCAATGCCTGAGTGCTTCATACAAAAGTTGTAGATCTTGTCAAGCCACGCAATATTCCCTATAAATTCGCCCCAATTGGAGTTCGGATGAGGAATATATGGCCTATGCAAGTTTAGCTCCTCTAGCGGGCCTGCAATTCAATGTTCATGTTTGGGCCTCGGGCCCAAGTCCAACTTATAGAAAAATCCTTTATTTATGTCGTATTTTCTATGATTTTGCAATATGGTCCAAACACACAACACATATGCAAATATGGGGTTGTTTCAGATGCCATGTGGCGGGTTAGTATAAGACTGAGACTATCAAAAAGGCCATGGAAAATAATGTTGGAGAGGGAGAGAGATGAAACACACACATTTAGATAGGTGGACATGTGCAAGTGGCAAATGAATGATCTCGAGGCATAAATGAAATCCTCATTATCGGATTGGATATGGTTGGAAAATGATGAGTATGATATAACAATGGTAATCTTGTCGAGCCAATCAATGATGCTTCATAAGACAAGGAGCTTTTTTTTTCTTTCTTTCTCTTTTTTTTCTTTTTTTCTTCTTTGTTTCTCCCTTTTTTTCATTATTTTTCTTCCCTATTATTTATTCTTCTTTAGTCTTCTTTCTTTTTCTTTCTTTTCTTCTCAAATTGTGTCACAACAAATCTTGATCCAACCAATAGCTGTCAGGGAAAGATTGCGCACCGACTCTTCCCCATGCTTGAACGATGCTCACCCTTGAGCATGAAAAGTGAGTAAAAATTTTGCTGCTGGTGTTTATAGAAATGACCTTCGAAAAAGTTAATCATAGTCAGCTTAATAGGTTGTGGATAAGGAAGATAATCACAAAAACATGTATGGGTTTTGGTGGATATCCAGCGAGGTTTGCAAATTTTCTAGTGAATAAAATCACAACGCATGGATAGTATAGTCTAGCAAAGCAAAGGTAACACAAAGAAATGGTCAGTTTCTAAGTGTCATACCACAGAAATCAATTCTAATCCATCTCATCAGAATATAAGTTTGCAATCTAAGAGTTTCATCATGAAAGGACATGCATATATATAGGCTTTGGTTGGGTAGAACTTTGTAAGAGATTCACGAATGTAGATAGCATAAGAATTAAGTTTAATAAAAGCAACACAAGTTATCAAGGCATCAACAAACTTAAATTAGAGAGCAACTGAATGAATGTGGGTCTAGAATATAGTCATTTAAACTCTGCAATTAAAAGAGCTTGTATTTAAATCAATTTAAGATCAATTTTTTAGAGAGCAATTAATCAAGGCACATACAACATTGTGTGGGTAAAACAAAGCGACAACTTCATCATTTTTCCATAAGCAAAGACAATATAGAACATCAAGGTGAGCACATGGTCATGCCTATTTATCGAAAATAAAAACGAATCTAGGTTGTCCTCCTAGGAGCCATGTTATTATCACACAAAGGTTGCACCAAGTCGAAGGTTGAAGGCTTATATATACAGGCATCTAGAAAGATATGGAAAAGAGAATGTGCAAGAAAAATTTACCATCTTGTTGATGCTTGTGATGAAGCGTAGGCGAAGCCTCCCCCATGCTTAAGCGTTGTGCTTAGCATGGAAGAAGAATAATGAGCATCTTTTAGCGGTCATAATCCATGTAATTCACGTGTCATTTTTATTTTTATCCAGCAAGTCCTCCCCTATGTTTAGCATTGTGCTAGGCATGGAAGATGAAGATAGAGCATCTTGTGATCATCCTTGATGCTGTCTTTTATAGTCCATTGTGGTTCCCTTCTAACAACTTCATCTATTAAAGGTTCCATGTCTTTGTTTTCATGTGACAATGCTCCGGAGGGTGTGATTCTGTCCTAAGCTTCAAAATTTCATCGTGTACGCTCAATGGAACCATTGCCCAAGCTTCTCTTCATGGCCGCCATCTTCATCTCCTTTGTTTAGCTATCATCATCGCAACCACCTTTTCTTCATGGATTCTTCCCTACGTCCAGAACAAAACATATACCAAAGTATAGATTTATTGAAATGTGTTTGAAATTATCTTTCCAATGAGTAATCATTCATCAAAAATGGAGTTCAAATGAGAGAGTTATTCCCATTTTTTTCAGCAATGCGTGCTATCCAGAACTGATTTTAGGATATGCGATGTTTGATGATTTGGCCATAACCGCTTTTAGGAACCTCCTAATGCCTTGCCGCTTGATTCGTTGGAAATAAGACTTTGTAGGGCTTCTAAATATCTAAAAATTTATTGTTTGCCTCTGAGGTGATGCAAAATTTTCATGACAACGATAGCTTCGAGGGCTTCTCTGTGGAGATGTTGATGATCTTGATCTTGTGATCTTTTAGGGCACAATGTCGTGCATCCTTCAGCTTCAAGGTCATCACCGTTGCTGCACCAGCAACTAGCATGGTGGCAAATGTGCTTCTTCTGCATAATTCTTGCTTTTACCGAAGTGATGGGATTATAGTAGGCTTCTGCACTTTGTGTCGACGATCTGGATGGCTTTATTCCTTGGTTGCACCTCTCAATCACCATAGAACATCATGAACATCTCGCAGGAAAAGATTGGTGGTGCCACGGTGCTTCGAATTTTGTTGCCTCCAAATCTGATTACCTTGAATTATATCCCTCTTATTTATCATCTTTTTATCATGAGAGTATCCTCATCATGCCTGCAAAACAATTCAAGTGCACATGCTACCCTAGGGTGACGATTGTGAGTAGAAACAATTGCCAACAAACCAACAACACATCCTAAGATTCTTAACTTGTGGCATAATTAGTCTAGTGAAAAGAAAGATCAAAACCTAATGGGTGTATGTGAGTGCAATGTGTATATGCATATGAGAGGAAGACATATAAGCAAAGACAATGTTTACGCATAGTTCTAAACACCATATTTACAAATAGGTTGCTGAATTTCTCCATAGCTATAGAGATTAATTAACCAAGGTCAAAACACCATGTCTATCCCAAGATCAATAATTCTTATAGCACAACAAAGAAAAGCGAATTGCAAAGCTTATGAACCAACCAATGCAGCATTAAAACAAGATGAATAGCTAGCATGGTTTATTAAACTAAATGCTGATGGTCTGCAAACAAGTTTAAACACCATGTTTACACAAGATTGCTAAAGGAAAATGCCCATATGAAGCACTAACATGGATATGAAAGAATTCATCATAAATCGTATATAACAACCAAGCCAACTTTATGCGAAGCATGACTGGAATGCAAAGAAGGTGCAAAAGAACATTTAGGATGCACACATTATGGTGAAAATGCAATGCATGCAGAAAAGTAAATATGAATATGAATATGATGATGGTCTAAAGATTAAACAAACCTAGAATAATTAGCCAGAAGTTAATCATCATAAGGTGGTGTCATGCATTTTATTCTCTAAAAGAAACAAAAAGTTAATGAATGGTTTGCCTCCCGAGAAGCGCTTTTTTAAAGTCATAGAGCTAGACTTTCTCACATACCTTCTCATTGTCGCAAAGCCATGGTCCTTTATGCAAGAGTTAAAGGCATTCATGCAGCTTTCATTTACTTTCCATACTATACATGATCATTTAGCCTCAATGGAAGACTTGCATAAGCTATTTTCTCTCAGATCATCATCCCCTTCTTTATGGATCTTCATTGCTGCCTCTTTTTCATAGCTGTTCCTCTGCGTCCAGAACAGAACATGTACCAAGTTTCCACTCCATTACAAAGTGCATCAAATTCCCTTTCCAACATATGGTCATTCATCCAAAATGGATTCCGGATGAAAGAGTTACACCCATTTTACTCTGGCACTATGTTCTATCCCGAGCTGATTTCAGAACGTACAGTGTTAAAAGATTTTATCATAACTCCTCATACGGATCTCCAAAATTAACAATTCTTGATGCATTGGAAATAAGACTTGATGGAGCTTCTGAATATTCAATTTTCCTTTATTGTACATCTCTGTTCATGGGCTGAAAATAGATAGCAACAGCAATGTTTATCCTGAGATGTTGATGACACAACTTACAACTATTTTGTCATGGCTTCTCCACATCATTTGGATCTCATGCTCCTACATGGTTAGGGAAATTCGAGCAATCACCCGGGAAGTGCTCATTTAAGGTCATTAGCTTGACCAAGTGCAAAGCAAGATCGAGATTTGCAAAACTTATTGTAAACATAAGGATCCATAATCACAACCAAAATTAATTTGCAAAAGAATATCATGGCACAATTAAATATAGCGTATGTTTCTTGCATAACACTAAGATCTCCACAAGGAAAAGGTTCTGAAGGTATAAAATCAATAGGTTCAAATAAAAGCATTGCCTCGTTTTCATTCTCAAGAAACTCTAGTCTATCAACATGATAAACATAGGTGCAAGGCATAGAATTTAATCCATCATCCATACTATTGGTCGAACATAGACATTTCAAGATATCATCATCAAAACCAATAGTTCCTTGAGAGTTTAATGTGTATCTTAAGCTTGGAGCTATTTAATCAAGAGTAATTTTTGGTTTATCTACTGGAGTTGAAAGCATATTGATCTCAAAAATTAGAGGTGGTTCTTCATCATCATCTTGCAATTCCATCTTCTCTCCATCATGCGGAACATGCAATTCATTAGCAATATTACCAGTCATCTCTTCTTCAAAGTCTTCATTATTTGGGATCTCACCCACATCTTCATCTTCAAAGTCCTGTGTATTGCCTTCATTATCTTCCATGTGCCACATGTCATTAAGATCATTTGTTGTAAACTCACTCTTTTCTTCATCTTTGAGTACTACAATGTCCTGATTCTCTGGTGTTCTAGCTTCAATAGCACACAAGCTATAAACTTATGCAGAGGGGGATTCCAGGTGTGCAAAATGTGCTCTGGCCGATCGGCATGAACACGCCAGGTCGATCGGCCTGGCCTGTTTCTGCCTCTTCTCTATGTCATCTTTCTCCCACTCATTCTTCACACTGCGTGCTCTTGTTTTCTGAATTATGTCCCCTGAAAATTTAGCCATATCACCAGAATTATTAGAGCAGAGATCTTGAAATATTTTTGCAGTTTCTTTAAGCCGGGAGTTGTGACATCCAGCCCAATTTGGATGACCCATTAGTGGCCCATGAGCGCATGTCCGCATGTGTAGTACCACCTTGCTAGTTGAGCAAGGGTGAAACCAACTTATAAGCCTTTGTCCAACAGTCATAGCACCTTCGGGTTAACCCATTTACACGAAGCGAGGACTAAAGTGTAAGTAAGGAGCTATGTGTATGTGTGCCCGCCTCTCGAAAGGGTTGGGTAGTACGGCTTTGGAGGACGGGGTGTCATGAGTGGTATTAGAGCTAACCCTTGCGGTTGTGCGTACGGGTCAGTGTGCGGGCATATGACGCATGGCGCGTGGGTGCTTTGGATGGGATACACGGCATGGCATATGGCGCCAGCACTGGACGTACGGTTGCTAAGAGGGAACATTCCTGGATATTTGCCCAAGTGTGTGTGAATTGGACTGACTAGGACATCGGGTTCTTTGAGGGCGGGTGTATGTGACACCCAGCCCAAGATGCGCATGTTTAGTACCACCTTGCTAGTTGAGCAAGGGTAGAACCAACTTATAAGGCTTTGTCCAACAACAATAGCATCTTCAAGTTAACCTTTTTACACGAAGCATGGATGAAAGTGTAAGTAGGGTGCTATGTGTATGTGTGCCCGCCCCTCGGAAGGGCTAGGCAGTGCGGCTTTGGAGGACGGGGTGTTACATGAGTAATTCCCATCTCATTAGCTCTTCTCTTCATTCTCTTTCTCTCTCCATAGACAACAACCAATCAAGTTCTTCTAGTGATTCTAATTCTTCTTCTTCAACTAGTGTGCATGATCCTGTAGAGAGAGATCTTTTAGGCTCATCACGATTCTATTTTTCTTGGGCTTCATCATCTATTTTTGAAATATCATCTCGATTGATCCATCCTTCATCTTCTTCAAACATTTTCTGGATCGATTCTCCACTCATCTCTTGATCAAATATATCATCAATTTTTTTGGCTTTGCTTCGGTATTTATCATGTCGTACATTGCTGATTAAATGGCCAAAATCAATCGGAATCCAATCAAGTTGTTCGAATTCTGCCAATGGTCTAGCATTCTCAAAACTTCGACCTGCTTTCATGGTAGTTTTAGCAGTTTTAATATGTGTAACGATTTCTGTTACCTCATTACCTCAGCATGTGGTTCTTTGATTTTTAGTGTGACCAGTTCATCTTCCTTGAGCCTTGGTTCATCTTTTTCAAAAATTTCAGAAAGCATCTCGGGCTTGCTTTTGTCATTTTGTTCCTTCTGACAACATTTTTCCTAGTCTCGATTCACTGCTACCCCATTGCTTATCCTTTGTAAGATCTGTGCAGCTTCTCTTAGCATCTTCTCCATCAAATCACCTCCTGCACATATTCTTACATATTCTACAGATTTAGGGGTTAGTTAAAAATAAAATGAATGCAACATCATATCACCAGAAATTCCTAGGTTTGACCCTTGTTCGAGTAGTCCATTAAACTGGTTCCAAGCTTCATCAATCCCTTCATCTTCTCCTTGCATGAAATAAATCACTTGCTTCCTTAAATCTTGAATCTTCTCCAAGGGAAAATATTTTAAGCAAAATTTCTTCACAAGCTCATCCCAATTTCCCTTCACTTCAACAGAAACAAGTGTATACCATCTTCGTGCTTCACCTGCAAGAGAGAATGGAAAAGGATTCCACTTGAACCACTCGTTCGGAACTCCTTCTTTTTACACCACGTTTCATATCATCGTGAATTGCTCAATATATCTGTATGGGTTGTCATCCTCCAATCGTCTGAAAGGGTTTGTCGCCACAAACTTGATGATTCCATGATTCAATTTATAGTGGGTTATAGCAAGTGCTGAATCTGATTTTTGCATCTCAAAGTCCTCTAATGATGGTATTGCTAACTCCCCTAGCGACATTTCTTCGTTATCAATTTGTTGGACGAATAGATCCTTCTAGACACTGAAAAGAAAAATAAAAACAAAAAGATTTTCACAAAATTTAATTATTAGTGGGTTAGCAAAATCAATACAAAGATCAAACACAACAAACTGACTTTCCCCGGTAAAAGCACTAGAAAAGCTTGTTGACGGTAGTTAGAGTGTCAATTAAGGTGATGGATATGTGTAGCCACAAACTAATCTAAACTAAACAAGAAGCAAATGTTGATAAAAAATAGATAACTTAGATAGATATGCGTTCCCTCCCTAGGATCTAGGTTCACATGAATATGCATCTACTATACAAATGGGTGCTGCCTTCACTCGCTATCATAGAGATTATGTGCTCGCTCGGCTCTTTCTCTCCTGCATAATCTCTTAGCTCTTTCCCTCCTGCATACTATCACTACATAGGGATAATAAAAAACCTCGCTCACACATCTAGATCAATGCATCCGCAGAGTTAAGCTAATTACCACAAAATCTACTAAGGACATACGAAGCGCTCACATATGTCAATAAAGTATTGCAATGCCATAGACCATAAAGGATTGATAGGCATAATGTACATGTAGCAGTTACATATCAAGGATCCAAACAACCCTAAGGATGAACAGAAGCTTTACCCCCATCATCTTACAGAGATTGATGCACAAAGTGGTGTTGGAGACTCTGGAGAACGTCATCATCGAAGATGGCGCTGAAAGGGCATAGGAACACCCTAGGCCGATCGGCTTAGGGCTCCTCAGGCTGATAGGCCTGAGGGCTTCTTCGCGCCTCTAGACCTCCACTGGCATTGGTCATCGCGATGATTTGATCTAATCCTTATTTCTCATCTTGTGGTGGCAGTGGCAAGGTATAAACTCGTCAGGATTCTCCTCCTTGTTGAATGTCCTTGGTATTTATAGTTGGTGGTGTCGGTTGGGGTGCCTTCGAGGTGAAGTATCTAGAGAAAAACCCTAGGAACGTTGTGGGCTTCCTCCTCGTAAAAGGGGAGGTCGATTGGGGCTGAAAACAGGCCAGGTCGATCGGCCTGGACCCTCACGTGGTCATGGACATGACTCGTATCATGGACGTGGTCACAGCTTCAACAACGCTGGTAGAGGACGGGGTACCTATCCAAGTCCGGGTCGTGGATCTGATGAGAAAGAAGAAATTGTTTGCCAATTTTGTGAGCACACAGGACATACTATACATGACTGCTGGTACAAGTTTCATAAAAGATATGTTGCCCCACGAGATGGTGGTCAGGGTTCATCACGACAGCATGGTTTTCAGCCCAAGAAGTCTGCATCTTCGGTCACCCCGTCCTATGGTGTAGATACCAATTGGTATATGGACTCCGGGCCATAGATAATATTACATCTTCTCTGGAAAATCTCACGAACAGTGAGAGGTATTCTAGTCATGATCATGTTCAAGCGGCTAACGGCTCAGGTATGTCTATTTGTCATGTTGGTAATTCTGTTGTTCATATGCCCCAACATGATTTTGTTTGCAATCGTGTCCTTCATGTCCCCAATGCTTCTAAAAGTCTTCTATCTGTTCATCAGTTTGCTACTGATAATGATTTTTTTTCTTGAGTTTCACCCAGCCTTTTTCTGTGTTAAGGATTAGGTCACGGCGAACACTCTTCTTCACGGTAGATGTCGTGACAGGCTTTATCCTATGCTAATGTCTTCCTCCGCTGAAGTTCATCATGCTTCCTGCCCGACTTCTACTTAGTGGCATTATCGCTTGGGTCATCCATCTTCTACGATTGTTGATCAAGTTCTTCATTGCAATAAGCTTCCTTTTAGTTCTGAGTCTAGTAATAGCATCTGTGATGCTTGTCAACAAGAAAAAAGTCATCAATTACCTTATCCTAATTCTAGTAGTGTGTCGTCGACACCTTTAGAGTTGATCTTTTCTGATGTTTGGGGTCCTACTCATAAGTTTGTTGGGCAGTTTCAGTATTATTTAAGCTTCATTGATGATTTTCATAAGTTTACATGGATTTATCTTCTTCAAAATCGATCTGATGTGTTTCAAGTTTTTCTTAACTTTCAACAACTGGTTGAACACACCTCTAATAGAAAAATTCGTACTATCCAATCTGATGTGGGTGGGGAATATCAAAAATTGAACTCCTTTTTTTAGAAAATTGGGATTGCCATCATGTTTCTTGCCTTCATGCTCATCAACAGAATGGTATTGCTAAATGAAAGCATAGACACATTGTTGAAGTAGGTCTATCTCTCTTGGCTCATTCTTCGAAGCCCCTAAAATTTTGGGACGAAGCTTTTTCTGATGGCTACCTATCTCATTAATCGTACTCCTAGTCGGGTTCTAGACTTCCAAACTCTGTTTCATTGTCTTTTGATGAACAGTCGAACTATTCTTTTCTAAGGGTGTTTGGTTGTGCTTGTTGGCCCAACCTATGTCCTTACAATTGTCATAAGCTTCAGTTTCATTCCAAGCGACGTGCTTTTCTAGGTTATAGTAATCTTCACAAAGGCTATAAGTGCCTACACATATCTAGTGATTGGGTTTATCTATCTCAAGACGTTGTTTTTGATGAAACTGTTTTCTCATTTGCTGATTTGCGTCCTAATGCAGGCTCCCGTTTTAAGTTAGAAATCCTTCTGTTGCCTTCCTATTTACTTAATTCCGATGGGGGTATGGATGATAGATTTTATCACATGACTAATGATCTGCTCGAGCCATTGCATCCTCTTGATTCTGATCCAGGTACCTCATCTTCTATGCGTGATGCTTCTCCCAGAGAAAATCCGGTATTTTTCCCGGTCTTGCTAGCTTGTTCTGGTGATATTTCCCTTTTGGGACAAGAGAATGGTGCTAGATCCCAGGAGGATTCGGCTACTTCTTTGGAACCTGCGGTGGCTGATCACAAGGTCAATATGCCGATGCCGCTAGCTCCTGCCCTGCCTAACCCCAATGCTGATCCTTCTATTCCATCTGCGTCCGCTCCGATGTCGCCACCTGTCCCGGTGCTCACCTCCACTGAACCTCAGTTGTCACTGCTGGAATCTCCTGCGCAGAGCTCTTTGCCGTGATTGCAGCCACATGATCAACTACAAGGATCTGGTGCGGCTGGGACTGGATCTTCTATGGTGCCTGGTGCTATGACGCATAGGATATCGACTAAATCATCTCCTGCTCATTCTTTGTGGCAGCTCCCTCCGCCGCCTCCTAGTCTGCCGCATCCAATACATGGACCAATTACTTCGACGCGCCATCCTACTACCTGTAACACCCTAATTTTCATCATTTGCAAATTTATAAAAATTAATTAGAATTTCTTTAGGGCCTTATGGTTTTTTTGTGAATTTATTAGGCATAAAAATCTTTTTCTAAAATTTACTTAATGAACCATAGGTTTAAGTGTGTTGCATTCATGCTGGTTGCATTCCTTATTCCTTGAGAGTGAAAAAGTTTAAAAATGCGTTCAGACGACGATTAGGTTCCTTTGAGAATTTTTCAGAATTTTCTGAAATTTATTCTCATTTTCCTAGAGCTTAATCTAATGTTTGGATGGTTCTAAAAGTCTTTCCAGAAGCTCCAAGTATTTTATTTGGGTTCCTCATTTGCCAAATCATCTCCAAGAATTTTTCTAAATTTTTTGGAGTTTTTTAGTATTTTTCATGCTTTAATTATGATTTTAGGATTTTTAGGAATTGTTTTCAAATTGGAAATTAATTCCCAAAATTAGGAAAATGAGGAAAATAAAACCGGACTCCAACCTAGCCTATAAATACTTTTTGGTGATCTCCTTGATGTACTTTTTCCAATGCTGCAAACCCCACCTCGTTTCGACAAATCTAACTCCCACAGTTCGACGCCGAACATATCAATCTATTAAACTTCGGTGAACTTCCCGACGAGAACTCCGATGAGCAAATTCGACAAAATCGTCAGTCTTCGGTCAAAGGTAAACGCACCATCGCATTGGTCTCGTTATCCTCGTTCCGTTTTACCGTTCAAGTGCCTGTTTGGTGGTTGTTCCCGGCGAGTCCCTCGTTTTCCCCTCTGTTTCTCTCTCCTGTTCGCCGGCCATGGCTTGTGTCGCCGCCTCCTGCGCCCAGCCCACCGCCTCTTGGCCCCGAGCTGCGTCGTGTCGCCGCTCGCCGCAGGTCGGCCCCTGCGCCCCGCCGACTTCTGCACCACGCGTCGAGCCGTCCCGCGCGCAGGAGCTACCCCTTTGCGCTACTGCCCTGTGCCGCCACGCGCTGCGCCCCCGCCTGCGCGCACGTTGCGCCCTTGGCCCGGCCGCTGGCAAGTTTACGTTTTAGCCCCCGAGAAAGACTTAAATCCTGAGATCGAGTTCAATCTTTAGTTTTATAACATTTAGGTCCTCGGTTTCTTGCAGTTAAGCTCTTGGAAGTTTCTAAACCTCGCCAGTAAGTCCCTAGAGCTTCGTTAAGCCATATCTTTTGCGTTTTATCTCTGTTTTGAGTGATTCTTTCGCTCACGCATTCATCTTAACGTGTAGATTAGTTTTGTACCACTCTTTAGTACTGTTTGTGATGATTGATGTACTTTTTTTAATTTAATTTATTTATTTGCTTGTATGTGCGTGCTCTGAATGTTTGCTTTGGATGATTGTCACGAGTAGAATGAACACACTTTGAGGACATTCAAAAGTAAGGAGATGGAGACATTCTGAGCAGCAGCGGTACTGTGGATAAAGGTAAGTTGTGTCCTTGATCACATTCTGTCCTACACAACATTTATACATGAAACATATGCTATGCACGCTTGAGTCTTAATTTGATGGGTCCTAATTAATGATTTACCTAGTTTTCATGTTATCCCTTATCAACCTGGGTTTTACTTTATTGTTGGGTAGCTATGCTAGTTGCTATACCTGGTTTATGGTGGGAAGTAATGAATAATGATGAACCAGATTTATTTTATGTTATGCACCTTTATTAATTACAACCACTCACATGCCTTAATTGTAACATGGAGCAACCATTCGGGAAAATAGTACAACCATAAGACCAACAGGCTCTGGTCTTGGCTTACTAATTAGAGACTCTGGTTTGTGGTGGTCTTACCAAAAGGGCAAGAGGGGGTCTTGTGATGGGATATAGCTCGGCCCCTTTGAGTGGTATTCTCTTTGTAAATACTCACCTTAGGGGAGGATTATGCACATGCAACTGTCGAAACCTTAGCGGACTACTACCTACTAGGGAATCTTTGTAAAGGCCGCGTAGCGTCCCTATGCAGTTACACCTCGGTAGTGTGATAAGTGCCTACTTTTGCACAATATGGTTGGGTCTAAAGTTCTCTTGAACTTTTACGTGACTTATGGTGAAAGCGTACAACCTCTGCAAAGTGTAAAACTATTATATCAGCCGTGCTCACGCATCAAGAGTGGCCTGGACCCTCGCATGATAATTGAACTTGAAGAATAATTAACATGTGTTATATTTATGTTTTATTTATGTTCGTGATATATTCTTGCTCTTATGCTTAATTGGGTGGTATAAATTTACATTCTAGAAAATAGCTTGCTAATAAAGGTTGACCAACTTTAAAAGTGCTTAAATGCAGTAAACCAGTCAGTTATTCCTTGACTTGGCCTTACACTACACATTTCCTCACACTTGTTGAGTACCAACCATAAGTGTACTCACACTTGCTATATCTGTTGTTTAGTAAAAGACAAATCTGTTGAAGATTTTGAAGATTTCCTAGGCGTACGTTTCCCCCAGTCAACTGCCTATGGTCTGTGGAGTTGTTGGAGATCCGCTACTTATACTGGAGATTTTTATCTCAGTTCTGGCTATCTAACTCTCTCTTTACGCTATAACACTATTTTTGATATTTACTAAAGTTATCGTATGTGTGAAACTTGATCTTGACACACATATGATAGTCATCTGGTTTTACCTTTAAAACTGGGTGTAACACTACCCGTCTTCAAAACAATATTTGCAAACCGCGACTGTTTTCTGATGGTATAGTTTCTTACGGTCTTCTCACTGAGGTGCAGGAGCCATCTTCTCTCGCAGAGGCCCTTGTGTCTCCACCGTGGAAATAGGCCATGGACGTAGAATTTTATGCTCTTTTGCGTAACAAAACATGGAATTTGGTGCCTCCGTTGCCTGGTCGTAATATAGTGGATTGCAAATGGGTTTATAAATTGAAACATCATACAGATGGAAGCATTGATCGCTACAGGGCTTGTTTGGTTGCCGAGGGATTCGAACAACGTTATGGATTGGACTATGAAGATACATTTAGTCTAGTTGTGAAAACAGCAACTAATCGCTTGATTTTATCTTTGGCTGTGTCTAATGGTTGGACAATTAACCAACTAGATGTTCAGAACACATTTCTTCATGGTGTTCTGGAGGAGGATATTTTCATGAAACAACCCCCTGGTTATGTTGATAAGGATTATCCTACTCATGTTTGCAAGCTTGATAAATCTCTTTATGGTCTTAAACAGGCACCACGTGCTTGGTGATCTTACTATTTATTAACACATAATCAGATCTTGTTAAA
Source organism: Setaria viridis (assembly GCF_005286985.2). Taxonomy (NCBI): domain Eukaryota; kingdom Viridiplantae; phylum Streptophyta; class Magnoliopsida; order Poales; family Poaceae; genus Setaria; species Setaria viridis. The sequence goes on along the minus strand of NC_048263.2, from coordinate 26,449,875 downwards.
AAATACTTGTTCCTTGAAAATTTGAACCAAACCTTCCAAGTATCTCATCTTAGCACCCAGCTTCACCATCTTGGCTTTCAAGCTTCGAAAGCTGATACATCTTTGTTCTTTTTCAAGCAAGGTGATCTGATAGTCTATTTTTTGGTCTACGCTGATGACATTACTGTTGTCAGCTCTCATGCTAGTGCTATTGATTCCTTGCTCACCAAGATTCGTCATGACTTTGCTCTCAAAGACCTTGGTCACCTTCACTATTTTTTGAGAATTGAGGTTTCTTCCTCTTGTGATGGCTTGCTTCTCACTCAATCTAAGTATGCAAAGGATATTATATTTAAGGCTGGCCTAAAGGACTGCGAATCAGTTAATACTCCTCTCTCGGTTTCTGAGAAACTTGCTGCTGGAACTGGTGATCTTTTGATAGTGCCACTGCTACTCGTTATAGAAGCATTGTGGGAGGTTTGCAATATCTCACTCTTACTCGTCCAGATTTGGTGTTTGCAGTTAATAAGGTTTGTCAATACCTTCATGCTCCTACATCTACTCACTACACTGCTGTGAAAAGAATTCTTCGTTATGTTAGTGGCACCTCACAATATAGGCTCAAGATTAATAAATCTAGCTCTCTATTAGTAAGTGATTTTTCAGATGCTGATTGGGCAGGTTGCTCAGAAGATAGACGCTCTACTGGTGGGTTTGCTGTTTTTCTTGCTTCTGACCTTATTTTGTGGAGTGCTAGAAAGCAACTGACGGTATCATGTTCTAGTACCGAGGCTAAATATAAAGCACTTGCTAATGCCACAGCTGTATTGATATGGGTTCAAACTCTCCTCCATGAATTGGGAATTTCTCATCCGAAAGCAGTAGTTTTATAGTGTGATAATATTGGTGCTACTTATCTCTCAGCTAATCTGGTGTTTCATGCTAGAACTAAACATATTGAGGTGGACTATCATTTTGTTCGAGAGAGAGTAGCTCACATGTTACTTGATATTCGAATTATTTCATCCAATGATCAAATAGCTGATTGTTTCACTAAAGCTCAGTCGGAACAGAGGTTTCAGGAATTTTGTTTCAATCTCAACTTGTGCAAGTTGTGATTGAGGGGACGGTAGAAATACCTACATGTACTAGGGTAGAACTGTTTCTATTCTTTTAATTCTCTATGCTTAAAGTCATACTCGGCTTTTACTTAGGAAGTCCTACATGGACTCTCTCATTGTACCGATATATTGTTTCCTATATAATGAGAATAGCCGGCACTCTTAGGTTTAGGTTAAGCCGTTCCATAATATTCTACAGGGAGAAAGGGGAGAGGCTGCAGAGTCCCTTTCTAAAAGGGATTGGAAGATGATTTTTGTCAATTGAGAAAAAAAATAAAGGGAAAAAGGATTAGAAAGGGGATCTGTTGGAGCTGTGTTTTCCTCTCCAATCTCTTTTATTGCGAATCACAGGGAAAGAGGATGATTTTTCTCAATCCGTTGGAGTTGTTTTTAGGTAGTTGGATTGCTGCTGATCACAGGTGCCCTGCGATAGGAATATACAGTTCATCACGTCCCTGGGGCAACCTGAATCATGTCCAAAGTATCACGTTGCGTTCAATAAGCTGCTTCGACCACAATCCTGTCATTTTTTTTTTGCTTTGACCTACGCTACTAGTACTACGTAGCTTTCTTTGACGAAGACTGAGAGAAAGTAGTGGATAGCGTGATAATCATACGTGTGATCATATCAACTCAATCTGCAAGTGCACTTTTGGTTGAGGAGCTCCATATACCATACAAATCCAGCTTGCGTACAGCTAGTTTTAGTCCAACCAGAGCATTTTGTTTGTCTCCCAAATCATGCAAACAACCCGGTTCATCAGGTGCGAGGTCGCAATCGATGCTCCTTTTGGCGGTCTCCTTGCAACTTGTTTTGGTTTCCCTCTTTTCCAGTAGTTTCTTCCTTTCTATTGGCATTTGAGCCAGTGATTACAATGAGCATTTTGACGATACCAGTCGACAATTTCATTTGCATCCTCTGAAGTGTTTGCATTGTCGTGTGTTTCGACTTTACGTCTAGTCATGGTAGGCAAGCATTAATTATTGGGAAACACGTACGATGGCACAATTGTGGAGGTAGGCAAAGATCACTTGATAAGTTCTCCAAGTTAAAAGGTACTAACGCGAATTGCTCAGTCTAAAATTCACTCCTGCTATAAACATTTGGCTTTTTTTTTACAAAATGTAGTTAACTTTTTTGCGGCTTTGAGTATTATTAAGTTTTTAAATATCTATTTTAGAAGCATGAAAATTGTTAATTTAGGTTTGTCTTGAAACATACATTATTTATTTTTCGAGAGGGTGACGAAAGCTTCCTCTCACTGTAATACTAGACTAGATCAGGCAAGAGATCCACTTTATTTATTTCGGTAGAAGAGAATTGAGTAATTGATCCACTTTATAAGAGAATAGGAGGAGCATTGCATATTATATTTAGATGAAGATAGCATTTAAAAACATACTAGGACAGGAAAGTTAGTTAAATTAACAAATTAACTTGTTCTACTCATCATATATTTAGAAATCGAGAGAGTATTGCCTATTTTATTTAGATCTGAGGACTCAAGAAATTAGCACTGCACTGAACAAAACAGAGCCGATGCAAGAAAACTGGAGCACAATTCAGATTGAGCTGCTTCTATTTGAACCGGATTATTTTCAACACGCTCTAGCTGCCCCAAAATCATCGGACCATCTCAACCTTCTCTCGGTACCATATAATTCTCGGCCATATATAGCCCCTAAAATAAGAAAAAGAAAACCTGAAACTCCGGCCAGTAATACAGAATCGGGAAGGAGTTCAGCGGTCTATCTACAGAAGCCACCCCATCCTCCGCTGTCAACGGATCAGAGTCAAGCAATAATGCAAGCAATACACAATCCAAGAGGAGCCTAGGCGAGGTCGCAAGGCGCGACCGCGTGATCAACCGCATTACCAGCTGGAGGATCGGCGGCGTCGCCATTGGCCATACCCATCACCGGCCGTTTACTCGGAGCACAACCACCACGATCCTACTCGCTTGCCCAGCTCCGTGTCTGCCCGCCGCGTCGCCGTTCGGAGCCTCGGACCCAGTAAAATCGATCGTAAGCGCCGGCCGGACGGCGACGCGCGCTCTGCTAGCAGCTCCGTACCGATCCACCGGCCCGCAGGGACGACTAGCGAGAGCGCCAGGCTTGGCCCCGTGCGCGGCGTGTGGACTGCGCGCGCGCGGGGAAGGGGAGCCACACGCAGCGTCCGATTTTAGGAACGAAGGTTCTAGACCGGCTGGGACACCGGCGAGCGCGAGATGGCGACGCTCTGATTCTCCGCAAGAAGGTTCTAGACGAGCAAGGACGCAGGCGAGATTCTCCGCGAGAAGGTTCTAGACAAGGACGGAGACGAGAGGTGTCGACGTCGTCAGCGCCGGAGCGCGTGTGGTGACGCGGCTCCCCTCTGCTCCAAGACTCACCCTTCTCCACCGCCGTTTTCTTCTGTGTTGTTTTTATATCGTGGCTGCTATCGTACGTCTGCCGATCGTTCCCTTGGGGAGAGAGAGAGAGAAGATCGCAATGCATGTTTTGGGCATTGGCATTTCCATGTTCATATTCACTGACATTTTCCTGGCTCCGTCCAAGTGATCTCTCATGCATGTAACCGCCAAGTATGTATTTATTTTTTAAAACGAAGCTAGTTTGTATTTATCGGCATCTACGTAAATACTAGTCAAAAGAAGTTCCATACCTAGTGCGTGCTACAATGCTAATAGTGGTTTTGAGCGGAAATGTAGAACTTGTTGCACCAAATTAGCATAACAACCAAAAAGAAAAAGAAAAAAAAAAGTCCACAATGCCATGCATGCATATGAATCATCATACGTCTCTATCCTGTAGAGGCAATTAGGTAGTGGCATTACTGTCCATCACGGTCTCTATTACGCTGCCCACAGGAGTACACTACACACCACACGTCAGGGCGACCTGATCACAGGTCCCATTATTTTCTACTCCATGTAGTATTACGTTTCATTTAGTGCGACGCTAGCTGCTTGGACCATGCACTAGTCATTTCTATTCTTACTTTGACCTAGTCTGCTTGCGTCTTCTTCACCTTCCTCGGAAGAAAATAAGAAAAAGGAGTGGATAGCGTGATGATTGTGTACATGTGATCGACTCTGCACGATGGAGTGAAGCAACACTGCTTTTAGTTGAGGATCTCCATCCTGTCGAGATTACAGGTCGGTCCAACCAATCTTTTTTTTTTCTCTTGCAATCTTTGACCTGAAAGTGTGTTATCGAAACCAGCTACCTCAATTCCCAACCACGTCAAAATGATCATATGTCTTCAGTTCGTACCCACCATTATTATCAATTGTACGATGTACACACAGACACTGTAGCAGCTGCAGAGTAAAAGGGAGTAAGTTTACTAGCAGAGGCATCCAGGCAGGTAATCGTTAAGCTACTATACTTTCAGGCACTCAGCTGGGTCGCGTATATATGTTTCTCTCGGCCTGCACAACATGTATGCAACGAAGATCAGAAGACGAGGTTCATGCAACTGATGAACTGAACAGTTAAGGAACTTTGACCTGAAATCCCAGATGCACCGAACAAATTCCGAGCATGGCAGAAATCACCATTATTAATTTTGCAATACACATCTCAAGCACGGAGTACTACTAGTAGTCAGCCTGGAAAGTATAGTCAAAGAAAGAAAAGTTTGTGGCACTCGTGAAAGGTTTGAAACTGGTGTGAGCTACAGTGCGAGTGAGTGGAGTACACTGTACACAGGCATAGCAGAGGAAGAAAATGAGACGCTGTTGACAGTCGTGAATGAAACTGATGCCATGTTTAGTTCCTCCAAACTCCCAACTTTGACACTATGCAAAAAGAAGATTCTCCATCACATCAAACTTGCGGTACATGCATGGAGTACTAAATGTAGACGAAATCAAAAACTAATTGCACAGTTTTGTTGTATTTTACGAGACGAATCTTTTGAGCCTAATTAGTCAATATTTGGACAATAATTCACAAATACAAACGAAACGCTACAGTTGCGTATTTATGGCAAAATGCCAATTTTGCCATTTCCAAATTGAAAACTAAACAAGGCCTGAAACGAAACGTGGGCGGAGCTGAAAGGAAAGCGATGCCCCACCGGCTCACCGATTTGGAACCCCTAACATCACCGATTTAACAGTGATAAGGTAGTACAACGCAGCCGGTTTAAGAACCGGCGACATCACCGTCAGTTTAACTCCTAGAGATAGCCAGAGGTCGTCTTATAGGCAGCCTGCAAGGTCAAAGGAGGTATAGTAGGTCAGTTTTTCACCGCTTTGGTCTTTGTCGGCACGGCCAAACTTTCTTCTTCTCCGATCCTCTCTGGAAGCTGAGCGAGAGTGACATGTGCAGCTAGCCTGCCATTGTGCCTTGGCAAGCCATGCAGGTCACTGGAGCACCAACTGGTGTTTGATTTGAACGGCACGTTGCTAGCTGTCGCGTGCAGCATGAAACTTTTGAAACCATGCACCGAAAAGCGTCGAATTTGATCACAAAAGTTGCTGTCCGACTCGGATTTTTTGCGCATTATGCACGACTCCGAAGAAACAAAAAACGCTTCTTTTCTTTTTGTTTGTTGAGAGACAAGGAACATTTCAGACGCTGCTGACTTTCTTGCATGTCCGGAGTCGTGAGTGGTGACGACGACGGCGTGATTGAAGAAGCGACGCGAACTTAGCATAGCTCAGCTGGTAAAATTTTTGTGATGGAACAAGGGTTCGAGTCCTCAGCTCGGCACTGGTGTTCTTATTTTTATGAATTTATTTCAGAATTTAACCGATGCTATTCTTTTAATAGTAGGTGACGTGCCCGTCAACAGCGAGACGCCAGTGTTGACTTTGTCAATTTCAAGAATTTACCGGTTCAATCTTTCGAAGATGCTCATAGGGGTAGAGTTGCGTGAGTGTATTTGTAAGGACGAGTGTGCGTGCGTGTCTGTGAACGTCTGCATGTGTGATTAAAAAAAAAGTGATTGAAGAAGGGGCGACAATGCCATTCCAACGGGGCCACGCCAAGTACCTTATGGGCCGAAATTAAGGCTCAGCCCGACAACGTTGTTGCACGCCGTCGTCATCTGTCAGGAGGCAGGTAAGCTGAAGCTTATGGGCCGCAATGGTTGGTCTCATGAAGCATGATGAAAGAAGAGAATCTGACTCTGCATCGTACAAATTCTGCTATCGCCTTTAAGATAGCGGAGGTTATCTTTGGTTTATGCACCAGACCACCAGTAAGAAATCGCAAACAACCATTTTACATTAAAAAGAGCAGCTAAATCTCCCTGCAAAAAAAAAAGGCGAAAGGGCAAAATGCATTCTCTGTACCATATGCAAGTCCTCAACTTCTCGTAGCTTATGCCAAAGTCGTCGCCTGAATCCTTCTCACGTCATCAAACGAGCCACTTTCCAGTCAGCAAGCTGACATGTTCCGTCCTTGTACCTTGTACTCGGTACTCCAGTATAATTCTGCAGATGAGCAGTGCTAGATCGGGATCAGACATTCAGATCTCCCCGTCCGATCTGCTTCTAGCCAGGGACCGTGCGCCCTTTGCTTTAGCCTCCTCTCTCCTGTGGCCACGCACCAGAGCCTCTCAAACCCGTGTAGGCTGTAGCGCTGAGGCACGCTACCCTCCTTCCAACGTGAGCTCAGCTTCCCGTGCAGCTAAACCCTGCTGCACTCCTACTAATCTAGTCATTGCTGCAGCGTTGCAGGGCAATGAAAACGTACGACTCCCAAGAGCAAATAGCTTTGCTAGCCTGCTAGTACTACATGTCCCTCCAAATCACAGACAGGCAACACGTACGTGCACGAAGATGATTTTATATTTTTTTTTGGGGTGTTTGGTTCCTCCCCTGAACTTTAGCCCCATCACATCAAATGTTTAGATACTAATTAGAAGTATTAAACGTAGACTATTTACGAAACTCATTACATAAGTGGAGGCTAAACGGCGAGATAAATCTATTAAGTCTAATTAGTCCATGATTTGACAATATGTTGCTACAGTAAACATTTGCTAATGATGGATTAATTAAGCTTAATAGATTCGTCTCGTCGTTTAGCCTCTATATGTGCAATTAGTTTTATAATTAACTTATATTTATATTTAGTCCTCCTAATTAGCCTCCGAATATTCGATGTGACACGAACTAAACTTTAGCTCGAGAAACCAAACGCCCCCTTTATATTAGAAGCAAACAACATTACAGCATAGGGAATGACCGATCCATTAGCATGTTAAGAAGTGTCACATCCCGATCAACCTGCAGGGGTTAGACTGCTAGGCATATGCAGGCAGATGGAGCCATCAGCCATAGAAGAGGCACTTCGGCAGAGCAGGATACTAAGATAGGGGATGGTTTAGTTGAGCCCTCGTTTTTGTATTTTGGCCTACCACCCATATTGTTCACTCAGTTGTTGCACGGACGTGTTGTTGCTCTTGGCTGCATGACTGCTTCCAGCTCCATGCATTGCATGCACGGTTGCTTGCTGCCATGTGCTTTTATGGCTCCATTATGCGGTTGCTTCGTCCTGGTTTCAGGGGTCTTGTTGCATTTCTACAGAACCAGCTAACCTTTTCTTTCTCGCTTTCTGTGTTTGTTTAATAGGTTGCACTTGGAACACTACTCAGCTCGTAGCTGCCCGTGGAGCATTTTTGTTGCTGCCAATGCAACTTGTGAGCTGAAGGTCAAGCTCGATTGCAGCCTACGCTTGTGTCGGTGTCATTTTGCTCGTTTTTTCTTTGCAGGATTTGTGCTGATGTGCCGCTCTGTATAAACATCCGTATCATGTACTACAAGGTACAACGACCATCCGGTTTGCATTGGCTTCCTGGAAAAACAATTCTCAAAGTAAAAAAAAAATTCGCTCAAAGTACAATGGCTTCCTGGATTCACGTATCCTGCATTCCTGCTCGCTGCCTTTCGTCGTGGAGTTGAAACTCTTTTTGTCCGACTGGCCAGCTTGTTGTTGTGGTGTGTCTTATGAATCCTCAGGTTTCTAAATCGAGGATAGATTATACTTTCCCGTCCCTTATTTTCTAGGAGTACTACATTAACTACCATTCCCCTGCATGATCTTTGTTCCCAGCCAGCCTCTCCTATTTCCCCATGACGCTTGTCCTCTTCTCTAGCCCATGGTTGTTAGCGACTTGATGGAGGTGAGACAAGAGATTGGCGTCTGGCACAGACATTCTGGCCCTCGGCACTCACCAAGTACACCGCACAGCCAATCAATCTCCCACAAATGCAAGCTGGATTTGTTTTGTAGATACAGTGATTCCCAATGCTAGGTACTCCGCCGTACTAGAGTAGATCGATCAGATGAACAGACAGAGCGAAGAAGAATTAACCGGCGAGGCGGCGAGTGATTACGTGCTCGTCACATCGCTCGCTCTGCGTGAGCCGAATAGCTGACATGACAAATCTCAAGCAGGGGTTACGTCGTTGTCTGACATCCTCCGTCCATCGCATCGATCGATCCACTAAACAAAACAATCGAGCATGGCGTGTGCTAGGCAAGGCATGGATGGATGACTATCATGAGAGGCGCGTGCTGATCCATCAATCGTGGCTGCGTATATGACTCCCGACCTAATTGGTAGCACCTGCTTCCTGATGGGAAATCAGGGCTGTGCTGATTAAACATGTGATAGCACGCATTCAGCTGTAGATTGGATCAGTTTGGTCTTGGCTTTGGTCATCGTCGTCTTAGCTTTAGCGTACTCCCTCCGTCCTAATATAAGTGCATTTTAAGGAACGGGGTGAGCAAATTAGTGTAGATAGCAAATGATATTATTACCCTATTCAAAGGTTAATGATTGCACAGTTTAAAATATAAACTTGAAAGCCAGTTGTGTGTCACGTTTACACTCCAGCATCAAAATAAACTTAAGACAGTTGTGTGCCTCATTTACACTCCAGAATCTCCCAGAAGAGAAAAATCACACCAATCTAGAACCATTATAAAGAGAAAAGTGGTGCCATTACATAGACATTCAAAATTTGAACTGTCGTGCACCATAGCAGCAGTGCCCCACTATATAAGCACATCACGTGCTCCAAATCATCCATTCCAGCCTGCAATCCACTTCACCATCAACCATGGCCATTGATCTAAACACAATACCAGATGAAGTAACTGAACATTGCTTACCTGATCTAAATGGAGAACCACCAGATGAGCAAGCATATGAAGTCTATGTCCTGCAAGATGAAGTCGCTATGTCCTGCAAGATGAAGTCCACCGGCTTGAAGAAGCTCAGTCCCATCTTCTCCATGAAGATGAGCAGGTTGCTATGCATGGAATAGATCTCAATGTTGATCCTTCTAAGCTGCAACAACCAAATGAAGGTAATGTGTTCTCTTAATTATATCAGTCCACCAAGACTATCAATCATTGTATAATGTGGCACATTCATTAGAAAGGGGTCAAACAATTAACCTTTGGGTTACAGTATTAGGTAGAAGAACTTATCACCTTTTTTTATTGTAGACATGATCGATAATAGATCGATTCATCTGGTGTGGATGCTGATATTGCAGACGTAGCCTTTCATGAAGATGAATTAGAGGACTCAGATTTTGAACATGACCATGCAAATGAAAATATTTCACATCAGTCAGGCACGAAATTTATGCAGCATTGCTTGGGAGAAGTATGCATGGAAGATTAAAAAGGAACACTACAACTAGAGTTGCTAAAATGTTACAAGTTAGTAGGTATCAAGTGTAACGTGTTTGGCGGAGAGTGAAGGAGTGTCGTGCACAAGAAAGACCAGTAGATGTTAGTTCAACGAAGCCTAAGAATTGTGGCCACAAAAAAATACAAGTTGATCTATCTGAGGTTCTTAGTGTTCCCTTACGCAAGAGGACTACCATACAATCTCTAGCTGCAGCCATTGGTGTAACGAAGAGCACTCTACATAGGTGGTTCAAGCAAGGGCAACTACGACGCCACTCCAACACACTAAAGCCTCTATTAACATAAGCAAACAAGAAAGAGAGGTTGAGATGGTGTATTTTCATGTTAGATAAAACGACATTGTCAAATGAACCTAAGTTCATCGAAATGGAAAACATCATCCATCTAACAATAAGTGGTGCTACACAAAAAAATATAGGAACTACTATTTGCTCCCAGGAGAGGAGGAACCGTACAGGACTGTGCAAAATAAGAATTCTATTAGCAAAGTCATGTTCCTGACGGCAGTGGCTAGACCTAGATATGATGATAAACATAATAGTACTTTTGATGGAAAGATAGAAGTGTGGGCGTTTATCAGAAAGGTATCACACTTGTTTCACTTTCTTACATTAGTTTGTGGTACTCATTTGTGATCCTAACTTCAATTCATTTCATATAGGAACCAGCAAAAAGAAGAAGCCATAACAGAGGAAGAGGAACCCTAGTCACCAAGTCTATCAAGGTAGATCGAGATATTACGAGGTCGTACATGATTGCTAAAGTTCTACCAGCTATTGTTGCACGATGGCCTCGAGATGATGAAGGAAAGACCATTTGGATCCAGCAAGATAATGCCCCTTCTCACGTGCCTGTGTATGATGAACACTTTGCTGCTGTTGTTGCACAGACAGGGCTGGACATATGGATCATCAACCAACCTCCCAATTCCTCGGATATGAATGCACTAGACCTAAGATTCTTTGCTTCTCTTCAATCATTATCCTATAGTACAACCTCTAGGAATATGGATGAGCTGATTGAGAATGTACAAAAAGAATTTGATGAATACGACCCATCTACTTTGAATAGGGTTTTCCTAACACTACAAGGCTGTTTGATTGAGTGGATGAAAGGTGGTGGCGGAAACAGATACAAGATTCCTCACATGAACAAAGATAGGCTTGAGGCACTAGGAATGCTGCCTAAAAGCTTTAGTGTTGACCGCCAGCTATATGAGAATGTGATGGAGTCTCTAAGTAACTAACTGTATTGCTACTGCTGTATAAACCACTACTGTGAGAACTTGACTATGGGCGGTTTTGAGAAGGAAATTGCTAACTAAGTTAGATAGAATCTTGTGTTAGTCAGCAACTAGGAATAATTTACCTTATACTACAAACTTAGACATGAGAAATAAAAGTGTGAATTAACTGAACAACAATAGGGATTAATGTTGCACATAACCTCTTTTAGTCCATCGCTCTCACGTAGTAGCATGCCCCTCATGATCTCAGTGGGCTAGTAGATGATATATCAAATAATTAGTTAATAGAAGGTATAAACATATCATAAAAACTTTAGCTTACAACCTGCAGTAGCTTACAGCCTCATAGATAAATATAGACATTCATTAGCACAGATAAACATTTATTGGAGCACATAAATATTCACCATCACACATAGTAGATGTCCATGATCCCACATCAAAATCATTTCATTATCACACATCAAGCAACGATAAATGAACCAGGGGTTGAAGAAGGTTGGCACCATAACATTGTACATGCTGACGAAGACATCACAGAAGATTGGATCCATGTGGGCAAGCAACATCTTTAGGCGCGCAGCCACCACGGGGTGCATCTCCTCGCTGGTGGTCGCATCCGCTGCAAGCTTGATGCCATCGATGACAACCCCCTTAGCAGCAACCTCGATGGCACCCATGGGGATGCCCTCCACGGTCACATCGATGCCATCCCCCGTGCCTCCATCGGCCATCTGCAAGCAATCCGCGGTGACCGAGGCGGCCCCCAAATCGGCCACCTCGAGGCTGCACGCATCCACCTCCATGCTGGACTCTTCATCTTCATAGTCGGGGACGTACACGTCGCCGTTGGCGTCCACCCTCATGCGACCGCTCCATCTAATTCGGTGGCCGCACACGCAGATCCACTCTTTGTAGATATGGCTGCTCGGCTTCATGACGATGTTGTCGTTCCCCTTCCTCCCACCGTGGCCATCTAGCTTTGAGCCCCCACGACGCCGACACATTGATCTGCGACACCGTGAGCACCTACCGCCGCCGACCATGAACGCGAGGTGGAGGAGCATTGGATGGGAACAGGGCACGGGGAAAACATGCGGATGGAAGGATTTCTGAGGGGAGAGGAAATCTAGAACGCATGCAGAAGGAGAAGGGAGGGAGCGTTGAGGTGTCGCTGGGGGCTGATGTGCTAGATGCGAGGCAAGAATCGAGGCAACATGATGCGAGCAATGGGGAAGAAGCTGGAAAGAGCGGTGGGAAGGACCTAGAACTTTTCATATTAGGCGGAGGATGGCTAACTCGCTAGGAGCTTCAGATTTTTTTTACAAATGGGCCCACGTGCATAGGTGTCCAGACCAGCAATGAACGGTGAACGGGTGAGCACCTAGGAGTATGTGCTATTGTAGCATTTAATTTGGGACTTTTTTTGAATGTTACAACTGCACTTAAACTGGGACGGAGGGAGTAGGCCATAGCGGCGGTGTGTACGAGTATGAATGATAGCTTAGCGGATTGATAAGAGCCCGAGCGTGGGGGTGCCGCTCGTGGGCTACATATCCAAAGCAGACATCACTGTGAGCTATGTTGTGAAACATTTTCATGAAGGGGCCAACGACTCCCAAGGGACATGATGCCCTTTGGGCATGTCCTTTCCCTTTGTATAAATATGTAACCAGACCATTCATTCAATAAATGAAGAGAATCCATATATTCATTCTCTCTGTCTCTCTTTCTACTCTTAACACCTTATCAGACACCTTTGCTCTCCACTAAGTTCGCGTCTAACGACAGAGAAGACAAGACTCAGGCTTCGTCGAGTCAATGGATGAATAGCGATGATGCATCAGCATCCTTGCGACATCGTCACTGGATCACCACTGGATCTCAAGTGCCCACCATCTGTGAGGCCGCAGGCTGCCACCGTGCATCTCTGTAGTGGCTGGTCCCATCACGGGCATTTCTCTCATTCACTGGTGAGAGGTATTTACCACAGTAATATCATCTTCTTACAAATGCATTCTTTATGAAAGCAAGGTGGTGAGATAACGAGAGATTGTAGCAATGGTTTCACGCAGAGACCGAGCAACATACCCTCGTGCTATATGTGAAAATTATGTTCCGATATTTAATCATTGGCAGATTAAATAACTTAATATATTTGAATATACAAGTTGTCTTTGACTGACTTCATAATCTAAAATCTAAATAGAAATCGCAACATATATTGTGTATTACTCAAGTCACTATGACTAAGAGAGTATCTAGTTGATTGTGGTACAACTGATTAAGAGAGTATCTTCCATAGAATGTTTACTCCAATCACTATGATTGCATGTGTGTTCATAAACAAATCCGACTTGAATTTTCCATCATCTCAACACACAAACAAACAAACAATCATTTTATGATGGAATTTGAGATGAAGATTTGGGTAAATCCAAACTATGCTTAAGTTTACAACTTATGCATATATATCAGTTTATCAATATTCAATTGATATTGTATACCAATATTCAAATAATATTGGACAAGCATATCCATCAACACTTATGGTTATTGAGTCCCTAAAGATGGATCAACTAGGATGATAAACTTAGTGCCAACAAAGTGCTTGTGTATTATACAAAATGCAATAGGCCTGATACTGCATTTGTAAATACATTGCTATAGTGCAAATTAGTGCAACTCCAACAACACCGTACTAGTGGAAGTCCAAAAATGGATATCTACAGATATCTAAATGGTACTGAAAGATCTTGATTAATTTTGAGACATGACAAAGTGGGATATCAAGATACTGGCTTACTAATTCCCATATTACAAGATCATATACTCTAATAGAAACTTTTATCTGTCATTCTGAAGCATCACATGTATATGTATGACTTTGGTGAATGATAAAATGTGATTCCATCTAATCACTAAGCATTATCCATAAATGATAATGCAACTTGCATTGCTTGGATGAAATCATGTTACATATGAGCAATAGCATTGACTTATTGTTCAAAATGTTTTATCGTCATCTTTACAAAGTGAGGGAATAAATATCTTGCAAAATATACTCACTAATGTACTTATCCACCTCTACATCGTAGAATGGTGTTCATGGTAAGTGGTGAGTGACAACTTTAAATTTTGCAAGGTTCAGGGGGAGATTCTCCTAAAATTCTAATCTATACAAACATCATATTGTACTCTATTACCTATATGAGTTTTTCCTCACAAAGTTTTCTCATCAAAGGTTTTAATGAGGCAATATCAATACAAGAATATATGCCATATCACCTATTTTTTCCACCGGGGTTTTTAAAAATGGTACTCAAGACATATTACATGTCATATCTTCTGTTTTCTCTACAAGAGTTTTGAAGACGGTATAAAAGACATACAATTCCTTCTCATATTTTTCCCATTGGGTTTTGGCGAAGGTTATTTGAATATGATCCTTAGATCATAATATTATTGATCTCCAAACTTACATATGAGTTTTCCTTTTCAAGGTTTTTCTCATATGAGTTTGCAATGAGACAATAATATAAATATGCTATATCATTTTCTTCTTATATTTTCCCAATGAGTTTTAAAGGAGTTTTAATGGCATATCAACATACAAGTTGGTTTCTCCTCAATATTTTTTCTCATAGGATTTTTGGAGTTTTTCCCATATGATAATAAAAAATGATTGAACAAGGATTACATGAGGCTTACAAGGAGCTAATTGATAAAGAGGAGTGTTGTGAAACATTTTTATTAGTGGTCAATTAGGATGAGAGACAACTGTATATGACCTTTCATGAAAGGGTGTGAATCTTTCATGAAGGGACTAACTCCCAAGGGACATGATGCTCTTTGGGCATGTCCTTTCCCCTTTTATAAATATGAAACCAGACCATTCATTAAATAAATAAATAGAATCTATCTCTCTTTCTACTCTTAACAAGCTACTACTAGCCTGGGGCCTGGGTAAATTTATTCACACGATTATGCGCAGCTTTCGCAGGGCGCTATCGCTGCCTTTGTCTGGGAATTCAGTACGAGGCTACATGTGGCTTATAGCCTAGGTGACCACACACACACTGTTTTTCTTATTAGGTGACCACATCACTGATGGGGCAAATGTAAAACATTAAAACTGATCCCAAGAAAGCAATCCGATCGTCTCCTCGTGGCAATGCCGACAAAGCAAAAAATCCCGTTTCAAATTGTAGGTCGTTTTGTTATTTCTAAATACATAATTTTTGCTATGTATCATAGCATATATTTACATGCATGGCAAAATCTATGAATCTAGAAAAACCAAAATGACCTACAATTTAAAATGCAGAAAATAGTATACACACAAGGAGGAGTATTCAAAACTCATAAGTGAATTTTCCGATATTTCTCATCAGCCGAGGTTCTCAGGTTAAATTGGTCGTTAGATGCATTAATACTAAGGCTATTCTCAGTACAAGGTTTCATGTTTATGTTTCCAAGAATGACACATAAGCAAGAGATCATTTAGTTCATTGGTGAAATAGGTCACGCAATGCATCGTTTTATTTTTTGTTATTTCTAAGACTACATGCAAGACACAAGCTATGTTGGAAACATTGTACACATGGTTTCATCACCATGAAACTAGTTTCTTTTCTCAGTTCATAAATAGTGTGCTATGTCATCAAAATTGCTTACATGGTACCTTATTTATAATTGTCCATAAAATTTTCACTGAGAATAGCCTAAGTAGTATCGCATGGCAGGCGCTTGGATGAGAGGAACGGGACAGGGAAGCACAGGCAGGGCCCATGGGTCCCGTCTGCTCCTTCCGTTAGCAAAGGGCCATCCGGGAGACCGTCGGCCATGATTACGGGCACGTACAATCACAAAGCTTCTCTCTGGCCTCTGCCCGCAGCTCACTCTACCCTGTGGATTTCTTCTTATTAAAATTTCTCCCATTTCCCTCGTCCTGCCTGCGCGGGAAGCTCTGCCAGCTTTTGTTGCACGTACTGCATCCTGGCCTTATTCTGGTTTCTGAATTTCTGACTCTCTCTTTTTTTTAGTTTTTCTATTGTTCCGAGTTACATGCATGTGTGATCATCATTTGTGGTATCTCCCTTTCATCATTGACAAGAACCACACACATAGATTGCGGGTTAAATTTGAGCCGGGGAGATCATTATCTACATCTCCTTTAGGCTCCTTTGGGCTGCCTGTCCCAAATTTCTCACCCATTTGGAGCTGGCCGATGCGTCTTGTTTACTAGTTGCCTGTTGTAGTCCAAGATTGTTTATTCACATGCCGTTTGGTTTGATGGTGTCTTCAGTAGTAACCCTAACGACTGCCTGACATTGGCCGGGAAAAGTAGTCCATCGGGTTGTAGTTAATTACCATGCAATTAAGAAGATATAATAGCTTCATCAGGTGCCTGACTTTATTTGCTTGCTTGCACACGTTGGGGAGTAGCTCTCTGCTCTAAAACTATACATCCTGCCAACCTTTTATGGCCATCATATCATCGAGTGACGCTACGACGCACAATACCCGTCGCCGCCGCCGGCCGGCAAGCCGTCCCCGTCCGCGGCGCCGTACCACCGTCGTACCACGCATCATTCCCCCCTCCACATAGAACCGACGAGAAATTGAATACGGGAAAGCAAAATACAACCGCATCACGCAAGAACGATGAAGTCCCATCTCTATGCCAATGGATTCCGCGGTTTAACCTGAGCGTAAGAAGACAGTTCAGGGGTTAGATTAATGGAAGTACTAGAAAAGGACGTAGGAGGCCAGATCGATTAGGTTGGTAGGTAGGTAGGCGGATTAGCATGCATGGCCGTGACGTGGCTCCAGGGGTGATCAACGCTTCCTGTCTGCAGCCAAACCTATAGGCTCTAGCTTGTGCCAAAAACTTGTGGCGGTACGTGCACACACGCACGCATTCGAATTTTTGGAAAAAGGATCAAACATCTATTTTTCCTTTTTAAATTTGAAATAAAAGGATCAAACATCTATTTTACTTTTAAAATTGTAAATAAAAGGATGAAACATCTTTTTTTCTTTTTAAGATTTCAAATGAAAGGATGAAACAGCTATTTTTCCTTTTTATGATTTTGAAATTAAAGGATCAACGGGCCTACATGAACCAAAATTTCCGGCGTACTGCCAGTGGTTTGGCCATCGGCCGTCGCTTTCCCAGCTTGACTTCCATCGAATTGCATTGCATCACACGCTCATCAGGACCATTTAATTAATTCATTTAATATTCAACTGTCAGATGCAAAGCTGGGTTTGTACCGCATGGGTTTCAAGCGCGTCAGTCACGGAGACATCGATCGCCACCGCATTTCCTCAACTCCTCTCCGTGAACCAAACCCAACCCAACCAACCCAAGAACGGCCGTGTGCCGTGAGTGCGGCGTTCGTGCGCCCATGCCAGTCTGCCTCTGGGCACGGACAGAGCGCGCGCGTGCTGGCCAATGGCCGCCTCCTTGCTTGAGAGAAAGTCGAGGCCTGCCGGGCGCCTTTTCCTCGATGCCCTGCTCCCCTGTTTTGTTCGTGCATGCAGCAGCATCTCTGTCTGTCTATGCGTATGGTATTGCCACCTTTTCTTTTCCTCTGGTCCACACACATGCTGCCAGTGCCTCCCAACATATTCAACATGTACCCCCGGCATCCCAGCCCCACCACGCCATCACTCCGGCACGGCACACTACATCTTGTACACGCACGACTCGAGCACACAGCAACACACCGCCTAGCAGGCAGCTAGGTGATAGGATGCCCTATACATGTAGGTCGTCATACATTGCAAGAACACACAGCACTGTAGGTACAGTTACAGGTCGACGACACGGGTTGACTCATAAACTAACGCAAAAGCTACATATATTAAAGAGACTTAGCCGGTAACTAATCTGGTGGGGAATTTATGGCAAAACAAGATCTTGATCCTTCATCGTCACCTCTTACAAAACATTGAGGTCCCTGTTGCAATGGGCGAGCCCGGAAACGAGGTAGCATGCCACCCACAAAACAAGGAAAATCTGTTTGCTGGTTCTTCCCCTTCAAGTTGGCCGGGCATGTTTGCCACGATTAGAACTAGCAACAATGGAATTGTCGACGGACATGTTTGCTTAGCACATTAGAGAATAGTGCCATTTACTCTTAAAATAAATCTAGAAAAATACAAACACACGTGCCGAGTTAATGTCTCAATCCCATATGAGGCCAGTTTCTCACACTACAAGGGATCTAATCAACTGAATTAGGCTCAGTTTTATGATAATACGGTAATCAATCCATTTATAGCTTTGAAAAATATTATTCTTGGTATTTATACTTTTATTTTCGTGACTGGTAAACCCTAAATCTTTGTTGTCCTTGCTACAACTAATGGCTACTAGAGTACTAGTATTTGGACCATTGCACAGTGCATATGCATGACAAGATTTAGCAAGTACCCATCTACCCCATTTCTTCTTGCTTGGAGGGTGTTCTAGCTCCTTTCCCATCTATAGTAGTTGACCATGCTTCGTCCATGCATTATACTGTTGCCCCTCAGATTTTTTTTGAACAGGCGTGAGATTATGCCTATTTCATTGATAAAGAAAATGATACAAGAAAAATAGCGAAGCTGTGAGTAAAAACTGAAAGCTTAATCTTGCATAAAAAGGTCCCTAGGTCTGTTGCCCCTGCCATGACCCACGCTGACGCCTCTTCTTTTATTTTCACCATTAGCATTGCCGATGAGGATTCTCATCGGTTGAAGACTCGTGTGTTCCATTCATCCATATTTCCCATATAATAAGAAGTGTAAGGCTTCTCGGTGCTCTACGGGGAGAGTCTGGTGTTGTTGTGATGTTTGCCCACCAATCCAGTGCATTGGTTGTGGGATGCCATGCTGTTCGACATAAGTTTGGCTGCGCCGTCCATTGTGCCGTAAGATCCCAAATTCATTGGTCTTGTGAATCTGCACTCCGCGAGGATGTTGTGGCTTGTTTTCATGGTTTGTCTGCAGAGGGTGCATGTAGTGCTGTGTGGCCATCCACGTTTCCCCAGGCGGTCTGCGGACCACACACGGTTTTGGGTTATGAGTCACCCGAAGAATTCGCATTTTGGGGGGTGCTCATGTCTTCTAGATGGAGCAAATCATTGGTGTTTCAGTGTAGCCCAAGAATTGTGCTTTGTACACCGATGCGGTTGTATACTCTCATGAGTTTGGTGAGTTTCCACCTAATTGTGTCATCTCTCTGTGGCTGTAATTCTGTTTCTTGGACCATGTTCCAGAGAAGGACCAAGGAGGCCAGGTGTGTGTTGTTGATGTTTCCGTTGATGTTGAGGTCGCAGATGCAGTTGTTATTTGTAAGGCGTCATGTCCCATCCTATTCTTGTTCCTTGATATAGTGAACAAATGTGCTGCAATGTCTTTCAGTCGCCAACCCGAATTCCGTTTTCCGTCAGATGGATCTACCCTTACATGATGTGTTCTCCAAGGAAAAGAAAATAGAAAGGAAGAAAGCATCCTAAAACTGAAGGTTAATTGATGATCAATTGATCATGTTGATGTTTTAGCAACCAAAAGGACACTTTATAGTACATGTGTGGACTACTTCTTTCACAAAAGCATTGAGCCGCATGGCATTCAAATATGTTCCAATTAATACAAAACCAAAAAAAAACCTTAAGAACTGGAGGCTATGCTAGAACCATTATTATTATTTTTAACCACCTGCGTAGCTAATTATTTCTCGGATGGGATCACACCCCACACAAGTTCTACTATCTCCTACTCAGCCTATATTAGTTGTCCGTGCTTCATAATAATAAAGGTTTGATCGATAGGAGTCGGTGTTTTGGCTTCATAATAGTTAGGTTACTCCTTCCATTGACTTGCCCCAGTGGCACCACATGGTAATAGTAAAACTTAAGCATATATGCATGTACTCTTCTCAAAAAGGAAAACAACCTAAAATTTAGAATGATGATGTTTTAAGCAACCACATGAGCTTTACATTCTTTTAGAAAAGCGTTGAACCACAATCTTCAAACATACTCCAAGTTGTAAACGAATTTTTTGAGAACCAAGAACCATTCAGGTGCATTAACTAAAAAAGTTAAGAGACGCAAAAAAAAAAGAGAGCCAAGACACCCCCCCCCCACACACACCACCAAAATTTTAATGTGGTCACGGGTTTTAATTTTTATAATAATTTGTTAGTTTCACACCTTTTTTTGAAAAAGAAATACCGGACATGCATGTAGTAGCAGTTAAATCTTCGCGACGAGGATAAATCAATATAAAGTCAACAGAACCGATAATTTCCAAGGAGAAAGAGGACAAACGGGCATCCTTTAATTTTTCAACGGGGTACATGTACATGTCCTGTGGTACCCATTGGAAAATTGCTGAATAGGACGATCGACATCCTCGCCTACTTTCTTCCACGGGACGGGACATGAGGTTTAATTTGAACAACTCCGTCGTCCATACCATGCTATCGCAACGCAACTGGTATAAAATTAAATACAACAACGACCCCTCTTCGCTTGCTAGCGTCTCTCATCCTGAGGACATCTGTGATGCCCCCACCCTCCCTAACCCATATATCACCACCTCCCTTCTCCCCTCCTCGCCATTTGCTCATCGCACCCGCCACAGCTCTAGCTCCTCTCTCCTTCACCTTCTACTCCATTGACTGCGGCTCAGGAGTCAGGGCTTGAAGGAGCTCCACCGCTTCTTCTCCTACGATGCTGTCCATGGCCGCCGCCGGTTGTTTCCAAGCAGGAGTCAGTAGCAGCCGGACGCGGCGGCCATTAGCGCCGCTGCCGTGGCGGCTGGTGCTAGTTCTGCTGCTGCTTCTGGTGGTGCCGAGCTGCTGCCAGGCGACGCGAGGCATGCAGCCGTTCAAGGGCAAGCCCCTGGACCGGGGCACGGCGAACCATTTCCTTGGGTTCTTGCCGCGGGGCCCCGTGCCGCCGTCCGGCCCCTCGCGGCAGCACAACTCCATCGGCGCGCAGGACCAAAACCATCCATGACCGCCGGACTGGAGAAGCCGGTCGGCAGGCCGAGAAAGATGTAGAGTAAGATCTCGAAGAGAGTTCATTCTCAGCATCATGGATTAAATTCATGGATGTTAATTGTAGCTAATTAAGGACGTAGTAATTTTAGTCAGTAGCAGTAATATATACACTTGGATGGAACGAAGTTCCTTGTAGGAACATGTACATGAGGTATTTTTTTGGGGAGACTGGTGGTGGTGTTTCATTTCGCCGGTGCTTCTTTCCTAGCTGCTTGTTCCTTTTGTTTCTTCCCTGCTGCTCCTTTTTTGAGCAGGGCAGGCTGGACCGAAGCTTCTGTTGCTGCCATCACTGCTTTTCTTTTTTTCTTCTTCTTTCATCTCTTTTGCTTTGCTAAAAGCTGGGTTAGCCAGAGTACGAGTACGAGTGTACAACAACCACTGCCTAGTACTCTGTACTCGTACAGGCAGCAATCAACATCTCGCTGCTGCTTTCTGATCATCAGCGTCATCATCGATGGACCGAGCTGTCCGTCGTCCATGGCGTGCGGTTGCGTGCATGCTGTGATTGCTCGCTCCTGCATGCGTGGAGTGGATCATCAATGGAGTACAGGAGCAGAGGAGGAGATGGAAACAAAAGGGAGAGGCAACTGAAAGCAAGCAGCAGCGGCCGGCGGCTGCTAATGACCTCGCAGCAGCTGGCCTGATGGGACGAGCACGACGATCCGTCATCGCGGTTGGTGCAGCCGTGCAGGCGGCCGGAGTTGACAAACTGCTGGAGCGGGGCGCCCAACCGATAAATGTTACTTTTTGACCGCAACATCACTTTATACTGCTCCCATCTTCTCCATTTTGTCCTACTTCACTTTATTTTCTTTACTGCCGTTCACTATATATTGGACAATTGGAGTTTTTTTTTCTAGCCTTGGACCATTGGAGTTGCCTGAAAAGATCTGAGAGAAATTGTGATGCAAAAAATCTAGTGATTGTACGTACATTGCATTAGAATGAATGTAATGGCGTGCTGGACCGATCGATCGGAGCTGCCTTCCTCCTCGTCCACGTCCAGGCCTTTTCCTTCGTTATCAGCGCAGCACTTTACCTTTCGGTTTCTTTGGGAGCAGTGGCGATTGGCGAGTGAGTCACTAGTCGCCGAAACGATTTGTGATGCCACGTCAGAATTAGCGTGCTGGCGGGTGAAAGTGGCGCCTGCCAGCACAAAGATGATCGGGACCGTCGGGCTAATACCCGCCAACACAGATGGCTCTGTGCTGGTGGGTGCATTAGATGGCCCGCCAGCACAAATGCCGCCCAGATAAAGCCGCGAATAGCTTCTTCACTAAAATACCAAATCTACTAAAATACCAAATCTAAGGGGGAAGGTTTTGCTCTTATTTTCTTTGGAGGAAGTGGCTATAAAAGGTAAGTTTGTGCCATTCCAACCTTCGTTTTCAACTTCTATCATCATTTCTAGCTTCATTAGGTTGTCATCTAGATCTAGATCTAGACCTAGAAGAGGGAGGAGGGAAGAGAGAGAAAATAACTAGAGATGGATTATTTTTGTAAATAAAATTTTATGGTCATATTGTAACCATTTCAATGCTATGTTTGTCATTTTAATGTAATGTAGAATTGAGTTTGATTATATTTTTCCTACTTATTAATTATTACATCCATAGTTTTAATTAATGAGTTTGATTGAATTTAATATATGATTGGGTTTGATTTTTTTGCTTGTACTTATTAATTATTACATCCATAGTTTAATTGAGTTTCATTTAGGGTAATATATAATTATTTTTTATTATATTTCTTCCTGCTTATTAGTTACTACATCCATAATTTAATTGAGTTTATATAAATTAGTTAATATAACATAGAATTGTTGTCATAGGTTGTTAAAGATGGATCATAGAGCATGGATGTATGATATACGGAGACATTCGCATACATTCATGCTAGATTTATCAAAGTTTATGGAGGCTGCGAGGAAGCACGCTCGCATTTGCAAGACAAAACAAATACGTTGTCTGTGCTTTGAATGTAGCAACAATATTGTATGGGAGGATACTGATGTCATCAAGAGGCATTTGATAAAGTGAGATTTTGTGGAGGGATACACAATTTGGTCCCACCATGGTGAGGCAGGAGGTACTTTCAACAACACAGAAATCGATATTGGCTCTGATGAAGTGGGTGGTGATGATGCAACCAAAAATGATCATGTTATGATGGGTGATGATTATGACCGTAGAGATCAAAATGGTGCTTGTAAGTCCACATGTACCACATACACGAGTTTTAAATACATACGTATTTTATTTCAAGCAACTGAGCAACCTATTCTGCAGGATGCAATGGAGGAAGGAAGAATTGACGCACGACAGGTTCAAGGTAGCGTACCTTGACCCAGCACGAATAAGCAAGCACAAGCTCAAAATGACGGAAACGATCAAAACACAAATAGAAGCAGCAGAGACACAAGTGGAGAAAGATGCTATAAAAATAAAAGCCCACAGAGAAGAAATGCACAAAGTGTCCGTATACATTGCAAAAGTAATAAAGAAAAACGCTGACAAGGATTATATCATAGCTCCTTACGGTTTTGAGTAAGCTAGTTTTAATTACTATATATATATATATATATATATATATATATACTAGATGCTATTTAATGTCGTCTATAATATAAATTATTTTAATTTAATGCAGAGATCACTAGATTTGCATCATTATTTTACCCAAGCTAGGAGAAGCAGTGATCCTCGACTCAACCGGCTGTCATAGAGATAGGTACAAGGATTTCATAGGCATTATACAAAAGTAAGATATTCCTTGGCAGTACTTAAATGCATGTTGACATTCTATGCACCTAAGTTGTATTACTAACTCTTACCTTTATATCCTCAAAGTGTGTACAAGCTTTACATACTAAAAGGCGGGTTCCACAATCCAATAAGGATGAAAGCTATGAAAATAATATATCATAGATTCCTAAGAATATAAAAATTTAGTTTTTTTTCATATAATGTAGACTTGTCATTAATAACAACTCATCATTTTTCTATTTGTTTGCAGTACCACAAGCAACCTCCCGGCTCTGTGTTATGCGGATATTACGTGTGTGAGTTCATCAAAAATAATGGGAGGTATCGGACTAACCCAGAAGACGTAAGTCTCTTATACACTGCCATGTGCTAACTTTTTAATGGTAATACATCCTAATCTTCATTTATTGTATACCTGCAGATGCCTACCATCGACAGTAACTATAGCAAGATCGAAGACAAACAAATTGACAACATTTGTATGGACATGGCGAGGTTCATCATACGTGAGATTTGTCATGAGGATGGAGCATTCTTTGATAAAGATGGCATGTCGATGGCGGACGAGTGCACAAATCTTCGTAGATAGACGTAGTAGTTTAATATTAGTGTGGCAAAGAATAGCTCTATTCCAAATGTTGAATTTTTAATAATGTGAATTATATATTATGTATGATGCAATTTTTAATAACATGAACTATTTATTATTCCAGTTTGTTGTTATGTGGTTGGAGATATATATTTTAATTTGATGGCTAAAAACTGAGCAGGAAATAAAAATTATAAATAACTCATGGGAAATAATATATCGAATGGGAAAATACATATTCCTGATGGACGGCATAAGCACCCGCCAGCACAGAAACTATCTGTGCTGGCACACCGCTAGCACAGAAAGCATATGTGCTGGCGGGTGGCTAACATCGCTCGCCAGCAGATTGCCGTCTGTGCTGGCTCAAGGTTCCTAGCAGGTGCGATACCCGCAAGTACAAATCTTTTCTAGCCACCATAAATGCTTTCTGGCGTAGTGAGTGGACGGAAGCTACGCCGTACATGCATGTCCTGCACCAGGCTTCCGTCACCCTTGTTGACTACCCTGCATTGCAATTTGCAAGAACGATCGATCCAAGATGTGCATGATGCCAACGCTAGGCTGCCATGGTCCATGGAATAATGGAAAGCAAAATTCCATCGGCCGCAGTAAATTCGCAGGAAAAAACAAGCCCCTTTGCTTTCCTGAACAGCTCACGAAAGCTTCTCGTCTTTACATCATCGTTGAAGCAGTACAAGAAGCTGTAACTCCAACAGCGCGAGCTGCGACCCTGTCGGGCCGTGTAAATGAGGTGAAAGACCTCAGCTTTGAGACTTGAGCATCTGCCTGGTTGCTTGGCTTGTACAGTTGTAGGGGACGAAGGCCCGATCGAGGACACGATCGGAGGAGGATCTGATGTGATGTGACAAGACACGAGAGGCGAAGTTACGTAAGAAGGTGAGGCCGACGACGCTCGCGATCGGCTTGGATTTGACTCCGGAGGCCGGCGTCCTTTTTATCTGCTGGCCCCATCGGCCGGCCGGGGAGACGACTCCGCGGCAGACGCAGCTGCGGCGAAAATCTGTGCTGGGATCGCCGCCGGTTAGGCCGTGGCGGAAGAAAACGAGATGACACGCCGCCCACGCGTGCCAAGAAGTAGCCCGAAATTTCGTCGGAAACCAAACGGTTAAGACCTTGCGCGCGCGCGCGCGCACCTGGCAGTTTGCCACCTGGATGTTCTTGTTTTTCCACGAGGCCGGCCGGCCAAAGTCTTCGCGGCAGATAAAAAGCTTTGGCTATCATTTTGGAGTATTTGGATTGCGACGATGATGGGTTCATTGGGTTGATGTTGTGTGTAGATCTCTCATACTATCTCTCAAGTCACGTTTCTCCTCTCGGTAAGCAACAGTGATCAGTTGCTTCTTCCAACGACTAATTCGGCCGAGAATGTGATCTAAGTAAGGAATCATCATGAGCCCCGCGTCATCTCTAATCGATCAGGATCACTGTCACATGCTGTGTGCTCTCCTGTCAAGTTGTGTCATCATTGATCAATCTTAGGACAGAAGATATTTTTCTTCTTCTTACCATGAATGTGATTTGGGGACGTTCACTGAATAAGTCTACTCCTACTTAATTTGATAAGTATAACCGCTGAGAGCCACCGTCAACGGCGCATGCGTGGCGAGCGGCCGGAGAGTGATGAGGTGTGCAACCGGAAAGGCGGACACGTCATAATGGCCGTTATCCAAAGCCTACGTTCACAGGCGATCTGCAAAAATAGCATAGGCCTGTTGGGCATCAATGTATACATCGTCCATCGATTTGTCCCCGGCCCTTCAAAAGAGGATGATGCGTGGCCGGACGGACCCACCAAAGTGTATACGAGTAGTGTAGTGGGCTGCTACTGGGGGCTGGAATAACAATGAACACAGTGATCGTCGAGCGTAGAGACATGAGACTACTGCTGTTGGATGGATGGAACAGTGAGCAGTATTTGGCGTCGTCGATACGTCGTCGTCGTCGCAGCAGAAGCTGCCTGCAACCAGCAGCCGGAGTAGAGCTAGCACTGGCAGCGTGGATGAGCTGAAGACGCCATTGTGCAGTGCTGTCTGCTGTCTGCCAACTCGTAGTCGTCGTCGACGACGACGAGGGTACATGGTTGCCGATGCGTGTACAGTGTCGGCTGGTCGATGTGGCTGCCTTTCCCGGCAGTCCATCAGTCAATCACTCGCCATTCCCAGCTCTCGCGTCGCCGTTGCGAGGCTGGAAATAACTAACATCGCGAGGGGCCAGCAGACGCGACTTGCATTGGGCGCAGCGCGCGCATGGCAATTGATCGAGACGCTGCTGACGTCTTTCCGGAAAAAAAAAAGATTGAGACGCTGCTGACCGCCTGGCCGAGGCTTAGGCCTGTCCAATCCTTTTGCATTGACGCGTTGGCGGCACTGTCGGTCCCGTCCCGTGCAACGCACGTCGTGTCCAGACATGTCCAACGAGTCGAAGAAACTTGCATTTCTCTCTTGCAGGGGCAAAGAAAGATGCGCACTTGCTTGTCGCGTTCTCGACCGCACGGCCGCTACAAGTCGTGTGTCCACATTAAGATGGAACTCTGCCACGAGCCCACGACCAAGAGTAGCACATTGGACGGTGGCCTTGTGAAAGCAAGAACACGGATGCAATCTCTGATGGTTGTTGCATGATATCCGACAATGCTTGCGCACACAATCTGCCAGAATCTATGGCTGTTGGAACGTGCATGCGCGCGGTCGATTATATTCTTTCCTCCCAAAAGAAGGCAAGGAAAAGACCCGGGGATGAGTGACGACCACCATCCAGAGGATATAATCTCCTCGCGAGTTTTGGGCTTTCTACAAAAACACTACGCCTTGTTTTTTTTTCTTAATAAAAAACTATTTTATCAATCTCCCATGGTAATTTTTTTGTGGTTCGAAAACAAAGCACAAGTGAGTCCAGGCACACAGGAAAGTGAAAATCGCTGATTGGCCTCTCGAATGGTACAAATTCCATGTCGAGGACATGTTGCGACAAGTTCCCCGCTCGGGGAGAAAATGCCCGGCTGGCTGTCCAATCTCAACCCCAAACTCTTTCTTTGAAAGGGGCAAAAAAGAACATGCAAGGAGATTTGTGCAGCTTTTCCTCGTCTAAGAAACTGTACCTGCCGAGTCCCATATTACGAGAGTGCTTGCTTTGGCCGCAAGCTGTACGTGCTGGATCCACGACCGATCGATCAGCGCGGTAGCCTGCAAGCTGTACCGGCTGAGGCGCTGAACGAACTAGCATGCAGCCGACGACGAGGGATCGAGGTCATCCACGTGTTGATATCGGTTTTGATCAGAGTCAACCGTTGTGGATAAGGTTCTAATAGCTGATGAAAGAGAGAGAAAACCCGTTGATGACCCCACGTTGACCAAGACTAGCCGCGGAAGACTAGATTCCGGAACATGATAGAAGACCGGGAAAGGCCCAATCCGAAACGAAATTCAACTCCACCAAATAAGGGAAAATGTGGAGCTTTATCTTTATCCTTAGTAGTTTTTGAAAATAGCTATAAAAGTCGTGTCATAATCGACTAGGATTTTAGTTTGCATCAGGGTATAAATATAAACCCATGAACCTTGTAATCAATAATCATCAATATCAATACAACCTTTCGGTACCACGCCGATAAAATCCTAGGAGTAGGAGTAGAGTAGTTTCAACGAGTTCCTTCTTGCGCGCACGGCTGCATCGGCTTTGATCTCAGACAAGCTTGTAAGTATCGTCACCCGGTCAATACGGCCTCTATCAGAACTTTCTAAATTAAGTCTAATATTCTGATATTCAGTTGTGTGCCTAGTTATCGAGTTATCTTAGATTGCAAGTAGAACTTTCTTAGCTTTGTCCAATATTCTACTTGTCTTCGACGATTGCTCACAGTTATCGAGTTGTTTGGTGTTGGGGTTCACCCAAGCAACAGTTAGAAGGTCACGACAAACAAAGACAGTGGCCGTTCAAGTGAACATGACAGTAGCTATCTATCAGTGATTAATGCCCATCCCGAGGGGGGGGACGGTTCGTCTCCCTTTATAGGGCCATAAAGTTACATTTCCACATTCCTGTTATGCCCATACCCAACAACTACATCCCTAGTATATTCCGTACAGGACAGTAACTTGGCCTCTACTCAAGATGTCGCTTTCACAGGGTGATGGATGGAGGCTTGTCATCACGGAAGTTACAGAATAGGGCAGGCCGGTTGCTCCTGAAAAAGTGGCAAAGAAGTACGTGAGTCAGATCGGGGCAATCGTAAGGGATAACGTGCCCATCGGCATCAGGGAATGGAAGGGCAAAATCACGAATCCGTACGCGCTCCCGGATACACAAAAGAATATACTGTGGGAAGATGTCAAGAGACATTTCACATTTCCCGAAGGATATATTGAAAAGGATGTGAAAGCGTGGACGCTGAAGAAGATGGCTACACAATTCCAGACATTCAAGAAGATGCTGGATGCCAACTACCTTAAGAAGGGCCGAACTCCAGATTTTGATGTGTGGCCAAAGTTGAGGGACCACTGGGAGGCATTTTTCAAATACAAGAGGAGTGAAGATGGTGTGAAAAAGATCCAGACCAACACTACAAATTCTGATCAGAAGGAGTACCATCATCGTCTAGGGCGAGCTTGTTATGGCAGAGCAATTTTCAGATGGAAAAAGATGGCACAAGAGCTGATCGATCGGGGTATTGTACCAGCAACTATTGAATGGCCCGAACGATCAAAAAATTGGTATTACGCTCATGGAGGCTTCCTGAGCCAAGAGGTTAGGACGTTGATATTCAATGAGACAATACGTAAGAAGGCCGAAAGACTTATCAAGAACATTGAAGATTCTAAGGATGGGAGGTTGAAGGTGGACCGAGAGAATGATGAGCTCACATTGGCCCTAGGTAATCCCGAACACCCAGGACGTTGCCGAGAGTTCAAGGTCATTCCGTGGAAGTTTGCTTTCCGAGACGACAATGCATCATACAAAAGCCACAAGCGAAGAAAGGAACAGATCAAGGAGAGCTGGCGACAGATGCTAGAATCCAAAGTGCATTCACAAGAAGTAAGAATGTTGGAGGAAATCAATCGTCGAGTGGCCCACACGGTTGTGGAGTTGGCCCAATCTGGAGCTTTGCTGAATCCAAACTTCACCAGCCCTTCTCAGCACCTCTTGAGCAGTTGTGCTTCTACAGGGCTCCCCGATGCGGAGATGCCAAGATTACCTGTGGACGAGCAACAGTTCGCTGTGGATGCCATCACGCAACGCACTTCATGTGAGCTGCATACACCGGTCGGCAACCTCACTATTAAGGTATACTTATACATAATATTTCTGCAATCTTCTCAATTGATCCACGCATCGGGATCGGAGTTTAATAACTTTTTTACTTCTGCTATATGTACAGGTGGCGTACGGGAGTTCCTTACGAATCCTGGCAGGGCAGACAAGCCATGGCATGGAGATTCCACCTGGCTACGCCAGCGTCGGCGTAGAGCAGTGTGCTAATAGCCAATATGAAGGCCTATAGCTTGACCTCCCGGGAAGGGACAGGGAAAGGACATTAGGAGATGCGCTTCATGGGATCATTCTCTGGTGCAAATGCTACATCATCATTCCCGGCACGGAGGCATCTCCTCAGAGTTCAAGACCCCTCCCTGCAGATCCCCAGCAGCGACCTTCTCCTCAAAGCTCAAGACTATCATCTCCTGCACAACCTCCTCCAGAACCGTCGCTTCCTGCTCGATCAAGGTCTCCATCTCCACCACATCCTGGTGGTGGGAGCGACGACGATAATAACAACACCCTTCCTCAATCACCGTCGCCGGAACTAAGAGTAGCCCCGAGGAAGGAACCTGCAGCACCACTTAAGAAGTCACGACCACTGCCTCCCAAGCCAAGACAGAGAAAGAAGAAAAGAAAGGAGCCTGAAGTGACTCGTAAGGAACGCTGGGAGGCAATGACTCATGCGGAATAGTGGGCCGAAATCCAAGCAGAGGCCAGTTAGTGGTTCAAGAAACAAGCTGAAGAAAACAAAGCAAGGGAGATGGAGCCACCACCAGTAAATCGAAGAGAATTAATTTATTTATCAGGATGGAAGAAGAAGCCAAGAAGAGGATACCACTACTATCAAACTACGAACAGGCTTTAGTCAAGGCTGATGAGAGGGACAAAAGGTAAGGAAAGTCATCTTCCAGTGGTGTTGTCCCTGACCTCGGGCATCTACCAGAAAAAGATGCTGAAAAGATAGTAGCAATGCCCTTGGATCAACAAGCACAAGTATTGAAATTCATGGAAGAAACTGGTATGGGACTTGATGAATGTCTAGGGCAAGTTAAGCCGCCAGCTGCACCGTTAGTTGAACCGAGATGGACCTTTGAGCTAGGCAAGTCTCTAGTAAGGCCTGAGTTGGTACGGAAGCTATCAACAAAGATGTACAAATTCCATCAATGGTACATGAAGGTTTCCGCCGACTCGAGGGAGATGTTCGCCTTAAGGTAAAATCGATAGATTTTTACGGCGAAGGCGAGAAAGTTCTGTGGCTAGAATTCAAGGTTATATACGAAGTGTACCATCATGATGCCTTGGACGTCTCTCTGATCAGTGCCTGGGTTCTGTAAGTGTCCGTTTATCTACATGTAAATTTTGGCTCATATCATTATTTTTTTGCGTGCGTCACCGTACTAACTTTGTCTTCCATTTTATGTAGGATGCTAATTCAGATGTGTCGATGAGAAGAGTACCTCCATATTAGCTTCATGGATCCATCCGTAGTTAACCAAAAATAGATACTGTTATTGCCGGAAAAAACCTTGGTGGAAGTATACAATTTTCTAGACAAACAAAAATTCAAGGATTTCATACTACTTCCATACAATTTCAAGTAAGTGTGTGTATACCGTCTACTTTCATTTTTCTTTTTCCTTACCTGATTAATGTTAGTTAGCTCTAATATGTATGAACATTTACGTATGCAACTTTCACTAGATCCTCATTATAATTGAGCCTGAAAGAAGCCACGTCTGTTGACGCAAAAAATCGGACAGTGGTCCTGACTCCTGCGTCGAGCACACGACCCGGGAGAATCTGCTTAGCTCATGTTTAGGTTATTTCCCTGGTGCAGTTCGCGCAGCGTGCCAGTCAATCTGACCTGTTGATTGACAAGGAAGGAAAGATATCAAATTCCAGAGATTCGATCGACTGAAGTTCCGATCTATTCCAACAGGTGTATCAGCGGATTGGCCGATTTGATGTAAGGATGACCGGCTAAGAAACAGCCGATAACCACATAGCAAACGTAAAAGAAACTACTAGAGTAACTTAAACAATACTACAGAAACAACACTTGAAACAGATCTAATCGGCTGTATGGTAATAAATGATGTATAGATATAGCCGACAGTTCGTGCCTCAAGCTGGATAACTGGTGATAAAAAACTAAAATAACAAGAAAAACCTATAATTCTAGCAAATATCGATAACTAGTGAATAAATCTAAACGAAACAACAGCGATGCACCTGAAGTTAAGCTTAGATATTACTCGAAATGCGGAACTTACAAATTGGCTCAAGGTCATGTTGATGCAGCCCTGCCAACTTGCACGAACTTGTGGAAAAAAAAGGGTTTGGCGAAGTCGCCGACTTGAAAGTAAAGTTGCGTGAAAAAGTAGATTTGTATTGATGATTGTTCGTTGATTATTTTACAAGCCTCACGAGGCACCTATTTATACCCTGTTACAACTCGTTTCCTAATCGACTACGATTCTATCTCTTATTCAAAATAACAAATATTTACATACGGATACAACTCGCATAGGAGTCAAACACCATTCAATCCTCTATGGGTCAATCCTATCTTCATCTTGTTACCACCTTGGCCCATTCAGGCCCATATCAGCTGAGCTGTTCTGGCTTCCAATCGGCCAGTCCCCATCGACCTCATGAGTTAATCGGCCGAAACACTGTAGCTTTATCGGCCGATTTCTCTAGCCACAGCCTCTTATTCAACTGCATCGGCCACTTTCTTCTCCTCTTGACGCTGACCCTGACACGTGTCAAAAATCAGCATCAACAACGTCACTGTCTTCGATTCATTGAGGAAAGATCCGGTGGAGTACCGATACATGCAAGACATGCTAGGCTTGTAATAATTCTGGACCTTTATCTCTATGCAAAAGTTTGTTTCCTAAATTTTATCCCGGTTACACTATGTCATTCATTATTCTAATTCACAACGCATGGAGACAATTCATGAGGACACACAAAGGTCCATTCAAAGAAAAACTTACATGGAACACAGACTTCCCGGTACGTATGAAGTCTGTACATTTTGTACATTGTATAACACGAATATTTCATAACTTATTTTTTCCCCACTGAAGTGCTTAAGACATAAACCCGGGAATAATCTATGTGGCTACTACATCTGTGAGCACATGCACAGTTTTATGGGACCCAAGGGACTAAAGATGATGCCGCACAACTTTAAAGTATGTAAAATAAAACTATTAATAGTTAATTATTTTCTAGCTCCTTATATTTAATTGTTCCTGTAACATTCACATATTTCCAAA
Organism: Setaria viridis; assembly: GCF_005286985.2. Lineage (NCBI taxonomy): Eukaryota > Viridiplantae > Streptophyta > Magnoliopsida > Poales > Poaceae > Setaria > Setaria viridis. The sequence goes on along the minus strand of NC_048263.2, from coordinate 26,416,866 downwards.
TTATAGATGTTAAATATTCAACAAGGACTCTTGAAGAAGGAAAGAGTAGCGGCAATATGTGAAGGTCTCATTCGATTCCTAATGGACGAGGTGGTAAATCCACAAGGAGAATTTTATTACGATGGACGAAATTTAGACGCTTCGAGCAACACCTCAACGGGAACATTGTAGATATATAGTTTGATTTGTATATATAATATGCGCTAAGATCGATTTGTATAGTATGCTAAGAATTGTATATATATACTAAGAATTGTGTATATATATAGTAATTGTATAATTACTAATTTCATTTGTTTAAATACTAGTTTGATTTCATTATAAAAAAAAGTCTCAACTACTAAAGGTTAACAAAAGGGCCGGGGTACGTACGTGATGCATGAAATTACAGACGTCATGCCGGCGCCTGCATGGCGCGCGCCTGAAATTTAAGTAGGACTTTAGTCCCGGTTGGGAAAACCAACCGGGACTAAAGGGTGGCTTTATTCCAGATTGAAGGACCCGGGACTAAAGACCCCCCCCCCTTTTGTCTCGATTGGTTTATCCCGGATGGATTTTCAGAAGATATATACCCAACCAACCGGGACTAAAGGTGAGTTCTCTACCAGTGATGCATATGATCTACGTACATGTCGTAGTTGTATGTCGACTATTTGTTAGCCGATTGGCCTCCTATCGGTTGTTCCTCTATTGGCTGCAATATTACTTCCATCGGCTATCCATCATTAGTGAAATTGCCCCAAGTAAAAGTATCCTATTCTCTTATGACTATTTTGTAGACATTTCACTGCTGGGAAAGCATCTTCAGTACCGGATTCAAACCCCCCTTTAGTACCGGTTGTACAACCGGTAACGCTAAGTCGGTACTAAAGGGGGTCCTTTAGTACCGGTTCAAAAAACCAGTACTAAAAGGGGTCCTTTAGTACCAGTTGTGGAGATCAACAAGTACTAAATTGGCTACCACGTCGCGCGTGGCCGAGGCCAATTTAGTACCGGTTTGTCTCCGCAACCGGTACTAAATTATTTTTTCTTTTATGTTTCTTTTTTCATTTTCTTTTATGTTTCTGTATTCTATATTAGTATTTTGTATTTGTTTTTTTTACGTATACTAGTTCTAATACGCAATATATATAAAGTTGTATTTGATCTATAATATTACATTTGAGATAATATTATACATAGACATATTGTGCATACACATATATGAATAATATTACATTGCATCAACTCTCCAAGTTCAACATTGTGAATCAACTATTATGAAACTGAGTCTTGACGGTGATGCAGATTTGATCCACCATTATGTAACTCTCCTACTGGATTTACTACCTCGTCTAGAAAAAATCCACTGAGTTGTTCTTGAATTGCCCTAATTTTTTCCGTCTCGAGGAGTTCTTCCTTCGTGTGCATAATCTATGTTATTAGCAAAGGTTATTATATTAGATCAATGGATCTGCACAATTAGAACTAATTTATTGTTAAGAAATTTGTATACGTACTCTGAATTCGTGGTCAGTTACACGCTTGGAACCTACAAAGCCATAGATGAACTCACATACGTAATATTCGCATAAATCAATCCCCAGATTCTGTCTCAAACACTATATATATGCAAAAGAAGTTATGAAATATTTGTTGTGTTCAAGGGAGTGACACGAGATGTGCAAATTCAATACATAACTAGAATTCAGAGTGGATATGAAGTTGCTCCTTGAATTCACCTGAGTGATGTTAACGGAAGCGAGCACATGCTCTGTTAAGCATATCTATGACGTCGGTGTATTGATTTCTTGGTCTCCTCAAAAAGTCCAGGATATAGACCATGCTCTTCGATCAACCACGATAACAAGGAGTATCCAGTGGAAGCTGTGTATATATATATGCATAGTGAAAAGCTATTTAATCTTATTTTTAACTTCTAGTTGTACGACAGAAGTATGTACTCCTTGTAATGTTGCTTGTCCAAGAAATTATATATATTCTTTAAGGTCCGATTTGGTTTATCTCTTACAGTTGCCTCGTTTACAACATCCGGGTCCATGAAGCCGACGTCATACAATCTTTTCCTCCAGCAAGCTTGAATCTCCATCCTGCATGATACAAAATAGAATAGGAGATAAGACATCGCACAATGACTAGAGTGGGGATTTTGAAGTTAGAACAAATTAAACACTTACAGAACCCAAAACTGATGAGTGATTTGTCAAGTGCGTCTTGATAGTAAAGGAAATAAAGTTCCTCAAACGGCACATTTATAATGGCATCATACGGAAATAATGCTGATCTCCAATCCAAACTTCTAGCATGAGTAAACTGGTGGTTAAAGCCTCCATGTACTATTGGTGCAATGTGTGCATCTTCGTTGGAAGATGGTCCACCAATTGTGGCCACACAAGCTCTTTTCCTAACTCAAATTTCCATTTACCAGCCCCAGCATGCTTTGGGATGTGATCCTCCCCTCGAAGTTCAGCTGCGGTGAGATTTGTATTTTTGGTGAATAGAAGCAGATTCTTATCAAACTCCGAAAGCACTTGGAGCGGGGCAATCGATTGGTTGGATTGGGTTCCAAGCTGTGGAATAGTTGATCCACTTTTCTTCTTCTTATGAAAAACTTTTGTTATTGTGCGATCGTAGTCAGATAGCGGTGGTTTCTCTGGCCTTTTCTTTTTCTCCAACTCCATGCCTCTAATGAAAGCCCAAAATTTAACCTTATCAAGTGGTGGATCTTTCTTCACTGGAGGCTTCTGTGCAAAGTGAGCTTTAACCTCAGCATCCACAGTCGCACGGAGCTCCTCATCAGTCTGCTTGTAAGCTTTTTTGGGCTCTGGTTGCTTCTCCTTTAGCTTCTTCTGCTTCTTCTTTGTAGGCGGAACTGAGGGTGTTTTTCGCCATGTAGCCTTGCTCATAACAGGGCGAGGTGGACTCATGCTAGGATCTCTATCAGCTGGTGGACTCATGCTAGGATCCATGTCAGCTAGTGGACTCATGCTAGGATCCCTGTCAGCTAGTGGAGAGGGTACCCTGGCAGATGGCGTAGGTGATCTTGCCCTTGAGCCCTGAGGAGATGATCCCAAGGTTGGGGGATTCGGTTGCTGAATCCTTATGTAGCACTTGGGCCATAGAATCCAACTGTGGACGGCTTCTCCTAGATTCTTTTCCCCGTCACCTCCAGGTACCTCCAGTTCGAGGTCATCCCAACCATCGACCACTCGGTCAACCCCAACTTTGGCGTAACCGCGAGCTGGAATCTCCACACCATGAATTGTTTGGCCTTGTATCGGTTGTTTAGCCACACCATAAGTCACCACGATGAGCTTGTTTTTCACGGGAGTAACAAGCTTACAAGGAGCCCTCCCAATGATGTCATCCATGGGGTAGCGTTGGTTGTCCTTAACCATGTCAGAAGATCCTCTAGCTGGGGCTTCCGTGGAAGCGACGTTGCTTCACGCTGAGAGGTGCTTACATCGACATTAGCCCCTGATGATGCAGCTGCTTGTTCATTGGCTTGTTTACTAAAAGCAAGAGCCACACGTCGGTTGATTGCTTCCTTCATTCTTGCCTCTGTCAAAGCTACGTGTTCTTGCAACTCTCGCAGTTGTCGTGCATGTTTGGCCTTACTTCTTTAGCGACTTCTGTAGGAATCAATGTGCTCACGAAAGGCAAACTTCCATGGAATTACTCCTTTGCCTCGGCAACATCCAGGGTGTTTTGGATTACCTAGTGCCATAGTTAGCTTGTCCTTCTCTCGATCAGGCACGAAAAATCCTTCGTTCGCAACCTTTATTAATTCAACAAGCCTCGTAGCCGCTTCTCTTAATTCTTGGCTGAACACAAATGATCCATCTTCGGGATTGAGCGTGCCGCTAGGAGCACAATACCAATGCTTTGCTCGCTCCGGACATTCGAGAGTCATCGATACTATTCCCTTAGCAATTATGTCATCTTCCATCCTCTGCCATTTGATGATCCCCTTCTTGTAACCTCCTGGCCCAAGATGATGAAAGTACTTCTTCTGACGAGCATTGTCGGTGTTGGTTTTAGTTGCCTTAGTGCTCTATTGAGACTGCTTGAACTGCACAAATGAATCCTAGTGATCTCTTAACTTCAAGTGCTTCGTGAAATCTGGTATAAGGTCCTTCTTTGTGTAGTCTTTGTTCAGGTTCTTCTTGTACGTCTGAAAAGCAATTGCACCCTTTCGAAAGCCCCAATGTTTCACTTTTTCTTCATCTACACCTTCGAACGTGAAGTTTTCTTTTATCTGCTCCCAAATCATTTCCTTCTCTCGCTCGGGGACCACACTTATGGGGACCGTGCTTGTGGGGACCATGCTCTAATTGATTTTAGGCCTTTTCCAATTCTGAAAGCTTATTGGGATGCTATCCCTAACAAGAAACCCAATTCGATTCACCAATTTGGTCTTAGCATTGTTTGACACAGTTGGTTCACCCTCTTCATTAAGCTCCGTGATCATGATACGGCCCTCTAACTTCTTCTTCGAGCCTTATTTCTGTTTAGACCTGCTCGATCCAGATGCCTGAAAAATGAAAGAACTATTAATTCCCAATAAGCTTGATAAGTAGAGAATTCAAATCATGTTTACGTATAATAATTGTTATACCTCACCTTGTTGCCCATCATTGCCTCCCTTAGCAATTGGTTGCTCCTCATTGCCATCACCAAACAAGTTGAGGTAGATATCAGTCTTGCTGTGATCGACCTTTTCGTTTGGTGGATCGTTCATGCGACCTTGAGCAATCAAGTCCATCAAGTATTCCTCGTCCAATCGGGCCTGCTCATTCTCTGATCGTGCCATTATAACTAATATAATATAAAAAGAATTATTCTAAGAAATAGTAGGATTTATTCTAAGAATGACTATAACTTAAACAATTTCGTTACAATAAATGACTACAACAATATTTACTGTGAATTGCTAGTAAATGACAATAAAAAAGAATGACCAATAATTATACAATTTGTTATAGTAAATGACTAATCAATGTTATACATAATAATGACTATAATTTTTCTATAATTTTTAGCTAATTCAACAATTTTATGCACATTTCTATAATTTATTGAACTATACTATAGCTAGTAGCAATAAAAGAATTATTCTAAGTAACAATAAAAAAAATTATTCTAAGTAGCATTAAAAGAATTATTCTAAGTAGTAGGCAGTTTACAATTCTAGTATTCCACTAATAAAACAATGCATGGCAATTTACATTAATTTCCTAGCACTATTTATAAATTTTCTAATTTTCATAACACAATTTCTATATTCACCAACACTACTTATAAATTTTTCTATTTTTCCTAACACCTTTTCTATACTTTTTCTAGCAATATTTTAAACAGAATAACATTTATCCTAAATCCTAAACCTAAAGAAATTAAAAAAAAGGTGACGTCAGTGTGGCCGCGGGCTTACGTCAGCAGAGACTTCGCCTGTGGCCGTGCGCGAGGGGCTGCGGGCGGTGGAGGAGGGGGGGCGGCTGGTAGAAGAAGGCGCTCGGCGTCGGTGGAGGAGGTGCGCTGCATCGGGAGGTGAAGAAGGCAGCAGCCGCCAGTGGGAGTGGGCGCGCCGCGCCAATGGAGGAGGGGCATGCGGCTTCGGGGTCGTTAGTGCCGGCGTTGGGAACGCGGGGCGTCGGAGAAGGAGGCGAAGGTGCAACGGGGTGGTGACGTTTCAACGTATGGCGCGGCGCCTAGCGCCAGCGGTGGGCCGGCCGGGTCGGGGGTCGTGGAGCGCGCCAAGGCGTCGGGGCGCGCAGCATAGGGGTGCGCAACGACAGGGATGACGGCGGCATGGAGGATGGGCCAGCTGGAGGATCCGGCTAGGGGAGGGGACGGTGGCGAAGGTGTGTTGTACGTCGGGGAGGGGCACCGCGTGGACAACAACACAAGGATGACGACGCAGCGGCATGGCGCGGGGACGATGGCGTGACGACGTGTGGACGACGGCAGGGACGACGAGGGTGACGAGGAGCGGCTAAGTATTCTGGGGGAATTAGGGAGGAAGACGATGGTGTTTTAACCCTCCAGTACTGGATGTAGTCTTCACCCTATAGTAAAGGGGGCCTTTAGTACTAGGCCTAGCCCCTACCTGATACTAAAGTGGTTCCCAGGGATCGAAATAAAATCACCCCTACTTTAGTACCGAGTGTTGTTATCACCTGGTACTAAAGAGGGTTGTAGCCTCATATTTCAGTTCCCAAGACAATGTTTTATTTCCTTTCTTTCAAAATTACTATTATATTTATTTATTGCGTAGTAAATCAAATAACGTTCATAAAATTGCAAAAAAAAGTTTGTTAGCTTGATGTTGATTAGATCTACACTATAAAAATATTAGAAGCATGTAAATATCAATTATAGTAAAATTAGTAATTTTAACTCAGTAATAGGTCATAAATGGTCATAATACTTATGTTAACTTAAAAATTGGGAAAAAAAAATAAATATTTGACCATGCAAAAATTTAAAAATAGTGTCGGTAGTGTTACTAACACGTTTACCATGACTATAACATGTATTTGTTTAATTGTATCTAAATCTATAGTTTAATATTTAATGGTGCTAAAAAATGAAATATTTAATATTTTAACCATGCAAATTTAGTTCTTGTTTAATAGGGTGAGACTTTTACAAATAGTATTGTCAATTAACCCATAGAATACATTACATATCATTACAATACGTTATTATATTAATTTATCACTTGACCACAAAATACAGCATAATGGTTCTAATACATTACACATCATCATTTAATGGAACATTAATAACCTTCCTCTTGACGAATGTCCCTTGGTGGTGATCCCGATGTAAGTATGGAGCGTCCTCTTTGGCTAACAGGATAGTTGGGTCAACCTCGACTGAAATGGAGGAAGATCATCGAACTAATCATAATCTTCTGAAATGTCAGTTTTGTCCTCAACTCCAACGATTTCTATTTTCCCTGGAAGAACTATCTGGCGGTTTGGCTGGTCATCTAACTTATTAGCACCCTTCTGTTTTGGTTTGCTTGACATATCCTTCACATATAAAACTTGAGTCACATGCTAGGATGAATGGTTCGTCTCTTTATCCAATCTTGTTGAGGTCCACTATTGTCATCCCATAGTTGTCTGTCGTTACACCTCCTCTAGTAAGTTCCACCCACTGGCACTAAAATAGAGAGATTTTTAAAGGTCCATAGTCGAGTTCCCACATCTCCTCAATGACACCATAGTATATGTCTTTTTTACATTGTTGTCTATTGCATCTATACAGACACCACTATTTTGGTTTGTGCTCTTTTGGTCTTGGGCTGTTATGTAAAACGGGTACACATTTATCTTGTATCCTTGGAATGTCAATACTGAGATAGATGGGCCCCTAGCCAACCATGCTAGTTGCTCTTCAATCGTGTTATCAACCATCAGTCGTCACCGCAACCAAGAGGTGAAAGTGTCAGTGTGATGACGTGCAATCCAGGCCTCAATCTTCCCTTGGTTTGAGGACCATACAATGGTCTTGTGCTCCTCCAAGTATGGAGCCACCAGGGATGATTATTGTAGGACCGTGAAGTGTGCTTTACAAAATGTACTCTCATCGATGTCCATCCAAGCTTTCCTCCCTAGTGTGCCCTTTCCCTTGAGTCTCCCCTTATGGTATGATACAGGGACTCCAATCGAACTTAGGTCGTCAATAAAGTCAACACAAAACTTAATGAACTCCTCTATTCCATATCCCTTTGTGATACTTCCTTCTGGGCGGGCATGATTACGAACATACTTCTTCAGAACTGCCATAAACCTCTCAAAAGGGAACATATTGTGTAGAAATACAGGACCGAGAATAAAAATCTCTTTAACAAGGTGGACTAGAAGGTGGGTCACGATATTAAAGAAGGAAGGTGGAAAGACTATCTCAAAGCTGACAAGGCATGCACCACGTCATTCTACAGCTTTAGTAGATTGAATGGATGAATTGCCCTCTGAGAAATCATGTTGAGGAATGCACATAGCTTACGATTGTCATTCTCACATTTTCTGGTAGAATACCCCTCAGTGCAATAGGCAGCAATTGTGTACTCAGGACATCGCACTCATGGGCCTTTAGATTTATGAATTTCTTCTCTTTAATATTTATTATTCCCTATATATTCGAGGAGTAGCCAGATGAGACCTTGATACTATTCAAGCACTCAAACATGCTTTTTTTCTGTTCCTTGCTGAGAGTATAACTAGCAGGATGCAAGTAATGTCCACCATGTCTCTTTTCCGGATGTAGGTCATCTCATTGTTTCATACATTTTCAGTCCCGACGTGCTTCAATTGTATCCTCTGTCTTTCCATATGTACCCAGGAAGCCAAGCACGTTCACGCAAAGACTTTTCATTAGGTGCATCACATCACTTGCATTACAGACCTCAAGAACTTCCCAATAAGGTAGCTCCCAAAATATAGACCTATTCTTCCACATGGGTGCATGTTCGTCCTCATCGTTTGGAACAGTTTGGCTACCAGAGCCCTTGCCAAAGACTACCCTCACATCCTTTATCATAGAAAATACATGTTTACCATTACGGAGAACGGGCTCAGTACGTTTCTCTTCCTTCCATTCAAAATGCTTACCTTTGTTTCTTAACAGGTGCTTAGTAGGAAGAAATCGATGATGGCCCGTATAGGGCGGAAGGTTGAACATACATAAGGTCACAGGCCAACTGTTATGACTACTACTGAACTCACCAAATGGATTGAATCCATCCATACTTAAACCAAACCGTATGTTCCTTGCATCCTTTTCAAACTCAGGAAATTCTCCGTCAACTGTTCTCCACTGGGACCAATCAGCGGGGTGTCTAATCATTTCATCTTGCTTACATTCTTCTTTGTGACAACGCATCAACTTCACTGGGGTCAACTTCTATGTGATTATTTCTGAATAAACGCTTCAAGCATGGTATCATAGGGAAATACTATATTACCTTCGTAGTAACTTTCTTCTTGCTAGCCTACCCCTCAACATCACTGGGGTCATCTTGCCTGATCTTATAACATAGCATTTCGCACACAGGACAACCCTCCAATTTCTCGTATTCCTCATCGCGATAGAGGATACAGTCATTACAACATGCATGTATCTTTTGTACCTCCAAACCCAGAGGACAAACAACCTTTTTCGCTTCGTATGTTGAGGACGGCAATTTGTTCCCCTAGGGAAGCATGTTCTTTATAATTTTCATTAACTCATCAAAATCCTTATTAGAAACTCCATTTTTTGCCTTCCATTGCAGTATTTCTAGTGTGGTACCCAACTTTTTGTACCCTGTTTGCAATCTGGGTACAACAATTTCTTATGATCATCTAACATATGCTTGAACTTCTTTGACTCCTTCACATTCTCGCAGTTTTCCTTTGCATCTCGCAACACCTAACCTAGATCATCGGTAGGATCTTCTTCTGCAACCATCTCTTCTCCAGCCTCACCCATTGCAGCATCTGCAAAGGCACCCTTCTCATTTCCCCGTGCTTCGTCAAAACGAAATAGTTAGGCATGAATCCCGAACTGTATATATGTGGGTGTGAATAATTTTCCTGGATGAGTAATCCTTCTCATTTTTGCAAATTCGGCATGGACAATTGTTGACGCCAGATTTTGACACGTATGAAATCGGCGTCAAGAAGGGAAGGAATCAGTTGATACGGCGAAACACGGAGGTCACGATTGGGAATCGGCCGATTGGTACTACAGTTGAGGATCGGCCGATTGGTGCTGCAGTGTTTCGGCGGACGGAATTGGTGGGAATCGGCCGATTGGGAGGCCGGAACAGTTGGGCCAATATGGGCCTAAAGTGAACTATGAAGATAAAAAGGAGATCGGCCCATGGGAGCGCGATGACCAACTCCGATACAAATTATGCTTGTAAATATTCGTTTTCATTTAAAATTAGAGATAGTCCTAGTCGGTTAAGAGATTGGTTGTAACAGGCTATAAATAGTCACCTTCGTAGATCTGTAATCATCATCAAATCAATACAACAACCTACTATTTCCTTACACTTTACTTTCGAGCAGGCGACTTCGCCAATACTTTTCTTCTTTTCATGAGTTCGTACGGGTTGGCGGGGCTACATCAACTTGATCTCCGGCCAATTCTGTAAGTTCCGCTTATCGAGTAATATCTAAGCTTTAACTTCGGGCGCATCGTTGTTGTTTCGTTTAGATTTATTCACCAGTTATCGATATTCACTAGAATTCTAGGTTTTACCTGTTATTCTAGTTTTATCACCAGTTATCCAGCTTGGAATTAGAACTTTCGGCTTTCTTATATCTTGTTACTTAATTTACCGCTTTCCACATAGCCGATTCAGATCTATTCCTAATGTTGCTACTGTAGCGTTGTTTAGATTACTCTAGCAGTTTTCTTTATCAACGTTGCCTGGTAATCGGCTGTATTATAGCCGATTTCTTTATTACAGCAAATCGGCTGATTCACTGATAAGCTTTCTCGAGATCGGAACCTTAGCCGATCGCAACCTCTGGGATCTGACACGTTTCTTTCCTTGCCAATCAACAGGTCAGATTGGCTGGCACGCCGCGCGAACCGCACCAGGGCGATCACCCGAACAGGAGTTAAGCAGATTCTCCCGGGTCGTGTGTCCGACGCTAGAAGCTCAATCGGCCGATTTCTAGCGCCAACAACAATAAATGAAACCAGACTATGGCTTGTTGGATTCTGACAGATTGAGAAAACCACGCAAGCCATTAATGTACTCCATGAAGCGTTTGTTCATGATGTACATCCATTGCCGATCCATCTACATATTACCGAACCAAAGATATTCTAATAATCCATATAATTATACATGAAACATAACAAACATAATACAAATTTCATTACACTCAAATGCTACAGAAAGTTTAGATAGAAATACACAGATTTAAATTTCAGACCCAAACAACATCATACACTACGATAAACTCAAATGTTGCTGAATGTTTAGATAGAAATACATAAATTTAAAGTTTAGACTCAAGCAACATGATACACTATGACAAACTCAAATATTGCTGAAAGTTTAGATAGAAATACACAAATTTAAATTTCAGACCTAAACAACATGATACACTACGACAAACCATCCACTGAGTACTATCTAGGAGGACTTTAAGTATCCTTGGGCGGTGAAGACGAAGGTTTCGCTGACCCAACCTCATCCTGTGGTTTATTTGTGCCTCCTGTGACGGTAGTACTCAGTGGACCTGAAACCCCCGAGACTGGCGGTGGAGCATAACGACCACCAAAAGGAGGTTTCTAACCCACCGCAACAGCATCTTCATGACATCTTTCCAAATAACAACGAAGCATTGCTCTCTCCCACGTGCTTATTTTCTTTAGGCTTTCCCCTTGCTGCGAGAGGAATGACGATCGCCCCCACCATCGCCACTACCTCCAGCAGTAATAGCCATCTCTATGTACCACAATTTATTTAGCTCATATTTGCAAATTACTAAACTATGAACAAATTATATTTTTCCCCAGAATTTATTTAGATCAAACATAACATATAAATGAAAATTTTCTCCATTGTAGCTTATTCTAAAAATGACTAATTACATACCTCTATTTCATATTATTATATCTATGTACCACAATTTATCTCACTCATATTTGCAAATGAATAAAATATGAACAAATTATATGTTTCCCCATAATTTATTTAGCTCTTATTTGTAAAGGACTAAACTATGAAATTATTACTCTAACCTCATGTCAATTTCTTTGACTAATACGAAACATAGCTTCCAAAAAGTTGTAGTTTATTTTAAAAATCACAAATATGAGCTCTAAATAACACATGCATATAAATAAAAAATTTCTCCATTGTACCTTATTCTAAAAATCACAAATTACTCTAGCTCTAAATCATAAAACTTAGTATACCATGTATCAAGGGATGATGAAGTTTCTAACCTTTAGAACACTTGCATGAGTAAAATGGTCAAAAATCCGGCAGCACCTCCCCTATTTTGCCACGAATGGATGAAGCCCGAACTGGAGGAAATGGCTTGAGTATGAGGAAGAAGACGTCTGATTTACAGGAGAAAAGTTAGTACCGGTTGGGGGCCCCAACTGGTACTAAAGGTCACCCATTAGTATCGGGTGGAGCCTCCACCAGGTACTAAAGTGCTTGAGAGGGTGGACGCTTCACCCGATACTAATGGATGACCTTTAGTACCGGCCGGAGCCCCCAACCGGTACTAAAAGGGGGTCACAAGAGACTCCTATGTAGAAATGAATGCTAGCCGTTAGAAATGAATGCTAAGTTTTTTCCAGTAGTGTTTGCTCAAGCCCCTTCTTCAATATTTCTATCGGCTGTCCAATATATCATAGAAAAAGAAATAGCCGATAGAGAAATTTCAAGAGATAACCATCCCGAGAGAACGAGACCAGTCAATAGATAAAGGATGAAACTGCGGATGTAGCTGGCCGAGGTAAAAGTGCAGCAAAACCAAGGCCAACTTAAATAGCATCGCTTGATTCATCAGCCGTAGGCTCTTCGTAGCAATGAGAATCCCTCTTTCTTTCCTGAAGCCGATGAGAATTGCTGGTGAAATATACCGATCCCTTAAGCTATTCAAGAACAAGACTCGTCAGCCACCTTCAGGATTAAATAATGCAACGTATTGTGATGCACTGCTTCATGTATAGCCTCCTGAAAATGTCCCTTTTCCTTTGGTGTGAACTCGTCGTCAAATCTTCCAAGGTTATTGGCAACTTGAGTGAGGGGTTTTGTGTGTCTTGCTTTCCGGCCATCTTTTAAGAGCCTAATTGCTTGATCTGTAGTAACTCTATAATAAATACTCCTACTCAATGATCGGCCCCTGCTCAGCCTCTTTTGCCTCCTCCATCACCGGAGCTGCTGCACCTTGAGTTCTGGCACTGTGCCGGATTGCTGTCGGCCCTCGAACCGGCCATGCAGCTCCACGCATAGGCAGCCGTGGCGCGCCGCAACCGACATGTAGCCGTTGAGCAACGACCCGCCGAGAACACGGTGCTGAACTGGCACTTCTTGCAGGAGGGAGTCCTTGGCGTCGGTGCATCCGTGACATCGTCGGCAGCGCCATCGCCATCATCGTCATCCTATGCCAAGATCCAGCCTCCAATGCGGCAGCAGCGCGCCGACCCCGCCATCGATCATCTCGGCGATGTGGTTCACCTCGTGGTTCCTGATGCCTAAAATTCGTCACCATCTCCGTGGCCACGCTCGGTGCCATGTCCATATTGTCGTCGTCGAGGGAGAAGTATATGGACTAGCAACGAAGCAGTCGTGAGAACCTGGGATGAACACTAGTGGCCGATGTATGATTTGTGTCTTCCTATCGGCTCAACTCCAGCACTAGTAACCAATCAGTTGATGAGTTGATAGTTTGTAGTGCGAGCTAGCGCTCCTTAATTTCTTGAAGGTCACCAACTCCTCTAGGCCAAACAGCGTGTAGTCAATCGAGCATCCCAACATAATCTTATCAATTAAAGGAACTAATTGGCTGTCCCCCAACTGCCATCGGCTGACGCTTCTCCACACTGAGTAAGGGATCAACCGATGTGCTCAATATTATCTGCTTGCTGATCAAATAAATACTTGTATGCAGATAGGAAGATACCTAGACTTCATCCGAAGAACACGTAGCAGATACATATCTTATCGGCTTTCAGCGTCAATGCTATACTTTGATCTGCCCCCAAGACAATATAATGATAGGATCGATGCTGCATCTTGATCGCCTCTAGATTTTATAAACGTGTCCCATCGAACATGCCAAAAGCGTGTTGACGCCAAAACTGAACTTCAGACTTCTGCGTTGAATAACATGGACGACCTAGGAGATCTGCTTAACTCCAATGCAGGTTTCAAATCGGCTCGCAAAGGTGCAAGGCGTGCCAGTCAATTTGACCTGAAAATTAACAAGGTAAATATTAAATTCCTAAGCCAATTGGCGGCGAAGCCTTTCGAACTCATGGGTAGGCGTTCTTGGAATAAACACCACAACAGATAGGTATTCAATGTGATCATGCGGTGTAAATAAATAAAGTATTAATAGCATGTGCCATCGACTGTAAGAGCCGACGGGCTAAGATCAAGCATTATAAAACAACAGCCATAAAAGGAGTCATTGCCAACCATGTGCACATCAGAGAGACTAACAAATCTAGTTAATGTCTGTAATTGAACTTAGACAAGGTAACACGAATGAGAGAGCACTGACATCAATCTATTAACCTAAAAGATTAGAACACAGCAACAAAAACCTCTTGCCTATCAGTTACCGGTTACGAGCTAATTAAGCTAATGGAACATAATCAATGTCATGATCGTGTAATTGAACTTAGATAAGGTAACACGGTGAGAGGGCATTAACTTCGGCCTATTAACTTAACAGACAAGCTTGCGGCAGCAAGACCTTGTACGCACTCCTATCAGCTTAATGACGTCATCATGCTTCTGTGAGATATGGATGATATCCAGCCGATGCATCGGCTCTTGACGGTAGCGTTGTGGCGTCAGAGATTTGACGGCTTGCAATATGAGGGGCAGGGGTAAAAATCTATCGGACCTAGCATATATAAAGCATTAAAAGCATGCAACATCTAACCAGCCGATATATCATATAACTGGTTAACGCTTAAACAAAATCAAGGAGCCGATGAAGACAACTTAACTAGATCTAAGCCGTTCGATAACTGTGAGCTCTTGATAAAACTAAGAGATGGATATGATGCAACTTAATAAAATCAAACAACTCGATAACTGTGAGCAATCGTCGAAGACAAGCAGAATATTGGACAAAACCTAGAAAGTTCTACTTGCAATCTAAGATAACTCGATAACTAGCCACACAACCGAATATCAGAATATAAGACTTAACTTAGAAAGTTCTGATAGAGGTCGTAATGAGTGACGGTACTTACAAGCTCGTCTGAGATCGAAGCCGTGTAGTCGTGCGTGCAAGGAACTAGTTGAAACTACTCTACTCCTACTTCTAGGGTTTTGACGGTGTGACGTCGAAAAGTTATGTTGATTGATGGATGATTATTTACAACTGGCCGTCATCCTTTTATATTTATAGGGCGGTGCGGACTTCACGTAGAGAAACAAAACTCCAAGCCTAAACCGAACATGTCTTAACTACCTTAATTAACAAGCAAACCTAGTCATCTACTTGGACACTGAAATAATTGGCCACGGTACCTCTACCTGCGTCACCAGGCAACTTGCCACGCATCTTAATAAACCAAACCGGCCATCCGTCCTTTCCTTAATTACTCTTGCATGCACGTACTGGACTTCTGTTCTAGCATTGTGGCCGATCACCCCACGACGTCACCGTCATCCTCGGAGCGTACGGTGTTTCGGGAGTATCGTAGTATCGGCGGCGACGGGAGCGCCGTCTTGCCGTCCTCGGCAGCATCACGGTCCTTGCCGCTCAGTCCTGAGGATGATCTCAACGTACCGTGCCCGCGCAGAGCCTCATCTTTCTCAATATGTCGGCTCCGACGCAAACCCTGGCACCCCGCGGTGCTGTCGTTGTCTTGGTGCCGTTCTCGTGTTCCGGCAGCCTCATGGCGCTATCGTCATCAGATACATTGCTCACACCCTATGCATGCACTTTCTTTATTTTGTTTATCTCTTCTTCTATATGATTTTACGGACCGGTGTCAACACCCTGCGGCCTCTTTCCCCTGCTTCTGGTTTGCATTTCCCTCGATCACTTCCATTTCCGACTGGCGCCTCAGGGGTCGTTCCCGTTCCCAGCTCTCGCGCTCGCGCTCGCTCGCGGCGGAGGCAGTCTCCTGTCCTCATGCCTCACCCGCCCAAACATATGTCTCCACGAGACACGCCGCTCGCCGCAGGCCGAATGTCCTGTGGCAAATTTCAAGCATCCATCGATGGAGTTTCCACACGGTCGGCCGGCGACAGTCTGTCTACTTCTAACCAACCACCGCTGCCCAACTGCTCTGAACCTCGTTCATGCCATGCCCCTGTTTCGCCTTACCCGAGGTCATATATATATATATATATATATATATATATATATATATATATATATATATATATATATATATATCATATAGTATATATACAGATTACAAAGCACACGAGATTCACATGCCGTCCGTGCCCTGCCCCTTCCACGTTCGCTTGCACTGATCCAACGCAGCCATCAATGGCGGCGACAAGGCATGTCCTTCCCCTGGTTGGACTCTACACCCACCGCCCTCCCGTACTCTGAGTCTCTGACCGAAATCTGCCCAGCAGCAGTGCGAGCAAATCGCCACGATCGCATGGCCAGCCAAAAGCATGGGCCGTGCCGTGCCACGCCGTATTTTCGTCATCTTTGCTTAAAGCCAAAGCTCTCCTCTCATGCCCGATCCTCCCTCACCGGAGGGCAGGGGCAGCATGATTCCCGTGCTATCCATCACATTCACCCCCAAGATCGTGTACCAGACTAGCTGCCGGTCAGTCTGCTAGCCAGAGTCAGAGCTATAGCTCTCGAGCTCCTCTCCCTTTCCAACCCGCAAGCATCATGAGCCTGCTCTACTACCTGCTGCTCGTGATTCAGCATAGCCAGGCGTGTGCAGTGAATTCGACGCTGATGGTCAGGCACTGGAACAGCATTGGGGAAAGTTGCTGTTAACGAATGGTTTGTTTTTCTCTGTCGGTAGGATAGAGCAGGGTCAGCAGCGCAAGTCCAGGGCCAACCTGCCACATATTTCAGCTCATCTGCCAGTTATGCTCGTGCCCACCATCAGGGGGCTCAACATACGAAATTGAAACGAATTCTCTCAAGTACGATACAGATACGAGGCAAGTGAGCAATTCCAGTGACACCTCGTGCTTTCAGAACCTGGCTCGATTTTAAAAAAAAAGCGGTGAATGTAGGATCTGCACATGCACCTAATATAGACGAACAGGTTGAAGAAAATGCCCCAAAACAAATTTGGCATAATGGAAGCCTTTGGCATTTAGCAAATCGGACCAATCAATCAGCCATTGTCTGACAGACTGACGCACGCAAGAGCATGCTACTGCTGGACTGACTGCTGGAGTCCGTAATCTGTGGACCACTTTATCCGGAGCAGCTTTAAGCCTTTTACCGCCACAGGTAATAACTTCCATGGCGAACTCAGAAATAACAGATCGAAAGATTCAACGACTGCATCGGAACTAATCCCTCCGTTTCAAATTGCAATCCCTCCGTTTCAAATTGCAAGTCATTTCAATTTTCTTAGAAAGTCAAAATATCTCTCAAGTTTGACCAAATATATACAATAAAGAACTAATATTTATGATACTAAATAAGTATTATTAGATTCTTCACTAAATACATTTTCATAGTATATCTGTTCGGTGCTATAAATCTTTGTAATCCTCTCTATAATTTTGGTCAAACATAAAATGATTTGACTCTTCAAGAAAATTGGAATGACCTACAATTTAGAACAGAGGGAGTACTGGAAATGAAATGAAGCATTTGGATACGCATTATGATAAGATTATTGACAGATACCATCAACCTGTGGGCAAGCTCGAGTTTTGATTCCAGCATGTTCCGAGCTCTTTCTGCAGTGAAGACGGTGGTGTAGCCGTGTCACTGGGAGGCTTTGCAGCAAAGGAGGCGTAGCGGCGAGGTGGCACTGGCAGCTAGCGTGAGGAGGCGCAGAGG
Organism: Setaria viridis; assembly: GCF_005286985.2. Taxonomy (NCBI): domain Eukaryota; kingdom Viridiplantae; phylum Streptophyta; class Magnoliopsida; order Poales; family Poaceae; genus Setaria; species Setaria viridis. Next base: position 26,399,146 of record NC_048263.2, on the reverse strand, counting down.
CCTTGCCTGCGAGGAGTGGCCGCACACGGTGGCACGGAGGCTGCGCACGTGGTGGCATTACGTCATGGAGGCCGCGTGCGCGAGGCACGACCGGTGGCGGGCGCGTGCAGAGGAATGCAGCGGAAGGTTGCCGGTGATGCTGATGAGGATCTACGTTGGTGTTGGGTGGTGTTGCTTTCGACGCCGATGGTGAGGTGGGCTGTGTGGAAACACTGGCAAAAGTTTAGCTGGTCATTCTGGTTACAACGACAGCGATACCCTCGGGAGTCGTTCCCCTCCGTGGAGGCATCATCTTTGTGTTTTCCACAATCCTTCTCTAACCGGCATATGATAAGTTTCACCAAGGTGATGGGCCTTTATCTCTGGAAGTTTTGGGAACTGGGATCAAGATTTCGGTGGCGGCAAGACGAAGGTGAGTTAACGGAGCAGCTCGATGGCACCAAGTTACCCTAGTGGCGAAGCTTGTAACATCCTTGGCGTGGAGTCCAGTAGCGGTAGAGGCAAGGCCCCTGTTCGTTTTTAGGTGATGTGTCTGAGGAATGGTATGCGGCGGTAGATGTGAGTTAGCCTTGGAGGGTCCAGAGTCCGGTGCGGTGCTTCAGTCGTTTGGTGTGTACGGTGCTGCAGCTGCACTTTGGCGATGGGTCCTACGTGGTGATGGCCTTTTCGGTGTGGTGTGGTGGGCGCTTCTTTTGACTTCTGACGCAAGATCGTGATCGGAAGATCAACAATTGCGTGGGCATGACCTGAGGATGACGACGGCATAGCACCATGGTGGAGAAGGCGTGGTGGTGACACAGCTTGGAGCGGACTATAGTAGCCAGCACTATATGGCAGTAGTTGGTTCAGCGTGTGACATCGTCGGGGATGGCGGCGCTGGCGGTGAAGACAACTTATCGGCCTAGTGCAACATGGTGGGCGGTCGTTTGAGGCATGTGGAGTGTCGTTTGGGGTTTTAGGGTGTTGTGCAACACAGGTTGAGATCCCAGTCCATCCCGTTGTGTGTTGTTGGTTGTTGCAGTGAGAGTAGTTGTTGTGGTAGTTTTTTTTATTGTCCGATCTGAATTTTCTTCTGCTTTTTAATATAACCGACAGTTCTACATGGTTCGTGTAAAAAATAAACAATAAAACTGTTGTACGAATCATTGGAGAACGGGACCTCGGCAGCCATCCCACCCGCATTGCACTGTGCATGATTTATCGAAACCTATTGTACACTAACATCCTGCTGGATTCCAGTTTCACGGCAAAACTTAGGGACTTCGGAACTACTCGGGACATTGAAAAGTCTGGACACCAGAAAGGCAGAAAGTATGTCAAAGGCAATTGGGACTTACGGCCCCAGCTGAGAATGGTGAATTGGATGCATTTTGTTTTTCATGTGTTCCACGTCTGACTTGTGTCTGAACTTTGGGATGCAGAATACGCATTTGGTCGTGTCAGCGAAAAGTATGACATCTTCAGCTCTTTGGTGTTGTTCTATTAGAGCTCGTCACCAGTCGGAAGCCGCTAGAGTCTAGACAATAGCATTACGTTAACACTCTCATTCACCGGCTTCTCGAGGGGTTTATGGTGAAATCCTGCCAAAGGTAACCACCAAAACGGCTCACAAGCAAAAGCCATGCAGAAGCCCCGCGAAATCCGGTCTCTGCTGTCCACAACGCGCGAGAAGCCAAAATAGTGGCTTATTTCATGTGCCCCTGCCCTTTCATGGAAACTACAAGATTTACCACCAGGCCACAGTGGCGCTCTCGGCGTCGCGGCCTCCAGCACCGGCGCCGCCGCGCCGGCGAGCGTGGCCAGGAGCGGCGGCAGCCCCACAACACGGGCTATCTGGGCCTTGCAGCAGCCCCTCGCGCGTGGTGGAAGTGGCAACTTTGGAGGCACCGGACACCGGAAGCGGGGCAGACGGGGGCCATGGAGACATGGAGGCGCTGGGGTGCGGCCGCGTGGGGAAGGCGTGGTGGCCATGGAGGCGTCGCGCGCGAGGGAGGCGATGCGGTCGGGCGGGCGGAGCCTAGGTGCGGGCAGGCAGCTCGGGCGGAACGCTGGCGGTAGGGATGCATGCGGCGGCGGGGAAAGCATGAGGCAGCGCTGCAGCAAACAGTGGAGAAGAGGATAAGTAACGGGAAGGAAGGAGGAAAAAAATAAAAAGAAGAGTGGGAAGGAAAAAGAAAAAAAAGTATAATATAAAGAAGAAGAAAAAAGACTAGAAACAAGAGGGGCAAAATGGACATTTGACTTCTTTTATCCATTCTAAAAAGCTGAGAGAATGGTAAAACGTTTTTCCAACCAAGGCAAAACCAGAAAAAGCTGCTTAAAAAAAAAAGCTAGAGAGCCTGTTGCATCAGCACGTCAACGCCGCGGCCCTCCATTCACGGTCACGGACGTGGTGCTCGGCAAGATTGCTCATCCTGCTGGGATCGAAAGCCCATGAAGTTTTTTTAGTTGGGCGTGAGCTGCCTCCAATATGCAGCATAACGTCAACAGCTTGTCAACCATTTGGGAAGAAGTGCACGGAGACATCACTCGTTCACTGTCCAACTGCTCCAGTACTCAGCTTGACTAATTTAACAAACCTTGGATTGCTCAGAAACCTTTGGATTGCAGGCTTGCAGCCAATGCGGAAATTGGACTATACACTATATGAATATATTGTATTTATTCAATGGTAACTTAAATATTAACAGCCACTGTGAACATATAGCTACCCAAGATGAAATTGGTAGTATTATCAGAACCAAACATGGAATTTGGAGTGTTATAACCAAATGTTGAGTTGGTAGTGTTGGAACCAAAGATGGAATTGGTACCATGGAGCTACACTCTGAAAAATACTTTACACAACTATTTGATGGTTTCTGCAAATTATAAACATTAAGCAGCACTGAAAAGTTAATGCACATTTGATATAGAACTATTAGGATTAATGCTTACATGGGGCATTTGAAGCACTTGGTAACATATTCTGCGCAGATCGTCTTGTTGATCATATGGTATAGCATCCCCTAGCACATCGTCATTAGTTATAACTTTATCCTCTGATTCACTCTGCAAGATACATAGGGGTGTCTAAAGAGTAAGGAAACACATTTTATTGTGGATAACTCAATTATGTTGCTTGGCGATGAAACAATAAAATGAGTTAATCATTAATAACACAAGCAACATCATTTGACAACCAACTAATTATGAAACTATAAGGTGAGCCAGAAAATAGTAACTCCAAAGTAACATTACAATGATCAGCTCAAATGTGAGTTAGTTACCTAAGTTAGAAGTCACGTTCTGTACATATTGTTGGGGACATTAAAGCAGCCATCGCTATTATTTCGTATCTGGATAAGAAGGTATACATGTGGTGGTGCAAGATAGTCAATTTCATCATCATCCTCCATTCGTCCCTCTTAGCTTCATCATTCAAATAAATCTAGATCACCAGGTTTCTTCCATTCTGGTGTTGAAGGACATAATATTGACAGGAACCTCATGATAAAAATGCTTCAGTGTAACCCTCTTATATATCCCAGGTGGTCGCCTTTGAGAAAATAAACTTATGGCCTATGAAAAAAAGAGGTCAAGAAAATCTGTAGAATACGTATTAGTAACATTCAGAATTCAGAACCATATTGCCCTACCTCAGCAATACAAGAGACGTGTGTGCGTGACAGCGTGAGGTAATGAACAATCATGAAACCTGTACGATTATGACCATGGGTACAGTGAACATAATTGGCTTTTACGAAAAAGTCTGCGCGGCGGGCGATTCAGCAAATGGAGGATTTACGTTCGTGTCCCTCGTGCTGCGTTTTTTGTGTTGGGTCGTGGACTCGTGTGGTTCATTCAATTTAGGTCTCTTCGGATTGATGGGCTTGGTAGGCCAGAGTCGAGAAAACAACAGTGTTTGGGCTTTTAGCCTAATCGACGAAACGGCCCACGAAAACATGGCCCCCGTTGCCAATTATTCTTTTTAGAGATGTTGGTAGACTTGTTTCGCTTTGTTGTTGCAAGAGCTCCACCACATCATCTAAAATGCTCTGGGTTAATGATTGAAACATCAACCCTCTAATGCATAGTATATTATCTAGTCTAAGTATACAATGCACGGGGATTAGAGGATTGTTAGATGATACTCCCTCCGTTTCAAATTGTAGGTCGTTTTGACTTTTCTAGGTTCATACTCCCTCCGTCCCAAATTACTATTCGTTTTGGTTTTTCTAGATACATAGCTTTTGCTATGGATCTAGATGTATACATGTCTAGATACGTAGCAAAAGTTATGTATCTAGACAAGTCAAAATGAATAGTAATTTGAGATGGCTAGACATACACTATATCTAGATGCATAATAATATCTATGCATCTAAAAAAACTAAAACGACCTACAATTTGGAATGGAGGAGTATAACCCTTTTGCCCCAGTGCTGATACGATTAGTTCCGAATCTTAGAAAGGTGTGTATCCAATTTTTTCATTAGGATGGGACCTCTCCTATCTTCTTTTTATAACTCTAGTAACTAGTAATATGTCTCCGTATTTGTTTATGAAATAACTAATTTAGTAAGAATGAAACTTCATTAGGACCTGGTGTCAGCCGTGGCAAACTCTTTCCAGACAAAGAGCTAGTATAAAAAAAAAAGGCCACGACGAACTCTGAATATTTTATTGCTTGACGCGGCCAACCTTTTCACATTAATTGCGCCGGCAACTTCTCGGGATCATAGTTAACGGAAAGCCTGAAGGAGGCAGTATGACTATGGCCTTGTTTAGTTCTCAAATTAGGAGTAGCAAAGTTTGTATTTTGCCATAAATGCGTAACTGTAACATTTCATTTGTATTTGTAAATTATTGTCCAAACATTGACTAATTATGCTCAAAAGATTTGTCTCGCAAAGTACAACAAAACTGTGCAATTAGTTTTTGATTTCGTCTACATTTAGTACTCCATGCATGTACCGCAAGTTTGATGTGATGGGGAATCTTCTTTTTACATAGTATCAAAGTTGGGATTTTGAGGAACTAAACAGGCCTATGGTTTTTTAAAGAACCATTGAAACAGTAGTAATAACAACTAAAGCACGTTGCTAACTGCCGATGATCTGCTCAAAGCAAGTTAAGTAAGCAGGTGACTTGACAGCACAGCGCTGCGTTGCTATGCTAGTGCTCCTCCCGCTACTGCTGCTGCAGTGCCAGGGTCTGAAAAAGGAAGAGGTGGCAACGCCTGCTGTCCATGCTGCTCTGTTCCTTCCTTGCACCGTGTCCCCTTGTCGCTTCCTGGGAGCTCCTGCAAACAGATCCAGGTGTGCTTGCCGTCAGACAAAGCTTCTCCCGATGACCCGATCAGTGCAGTGTGCATGCACAACTCGTGCAGGCACTGTACGAGTGCGTACTTCCACTGTTTTACTGTTAATGACTTGAACAACTGTTGTCACTTCAGCCTCAACATCTTAGGTCTATTGGGTTTCATAAACATTTAAATAAAAAATGGTCAAAATCACACCTTCAAGACTAATTAAAACTTTATTATTTATCTACAAGTCCCACGTACTCTTCATAGGCCATTCCAGAATTTCAATTTCTCCGGCCGCACGATCGCACTTTTCACTGTCAGTCTGTCACACCTGGAGTTGCATACACACAAAAAAAATCTGCATTACAAACACCAGACAAACTTCTGCGCCAAGTCCAACGGATGAAAAGCTTCGGAGAAGGACGGTCTCCGAATCGAGGGGACACGCCTAAACCCTAGGTCGGAAGCTGGAGCTACAAAAAGGCCGCGGCCGTGGTTGAAACGCAGAGCAAGTCAGCGTCCAGTCTGTCCAAAAAGAAGCCATTGCTGATTGCTGGCACCTTTGAGCAGAAGGCCGCAGTGGCCTTTTTGGCACCTGGATTGGCTAGGGGCGAAAAACTTGCGGAGGTAGGAGAATGGCACCCATAGCGCTGTCCTTTCTTGGCACCCGGTGTTGAGACTTTGGGGACATGCTTTGCCACGGAAGGATATAGAATATCATTTGGGGTGTTGTCAAGTGGAGACATGGGGGGAGAAGAATAATGCTAACAGTTATTTGCCTGTTCAAGCATGTCGTTTTGTGATGCCGTCGGAAGGGCTCTAGCTAGCTAACACAGATTGATTATATATATATACTCTCATGATGTTTTGGACCATGGAACAGTCATACAAAGGCAAAGAAATCATATGCAGGTGGCAATAGTACTCTCTCTCGAGCACGTACATACAGGTACATAATACTGTTTCACAAAAGCGTAAGTTTCACTCACGAGCGCTGATAGTTTAATTTACTATGAAATCTGAATATCTGCAAGAAAAAAAACAATAGAGGAAACTTAAGCTTGCCAAGTGAAGCCTGCAAAACAAACAACATCTTGTGTCCTTGGTTCATGTAACTATGATGAGAATATTGAAAGTTTTTCTCCTGATTTAAATTTTTGGTCACTTTAGCTTTGTTCTAAATAAAACCTCTCTAACTTTGACAACAATTAATTTAAGGACTATTTTTGGTACTTGGTCCCACCAATTTGGTACTCCTTGGTACTTCTCTTTAGGAACTTCAAGGTACTTCAAAATACTTCTTTTATTTACACAGTTCGATTTCTTACGATGGACGGCTCTCATTTTTTCCAGCTATTCTAAAATTTCTCATAAATAGGGATACAAGAAGGTTTGCCTGAGCCCGCAAATAGGTCATTTTTCACATGAACCCGCAAAAAGATGACATGTTTGTGGGTTTCCTAATGAACCTACTACTTGCATCCCTAGACCCCCAGAATAAAGACTCGTACCACACACATTATCTAGGTACCTTTTTCTATAAACTTGATCGAAGTTAGATAAGTTTGACTTGGGATAAAGATAAAGTAATTGACAATTTTGAAGGGGGAGTAGAAGTGAAGAAAATGAGAAGAGTATTCTTTTTAGGAAACACGGTATACCCCCTAAATAGGGATGCAATCACGCAAGTTGATTATGATTTGCCTGCAAGCCCGCAAATAGGTCATTTTTCACACAAACTCACAAAAAATGGCATGTTTGCGTGTGTCACAGATGAACCTGCTTGCATCCCTAGACCCAAAGGCTCGTACCACAGATGTCTGGCTAGTTGTACCTAGCTAGGTACTTTCCACCACAAATAATCTAACTAGCTAAGTTGCGCTTAGTTCATAACAACATTTTAATTATTTAGATGATGTGGTATCTATAGTATCATGTACCAAAGAAATGTTGGACTTGGAAGGCATTGAATGAAAATAGACATATACTCCCTCAAGTCCATGGATGTATGGGCTTATGATACTTTTGGGAAAACTTAGATAGAGAGGGAAAGTATGCATGTAGCCCTTAATCAAGCACACCAATCACAATTATACAATTAAAGCATTCAAGTATAATCGATGCCATAAATGACATTATTAAGTCCAGTATATTATGGTGAATTAAGCCAAAAAAAAGTCCTTATATTCGTGGACAAATCTTGAAACTCTAAAGCCCTTACATTTGTGGATAGAGGGAGTCTAAAGATTTCTCCATATTAAAATTATTGTGAATTTATCCTGCATATTTTCCCAACTTATTCCTCAATTGGTAAAAGTTGATTGTAATGTGTCCACTACTCCTGCTAAAAGCTCACTTTTGCCTAAAATAAGGTGCATTTCTTCTTCACCTTTAGTAATTTTCTCTCTCTCTACCTGCATTTGTTGGTTATGTGGTCACCACAAACTTAGCAACATCTCCCGTGACCACTAACAAACTGTCCCCTGTGATAATGTCTTTAAAATGCCATGACCCTACTACATCTTTTCTTGTTTAATACTAGTGTTTCCAAATCTGCATAAGCAAACCATCAGACAGTATGTGAAAATAAAACAAAATTGTGAAAAATTATAAACCAAGCATTAAGAAACATGTACTTCAAATAGATAAAAGTATGAAAAATGAATGGAAAAGTTAGGGTCTATTTTGATAAAAAGATATTTTCTTGAGCTTTAAGAGAACAATAGGTTTTGCAAAGTACCTTGCTTTTGGAAACAATAAGGTGTTTGTGTGTTCCAAATCGTCTTGTAAAATTGAGAACCATGGTATCACTAAAAACTATAGTTTTTGTTTAGAATTCTAGAAACTTTACTCGAATTATACTTTTTTAAACTACGAGTTCGCACATCTCTTTTGCCTAAAAGTACTGTTCACTAATCCCATGGTTTTCTAATACTACAACTGCTTCCAAACAAGACCTTACTCACTATATGATTCTCAAATCGGCCAAAGAAACTAACTAACCTCTATCTTGTCAGCAACATATAAGAAACAAAATTTAATTATATTGGTCTAATATATGCATAAAATTTCAACTTCCCTTTTTGCATGTGATTTTGCTAAATAGAAACTTTCCACATAGGTAAAAGGAGAAACTACTTTCTTGTCTAAAAAAATTCTACCTAAGATGTTTCCAAAGTTTGCTAGATATTTAATTTGTATGTTTACCAATTTGTGACAAGCCCATTATCTCATTGGTAAAAAGTTTTGAAGTTGTTTGAATGATTACCCAATACAACAGTGCACACAACGGAATACAAATAAGAGGTTGATCTAGCTGATGGTTACTCCTTGGAGTTATGGCGATCGGAGCTGGCAGTATACATAGAGATGGAAAAAGGGGGAGGGGCATAGAGAATGGATATTGCCTCATTCTAGATTTGTGGCGAAGAAGGGCGAAGACATCACCTGCCAATCGTAGGAGCTACCTTTCTAGAGCTCTAGGGAAAAGAGAGAGAGCATGCAAGAGTGAGCAAGTCAAAGGAAGAAGCTTCCAATTTTTTTTCAATGGCTCCAAATATTTTGTTCGAAACAAACTCAATGTCTTTTATTATGTCAACAAGATAGGTAACATGCGTGGACACCATCCATCATCCAGCAGTACACCAACCTGTCCGTTCGAAGGATATCCTTACATGTTCCAGAATTAAAGAGACAGGTTGCCTAGTGGGAAAAATGATATCCTCCAATGTCTTTTTGGAGCTCTACGAAAAAGAACATGCAAGAGTGAGCAAGTCGAAGGAAGAAGCGTCCAATTTTTTTCGATGTATCCAAATATTCTGTTCGAAACAAACCCAATGCCTTTTATTATGTCGGCTAGTTGATAGGTAACATGCGCGGACACCATTCATCCACCAACGGGTACACCAACCTGTCCATCTAAAGGATATCCTTACATGTTTAGAAAGTGCAGAGATAGGTTGCCTAGTGGGAAAAAAGCATATCCTCCAATGTCTTTTTGGAGCTCTAGGGAAAAGAGAGAAAATGCAAGAGTGAGCAAGTCGAATGGAAGAAGCCTCCAATTTTTTCGATGGCTCCAAATATTTTTTTCCAAAACAAACTGAATTTGTTTTATTATGCAAGCTAGATACAAAACATGCGTAGACACCATTCATCTGCCAATGGTACAACGACCGGTCCGTCCAAAGGATATCCTTACATGTTTCGGAACTATAGAGACAAGTTGCCTAGCGGGACGCAAAATCCCCTAAATATTGTGAGCTCCTTTATGTTACATCTGTGCTCTCCATGGAAAAAATTGGAAATATAGTAATTTGAAGCTTATCAATGTATAATTCTTACTATATGGTTTCTTCCTTCAAATTTTCTAGCCCTGTCCCTAGCTGTATAATACTCCACTATAACCCATAATATTTTTCTAACTGCACTAGACACATATGACTTCCTCATGCAGCAGTAGTTGCCTACTTACCTCATGGATGTGTCACTGGGAATTTGGAATGACACGGAAATTAAAGAGGTTCGATATGATGGAGCCAAACAACAAGCTGTATGCTTGGCACATGTAGTTTATGAAAGTGACATCAGGTTGCATTGGCTTGGTCTTCCAAAATAACTCATGTTGTTGCTTCCGTTTGACCAGCCAACTACCCACCCCACTCCTACCAAGTTAAATTCAGCGGGAACAAAAAAAAATAGTTGTATATTGCATAAGAAATAGCCTTTTTTTAGTTGGCAAATAAATGTACCCGATATAAACAAGAGACTTTTTCGGTGAGCATGATTGCTGCTCATTATATTGTTTGCATGAAGTTACACTAAAAAGACATACTTATAGATACTAAAATTATATTTAGCATCCACAGGCAATGCCCACAGTATGGCAGAGAAGACCAGCAGTACATTCAACACATCTAAATCTAGAAACCAAACATTAACAGCAGATTGATTATTATGCTATGTGTGGAGATCCCATTAAAAAATAAACAAGATCAAAGAAAATCATTTCATTCATTACCACACTCCATTAGATATTCACCGAGTCCACCGCCCCATGCAAGCGAGACAATCACCACCGTTGAAATTACTCACTCGTGCAACGAACGGTTCCAACTCCGATTATAACCGACAACATGTAAGCGACAGACACTCATTCCGAATATGTGTGAGAAACAACTATCCACCCCGACTACAACTAAACATGTGTAAGTATAAGCTACGGTCGTAATATCTAGTTACGGAGCGTATCCGAACAGGTGCCCCCGAATTGCAGTGAACAAAGTCACCCCATTGAGCCTAGGACCGTAGAACTTTACGGGCTTCGAAAAAATGACGGCTTTGCAAGTCCACGTGGAAAAATACACCCATGGCCCCACCTGTCAGTCACCCGCCGGAATAACAGAGAACCCATGAGTGAGGAAAAGGAAAGAGACCCCCCGGTCCGGCGGCGCACGCATGATATAAACAGGGTTCGGTTGGAAGGGGCAGACGAGACGAGAGAGACGACGCCATCAGCGATTTAATCCTCCGAGAGCGTTGCTGTATAAAGGCGAAGGGGTTCTCTTTGGAGGCTGTCACAGGGGCCGCGTGGTGCGTGGCGGCCAAGAACCCGGAGGACCCAACTCGCGACTCGCGAGAACGAAGCGGAATTCTACGTCGGCTGACGGTTCTTGGCTCCGGCCGGAACGCTCCTCTCCGGCGGGTGCTCTTGTCGGGCGGCGCGGCGGCCGGCGGGGAAGCGGCGGCGGGGACCCGCGCGCGAGGGACGAGGGTAAGTGCCGGCTGCTTGATTTCGCCGCGTTTTGGTTTCCGCTCCGATTCGATCGTGCGGCGGTGGGATGGCGCGGGGATGAGTTCGTTCCGATTTCAATGGAACAGTGCCCGGGGCTTGGGCAGAGTCTCGTCTTGATTCGGCTCCGGAGGGGGATCGCGAGAACGAATGGTCGGGGTTTCGCGAATGGAGAGCTGTTCTTGACCTGTCTGACCGCGTAGATTTCGTTCTGTAGTGTTTAACAGTTTGTGTGACCAATCATCAATCGTGCATCTGACTATGGGGTTTTCTGTTTCTGTTTTCCGTAAATCGTCATCTTTTTAACTCTGACTCTGGTACGGATTATCCATCAGTTACCTCAGTGCCCGGTTCACCGGTGTGTAACTGAAGTTTTCACCTTCTCGGCGCTTGAAATTGCCTGCCTGTTTTATCCTGCCCGTTTCGGTCAGAAACAAGTCATGATACGGCCGGAGCTCCTATTCCTCGCAGAAAACGCGAGCTCAGACTGAAAAAAAAAAGAAAAAATCCCCCATGTTCTTTGGCCCGTATCTCTCTCTCTGCTTTTCCTATTCTGAACTTGAGAGCCGAGAACTGGTCGCCGTGGGGACCGCGAGAAATTTCCTCTCCTTTCGTTTCTTCTTTGCGAGGGGGAGGGCTCGTTTTTTCTGTCTCTCTTTGGAGCAGCAGTAATGCACGGTACCGTACCGGCGGAAAAGATTGTTTCTTTAACTCGCGCATTAACGCGAGGCGAGGGATCCATCTCTGCCGCGGCGGCGGCGCCAGGCTTTAATGCCCGCCCGCGGCCGGCCGGACCACCTGCTCCGCCGCGCGCGGCCGCAGCCAGCCAGCGGCGGCAGTGGCGAGGCGCAGGGTGCACCGTACAGTAGCAGACTAGCAGTAGAGCGCCCACACGCCCACCCTGCCGCTGCTGTCACCTTTGCTGTCCGGCTCTGCAGGAAAGGGGAGGCAGTTCCGCTCTCCTTGTCCCTTGTCTTCGCTGGCCGTCTGGCGTGTCTGCCTTCGCCGCCGCCGCCGCTGCCTCCCTCGGGATCCGCGCGGCGCTCGTAGAGTAGCTGCAGCCTGCCGCCTGCGCCTGCGCGCGCGTGCGGGTGCTCTGCTTTTCTGGGTTCTTTGGAGGATCGTGCTACCGCTGCTGCCGTGCTGTGGCTGCTACTGGTGCGCGGTTCCCGAGGCACGATTTGGGATGGAAACAGAAATGCTCTTTCATAAACAGAAATAGGCTAATCCGTTTTCAAGAAACGGGAACCTTGTTCTGGCGGTGGTGCATAGTCTTATTGATTGATGGATTTGGTTAGTGATGTGGAATCTGATGCCATCCGAGGTCAAAAAGGGTGATGGCTTTGCTTTGCTTGCTTTGTCGGTTCCTGACATCCTGACGACAATGGTTGTTGTTTAGGTTCGCTTTGTAGTAGTACGAGTATATCTATATCTCGATATGTATAGTCTATGTACGTACACATATCGTATATATCTTGTAGTACATCAAGCCGGTCTAGGCTATATATATATATATATATATATATATATATATATATATATATATATATATATATATATATATATATATATATATATATGATGTAATTCCCAAATTCATCTATCTCTCTACATGGTATCACGAGTTCGAGTTCTTCCGCTACCCTAGCTCTCCGGCACCTTCCTCACGCCGCGTCCTCCTCCCCGTCGCACGTTCACACCAAGCGCTGCCAATTCCTTCTCGCCGCACACTCCTTTCCCCCAGCCAGCAATGTGCCCTTCCGTTGCATGTGCCTGGTCACGTAGAGATTCAATCTACCATGTGCCTCATCTCCTGTACGTCATCCAGCTCACCACCAGGACGCTCGCTGGCTGCGTCGTTCTGCATCTGATGGACATGTCAACCTCCTCGACGCGGTCCTCAACGATCTCGTCAACAACGGCGGCGACCTCACCTCTATCTAGCTCGCTGTCCGCTCCCTCGACACTCAGCGACTCCGTCGGGTCGATCTTCATCCACCCTTACACCACCGTGTCGGTCAAGTCGCATGTGCCGATCGAGCTCCAGATGACCAACCCCAACTTCAACAAGTGGTCGGCGTTCTTCAGTGCCATTTGCGGCAAGTTTGGGCTACTACCGCACATCGACGGCTCTGCTCCACCCCGAGCCACCGACCCTACATGGCAGCAAGCTGATGCGTGCGTTCGGAGCTGGCTATTTGGTTGTGTCTCTGATCGGGTCCTTGACCTCGCCATGTAGCCAGGCCAGACAGCTCGCGCCCTCTACGTCGCCATCGAAAACCTGTTCCAGGCGAACCGCCCGCCACATGCCATCTTCCTAAGTCACGAGTTTCACTCGATGACCCAAGGGGACTCATCCATCAATGACTACTGCCAGCGCATGAAGACTGCCGCCGACGCCCTCCGCGATGTTGGCCACCCAGTGCCCGAGCCCACCCTCGTCCTCAACCTTCTACGGGACCTCAACAAGCGCTACTCCACCTACGGTGACAATATTGCTGAGTTGCCTGTTCTCACCTTCGCTAGCGCCCGCAACCAGCTCATCCTGAAGGAGTTGCGGTTGGCCAATGAAGACCAAGTCTCGGCATCGACGGCTCTCCTCGCGGCCGGACCTTCTTCCTCATCCTACCTGCTTTAGGTTGCCATAACACCACTTCCTCCTCTACAGCTGTGGGTGAGCAACAGCAACACGGCAACGGCGGCGGTGGCCATCGCTCACGGCGCAACAAACGCAGTGGCAACCCTGCCGCTAGGCAACCGTCTGCTCCACGGCCTACCACCCCTACTTGTCCTTGGGTGTGCATTAAGCCCTAGGCCTTGCAACAGGGTGGTGCTCAACAAGCTGGCGGCTCTACCTGGCGGGCACCTCTTCCACAGCAGCAGGGTGGCCCAACCTAGCGCGGCACACCGGGTCTGCTGGGCCCGTATCCACAGCAACAGGCACATACGGCCTTCGCCCCGCTTCAGTTCTCCTCACCGACACCGTCCTGGGATCCAGCTGGACTGATCACAGCCCTGCAGCAGATGTCCGTCCAGGGCGTGATGCCATGGGTGCTCGACTCCAGTGCAACCTTGCAAATGTCATCGTCTGATGGTATACTCCTCTCCCACCTTTCGTCATTTCCTTCTTCTATAACCGTAGGCAATGGCACAACCATCCCTGTCACCTCCCATGGTCACTCTATTCTTTCCACCAAAGCGTCTGCTTTTACTTTGAATAATGTTCTCGCCGTACCATCTCTGATTAGAAACTTGATTTCTATTCGTCAGTTTGCTCGTGACAATAATTGTTCTATCAAATTTGACGCATTTGGTTTCTCTATTATGGACCTTCAGACGCAGCGTGTGATTCTTCGCTGCAATAGCAACGGCGACCTCTACACTTTTGAGCCAACTGCCATGCCCGCAACCCATGCTCTCATTGCAGTGTCCTCAACTCTTTAGCATCAACGTCTTGGTCATCCTGGTCCTGTAGTCCTAGATACTCTTCATAGCAGACAGTTTATTTCCTATAATAAAGTAGCTCGCTCGCTCGCTTTGTCATTCATGTCAGCTTGGCAAACATGCATGCCTGCCCTTTAGCACCTCTACTTCACAAACTAGTTCTCCTTTCGAGCTTATTCATTGTGATGTTTGGAAGTCCCCCGTTACTAGTATTTCGAGCTATTCTTATTATCTGGTCCTTCTACATGATTTTACTCATTTTTGTTGGACCTTTCCTCTTCGAAGGAAATCTGAGGTGCATCGCCACATTGTTGATTTTATTGCCTACGCTCAGGCTTAGTTCGCTCTCCCTGTTAAGTGTTTTCAGGCGGACAATGGCACAGAGTTTGTTAACACAGCCACCACCTCATTCTTGAGTGCTCACGGCATCTTTCTCTGTCTCTCATGTCCATACACCTCTCCGCAAAATGGGAAGTCCGAACGGATTATTCGCACAATCAACAAGTCTTGCGCACCCTCTTGATCCATGCTTCTATGCCACCCATCTACTGAGCCGAGGGCTTGGCTACGGCCACCTATTTACTAAATAGACATCCATCCTCTTCTATCCACAATGAAGTGCCTTATATTATCCTTCACAGGTGTTCACCTCTTTATGACCATCTTCGTGTATTTGGTTGCTTATGTTACCCAAATCTACAGGCGACATCCCAACA
The DNA here is from genome assembly GCF_005286985.2 of Setaria viridis. NCBI lineage: Eukaryota > Viridiplantae > Streptophyta > Magnoliopsida > Poales > Poaceae > Setaria > Setaria viridis. The sequence goes on along the minus strand of NC_048263.2, from coordinate 26,383,908 downwards.
TAAGCTGGCCCCTTGTACAGTTGCTTGTGTTTTCTTGGGTTATCCCTCTTCCCATAAAGGGTGCTGGTGCCTCAACCTCTCCACTAAAAAGTTATTATCTCTAAACACGTAGTCTTTGATGAATCGATTTTTCCGTTTCACCAAACTACACCTCGGGCTACTGTGTTTTCCTTGGCAACAATCTGATGTCTTGGTCATCTAAACGTCAGACTACGGTATCTCGTTCTAGTGCTGAAGCAGAATATCGTGTTGTTGCTCACGCTGTTGCAGAATGTTGTTGGCTGCGCTAGCTTCTTCAGGAGCTTCACATTTCAGTTGCTATGGCGATGGTTATCTATTGTGATAATGTTAGTGAGGTCTATATGACAACAAATCCTGTTCACCACCGCCGCACTAAGCATATCGAAATCGACATCCACTTCGTACGCAAGAAGGTTGCACTAGGACAGTTTCGTACCAGTTTGTGGACATCGTGACCAAAGACTTACAAGTACAGTTGTTCACTGATTTCAGGTCTAGTCTTTGCGTTCGAGAACCTCCCTCTGCGACTGCGGGCAGGTATTAGAGATATGTATAGCCTATGTACGTACACGTATTGTATATCTCTTGTGGTTGTATACTTGTACACCAAGCCGGTCTAGGCTATGTATATGAAAGGTCAACCCCCTCATGGGTGTGTGGTGTAATTCCCAAATTCATCTATCTCTCGACAATATCCATTCATCCACCGTAGCGTGATGTGTGCTGCACTCGTATGTGATGCCATGACGTGTGCTGTACCATACGACATGAAGCATTTGGTGGTCTACAAAATTGAAATCGGTAATGCTACAAAACCGACATCCGGAGTCTTTAAAAAATTGAACGTTTCGACATATGTTGCAATAGTTAAGCATCGATGTTGCAACTATTGTTTCTGCATGTTTCACAGTGAATGTTGCATGAAACATAGTGTTCATGTTGCGGCGGGAACTTTGTATCCAAGAGTCTAACGACGTAGTTATTTTTACACATTATTTTTCATGTTGCAAACATTGACCGCTGATGTTGCACTAGGTAATTTTTAATGTTTCATCGAAGCGTCCGATGGAATAGTGACTGCTGATGTTGCGAACAGTACGCTGATGTTGACTGCTGATGTTGACCACTGATGTTGCACTATGTAATTTTCCATCGGACATTCGGGCGCTAGCAGCACTGAATTGAAATATATGGCACATCTGCGTACTGATCCAAGGTAGAGTTTCTTTCAGGAAATGGTGACGTTCCAAGTTCCGACCAGGATATCCTTTCACTTTGTTTCGCTAGGATTTTGCCGCACTTGCGGTTTTGTTCAATTGGGCAGTAGGTATAAAACTGTGCGCATATGCGCCAAGTTTCAGAACTATGCACACTCACATTGTCGCTCTGCTCGTTGCATCTGGGCTGTGATGTCTAGTAGCTGCTTAGAGTAGTCATCTCGTCTGATGTATAATCGTGCTCATTTGCATTTATTGATGAATAGTGTGTCATACTGTCATGTAATTTTTCCTGGTTCCTGAATAGTTAGTTCTTCATTCTGTCGATACCGTGAAGGCGTGAAGTAACAATCTTCTGTCCTTATTGATAAGCTTGATAAGTCGGCGTTTCTTTTGGACCAACATGGTCTGGTCTGACGCTCTGCATTTCTCATGTCTGTTTTGCAGTTCTGGTGCCCTTAATTGTGCTATGACTGTGTGAGGATGAACTGCCACATGCCAAGCTCCTGCTGAGGGATCATCCTACATGTTGATAGCTTTGCTTGGTAAATAGCAGCTTGAGGAACATGTCCAGCCTTGACTTCGATGGGCAGGAAGACATATTCTTTGATGTGTCTGATGATATTAGAAGCTCAACATGTTCTACAGCTAGGTGCAGCACGAGTGACCAATTATCAGCGTCATGGAGACCTGAGTATGAGCTGTGGGCGAGTGAACCAATGAGCGTCAATGAAAGGCGGCACAGGTTCCTGATTGGGATGGGCTTAGCTCAACCTATTCCTACTGAAATAGCCTTTCCGCAGTGGCAGGGCGATACCTTGGATGACTGTGCATTTCGTGACCTGGAGGAGAGAATTAGTAGCATCTGTTCTTCATACCAGTCATCCTTTTCTCAGTTTGCATCGGCACCAGATAGTATTAATTGCGAAAGGGATCTGGATACTGGGAACAGAGTTGTAGTTCATGAAAGCGAGCATGATACAATGACCGGCATAGTTGAGGAGGTTGGAACAGATATAATCATGAACATAAACCAGTCTGAAGGTTTTCTCAGTTTCTCTCAGCTTGTTCACGAGTTCTTGCAGAAGGGTGGTGGTCGAACCCATCTAAGAGGGTCGAATCTCACAGTCACTGATAAGCAAAAGGATCCCAAGAGCTTTTGTGGAAGATTTACAAGAAAGAAGGGAGAAGATAGAATTTGCATGTATGACACACATATGAAAAGCCTGAAGACAAGCACATTTTCCAGAACAAAAGTTCATCAGCAGAACAAGAAGTGGATTGACTTCTCTGCTGTCTACATATGCCAAGAAATCCAAGCCCACGGGGGTTCAATCAGGGTCATGAAGTTCAGTCCATCCGGGTTGTATTTAGCGAGTGTAGGTGAAGACTGCATTGCGCGCATTTGGATGATACAAGAAGTTGAATCCTCTCCTGATTTGTACGGCAGAGAGGCGCCTGTCGAATACATGGACAGAAACAAGGGCCTAAAAATGAAGGTGGCAAAAGGCCAGAGACGTACCCTTGCCATAATACCCAAGAAAGTTTTCAACATTGCAGAGACACCGCTGCATGAGTTTCATGGTCACACAAGTGATATCTTGGATATGGCATGGTCAAAATCAGATGTAAGTCTTTTCTTTATCCTGTATGGATTGATGACTCATCATGTGAGAACCAAGGAGAAAAAAAAGTGCATGCAAAGTTTAGTTAACAACACTTTCATATCAGTTAAATCATACAATTGGGTTCTTGTCTTTGTATCTAATTTTCTATGAAAACTGACTATTGAATGTTTCCTTCAGTTTCTCTTGACTTCATCTAAAGACAAGACAGTGCGCATGTGGAAAGCTGGCTGTGATGGTTGTCTAGCAGTATTCAAACACAGAGACTATGGTATGGACTAGCATAAGAAAAGAAACCGTACATGCTTTGACATCCTAGGGTAGATTCTATTTTAGATAGTCAAAAGCTTCTTACTTTGCATCTTCTGCACTACATTTAGTCTGATGAAACTGAAAGCTTTCTTTTTCCCCATATTTTCCAATCTAAAATTTTCACGATTGCATACTGATGTTTTTCTTCTTTATGATGAATTTGTCAACAGTAACATGCGTTCAATTCAATCCAGTTGACGAAAGATACTTCGTCAGTGGTTCAATAGACGGCAAAGTCCGTGTTTGGGATGTTTCTGAGAAGCGAGTAGTTGACTGGGCTGATACAAGGCGCATCATAACTGCTGTGAGTTACCAGCCAGATGCAAAGGTTAATATCTGATCGAAATATTTCTGAAGTCTTTTACCTTTTCCCGAGTTGGGTGCTAACTAAGGCATTTCTACCCTTCTCAGGGTCTTATTGTTGGCACCGTTCCAGGGAGATGCCGCTTCTATGATCAATCAGGTACTGAGAGTGACATCCATTGTTGATGTTCCCTTACAACTTTGTTCATTGAAATGGTTACTGTGGCATTACTATTTATTGCTCCTAACCAAGCACTTTGAATGTAGGTGAAAACATGGAAGTTGAGAAAGAACTGAAGGTGACGAAGAAGAAATCTGCTAGAAGACAGATCACCAGTCTGCAGGTTAGCTGTTCTGGTTCAATCGTGTGTTTCTCCCCTCATAGGAAGCATTTGTGTTCCTTAACATTTCTCAACCGATTCCGCTCTGCAGTTTTCAAGAGGTAATCCTGCTCGGATCATGATCGCATCTGCGGGTTCTAAAATCCGAGTCTCTGAAGGCGCCGGCATCAGCCGAAAGTTTGAAGGTTGGATTTCCCGCCAGTTTCTCATTCTTTAAACGGTTAACTGCTCGTCCATATTCAGGCAACACCGGTTACACTCTTGAACACCGTTTCTTCCCCGAGCAGGGCGGCGAGGCTCCAAGGTCCTGGTACCGCCGTCTCTGACATCCGACGGCCGGTACCTCGTGTCGGCCGGCGCGGATTCCAACGTCTACATTTGGAATTTCGACAAGTTAAGGGGCAAAGGCACCAAAGGAGCGAGAACGGTTCGCTCCTGTGAGCACTTCTTCTCCGATGGCGTCACGTCCGTGGCGACATGGCCGGGGCTGCTGCACCAGGAAGTCTGTGAAAGCGGCGGCGGCGGAGGCGATCTCCAGTCCTCGGACAAGGGGCCCACACTGTGCCGCGACCGGGATTGCTGCTCGTTCGGGACGTGGTTCTTTACGGACGGCGTGGGGGGCGCCGCCGCAACGTGGCCCGAGGAGAAGCTGCTGCCGTCCCTCAAGTACCTGAACTGCTCCGGGATGGACGAGCGCCGCCCCAAGGTGCCGGCGGCATGGAACACCGTCGTGGTCACCGGCAGCCGCGACGGGGTCATCCGGTGCTTCCATAACTACGGCCTGCCGGTGAAGCTGTAGGTGCGGATCGGAAGTTTCTGAGATGGCGAAAATGAGTGGGATCGAGCCTGCTGACAGTCTCTGACCGTTCGTTGTAGAATGTGAAGTACATGAAAGTGTTTCGTTTGTAGAACGTGAAGTACATGAAAGTGTTAAGGAGTTAAAGAGGGATCCTATGCTATGTGTGTTATCTATGCTATAAAGAGCGAGAGAATTGAAAACAATTCTCACCAAGTTCAATCACATGTACCCCTCACAATAAGCCCACTTATCAGGCCAAGGTGTGTGACAGTATGGGGGGAGATCGACGGAAAAGAAACGCAAAAAGGAAAATGATTCCGCCAAAATCTAATTTGTTTTGACACCGCACCTCTGCCTTACCCACCCCGACGTACCCACCTAAATTTTATCTCCCGCCCAACGTTTCCGACGTAAATCAAGGCACCAATTATGCGTCAATCATCAATCACGCAAATGAAGCACCCTGCCAAAATTGGGAGATCACGGCCAGCTCTTTCCATTTGATTGTGTTTGCTTCCAGCCTGCCCTCGGTATGACGTCGAGTAGAACACAACTGCGCCACCAGGTTCGGTACCCATCCGCTTGCCGGATCCGAGGCGCTGCAGTCCGTCCGCCGCGCGCTCGGCGGCGAGGCCCTCAACTACGTCGACGTCGGCATCTTTTGCCGGCATTGACGTGACGATCGGAACCACGCAAGGAAGAACAAGAACGGCAACGTGACCACCACGACGAACGCCGTTGCCGGAACAACAATTCACAGTGCTGATGAATACCACCGCGCGCGATGCAAGGTACGTGAAGTTCGATCCAAATTGCATGTTGCAACGTACGTATGAGATTTGATTCCGGCTGCTTGCGTACGTGCTGGTATGTTGCATGCAGACGCCAATAACAGGACAGTGTAGTCGATGGAGGACACGTCCTAGTGACTAGCGAGACCTCCATCGCCGGGCACCAAGAGCAGTCCGCTGCCGGAGTGCCGTGAAATACCTCCGCGACAAAGCCAAGATCGCCTGGTATGTGAATTGAAATATACGTGAATCTGATAGGTACATACAAGATGGTGACCTCAAGGTTCGTGTGAACTTGTCCATATACGACTTTCACCTATTAATTGTTTTCAAGTTCTCGTGTTGAATTCACCAAATTTATTATGCCAATATTAGTTGCAACATTGTCATGTGGAATCCTTTTACCATTGCCAAGCAGTTCATTTAAATTATAATAATCTACACATATGGGATTCGTCCAGAAAATTATCGTTCAGTTATAATTTTTCTAACTGCATATATTTCTACTACCTAGATGCGATGTGAGTACCCGGCTGATAAATAGCATGTTCATTTTGCAAGCTGTCATTGATTTCTTCCAAATGGACCGTCGTGTTCCCCTTGGAGATGTTACAAACACATCCCATCATCATTCTGGTGGTGTTCTTAAGAGGCAAAGATCGGATTTAGGGCCAACATTGTTGGGAGAAGGAGAAAATGGTTGCCGGTGGCGACCTTGTATTTTTTTGTGTTTGTGCTTAACTGCTTGTGAGTGATTGACCTCATAATTTTATTTACATTGTGGTGTTTTGCCAATAGAGGTATTGATGATCAAAGAGGATATAAACTGCAAAAGGCAAGGGAAAGATATGCAAGCATGCCAACGGAGAAGAAAGCGGAGCTGAATGCAAAAAAAGGGAAAACTATTGTCGTAGAAAAGCCGAAAGACAATCAACCAATGCAACTTTGCAAACACTTGGTACTATTATGTGCAATGCATTGTTCTTCTGTATTTTTCCCAACAGTTTAATTCATTGCACATGGCAGGTGCTTCATCCATAATGGCCCCAACAAACACTGCAGGTTTGTCTGTAAGATGAAATTTCTTTATTGATTTGTAAAGAATCATAACCAAAAATGTTTTGTAAATGGTCTTCACGATATGTTTTGGTGCGCAGTATTATCCAAGGATGTTCCACTCGATGCTCACGAAACTTGGCTTCATCGCAATGATACATATACAAGGATAGAGATGAGTAATCAATAATCTGTAATAGATCAAACGCTAATTGGAACCATACAATCTGCACTAATGACGAATGTCATTACTCCAGACGCAGGTTTGATATATTAAGATCTATATATAAATTTTTTGTTGAGTACAAATATATATGATATGTTTTTATTTTTGTTAAGATGATACATTTATGTTTATGGTTTTTTTTGGCTCAATTCAGTTGGTAATGAGGTGTCTCCTGAGAACCTGAAGAGGTTAAGAGACCAGAAAAGATATGCTGAGCTGTCGGACTTTAAAAAGCAAGAGAAGATATTAAAAAGTAACGAAAGTCGGCGACACAAGAACATGTGTAACCAAGGTACAGTACGTGAGCTATACAAGGTTAATAAGTTTTTTTTTGAATTACAGAAATTAGGTTCTAATAATATTTCAGTGCAGGCATTATTAAGTAATGTATTGACATCATATACTAATAAATATGTTCTTAATAAATATGATCTTATTTTTGTGCTTCTTTAAGGTGAAGGGTTACCAACCCCTCCTATTGGAACCTTGAAATCTGCAGTAACCCAGTTGAGGTCTGGTTCAATAACAAGGAGGTTTATTAACAATCCAGTTGGTGGAGAACAACATGACTCTGGCGTATGGGAACCAGACGATCCAATGCATGGAGTAGAAGGTATATTGATAATATATATTTTCAGGAATTCATAATTAAAATGCTTATATATCTAACTGTTATAGATATATACTCTATTGCAACAGAGAACGATCTTGATCAAATGGATCCACACGAGATGAGCCAGACATCCTAGAGGATGATGAGGCAAGGGTATTTCACCGGAAGGGTATGTTTCTTTACTACATCAAATATACATCTCCATGGTCTGGTACCTAACTCAATTATGATCGTATATCTGCAGATGTCGTATATGAGTACTTCAGAGATCCCGATCTGGTTCCAAAGGGTCCCGACCCATATGATGCAGTTTACAAAGGGCTTCCTAAGAAGCATCATGTGTTGAAGAAAGCAAAAAATTGTTAGTTCTGCCATGCAAAGAGGTCTCAGGTGAAGGTCCTGCTTTCTGTTGCAAGAATGGGAAGGTTAACATATTTATACCAGAAGTGCCAGCTGAGCTCTAGAGGTTGTTTGCGAGTCAAATGGATAAAGATGTAAGGTATTTTCGAAAGCACATATGCTACTTTAACTCTCACTTCTCTTACACCAGCTTTGGGGTTTCCATCGATCGCCGTCTCACATCAGCGAAAGGTATCGGTATGTATACATTTAATGGACATGGCCAAATTTACCAAAAGTTGGATCCTCTTGCGCCTGGTGGAAAAGGACCACGCCATATGCAGCTCTATTTATATGACACTGTTGAAAGTATTGCTCACCAGATCCAGAGGTCCCCTAATCTTGATGAAAACTTAATTTGCTTGATTTGAGGAACTCTACGGGACAACCCATACGTCCAAGCATTCAAGAGCCTTGGTAGTCTTTCAAACATTCAAGAGTACGGGATAGAGCTCAACACCAGTATTTCTGTTGATTAGAGGAGATACAATGCTCCTAAAATGGAACAAGTTGTGGCCATTTGGGTGGACGGCAATGACCCTCAGCATAGGTTCTCACGAAGCATCATCATATATGGGAAATCAGATGAACCACACTATATTAGGGCATACCATGGTTGTTACGACCCATTAACATATCCTTTATTTTTTCCTCATGGAGAGACTGGTTGGGAGGACAAGAAGATAGAGTTTCAAGATCCCCCTCAATCGCAGCTGAAGAGGAAGTATACAAAGCATAAAAGACAAGGTTAGTTTGTCTGCTTAAGATTTTTTTTTACATTAACCATATTCTAATTGCTTTGGTGTATGAAAACTGCTATTTTTCAATGTGGTTCATAGATGCCCTCGTGGTTGATGGGAACAAAGGTGCAATCAACGATCACACTGGTGCACCAGCACGTACAAAGCGTGTTGCTCAGGGTATGCCCCGTTTTATTCCATACTTGTCTAAATATTAGATAGCTCACAATGTTTGTAAGCTTTTCTTATGTCGATGTTTGCTGCATAGAATCACATATTGATGATGCGAGCAATAATGAGGAGGAACACAATTACGACGATGACCAAGACAACGATAATGAGGACGAAGGCATCTACGGCGATGTCGAAGGACTAGGTTTGTGTTTTAGACCAGCACCTTATATTAGAATACAATAATAACACCAAGTTTCATATTCCTAACAAGATGGTATATTTCTTTCAACATATGTCATATACCATGAATCAACATATGTCATAGACCTATCTATAAATTTTTGTTGTAAGGTTTGTTACCTTTTTCAGTAAGTTATAGTGAAATTTTTAGCACTGATAGGTTAGGATCACAAGGTATACTTCATGCACCCACACACTTGTTTGTGTTTTCCAGTTAAGCACTAAGCATCAGGCAAGATATCATCTCTTAATTGGCAGCGATATACTTTTGCACAAGTATATGGATGTGGTTTAGCAAACTGTGACAATAATTTAGAACAGAATAGTGCTTATAAATATTTTATCTTATATGCTTATGGTTCTGGCGTAATTGATCAATGACTTGATAATTCCTTTATGAGCTTGTGCAATATACAAGATTATTATGACTTGTGTCGTCTATTAGCTCTTTTCATTTTACTTTATTTTATTTGTTAAGCACACGATAATTAGTAAATGGAAATAGGTATATGACATTTTACTTTATTTTATATGTTAAGCACACAATAATATTTGTTGCAGAGGGTGGTGGATCGCGACATTTTGTCAGTGTTAGGGAGCATTGTTGTTTCAAGCTTCAGATACGTGAAGGGCAATTCAATGTGTTTTTTCATGCTAGCAGGCTTTTCCAACAATTGTTAGTTGATTGGTACGTTAAGGTTGAGTCAATGCATGTAGATTGGTATTCTAAACCAGCACACCAAGCGTTGATTCGTGCAGATCTGTAATAGGTGAGATTGGTTTGATTTCATTTGTACTGCTTTCCAAATGTCCAAAAAAATTATTATGAAAGTAACCCATTATTCTATTATATGTGATGACCAGAGACTTCTTGACACTCTCGCCACTGGAGAGGCTGATGCTTCCAAGGCAGGGCTTAGGATTGTGCTGAGCAAGGATTTTCCCGGAAGTGATTAGGATGTCCAAGCAAGATTCATGAATGCAATGACATTAGTCACATGGTATGGGAAGCTAGATTATTTTGTGACCATGACATGCAACCCTTATCAGAAAGAAATAATGGCAGAATTGTTGCTGGTCAAATGACACAAGACCTCCATGATTTCTTGATCAAGAAGGGGCATTTAGGAACGGTCGCTACATGGGCACATGTAACAGAGTTTCAAAAGAGGGGTCTACCACATGAGCACTTTCTGTTGGTTATGGAGTCAGAAAGTAAGTTAAAGAGTCCTGATGACTATGACACATATATATCAACAGAAATTCCTGATCCAAAAAAAAATCATGTGTTACATCATCTTGTTTGCAAGCATATGATGCACGGTCCATGTGGTGCTCTTGGCAAGGATTATCCATGTATGGTGGATGGGCAGTGTCGTTTCCGCTATCCTTGGCAATTTAGTGATACAACCTAGCAGGGAAAAGATTCATATCCAATATATCAAAGAAGGGAAGATGGATAGAAAGTCAAGATAAGGGGAGAGGAGTTGGATAACAGATGGGTGGTGTCGTATAATCCAAAGCTCCTCATGAGATACAACTACCATATCAATGTTGAGGTGTGTAGCAGCATCAAGTCAGTTAAATATCTGTACAATTACATATATAAAGGGCATGATCGGGCATTGTATACTCTCAATGCAAAGGGAAATGAGAAGTTGGTCATCAATGAGATCAAACAGTACCGTGATGCAAGGATGATAACTGCTATAGAAGCTGTCTACAGGTTGTATGCTTTTAAGTTGTATTCAATGTGGCCGCTTGTCTTGCAGATGCAGGTGCACCTTCCCGGTATGCACATGGTTGCATACAAGTCTACAGACAACCTAAAAGATGTAGTGCGATGTGAGAAATCACAAAAGTCCATGCTAACTGAGTATTTCAAAATGAATGCATCCAACCCTGAGACCTGCAAATACCTGCACAAAGAGTTTTCAGAGTAATTCACATGGAACAAGTCTAAAAAGTTTTGGAAACCGATAGTGGCAAAAAAAATAGGCTTCAGATCAGGAGGTTAGTGTATGCAAATCCCAACGAAGGTGAGAGATACTATCTTCGGGTGTTGTTGACCCATGTGAGGGGTGCAACCTCATATGAGAACCTCAAAACTTGGCATGGTGTTACCCATGAGACTTTTAGAAAGGCTGCCGAGGTCATGGGGTTTGTTGAAACCAACAAGTCAATAGATGAATGCCTGACTGAGTCTGCCATGTTCACGATGCCTTGTTCTCTCCAGAGGCTTGTTGCCACTATAATAGTTTTTTGTTAGTGTGCTAATATACGTCATCTATGGAACAAACATTTTGATTCATTGTCTAAGGATTTTCAGCACAAAAGTGATAATAGTACAGTAGTTGAGCAGATGGTGTTTAGAGATATTTCATACCACCTAACATCCATGGGCAAAGACATCAGTCACTATGGTCTTCCAAAACTACAACAGTCAGGTTAGTTATTTACTAATTATTGTTCATCTTTAGCCATAATTATGGATGTAAATGGTATTGGTATCTAGCAGCAAGTTAGATTTGCAAAAATATGCTAAACAACTTATTAAACTTAGAAGTTCATGGCAATCTGTTCGTTAGTTATGAGCATTTATGTTGTCTATAGTGCTATACTTGTAGTGTATGAACACATAATTTGGTAGTGTATGAGGTAATTTAATTTCCCTCTGAATATATTAGATAAACAATATTATATTTAATGATTAATGAATAGAGTTTTAAATCTTTAATTCTGACTTCCTTTATCATTTATATGAATTGTTATGAACCCATTACATTGTACCTGTACCTGACGTTCAGTATATTCTCCTTAATAATGCATATATTATTAATAGGTTGTTGCTCATTGTAGCACAAATTAGTTTCACCTATTTTTTCATCTTTACACCGTTAGTTATTGAATAACATGAATCAAATAATATAACGAATACTAAATATAAACTATTGATTTGCCTAATGATTAATGTCGTGTGTGTTTTATTTTATCTATTCAGATGATGAACGCACAAGAGACCATTACAGGGAGCTTACAGAGGAGCAGAATCTTGGTTTCGGTGAGGAGCATCTGAAGATCATAGATACTCTGAATGCAGAGCAAAGGGCTGGTTTTGATGAGATACTTGATCATGTTATGAAAAGCAAAGGATAGGTTTTCTTTGTGGACGGGCCAGGAGGCACTGGTAAGACCTATCTATATAAGGCATTGCTTGTGTGCTCTATGGATGTTATCGCCATTGCTACAACAACATCTAGTATAGCAGCATCCATCATGCCTGGTGGATGCACTGCACACTATCGGTTCAAGACTCCAATCAAGTTGGGTGATAGCACCATGTGCAGTTTTACAAAACAAACAAAGTGGGATAGCCGAGTTGCTTAGGCAGGCGTCTGTAATAATTTGGGATGAAGTAGCAATGACTAAGAGATAGGTTGTTGAGGCACTCGATAGGACATTGCAGGATGTAATGGGGTGTACAGATCCTTTTGGCAGTAAGGTCATGCTGTTCAGAGGTGACTTCCGACAGGTTCTTCCTATCATGGCCCGTGGTACGAGAGCTCAGATCACTGATGCTACTTTGATGAGATCATATATATGGGAAAGTGTTCGGCACATCCAACTGACCTAGAACATGAGAACTCAGTCTAACACATGGTTTGCAGAGTACTTATTGAGGATTGGTTATGGCACTGAGGAAACATTTAATGATGATTGTGTGCAGTTGCCTACGCTCATTGATCTGTGTTCCCAAACCTTCATTGCAAATATACATCTGCAGCCTACATGCGTGAGCTTGCAATCCTCTCGACTAGGAATGAGCATGTGGATGCAGTGACTGCATTGATGATTGAAAGGTTCCCTGGTAATAAAAAGGTATACTACAGTTTTGACTCAATAGAGGATGATTTATGGAACAATTATCCCCTAGATTTCCTCAATTCGATCACACCAAATGGGTTGCCTCCACACGAGCTGACCATAAAGAAGAACTGCCCTGTCATCCTACTACGTAATCTGGATCCTCACAATGGCCTCTGCAATGGCACAAGACTCATTGTGAGAGGATTTTAGAACAATGTCATTGGTGCTGAGATCGTTAATAGCCAGCATGCATGAAAAAGTGTATACATACCCAGGATACCAATGTCCCCTTCCGAAGATTTATCCCTTCCGTTCAAGTTCAAGCGCAAGCAATTTCCCATCTGATTGAGCTTCACGATGACCATTAATAAGGCCTAGGGTCAGACAATACCTAATGTAGGTATCTACCTCCCCGAGCCTGTTTTTTCTTACGAGCAGTTGTATGTGGTACTATCTAGAGGTGTTTATCGTGAGACAACACAGGTTCTTGCAATAAGAAACGAGGATATGGATCCCACCATGAAGGGGATGAAGAATATTGTATAAAGGGATGTATTGGAGTTGTGAGGTGTGTTATTTTTTTTATAATACACACGTTTGAAATATATGTTATTTGCCCCTTCACATTAGAATATGTATTTTATCATGTACATTCTAATATTCAAGTTTGTGATATTTTATCCCTGCAGCTTCTATGTTTCAAGACTACCAAATGGTGTATGGCAGAGGAAGATGCTGTGAGACGAAGGAAGTATTTTGAATTGGATATATGTTTGTACTTGGTTTTTATGCATTTAAGAAGAATTGTTGGATTGCTAGAATAGTACGTGTGTTGTATTTTTTATATCTGAGCGGCAAGCTTCTGGTTGTTGGAAAAGTTGACATATCTCTCAGTTAGTTGATAAACATGGATTGTTAATGTCTCAGCATTAAACAAGTATTTTAATCGATATGTATGTATTTTATTGCTTACTCAGATTTATATGACAACAATATCCTATCATATTTATAATAATTATTTGTCATGTTCTATTTATACACGTGCCTGTGGCACGTGCACATCTACTAGTGGGGGTAAAGGATAATCCATATTTTTTTTATCTATGAACTATTTTTTCATGACTATATAAAAGTAGGTTGATAGGTAAAGTCTATGGGATGACTGGTCGCGCTCCCACACTATTGCGCGACCCTTCTTTGTCGCACCACCGCTGCTGGAGAAGGAGGCATCGCTAGGTTATGGGTGGGGGTTACGGTTTGAGATTTCTAATTTTGAACATCGCTGGTCGGGCCTAGAAAAAGGAGCTTAGGGTGACGACACAGCGGCGCGGCAAGCTGGAGGGCGGTGGGCAGGGTCGGCGGCGTGGCGTGGCGTCTGGAGTTGTTAATGGAGGGCAGGGTCGAGAAGTGGTGATGGGATGTGGGTGGCACCGGCCACGGGCGGAGGGAGGTGAAGGCCGGGGTGGAAGGGTCGCACAATCCCTTGTATCGCAACTGGTCACAAATTCACAAAGTTAACTTTGTCCTTAGTTTAGTGCCCATGCAAACCATTTTGCATATCCGACGTTAGATCAAAATTTCAACTCCAAACCAGTAAACCTTACAAATTTATAGAAATTTAAATCTTTGTTAGGTACATAAAAAATTCAATCGAATGAGATCGTCCCTTCTTCAAACCCGGCCGCGCGCGATTTGCAGGAGCGACATCCGTTTTCTGGCTTCTTCACAATGCTCAAAGAACAAATAGAATATCGTTTTGGGCCAGTGAAGCCCGGCGTGGTCGGTGTATATCGTTTTGGGCCTCAATTGCCGGCGCTCCGCTCCGCCTGCAAAAAAAAAGAAAAAAAAGGCTCTTTTAAATCCCCGACGGAGGCGGCGGCAAATCTCTCCCTCCTCCGCTCAAAAAACAATCTCGCCGTCATTCGCGAGGGGCAGGGAGGATAAGGGGAAGCAGGAGGCCTTGGACCCCATGGGCCATGGCCATGGCCATGGTAATGGAGAAGTTCAGCGAGAAGCTGATGGCGCGAATTTTTATATTTTTTGTTTTAGTATTTTGCAAAAATATATATTCAAATAAAAAAATTACAAATCTATACGTATACCGCCGTTTGAAACGGCTATAGTGAGTTCACCAGCGAAAGGTGCATTGTAGCAACCATACCGCCGGTTCAACTGGTGGAATTTCGCTTCTCTCGACAGCATATTTTCAAAAAATTATAACTAATTCATATGAACTCGGATGGAGATAAACTTTATATGCAAATTGTAAATATCGATGTGATCTACAACTTTGTAGTTCAAACTTTTTTCATTTCAAATCATCTTGGTACTCAAATAATCAATACAATATTCAGATTTAAAATCCGGCGGAATTTCCCTTCTCTGGACAGCACATGTTCAAAACATCATAACTAATTCATATAAATTCGAATGAAGATAAGCTTTGCACGAAAATTTTAAATCTTGACCAGATCTACAACTTTGTAGTTCAACCTTTTATCATTTGGAATCATCTTGGTGATCAAATAATCGACACAATGTTCACCATGATTCCAAATGATAAAAGGTTGAACTACAAAGTTGTAGATCACGTTGAGAACTACAATGTTTATACAAAGTTTATCTCCATCCAAGTTCATATGAATTAGTTATAATTTTTTAAAGATATGTTGTCCAGAGAGAAAATTCCGTCAGTTGAACTGACGGTAAGGTTGCTACAGTGCACCTTCCGCTAGTTGAACTGGCTTTAGCCGTTTCAAATGGCGGTATGGGTATAGATTTTAAATATTTTCATTTAGACATATATTTTTTTAAATACTAAAATAAAAAATAAAAAAATTCTGATGGCGCTGGCCCGCAAGCTCGTGCGCTTGCTCTCCGAGGCGCTGGGCCTTGCTTGATAAGTTCTTGTTCTTGTGCAGCCCACGTCGAACTCCCAGCTCAAGAAGCAGGCCGACGAGGAGCTGAGGGTGAAAAACCTTTATAACTTTCACAATTTTTCTAACATGGTTTCCAGTGTTTGAGATCTGTGTTATAGTATACATATGACTAAGAAAAGGTGGGGGAGCAATCCAACCATAATAAATACCTCGTCCCCAAACTGACTATAAATAAATATCTGACCCCGTAACACGTTGAATTAGCATATTCGAAATGTGAAGCCCCCTAAGTAGATTTTAGTGAGTTAATGACAAAGGCTTAAGTGTCTAATAAACTTTTAAGTGCATGAGCAGGTGTTAAAAGATTGGTTGAGTTGTAGCAGTTACAAAGGACCCTCAAAAAGGAAATGAATGGTGTATGAGGCCTACGTGAAGACTAAATTTATTCTTGGTTTGAATTTGAGTTTAGGAAATGCCGCACTATTAAGAGGAATACGTGATTAGTAGTCTTTTCGTTGAAAAAGGTGCTCAAGATGACATAACCAACTTATGAGACACCTTGCACCTGCACGTCACTTGGGAAATTCTTTTATAGGTGCTGACTCGAGAGTTCCGGAATTTTTCGGAAGTATTTCCGGAATGTCTGGAAGTTCCGGAATTTCCGAAGAAAGTTCCAAAAATTCTGGAATATAACGTTTCAACGGCTAGTTTCTAGGTGAAGGGATATAAATACCCTCTCACCTCTCCCATAGTCACTCTCTTGACCTAACTTCGTGCTGAGCTTCAAAAAAGCATTCAAGTCCCCCTCTTTACTCCCCTTGGCTTTCTTGGTGAGATTTGGTGGAGATTCAAAGAGGGATTCAAGGAAAGGGTAAGAGAGAGTGTTAGTGAGCTGATTTCCCATCTCTTGAGCACCTTGTTCTTCGCCAAGCCGATGATTTCGTGTTTGTTACTCTTGGAGCTTCAAGCTCCTAGCCGGTTAGGCGTTGCCCGTGGAGCATCCAAGGTTGTGGCTACCTACGGGAAGTTTGTATTACCCCGATAATTGAGTAAGTGACTCTAGCTTGATCTTTGTGGTCGCTAGAGTGAGGAAAATGGCTTAGGTGTGAAAAGTCCCTTCTTTGTGGGTTCCTCAACGGAGTCATAGGCTTCAAGTGTGAAGCTGAACTCCGGTAAACAAATCCTTGTGTCTCTTGTACTTATTGTTTTTTATTTCGTTCATATTCAAGCATAGGACATATTTCTAGGGTTTGTGCTCGATCTACTTTTCTAGAGGTTGCTTGTTGTTCTATCTTGTCCCTAAGACTTAGAATACCCTGTTGCTTTACCTATTTTTTGACAATTTACTTTTGGATAAGCATTTCATAGGGTTGTAGTACTTTCACGTCAATCTCCAGAGAATCCATAGGTTCCTCCGGAAATTCCGCAAGTTGCAAAATTTCCGAAACAATCTCCGGAAACTTCGGAAGTTTCTGATAAACTTGTTCGAAGTTGTTGAAAATTTTCAGGTTCAACTATTCAACCCCTCTAGTCGACATCCTAGATCCTTTCAAAATATTGTATCAGGGTTTGCGGATTGTTGAATTAGCTGTAAGAAAATGTTCAAGCACGTGGGAAAATCTATGTGAGGTGGGAGGAGCAAGTCAAAAATAAATATCTGATCTCCATGTAATATTGAGTTAGTATATTCGAAAAGTTGAAATAGGAATTACGGATTCTTGAATCAATTGTAAGGAAATATTGAATAATATTCGTGGAGAAAGATTGATGGGCTGCAATGGTTGTGCTAGATGGACCTAACGAGCTTTAAAGTTGTGTGGCTTAACTAGCTTCCGCAAGCTACATAGGAGCCCCCGTTTGACAGAGCTCCAGAGCTAATTCTTTGCTAAATGCAGTAAGAGCTCTGTCAAACAGTTTTCTAGAGAGAAGTGATTCTCTGCTGATTATGTGAAGTGATTATCTGAAATGAACTAAGAGACTAAAAAAAGCAGCTTCTTCTAATTCTGTGAAGTGATTCTTCATCCTTATTTTAAGCGTTTATGCTAGAGAATTAAAGAGAATCACTTTTAGCCACAAAATCATTCCTCCTAGAAAATCAGCTTCCATAAAGAATCAGACGGAGCTCTACCAAACAGCTATGAAACCCGTTGACGAGATTCTAGTGTACACCGTTTATGCTAAAACTCCTCTAAAACATCCATTGTCTGGTCCCAGATCTGAGGTCTCGGGTCGACTCCCGGGTCCAGCAGCATCTCTGGCATGAAGGCTACCTAGGGATGGCAGTCGGACCCATGGGTGTGGGTGCCCACGGGTTTGGTCCCAGATCTGAGGTCTCGGGTCGGCTCCTGGGTCCAGCAGCATCTCTAGCACGAAGGCCACCTAGGGATGGCAGTCGGACCCATGGGTGTGGGTGCCCACGGGTTTGGCATCCAATACGTACAGGCTTAGGTGTAAAATTTCACCCATGGGTTCAAACCCAACCCAACCCATATTAAGATGGGTCGGGCGTGAGTGTAAGATTGCACCAATGGTGCCCATCTCTTAACGTCTTGATCCCAAACCTTTACTAAAGTATTAAACTAATATTAATGTAATGGACTTTTGATGTTTAATTTTAATGTATTATGGAGTATGAGGTGAAAATTTAGATTGTTACTTTGCTGGGCTATACTAAAGTTAAATTGTTGATGTATTACGCAACGTTGGATGAAAGTTTGGCCTGAAACTATTGCTAGACTATTCTATTTTTCTAGATCAAACATAAAAGTTTGGTCGTACGCTGTTCAAATTGTGTTTTGTATGTCAAGTTGGTAATATATTGCCTGATGTCGTATGGTCATGTTGGTATATTTAAAAAAAAATTCTTTGAGCAAACCGAATGGGTGCCCAACACCCAGCGGGTGCCCAGTGGATGCGGGTGTGGGTGTAAAATTTTACCCGTTAGATATTATAGGTGTAGGTGTAGATAAATGCGACGGGTCTCGTTATGGGTAGGTTTTGCTCCACCCACACTCGACCCATTATCATCCCTAAGGCCGCCCGATAGGCGCAGTAGTTGCACAGCATCGTCGCGGTGTGCCTGTGATGCTCGTCAGCGGCGGTGGCCTGGTCAGCCGGGCCGGCCGCCGTCATAATCCCACTCGCAGGTCATGGTCACGACGTGCTACGCTCCATAGTTATTAGAACTGGACCGGACTGGTGGTTGACCGGCAAAAGACTGAACAGCCTCAAGCGGTTTGGTTCGATTAAACGACCGTCCGCGCAATCGGACTGGTAAAAACCGGTTGAACCGGCGATTTTATACAGAAGCGGCGAACCGGACTGTCTGTGTGAATCGGACCCGTTTTGCTTCTTGCCCTCAGGTTCTAAAATCCCATGTGAAAATCTCCGCTCCGCTCAATTGCTCGCGCTCGCACGGCGGCGGCGGCGCATCCCGATCCGCGAGCAGGCCGGCAGGCCGGCGGCACATCGTGAGCAGGTGCGCGAAATCCCTTTCTCCTCCTTTCTCCGCCCTGTTCTTTGCCGGCGGCGGGCTGCAACTTGCTGCAGCGCGGGAGTCAGGCGGCCGGCAAGCAGACAGGCAGGGGCTCAGGCTCCCCCGCCGTGCGCGAAAAGAAGCAGGGCCCGCAAGGGGACAGCGTCCATGTAGCCGAGCGCATCCAGCAGCGAGCTATCGTTGGCAACTGCGGCTCGTCATCCTCCTACTACGACCTTCTTCTATGTTTGGGTTTTCATTTTTTTTCCCTTTTGCAGTTCAGTTGTTTTTCCAAACAATAATCCGATTCAAGTTCAACATGTACCAGCAGACTATGATTCATGAATTTCTGGCAGCAGTAGTAAACGAGAATCTCACAATCCTTTTCATTGTTGTTGATTTTTTTTCTCTACCCGCATCTATTTCGTGATCAATATTTTGCTTGCATTCATTTTAATTCAGAAGCCTGTGTGAGACTGTGAGGCTGAGCTGCAATTAGGAATCACGTTTGTAAAAAATTGCTGAGTTACCAAACTTAATGGTATACTAGTGTTCCGTTGAGTGGTTATATAATTAAGATACATGGTACTGGTTCGATGTATTTGTAGCCCATTCAATTTAACGGTCCAAAACTATTGAACCAGCAGTTCAACCGGTTCTTAACGGTTGAACCAGTAAACCAATGAACCGAGGGTCTCACCGGTTCCGATCCTAATAACTTTGGCCACTCCGGGATCTGGTCGGTGAGCCTGGGGAGCATGCACGCCCACACCATGCTGCCGCGCCTCCGCAGGGTCGCGGCGCCGTTGCTGAGTTTGCAGTGGCTTTGCTTCAGCGAGAGGAGCACGGCGCGCCTCACCTCATGCGGCAGCGGCTTCCTCCGGCCCCGCTTCTGGCCCTGCCGCCGCGGCTCCACCAGGTTAAGCGTGCGCCACGTGAGCAGGTTCCACGGCCGGTGGCGGAACCGCTTCAGGAGCACGTACTGGCCGGCCTTCTCCGTGGCCCCTCACTGAGCCGTGCTCCGATGGTTGCCTCTGCCGCCGCTACCGTCGCTGTCGCGTTTGGTGTCGCCGGATCCGCCTCCCACCGGCGCGGGCTGCCCTCCCCGGAGCAGCACGGAGGCTCCCTCACGCCGCCGCCGCAGGTCGCCGCCGATCCCTCTCCCCCACCTTGTCGTCGGTACGGTAGCCATGAGGTGGGCATCTACGGGGATTTCCAGCCGGAGCGGCGCGGGCTCCGAAGTCGCTCCTTTCTCTTCCTTCTCCCTCCTCCCTTCCCCCCACCTCACCTGGTCGTGCTCCGGTTGCTCTTCGAGGACAGCCCCGGGGTGACCCGCTTGCCGCCGGTGCCTCTGCCCTGCTGCAGTGGATCGCTCGCTCCTACCGATGGATGTCGCTCGATGGGGCCATGCCTCCTCCAATCGTTTTCTTCGCTGGCAAAGATGAGAGAATGGATCTTCGTCCTCCCCACGGTGCTTTGGGTAGCCGCCACCCCACGATGGCCGCCGCTACCACGGGTCGTCCCCAATTGTCGTTGTCGAGTGTTGCTGGGTCGTCGTGATAGCGGCCGCTGGCCTGCACATGTTCCTCATCGTCATCGCCGTGGATTGCTCGCTGCCATCCTATCGACTTGGCTCTCATCCAGGCCTTGGGGTCGGTTGCGGTCGAGTTGGTTTTGATAACCTTAGCGAAAATTTTGCCCGGCATTTGCTGGTGCTGACAATAGTTGCGTTCCTTAACATAGCTCACCTCGCTGGGAGCGTTGTCGCGGTCACCAAATCCATTTGGTTTTGCCAGGTGAAGACTTGGTCTGCTCCTCCATGGACAGACGGACGATGGCGGTATTGGCGTCGCTTCCCCTTGAAGGCATTATTTTGCATGACATTCTCGCTCTACCTCTGCTAGCTCTGGGTTCTTAGGTCGTGTTTAGTGCGGTGATGGTGATATGACTTCCTTTTTTGTTGTTGTGTTTCTATTCCTGACGCCCGTTGTTGTGTTTCTGTTCCTGCGCCTGTTGTTGTGTTTCTGTTCCTGATCACAGGTGGTAGTTATTGTAAATCTACGCTTTGGGATCTCTCCTGAAGTTGTTTCGTTGTAACTCTCCTCTTCTTAATGGAAAAACGTGCTAGGCACATCTGAAAAAATAAAAAATAAAAAATCCATTATTGATCAACGTGCGGTAACAATCTTGCGCTGTTAAGTGAAATAATTCGTTTGTGAAAATGTGGCAGCTGCGCACCGGTGTGATTTGCGTATGCAATTCTGAACGTCCCAGCAAAATCTACCATTCAGTTACTAGTTACTACATCTAGTTCTTATCGTACATCAGACACCCCAGTCCTAGGTTCACGGTGAACACAGCTTACCTGCAGCTAGTGCAGGCATCCCATTCTCATGCCATCAACTCACTCCCCCTCTAACATGATGATACAGTCCTTCCTCTCCCCTCATATTCGAGTAAGGAAGTCCCAGTAGATCTCCAGGTGTTGTAGACATCTACTTGATTCACTTGCACCGATTCGATACCAATCTCCCAAATTTCTATCACTAAGCTAAAACCTCATCTATTCATTTGGTTGCCATTTCCCCTTCACACGATAGAATCCTATCTATGTCTGAGAAATACGGCCATGTCTTCATGCTCTCCTCATCCTTCTTGCTCTCCTGCAAAACAAAGGAAAACAGTATGTGAGCTTCTAAGTTAGATAGTGAGCTTAGTAGCAAGAGTAGCGCAGCCTGCATGTTTAAGCATCTATGGTGCAGATATAAATAAACTAGCTAAAAAAGCCTTTAAAACAATGGCAGGCTCATATATGACAAGTGATAAAAGATAAGAACAAATTTATGCCCAAACCTCCCAAGGTTTGATGTACCTCATATTTCTGAACCAACGATGTCCACAGAGATTTGCACTGTGCCGGCGTACGACTTATTCCCTGGTTCATCAAGCTCCCAGAAATCTCCTCCCACAGAACCATTCTTCCTTTGACACTCTGAAATTTCTCATTCATTTCGCCCCGCATCTGTATTAAGCTCTTAATTTCCTCAGGTTTCCACTTGTTCTTTTTTGAAGACTTGACTGGAGCAGGAGCTGACTGGGTGGGGTCCTTACCCAATATGCTGATCTTGCCAAGATTCTGTTTGTTCCCTCCGTTAACGATTCTTGCAATTTTTACAGCAGTAGGGGATTTGAATGACTCCCAAAAGTGCTCCAGTGTTTTAGGCTGATGCAAATCTGAAGAGAAGAATGCTTCACCATTGGAGCTTGTGGTTGCATCATCAGGTGTTGTGCTCACAGCCTCAGGAAGGGTCTCTGTGACATGGTGACAGGGTCAACACATCTTATAGCAGAACAATAAAATGCATAGATTCAATGCGCACCTACATGAATTAATGAACTAACAAATCAACATAAAACAGGACAGCAGATGCCAGTTTGAGTGTACGACTACAAATTTACCTTCCTTACTGGCCAGTTTCTTAAGTTCCAAGGACATATGATACTAACACCTTATTCAAAGACACTAGTATACTACAGCATAACAGTATAACTCATAATGCATAGTTGGTTAGAGTACCTTCAGCCTCAACGTCTGGGTTATCTGGATGTGTTTTATAACTGCCTTCAAGACTCCTAGCTGGACTCCTGCTCAGATGGCTAGTAGCTGATGAAGGTCCAAAGTTCCCAGATGATTTAGCTTCAAGGTGTTCTGAGAAACCTGCAGTGGTGTTCTCCGTAGCAACCGCAATGACATCAGGCCTCTTCCCACTGTACTTCCTTACCATTTTCCTCAAGATTTCTGCTACCATCCTCTCCATGTGACTAAGTGGACAATTCACAGGACAGCTGGATAATGCAGCATGCGCTGCTTTGTAGAGTGCGTCCAATAATCTTCCATTATCAAGCCATAGACATCTTGTTGTAATTTTAAATTTCCCTTTCAAACCTGACTGCGTTGAAGCATGTTCCTTCTGAGGTCGGATGATCTCCATACTGCAACGGAATAGCAAGTTATGTGTTTAGGTGCACCTAACAACAAACGCCAGATATGGTTCTAACATTTTGACGATTACAGAGTTCACATGAACAACATGATTTCACGAGGATAAATTTTGCTAAAGATAACATAAAAAAGATGTTCCACAATTAACTGTACACGAAATTACCTAACAAAAATAATGCCATCAGATGCGATTCTTAATCTCTCATCAATGCAGAGATCAGTGGATGTACCAAAAGCCTTATCACCATCGCTATACATGAGCTGCAACAAGTGTGTCATGTTAGACCTCATAAGAGTACGGGAAAAAAAAGACCTCATAGCAGCTAAAGACAAGAAAAGTAAAGGTAGAAAATAAACAGTTCACCTGAAAATCCTCCTTTCCTAATGAAACAAACCCACTGGACAGAACTCTTCTGTTTCTTAGATGTGACACACCAAGCATCTCTCCGTTTTTAATTACCTGCAATTATAGCAGCATTCTAAGAAGTAAGAACCATATCAATAGTAATATATATGAGCTTTGCTATATGATGGCAATGCTTACATGGAATGTGAACAGAAAATGAGAATATTTATAATTATGGGAATCAAATAGGTTCCTTTTGTGTATACTTCAATGCTACTCTAGCAGAAAACGGCCTACATTACTTCCTGTTAGCTGAAATACATAGCACCTTGCTGACTGAGAACCCCAACATATTCTCTCCCTTAGCATACAAATCCAAAGCACAAATACATTGACTCATGTAAAAGGAGTTACTTACAGTTGTGTGCCTTATGCCAGTTGATCTTCCAAGTAATTCATGTTCTTTGAGAAACAGGAGTTCTCCATGAACAGGCAAGAAATGTTGTGGTTTAACAATCCGAAGAACTTCCTCCTGCAAATAATTCATCAAAGGAATACCAGACAAAATCACAACACCGTTTAATAAGGATACAGGGGACACTACTGCTAATATGCTATTGCAATAATGAAGGAACTACTATGTAGCTGGGATGCCAGATCACATCAAAGTGCAGAAACCAGCAGAGAAGGAAAATTTACCAGCTCATCGCGGTAGGCATGCCCAGAGGTATGGAGGCCAGAATCTTTACCCATGATAATTTTTGGGCCAAGATCAGTGAGGCGATTCATCATCTTCATCACCCTCGTTTCATTTCCAGGAATAACCTGAAAAGAAGAGTTATGAAGATAAAATTTTGCTATGCTTACTCTCAAAAGAAAAGCACTTTTTTTGTAAGGCGTCCTTGAAGAAATGAAGTATCGAACTATTACATCTGGAACTATTCCCAAATGCACTTTTACTACCAAATTCAGTATCATTCTAGGTCTTTGTGGATTAGAATAAACGACACATGGAGGGTACATTGCTTTCTAATGTTTTCTGTTAGTGAATTTGGTACCATCCCAGATGTATCTTAACTAACAGCAAAACATTAATGCTTCATACAAGCCTTCAAATACAAAAGAAAAAATTTCCTTCATAATATAAACAAGTCCTTCTCAACTCCCAGGTGACTAATCTCAAAGGTTCTGAAAAAAAAACATTCAAGAGAATAAAGTGAATAATAAACGGCAATACCTTAGCCGAATAAAGGAGGACGTCCTCTTTGGATAATTTAAGAGCATGACTTCCCCCATACGATGCAAGATTTAGAGCTGCACGTGGCTCTCCCTGGTAAAGTTTGATACAAAGATGCAAGAGTTATAAGGTGGTCGATGAGCAATCGAAACTCTAGGTCTATTAGCCTGAAGGTCTTACTTGTGAACCTGTAGTGACGACTAGAAGATCTTTAGGGGCATATGCATCCATGTCCTCTACCTTGACCTGCAGGATGTATATACCATACAATTAGGAAACCAAGTTCTAAGACATTGTAGCATGTAACATCAAAAGATTGTACCAACAGATACATCATGTGGCATATATATATATAGATATTTATTGGCTAATGGTAAACCTAGTAATACTTGGAAACAACTGAACCATCAAGTCAGTGTATTACTCAAAATCGTTAAGACACCTAAGCATCTGCATACACCAAGATTATATAATCGTTTCGTTTATCCTTATGGTAAGTGAATTGAAGTCCTCTCAGCAGGAACCCATAGGCTCTTTTGCGTGCACTTTGTCCAAGGCATATGCTTAGTTAGCAGGATTATGAAAAAAAATTGTGCATACATTTGCCAGGACAACTAAGGATCTAACAGCCATTAAGAAAAAAAAACTTCATATGTATTTTTCTTCACAAGGTACGAAAGGTGCGAGGTAGAGTAGCTAGCTGAAGCTAATAAAAGGGGGCTAGCTGAAAAAAACTGTTCTTGCAAAGGATGTCTGCATTACCGCATATGTCAATGCCAGAATATACATGGAAAAGGTGCTCAAAAGGAAAAATATCATTCAAAAGATTGCATCATTAATAACATGACAATAGCAATCAACGCAAAGAATATTTAACTAAACTAATATTCTAATAAAGTTGTTGCGTACCAAGGTTGATGGATCCAGTGGTGCCTTTCCATCCTTGAATGCAGCTTCAAGGTATGTCCTGAGTGACATTCCAACAAACACCTGTTCCAGTTCACCAAAACTAAAAACTAGTTAAAACTTAAAACATCATCCAAATTGAACAAGGTAAAGAGAGAATTATCTGTTGAATTAATATTACAAAAATTACCATCTTTCGGCCTGTTAAATCTGCAGCAGCTTTGACGCTCCCAATTCGATGTATGTTTGAAGCGAATTGTGTCGTAATTACTCTTCCTTTTGCTTCTGAAATATGTCGCAACAATGAACCAGCAACAACAGATTCGCTGATTGATCTTCCAGGGGACAGTACATTTGTTGAATCGCTCATCATCTTGGATTGAAGAGAAAGAAAACAGGAACAACGAAAGAAACAAAGTCAGAAACATATCAACAAAGAGCTGCTCATATCAGTATATGTGAGACCTAGGTGAACACTTCTTTGGTATATTGATATTTGCACATATGTTCCTTATTTTTAATATGTGCATAGCTGCATCAATGTATCTGAAGCCAGGCAGCATGGGTGAAAGCTAAGTCAATGACCATAACTAAAGAAACAGAACTTGCCCAGATGCACAGATATTGGGTCCACTTACAAGAGTAACACCTTCTTTGGATAGCTCCTCCAATGCTTCTCGGTCAAATATCTTTCCATCCACTGGTGATTCATCAATCTTCCAGAGAAAATAAAGTTATGCAAAATAGTTAAAATTACACAAATCTAGCAATACAATTATGGTCGCAACTTACTTTCCAGTCACCAGTATGGAAAATTATGCCATCACCACATCGAAGCACTAAGCCACAGCAGTCAGGAACTGAATGAGTTACACGAATGGGTTCAACTTCAAAAGGTCCAGCCTGAAATCTCTTTTTAATTCTTAAGACCTTAAGCCGCGATGAGAGGAATATCCCAAACTCCTTCAAACGCTTCTTTATTAGCTGCTCAATTATGAATAAATGCATTTCAAAATCCTGAAGATCTGATAAAAATATTGCGCAGGTTGAACTTATGCTACAGTCAACAGTGCCAAACGACAAATAGCAACAATGTGAATAGTAATCAAAACAATTTGAGTGTTACCTCCATGGTGAAAGATGATGCAAAAATCGGTGTGCTTGAATCCAGTGCTGGGATGACCTATTAAAAGTAAAGATGACGGGAAATATGAGCATGTGGTAATACCAAATACATGCAGAATTTCAGCTTGATAGATGAGAAATGATGCCTAATATCCAGTTACCAAATTCCCCTCACGTCAAGTAGAGTCAATAGTGAAATAGGAATTCTAGAAATACCAAAATATAGATGAAGACCTAAAGACCACAAGCACCAGTTCGCTCATCCATACTTTGAGTGTTTTAAACTTTTAATAGGACAAACCTGGCCCAAAGTGGCATCAATTTAGGAACGAGGAGATAACTTTCTAGTAGTCCTAGTTCTGGATTACTATCAGCCAAAAAAAAGATTCCAAGTTCTTGACCACTATATACCATTGATTATGCGTTATAACATTGTCAAACGAAAACGAATACCCACCCAGTGTTTTAGTAAATCACACTAAGAGTCAACAAAAGGACATGCTTGGTACCAAGCAGCCTGCAGACAACATATCTAACTTTTCAGCAGGACAACAAAATTCTCGTTTGCAGTATTTAGATGGTAGAATGATCTGCGACTCAAATAATGATTAGAGGATTGTTGGTTTGCATATGACAGTGTGTGTAGCAGATCCAGCCAAGCAAGCATATGTTAAACTCATGATGAACTGGTATAGTGTATTTTGAGTAACAAGAGAATTATTTACCCAAGGCAACGCACCGATGTGATCTTCATGGCCATGTGTTATGATCACTGCTTCAATTTTATGGCTCCATTTCTTGATGAATGTGGTGTCTGGGATAATCTTTTGCACACCAAACTCATCATAACTGACACAAGTTTAAATAGAATCTAATTCAGTAAAAATCAGCATATGTGAAAAGCAAAATTAATACAGAATACATATAGAATGTACAGAAATGCTAAGTCATTATGTAGCATGTGATAGATTACAAGAGAAATAGTGATTTACTGAAGTCCAATTCCTCACTCAAAATTAAGGAACTTTGTTCAAGTCTAAGCACAGATATGAAGGGAATGCTAATTTCTAAGTCACTATCCGGCAGGGTCATAGTTTACAATAGAAACTGTGTACTTGTCAGATTCATATATCTGACTTTTTCTAGAAATGCGGGGTTCAGAAAAACACACATTAGAAAGACATTGAAAATAATGGGAAGTGAACTGCTGTGAGAGCAGGAGCAGGACAAAGTTTGGAATACGTACTCTGGGAACATAACCCCTGCATCAATCAAGATATATCGGTCATAGTTCCCCACAAGCATGCAATTCATGCCGATTTCCCCAAGACCACCAATCGGGAGAACTCGGAGAGGGGGGCCATCCACCCCTTCATAGAACTGCTCCAGCTTTCGCTTGACTGAATCTTCCAAGCTTTTAGTGGCTCCCTCGGTTCTTCTCAACTTTTTCCGCGGTGTTCTAGATTCCTGAGGCCCTGCCAACACAACGAGAGAATGCCCTCGGCTTGTGAATATCTATGAGAAAATTATTCTTCATTTGCATATTACAGAGACAGGATTGTAAACAGTTGAATCCCTACATCACATGACAACCCATTATACCTTGTTGGAGAAGTAGAACAGAAATAGTTTACAAGTTAAAACAAGTGGGTCTAAGGAGCAGTTACGTGTGATGAATCTAACCAATCTCATTTCGTCCATTTTTCCTTACGGGAAATGAACAGTTAAGTTACTAACATTAGAGGTTTATTGGGGCCTGGCGACCCCACTTTCAGCGAGCTCCGGAGTCGCACATTGACGGGTCAATTTGGGATCGGAACGAGCATAAGCTCGACACGGGGATTCACTAGTTTGAGATAAAGTTACAGCGCGAATCCACTTCCCGTCCCGCAACTCCATTCGCAACAAGCAGCAGAGACAAAAAGGAAAGGAGGGGGCAGCCATGGGTACCTTTCCCGGAGGACGGGATCGCGACCGCGCAGCACGAGATGGAGACGGAGGTGGAGGTGGAGGCAGACGCGGAGGCGGAGGCGGAGGCGGCGCGGCGACGAGCGACGCCGCAGGGGCAGAGAGACGAGAGGGAGGCGAGCGCCACCATGGCGGCGGCGGCGGCGGCGGCGGAGAGGGGGGAGGGGGGGAGAGCGAGCGGAATGGGGAGGAGTGAAGCGAAGAGGATAACGGAGTGCTGCTCCGGTCCTCCGGCCGCCTTTCGGCCTTGGCGAGGAAAAGATTTTTGTTCGGGGTTTTGGATTGGCCAAGCAGCTTGGCCCAAAATATCTCTCATCCACGCTTTATACATAGTACTATATAATACAAGATTTTTCTTTTTTCTTTTTAGGCTCCATAAGCTAGTTGTAAAGTTTAACAAGGCACGTATTAAGGAAATGATATTTGACTTTTTTTCCTTGTATTATTTCTGATTTCCTACCTATAGTCATTGATTTATAGATGAAATATCACGTGCAAACGGCCAATTAAGTGGAACTGTGGGTAGCAGTCTCTAACCATGCTTATAAATAAATAAAATTTGTTTCTTATAATAAAAATAAAAATAGTCCAAAATTATGATACGTAGTCATCTTCAATTATATAATATATAGTAACCAGGCTCAATTTGGTTGTTTGAAGATATAAACATAAGCAAACAACTATTCACACATAATATATAGCAAATAAAGAGTGGGGTACAATACAAATACCATTCACACTAAACCGTCATTTTCATATCTTTCAATAAAAATTGAGTTTGATTTTCAAACTTTGCATGGCCTTATATGGTAATTGTTGGAGTTTTCCTAAAATTTCTCCCAAGTAGCCTTTTTAATGTGTGATTAGTTCTATAATATATGTTTTATTGTCTGTATGTTTCATATCTTCAAATCAAATCGGGACATAAACCCAAATTTTACACAGTTGTAAACTCTCAACTGTCACTGTATTGTAACTTCTTCTTTTTATATTTTTCTTGTGTGTTCAAAACATTGTTTTACTTTGTAGAAGGTAATAGCAAAGGCAACATAAGTACACAGCAGGGAAAGCTATATATGGGTCTCTTTTTTTCTCAAAACATCCGTAGGCCTCTTTTTACTTTGTACATTAATCCTGCAGTAACTCCAAAATTTGTTAAGGTTACTGTCTACATTAAATCATTATTTAGGAATCCCTATAAAATAGGGTGCATATGCCTCTCCTTATCAAGTTTTATACCACGGTAGGCAAAAAAAAATTCAACGCACCAAGAGGAGCGTAAAAGGCAAAGTGTTTTGGGGTTCACACTTTTATGGGGCAACATAGTAAACAATGCTGGACTAAATAAAATGCATGTTCGATCAAAGAATTATGTTCATTTACATAATTACATGTTAATCATTGTCAAATGCTATGTCGTTTATTCAAACTAAAAGGATCACAAAAAAACTCTGAGCAAGATGATTGGTGCAAGGAAACCAAGACTGATGAATGATATATACATGCTATTTGTGATAAGCTTATCAATCAACTATATGCTCGAGAACACCTACCTCTTCTAGCATTCTGACTGTGTACAACGGTGCGGAGCCATGATCAAATCTATTGTATTCCTACATGTATCACCACCTTGTGGTATAGCCACTCTCTATCACCTTCATGGCTCGCATATATGTTTGATCAAGGCAAGTTCAAGAAAGAGAGATAATGCCACTCTGCCCATCGCCACAAGAAAACAGCATATACAAATTCAACTACAAGTGCTCAACAATGGAAGAATTGGCACCAGGTGATGTATATTCTGCACTCAACAACGAATAAATCCTTAAAAGGACTTCTAGATATCTCGTTTGCATTCACCACTCCCTAAACTTCACTGTGCAGTCTGAACAAAGCTATCAGCGATGATGCCTTCCATGTTCCACCTGCAAGAAATAAGGGTTAAAAATTATGCGGAAACAATACAAGGTAATAAAAAGACTGCTACCTGGGTGTGTTTCCATTCAAAAAATGAAGCATCACGGTCTGGCAAATTTCAGAAAAGAAGTAAATTATGCAATCCCCAAAAAAGGATCGGTACTGAACGGCATAACTTAGGACTGGAACAAGGCATATATATGTTTTACAATTTTTTTTTTTTGCAACTACCTCCACCGGTAGACCAACAATCCCCTATATTCCAATACTCCTAAATCATAGTTCCCAAATATCTGCAGATTGACGACATGCCGCGTGATACGCAAAGTAGTGCAGCAAGAGATGTAATATAAAGCTATATATAAGGTTGCATAAAGGTTAACAGTAGCAACTTTTTTTTGGAAGCGAGACAAGGATAACACGTACCACTTGCCCATTAGCTTTGATCTAATGCAATATTAACTGTAACTTAAGCAATATGGCTATCCTTTTCTGAATTAGTAATTGTTAGCATGTACTTCATCCTTGTTAAGCCAAGGTCATGTACTTCATCCTTACCTATTTTATTTGATGCACCACTGTTCCACCAGCTGCAACTGAACATTTGACATACATATGTTGCTAACCGTAGTGCACCGTCAAGATTCATTCAATGTTTTGATTTTGGTTTTTCAGATGGCTAGAATACATATGACTACAATAATGAATTATGTGTGCAACAAAAAAAATCCACACTGAAATATAAAGCTGTAAACTACAGTTTGATTTTGGTTTTTCAGATGGCTAGAATACATATGACTACAATAATGAATTATGTGTGCAACAAAAAAATCCACACTGAAATATAAAGCTGTAAACTACAGTTTGGCCGATGAACAAGACACACTGTCTACTGTATCTAGAAATGATAGTACATTCTTAGCATACCGGCAATTCTAGAAGGATTGTTTTAATATTCTTGTGCTAATGCACTAACCAAATGGTCCTCATCCCACTATAAAATTAAATTTGCTATCATACCCTCACAGTAAAATCAAAACTACCATCATTGCAATCAAAATATCCGAGGAACTCATTTCTGGAGGAGAATGACAGTCCGACAAAACAAGCTCTATACAGTCTGCTGTTCTCACTTCTCAGACACAGAAAGAGCTAATGCAAAAAGGGAAAAGAACAAAGAAGAAGAGGAAACAAGTGAGACCACAATGCAATATCACAAAATTTGCCAAAGGTGGCACATGTAGTCATTGGAATAAGAAACTATAGCAACCTGAATGATTATTGAGTTCAAATAACTACAGATTGGAGCCTTTTTGATTGACTGCAAAACAAACTCTTTCAAACCTGTCAATAGCAAGATAATCGATGTTTCTTATAACAAAGAAAATGAGAAATGGTACATGCACTATGCCACAAAATCACCCATAGCAGATGGCATCTCTGCTCCAGCACTATTTCCATATTACTGTTGCACCAGCACCAGAGAAGACCAAAAGTAGAGAAACAATTAGCAAAATCAGCAAAAGCGTGGTTGACCACCTAAAAAATGGTGGTCCATGAAGGGGTTTATGTAAATGGTCATTCTCTATTTCCTTGTCAAGGGACTCTTTGTGCCACTCAAGAATAAGATTAATTCATTTTTATCAAAAACATTTCTGCGGCGATTAAGTTAGTTGCAAGTTAAAACTGAACCATCAGAACGAAACCATAAGTAACCAGGCATGGTAATACCATTATCTACAACTAAAGTGATACTCTATAAATCCAATGAAGTAAAAATCATATCATGCAAAAAAAAACATGCTGAAAGTAAAAATCATATGATGCAAATTACAAGCCATTTTGAATTAGACTCTATGATATATATCTCGTTAAAAGATTTAAGACTGCACATAGATTAACTCAATTTGGAAGCATCTATATGCAGACAGAAGACCATGCAACTGAAGTGATAATACCACACAATCAGTCCTAGGAATTGCATGCTGGCTGCTATCCAGATATTCAGAAGAACCACCACATAAAAGTTATATTCACCAGATCGGAGATAGACCAAAAGGACAGAGATATAGATTGATGGGCAAGGGAGATAGCATTACTTGACACCCGATGGAAGGGGAGGAGGCATGATGAAGCCCGCACTAATGCACCGATCGTCTGAAGCGGCTCGCAGATGACCGGTCCGATTGTTCTGATTGGCCGTGGCGATTTGATGTCCTGCACAGTGAGTTGGCCGCGGCGGGGCGATCGTGCCCTCTGTGATTGCCTGGCGGTGGAGGTGACGTCCTGTGCAGCGAGGAAGGTGGATGACGAACACAAGGACAAGAGGGACAAGGACCCACAGAGGGGAGGAGGCGCAGGACATGTGACTATGTGAGCTTGGCGAGATCAGTTCCAGGCAGTTTCCTCGACCAGCTGCAGGCCTGCAAGTATAAAATATGTGATGTGACGGGGTTGGAGATGTGATCTTTCTACTAGGAAAATTTTGTTTATATAATCTTGATTCAACTCAGTGATTTTATCCTAGTGTGGGTGGGTTATTACAATTGAGCAATCCTAACTCTTATGATTTTATACTTGCATTTGTGGGTTATTATGTTTGAGCAGTCCAACCTTCTACGGTTCTAGTCTGGGTTGTACTGAGTCACACATAACAATTGGATTCAAATTTCAATGTTAAAGAAAAATAGGACATCTCAATAATTCTATGATCGACTTGGTGCGGTATCCATGCTTGCAAGCTCGGCAGTTTCCATATACTTGAGCAATGCCACCTTCTATGATCGCAGTTGTGTTGAACCAGAGTCATACATGATGATTTCTACCACCTTCGTGTTGTATTACTTGCAAGCTCGGTGGTTTCTATACTTGAGAGATATCTATCACCTTCTATGATGACAATTTGTGTTGAACCCGTCTATGCGATGATGGATTATTCTACTTTCAAAATTACATTTAAAAATCTACTTT
Organism: Setaria viridis; assembly: GCF_005286985.2. Lineage (NCBI taxonomy): Eukaryota > Viridiplantae > Streptophyta > Magnoliopsida > Poales > Poaceae > Setaria > Setaria viridis. The sequence goes on along the minus strand of NC_048263.2, from coordinate 26,350,358 downwards.
TTATGATTAAATCGATTGTTTTTATATTTCCAAAACCAATAGCTTTAATACACATGCAAGTATGTTTTTGAAACATACTAAACATAAGAGAAAACCAATAGCTTTAATACACATGCAAGTATGTTTTTGAAACATACTAAACATAAGAGCTGTCAATTATATTAATAAAAGAAGAGATCCAGACTGACCAATACAATAAACAACACCGACCAGTTAGATTGTGATATCAACGCACACCGCACAACTAAAAAACAACTCTCAACGTCATCAGTTCGTCACCCAACTAGAAGGTTTGGGTTTTCACTTGGAAACTCAAGTTGTGGAAGGGAAAAGGAGCAAAAACATAGATGCTTCTAAGGAAGTAAATGGCATCCAAATGCGTTGCCATTATTAGCCCTTAGAATGGGCAAGGCTTTCACCATGGCCTCCAGTCCCCGTGCCGAGCCACCCTTGCCGTGGCCACTAAAGCCATCAGGGGCTCTGTCGACAGACACTAGTGGCGTACCAGCAAAGGAGATCCAGCCACCAATGCCTCGGCGCTTCCCTGCCGTGCGGATCTAGGCAAAAAAAAAGAGGATAAGTCTAACATACCATGTTGTGTTTTTGAGTAAATGCACTGTAAGGCACTAAGCTATTCCCGCATTCTTATATGTGTCCATGAACTTTCAAAACCATCATTGGAGCTGTTAACTTTTTTAAGTAAATCAATCCAAGTATGAGTCCAAGTTCACGGTTGAAACTTGGATGAACTTAGAATGAACAATTTGAAAAATTAAAGGAGCCACATGATTACTTTGAAAGTTTATGAACCTTGATGAGAATGCAGGAATAGTTTAGAGACTTTTTATGCATTTCACTCCACTTTTTCTTTGGAATTTCCACATCCTCTGTTGTGGTAATTTTTGATACAAATGCAAGTATAAAAATCTAATCGTGAGAGTTCCAAAAAAAATTTCTTTTGGGATTTTAAAATTTGTTTTTTAAAAAACAAGTCATTAAGTTATTACTGTATTTAGTATGTGCATGTACATACAACAATCAATTAATATCAAATATGACTAATAAATAGAGATAAGTAAAGTCATTTAACCTATACTAATGTATTCTAGAATTTTAAAAATAACTTATTTTTTTGGTAGGAGGGATTATACAGTGTACGTTCTTATGATGTCAACAAGGAGATACCTCAGGCTGGTCAAATTGCCAGGTTAGTTTTTTGAAAGTCCACACACCATATGTCGGTGGTGAAAGTGTGAAAGTGCTACGGTAATGTTAATTTTTTTTTGGCAAAATGGATATAATTTTGTGTGCATGTCGTCTTTTGTCTTGAATGTTTTTTTGCATGCGGTTGAGCTCAGGACCCGGTAGTCCGTAGCTGGCTCCGAGCCTCCAATTTCTTCTCACAAATAGGACAACCAAGCCTAACATTTATTTTCAGGCTTTCAAGGAACTTTAATTGTTTCCAACGACTAGTAGCAGTAGCAGCGTCAAATATGTGCATTAATCCTTTTTTTTGGCCTACCAACCAAAGTAGCTGTGACCGCGACAAAGAAACAACAATGGAGTCGCTTTTTGTTGCACCTAACTTGAGCACCAGCACGCCTTTGATTATCTTCATGGGGGTATTGGGGTTGAAGTTGAGAGCTGTTCAGATCACCCAGATAGTGAAACAAGAACAAACGTGCATCGCCGTTTCTCACTATCTACTTGTGTGTGTCATACTCCCTCCGTCCCAAATTGCAGATCTTTTTAGCTTTTCTAGGTTCATAAATATTTATATGCATCTGAATATAGCATATGCATACAAATATCTATGAATCTAGAAAATCCAAAACAACCTACAATTTGAAATGGAGGGAGTACTAGACTTTCATAGTAGAAGCCATACAAACGCATCTCGTACATTGACATGATGACAGCGTAGTTTTACCCCCTGTAGCGAGGTTGGTTGATGTGGAGAGCACTTGATGCCCTGCGCAGACATCACGTATGTTCTAAGCGAAGTTGTTTGCCTGCTTTCCAGGACCATCAGCGGTTGCATAAACAACAACATCATTCTTCATTGCAGAGGTTTGGCATGGCATCCCTTACTCCATTCCTCTTCCACCTCCGCTTTATTTTAAAATAGGTAAAGGCGTAGAAAATCATGATATGTCTCAATCTTCTCCTTTTTCTCTGAGACTTATCTGTTGTGGAAATTCATATTTGCTTGGGCAATCATGCTCCAAGGAATTGAGTGGGACCATTTCTGTATTGCAACCGACCAAATCAGGAGCATATGGACATGGAAACATCCCAAGACGACGTCGCCATCCGATGCACACAACATGAAGCAATGAACTACTCCTACTTAGATCTAATAAAAAGATTAAAGATAAAACACCAACACCACAGTTCAGCTGCACACTTGTACCGAAGGAAACAAAATGGAAACCACTTGTCCAATAACCAGTGCCGGAAGCAGCAGGATCATGTGAGTTGGCAACCAAGTGCCCGCAGGAGGATACAAAGAATCTCCGATCATGTGAACACACAGCCCCCAGTCGATCGCGGTAGCACGTATGCTTCTCTTCTCCGCTTGGGAAGCCCATGAGGCCATGACGATGAATTTTCATCATGAGGTAGGTGGTTGCTGCTGGGTCATGGTCTGTTTTACTCACCCGTATGTGCTTGTGAAGGAAGCGTTGGGCAGCGGGTACAATGTCGCACGGATGGCTGAACGTGCACAAAAACATTTTCAACAGTGTGCGTTGCAAGAGGGCGAAAGGTAGGTGCCCTGCAACTTTTTGCAGGGTTAGGTCCATGGCCATGCCTTTCCTGGTGAGCTGTCCCTGCTTTCATTAGTAGTGGAACAGGGGTGATTACACAAAAGCATCGATGCTTTGTTTCCCGGGTGTCCCTTTCGCCGCTACGCGCTGACACCTCCCTTGCTTGGAGCCACGGACGCGCAAATGACCAGTGCATCTGTGCATCCCAGAAGTTTCAGGAGGAGCGAAGAAAGATGCTGCTGACTGACTGAATGTGAAAAAGGCTCATGGTCCTTCCGCCGTCATGTCGAAAGAATCGCTGCTAGCTGTAAACGGCCATGCCCTTTTGCTGCTGATGCCAAACTTTTGTAGTCAAAGCCCCGAAGCATTGGTTGGCCAATTTGGTTGGTTCTGTTCCTCATGTTCTGCCATTGGAGCTCACCGGCGGCTTCCGTATGGTTTCAGATGCAGAGGCAGATGGAATGCACAGCTGTAGCACATGCAGAAACTCTACTAAAATGCTGGCAGAGCTGCTTCCATCGTTGCTCACCCGTAAATCCGCAACATGGATGCATGATGAGGCAACATGCTTCCTGGTTCTCCGGGTTCAAAACGACCAAATTACTAGTGCTACTCTATACTAGTCACCAATTGGCTCGATTAACTTATGGACAATATGATCACATTTCATGTCTAGACAAAATAACACTCCACTAGAATGCCAAGTGAAGTTAAGGTAAAAAAAGAATGAAACATAACATTTCCGTGTGTAGTGTATGTAGTGCACTATCCAAGTTGTTACAAACCAAAACACAAACCAATTTACCAATTTGAAGCCACCTCAAGTCACTTCGATCTACCAAGGAAAAGATCCTTGCATTGATTTCCTTCCTCTCTAGTAGTAGCCTCCTCAATTTCCCCCCATTTTGATTGAGCTCTGCTCTGCTCCTCTATGCGTATGTGCCGGGTGCCCACTGGCTGCAGCTCATTCCCGTTGGTTGGTCGCTTGCTGAATCCCTTCCTACTCCTGCAGCTTGTCCAGCGCCTGCAGCAGGAACGGCAGGAACCTGGTGAGGTTGACGCTGACGTCCTGCTTCATGACGATCCCGGCGAGCGCCTGCCACCCCTGCTTGTGGAGCGCCATGGGGTCCTTGAACACCGTGTGATCCCTTGGGTACTTGTCCTTGAGGCTCGTCTCCTCCTCCCCGACGTAGTACTCCAGGTACCGGAGCTTCATGTCCTTCGCCGGCTGCCCGTAGAAGTTGGTCGCCATCCAGTCCATCTTCCCCCACGGCACGATCTGCACCACCACGCCGTTCGTCGGCAGGAAGATCTGGTTCGTCAGCCCGGCCCCGTGCACCGCCAGGAGCACGTCCGCCGCGTTCACCTGCGCCGCGAACGCAGGCACGTCCGCGCCGGCCTCCGCCACCGTAACGTTGAACCCGAGCTCCGTCGCGGCCGCGGCCACCTCGTCGAGGTTCAGCAGCTTCCGCGTCCCGGCCCGGGAGATGATCAGCATCCGGGGCCGCATGCCGGGCTCCTCACCGAGCACCGCCGGCCGCTCCCGGGGCAGCGCCAGAGCGCTGCGGACGAACCGGTTGAAGTCGACCATGGTGTAGTTGCGCGGGTTGCGGGTCGGGTGCGGGGAGAGGATCAGGTCGCGGTCCCGGTACAGGCCGACGAACCCCGCCGGGAAGCAGTGCACGCCGTCGTCCTCGTCGAAGTTGATCGGGTCGTAGTTGGAGAGCTTCTGGAGCAGCGGCGTGTACTTCTGCACCCACCACGGCTTGTAGTTGGTGATCAGCAGCTGCACCTCGCCCTTGAGGTGCCCCGCCGTCAGGAACAGCGGCACCATCGCGTCCGTCATGTCGTGGAAGAAGTTGTCCGTGTACCCGGCGTTGGAGAACACCACGGCTGGCACGGCGTGCCGCTTCGTGCACTCCGGCGCCGCCGCCGCGGAGGGGACGGACTTCACGGTCACCTCCGTCACGGCAGGGAGGAGGAACTCGTCCTTGCGGGCGTAGGGGCGGAGCCGCTTCTCGCCGCTCTCGTCGAAGCCGCCGGCGCCAGAGGGGTTCACCAGGTACACGGTCTTCTGCTTCGGGCTCACCCGGATGTCGCCGGACAGCTCGCACACGGTCGGCCGCGCGTACGGGAACCCCTCGTCCACGCCATTCTCGTCGCAAGTCATCTTGCCTTCGCCCGACGACGCTGCCGCTGCAGCTGCCGCGCCGCCATTGGGCCTCTGCTCCCCTTCCTCTTTCTTGGGAGCTGGATTAAGCATTGAAACGCATCAGATCTAGCGCATCACCATCTATCCCTACCGAAATTATTAGATGGGCACACCAATTTTCGGCCAAGTACAGAGCTTTAATTTCTGGGAGAATGCTGCTGGTTCGTTGTTCTAAGTTCATTCTGCTTTCCATTTAAAGTTGTGCGCCAAAAAAATCAAAAAAGAAAAGAGCGGAGAGGTGAGATTCCCCTTACATGGCTTTGGCTCCGAGGCCGCCGCCGCATTCTCGCCGTCGCCCTTTCTGCTTAGCGCCTCCGGCAAGCCGGGCTCGTCAGAACCCGCCCCCGCCGACATCTCCTTCCTCGTTACTGCTTCCGGCAAGCCGGGCTCCTCGGACCCCGCCACCTCCGGCAGATCCACGGCGTCACCTCTGCTGCCGCCACCGGCTAGCGTTTCTTGCGGCGGGATGGCCTCCGTCTCCGGCACGGACGGCTTGGGCGACGACGGCGGCGAGTTCTGCAGCATGGCGGACGTGTTGGCCGTGCTGGCTGAGGACGAATCGAGCAGCTCCGATTAGATTAGCGAGGGAAGAAGCTCGGGGAGATTGAAATTGAATCGAACCGAACCGAACCAAATGCGTACCGAATACAGGGGAGTAGATTGCGAAGAGCTTGGCGAGGGAGACGTAGGTGAGGAGCGCGAGGCAGCAGCCGGCGATGAGGCCGACGCCGAGCTTCTTGGGTTCGATCTTGGACGTGAGGCCCCGCATGAGCCGAGGCGGCAGCCGCCGCTCGACGCCGCCCGGCAGCTTCGACGGCCGCGAGTACGCCGTCGACGTCATATCGAACCCTGCAGCAGCACCTCAGGGATCCAGTGACACAATGCTCTCCAACTAGAGGAGGGAGTCAAAAGAGAGAGAGCACGGGGGAAAGGGAAGGAGAAGAAGAGCAAGAACGCGCTAGGAGAAAGAAGATCCAAGGAGAGGAAGCGCTATGGCTGAAGCATTTGTAGCAGGAAGGCTAGTAGTGCGATTAATTTGATGGTTTGTTGGGCAAAGGGGGAAAAAAGATTTTCGTTATATATATATTTGGAATTTGGATTTTGCAGTGCAGTTTATTCGAGTTGGGGACGTGGGGTTGGGTGGGGTGGGTCGGTGGGATAGGGGTGTCAGGTGTGTGGTGTGGCCGTGTGCCCGTGGCTGCTCCCGAAAGCAACCATTTTCCTAAGCAAGCGACCTGCTTTGACGATCAGGGACGGCAACGCGAATGTACTCACTGTCATCGAGAGTTTTTTTTTTCTTTGTTTTTTGGGCATGTGCCCACCTAATTTCTAAGAGTATTTTGCATGTGGCTGTTCTTTAGATATTTGTTTGGACTTCAATTCATCTTCTGTTTAATATGTTGGGGTGGTGAAATGGTTGGGGTAGAAACTCATATGATGCTTCGCTAGAGATTCTTTTGGTTCCAACCATGTGGTGGGATCCAACTAACGCAAAGCAAAATTAAAAATTGAAATATGTGATGAGAGGGCCTTTTAAGTTAGGTGGTGGGAGTCCGCTACTAGGACAATAATAAAAAAACTTTTAATTCCATTCTCAAAATTTCTGATTGATTCTCTTACTTCAAATATGGATTATTTTGCTATTTGAGCATTCTTGCGCTAATGGGAGCTGCTTACTATTATACCACTTGTGAACATAAAATCTTTAAAAGTCATTACTACTGCTTACGATAATAAACCTAACATAAATAACACAAATGTGTTACACATAAAACCTTGAATTCTATGGATTTTAGCATCAAGTTAATTTTCTATACACAAATAATGATGCATGTAAAGATATGAATTTGAATTATATGCAACCATCATCATTCATCATGTTAATTCTTCAATCACAAATAATGACACATGTGGATGTAATAAATCTCATTATTTTACAAATGTTGAACATTTTTATAAGCTGTTTTATAAATACCATAATGATACATAATAGAGTTATATAACATCCTATCAAATGTCACTCCAAATTTATATCTTTGCAAGAATTTATACATAAGATCGAAACATTAAACTAGGCACAAAAGGTTGAGCCACACATAATTAAATGAACAACGCTACATGTACTGATACTGCTGATAACAGTGTCTACAACAATCTACATGATACCTAATAATGAGTTTCATGTAAGTCTATAAACTATAATCAAAATTCAAGTGTATTTTCCAAGGTCGTCCAGTTCATTCACTGCAAACCTCACTTACACGCCAACAAAGGAGAAAAAAGTTTTCAAATTCCAACCTCATGATGAATACATAGAGGAATTTTGTAGAGATATGGCTTATTCAAAAGAGCTTACGATATCAATGGTTGAAGAGGGGTTGTGCTGAAAGATCACACCATCAATGTAGATCAACATGACGGAATGTGGATCAGTGTGATGTAACCGTATAGTTTAAAATGACTCAAGTACGCCGGTTAGTGCATCCTTAATTCACCCGAAGACTTCACTTCCAATTATTCTCCAGACATATGCTCATGATCGCAACATGTAGTAGCTCGTTACAGATATCATAGAATTTTAAGAACATAATTTTACAATCAGCGGATTATTACAAACTTTAATAGAATTGTCTTAAACATACAATACAAGTGCCCAAGAAGTTTTGAAGTTAACCGACATGCTTAGGTCATTGCAAAGGCATATTAAACAATGTGTTCTACAAGAAACACATCATGCCACAACGTATTCACATCAGCTCCGGCCTTCTGGCACATGTCAATTTACTTACTCTTCCACTGCAACAAAAGGGGTCACAAATCCTAAGTATATAAGTACTTAGCAAGACTAACCCATCAAAAACTGTTGGCGCTAGAAATCGGTTCTCCCGCTTAGCTCCTGTTCGGGTGATCGCCCTGGTGCGGTTCGCGCGGCGTGCCAGCCAATATGACCTGTTGATTGGCAAGGAAAGAAACGTGTCAGATCCCAGAGGTTGCGATCGGCTAAGGTTCCGATCTCGAGAAAGCTTATCAGCGAATCGGCCGATTTGCTGTAATAAAGAAATCGGCTATGATGCAGCCGATTATCGGGCAGCGTTAATAAAGAAAACTGCTGGAGTAATCCGAACAACGCTACAGTGACAATACTAAGAATAGATCTAAATCGGCTATGCGTAAAATAATAGATTGAATAACGAAGCACAAGAAAGCCGAAAGCTCCAATTCCTAGCTGGATAACTGGTGATAAAACTAGAACAACAGGTAAAACCTAGAATTCTAGTGAATATCGATAACTGGTGAATAAATCTAAACGAAACGATAGTGATGCGCCCGAAGTTAAAGCTTAGATGTTACTCGGTAAACGGAACTTACAGAATCAGCCGGAGGTCAAGTCGATGTAGCCCAGCCAACTTGTACGAACTCGTGGAAAAGAAGAGAAGTATTGGCGAAATCACCTGCTTGAAAGTAAGTACGAGGAAATAGTAGTTTGTTATATTGATTTGATGATGATTACAGATCTACAAGGGTGGCTATTTATAGCCTGTTACAAACGACTTCTTATCCGATTAGAACTCTATCCCTAAATTTAAACAGAAAACGAATATTTACAAGTACGATTCGTACTAGGTCGATTATCGCGCTCTTCATGGGCTGATTCCCTCTTCATCTTCCTAATCCTCTTTAGGCCCACACCGGCCCAATTGTTCCAGCCTTCTAATCGGCCGATTTCTATTCACCTCATCGGCAAGGGACAGCCGATTAGGACCCACATGTCGGGGGCTCTGACTACTCCGACCCTGGGACCTAAGGTCGGGCGAGGCGGAGATCCTCCCTCGGAGGGTCGGGCGCATCCGATCCCAGGCCTCAGGGGTCTGGCGAGGCGAAGATCCTCCCTCGGAGGGTCGGGCGCATCCGATCCCAGGCCTCAGGGGTCGGGCGAGGCGGAACTCCAAACGTCAATCGGCCGATCCATGACTGTAGCACCAATCGGCCGATTCCCAACCTCCACCCCTGTGTCTCGCCGCTCCTTCTGATTTCTTCCTTCCCTGACGCCGATTACACACGTGTCAAAATCTGGCGTCAACAAAAACAAAAGACTCTAAGGGCATGCAAGGCCTTCTTTGGATTTTATTTTTTGCTAACTTGGGTTTCACGGGCAAATTCTACTAGAAGTAGATCCTTAAAACATATTTTAATTTATTTTAATTGCCTAGACTAACTATGTTTCAAATATTTTGACACCAAACCATACAAGCATACTGACATCATGAAGCATTTGAAATAATATTAACAAGCAACTTTATAATGATGATCAAAGATCAAGCGATATACATATCCGAGAATTGTGGTGATACGAAAAATTCACATCCTATAGGAGAGAAACCTAATTACACGGCACGTGCATACCCTATCGGGTCACAAGTGGCAACTTTTCCCACATTAGTTTACATTGCCAAAACTGATATTGCATAAGCGGGAGTTGTGCCCTCATGTACATCATTGTCCGGTCAGGATCATGACTTAATGCCTATGACCCAACCCACCAGTCCACACCAAGCATGGTGAGTCATGATTAAACGTCGGCACCTCAGAAGTACGTCAATTTACCGAGTCCCACATGCTAGCATGCAATTAGTGCGTTCATAGCTTGACCTAAATGCCAACAATCTAACAGGCCTTATCTTCATTATCCAGACATGACTAAACCACCAAATATCATAAACAACATATATCATGAACATTCTAGCATATACCGACCGGTTCTTCATTCCAAACAAGTTGTTTGAGACTAACAAGATTTTTTGAAGAAAAGACTAACAAGATTTAAATCTTGTCCTATGCAAGTAACTAGTAATTACTTAACTTATACCATGCTAAGCTAGCTAAACTGACTTATCCTCCTAATCTTCTTAAATAGGTGGCAAAGATGTCCTTAAATCAATGAAGGTATTTATGCATAAAAGGAATCCATTCAATTCCTAGACCTAATGCACAAGCATGAAATAAAGTATTTTAGACACATATAAAACACAAGGTTTAATAGGATCAAATGCTCTGGGGCATGCCTTGTTGTTCTTCGGGTTTTGTGGTCTCGACAACAACCTCCGGGGCAGCTTCTGGTACTTGATCAACAACACTCACATCCTCGCCTTCTAGGGTTGGATTAGATGGGATCTTGATGAAATCCGCCTCCCAATTTTCCGAATCTACATGATATGATGCAAAGAATGATAATTAGAATAAACCAACCAACAACTAGTTTTAGATAAGCTAAACAGCTCATCTATAGGCTCCTTATATTTTTCTTACAATAAGGGTTATTTTATTAACCAAGGGGAACATATAAATCAATTAAATAGGGATTAAGCTAATTTTAAATAAAAGATAAGCATTCGTTCACATTTTTAAGTCTAACAAATAATGTTTATAAATTTTAAATTGTCTCTTATTTTTATTAACTATAAAATAACTTACAATCCTCAATTTTATATTTTCCTGATTTTAACTAAAAAGGAAGTAATTAATAAGTTAAACCTAGTACTAATTAGGTCTAAATAAAGGAAAAACAAAAGCTTTTCCTATGCCCCTAATGATTTTCCATGCATCACAAAAAAGATGAACTCAACAAAATTTCTTTAATCAATTTTGGAGCTTTCTACGATTACTTATGAATTATGCAAATTAGATCATATTGAAATGTTTTTTTTAAAATTAAAACCCACAAACTACATCAGCCAAAAACTTGGTTCTTAACGTATGGATGAATGTTGTGGGTCATGTTGATGGAGCTTTCGCATAGATACAGTCTAGCAATTAGTTAATGACAAAATGGCGTAGATATGCATGCTAACCACCATATAAATCTTCTCCTTCTCGACTAACAATGCAAATCCTTCACTGAATGAATCAAAAACCACTCCCTTCCTCCTGCAATCAATAAATCAATGCAGAAATCACTATCAGTTGTCTGATACAAGGATCACATACTCTCCAATCTCAAGCATCGGATTATGTTGGGATCAATAATTAAACAATAACATACACTCACTCATCTCCAATATGCATCGTAAGAATCTGCAAAAATAATCTATCAGCAACCAATCTAAATAGAGATGATTTTGCTGGAAATACACATGAAAATTTACATCTCTGAACACAATTGCAAGTTGCATGTCTCCACATGTATTCAGTTTGATGAATAAAAAACAGTCCATATTAATCTGCACATATAAAACCTATTAAATTGTTGCGTAATTATCTAAGTTCACATAGGGAATCAAATAATCTCTCACAAAATCGAAGAATAGGATGTAATTTGTCTCAAATCATACCACTGTATTTTACCACTGTATGGTTGCATCTGCATCAAGGAAAATCTTTATGCTGAACGTGTTGAGAAGTGTGGTGGGTCATGATGATGGAGCTCTCAACAAGGTCTGCATAAAAACCTAGCAATTAGTTAATAACAAAATGGAAAAGATCTACGTGCTATTCACCATATAAATCGTACTTCTTTCCTTTGACTAACAATTTGATAACCACATCACTCAATCCTTCACCGAATGAATCGAAATCACTCGCTTCCTCCCGCAATCAATAAATCTATGCAGAAATCAATGCTATCGGCAGCCATGGTTGCTTCCAATCTCAAGCATCGGGTCATGTTGGAATCAAAATTAAACAATAGCTTGCACACGACCATCCCCATTATGCATCTTAATCATCTGAAAAAGTAATCTATCCGCAATTAATCCAAACATCAATAATTTTTCTGGAAATACGAATGAAAATTTGCATTTCTGAATACAATTATTCGTTGCATGTCTCGACATGTATTCATTTTGACAAAGAAAAAATAATCAAGATGAGTCTGCACATACAAAACCTAATAAATTTCTGCATAATTCAAATTTCTTAGGGAAAAAAGATAAAAAGAATAGAGAACACCCAGGCTAGGGCCCACGCAGTTGATCTCGATAGATTTGGGCGGGGATCGTGCACCTAAGCTCCCTCATTTTTTTTAAAGATTCGAAAAACCTTAGTGTTCGGCATATATTAATAAGAAGAAGAGAGTTGATCCAATTTGTAAGGGAAACCGGACCCAAACATCATACAAACACCAACTACTACCAAAACTACACTACAAACAAACTACAATACCTACACTACCCCTCAACTATCCAACTCGTTCTGGATTCACATAAAACAACCAAACTGAGCAAACCTGAGCAGAAGCTCGAACATGCTCCAACAAGCAACCACCTTCATGTGTCATCATTGCCAAGCTTACCACAAGACACAGCAGCTCCGACTCCACAATGAGAAACAAACCGTCGACTCAAGTCCCACCAAGGTCCTTGATGCCAACCATTGTAATGACCAAACACGTCTTTGAGTCATCATTGCCGAGCTCGTTGACCCTGACGCAACAACTCCGACTTCTCAAAGGCCACGGTTGGGCGCTACTGCCATGAGGGGATGCTAAGAACAGTGCTGGATTTCCATGGCGATGCCTTCAAGAAGGTCACAACGCCATTGGCGCCGCCATTGCTGACCCACGAATGGGTAGGGTTTACACCCCAAAAAACTAGCAATGTAGTTGGGGTGGATGCCTCTAAGGAGGAAACGGTGCTCGTAGGTGTCGTTGTTCAAGCTTTCGTGTTAACCTCAACCAACCTACCCCGCAAAAGGAGTGCAACCACACTGATAGGCGAGGTCATACACCAGCCGCCGGAATAGCACCCCCGACGGGCGAGAAAATGCAACAAATGGCGGACAGGAAGGGAGAACCTGATGGAAATTGGAGATAATAGACCCACTATCGCTGCACCACATCACAACACACCCGCACAACATGCCGGTCACCACATCCTCATACTCGCAGACCACACCCATGTGCCGCCGTCAAAACCATCAGCACTACCACCTCACCCGCAGCCACCACCAACCATGCGAGGGTGCCATGGTTCCTCGTCCACACACGACAATCGACTCTCCGTGTGCCGCGATAGATGCCGACCACAACACCGCGCAGCAGCCACACCACCTAGCGCACATGGCCACCTCACCCGCACCGTGACGATGCAGCCACCTCTGCCGTGCCACCACGCTGCCTCCTCACCCGCATGGCGCAGCTGCAGGCCACCTCCATGCACGCGGACCGCCGCAAGCCACCTCGCCCACATGCGGCCTCTGCAGATCGCCGCCGCTGCCTCCAAACCATGGGGCGACGCTACCCAGGGTCCTAAATCAAACAATTCGCCCCACTGCCACCGTCGTAGCTGCCACACGGGCTTTCAGCGGGCCAGCTCCGGCGGCGGTGTGATGAGAGGTGGGGGAAATAGAGTGGCGGCGCTAGGATTTTGGGGTACGCCCATATCGCCCAGAGAAAAGACGCGGGGCTGTTTCTTTTACGAGTCCATGTCCAGCTCCCTCGTTTAGGGACAAAAGCAAATAAAATTGTGGGGATGAGACGGGTATACGAGTGTGGAAGGATCGTGTTACCTGGCAATCTGATTGCATAGTTGCTCGTATGGATCCGTGCCGTCGACAGGCACATACATTCCACTGCCGACGTCATGGTTTCAAACTCAATAAAGAGAAGCACAAAAAACACTACGTTCTGAGCGAGGTTCATATTTTTGTTATGGGAGACTAATGGATCGCATGTTCAAGGAGATGCTAGCGAACACATATAAGTATGGTCAAAGACGCGTTGCAGACTTGCAGCTGCTGGGAACTGCTACCATCGCCAACAACGGTTACGTGTCCTCATGCTCGTGGTGGGGCACGGGTCTAGGCCGTCGCCGGAGACGAAGCAAGATGTCGAACACTGAACGTGCGATGGTCTACAGCTCTAAACAGAGCAAGGCACAAGCCGCTACATTCGCAGGCAAGCAAAGCAGGGCATGAACGTGCACTCGCGCGGAAGGTTATTTTGGCAAAGGGGATCTGTGTGCTCACCAAGAATAGACAAAGACGTGGCGGGGCTAGGGGCTTGGCTTGGAGGAGACGGTTGCGGCAAAGCTGAGGAGGTCCAGCCGGCGGAGACGATGGGCGAGGACGATGTCGTGGTGGTCGACGGCGAGGAGGAAGTTGACGTGCTGGTGCTGCACGGCTCGAGTTCTGGGTGTGGCCTCCACCTCCTTGCACCCGGTGGCGGAACTGGGGGCCGGGTTGGCAGAAAAGCTCGAGGTTCGTGAGCTAACTCAACTCATTCATAAGTTTGGCTCGGTTTAGCTCGGCTCGATCTTTAAACGAATTGAACCAAGTCTCAATTTCAGCTCGTTTTCTTAACGAGCCAACTCATGAACTGCTCGTGAGATGTTCGATTAAGTGGTTAGACTCCATAAAGTGAAAATACCAAAATTATTTTGTTTATCAATGTAGATTTATTACTATTATTTGGTTAAAATAAACATGTTGTTCATCTTGTAAGTCAAATATAGTACTAATTAAGTCTATTTCAAGTCTCCAAATATCTATATTATCCTAATCTATTGACTTATATTATTTATTCCAGGAATATTATCATAAATTAAAATTTTCAAATATTATTAGCACCATTAAATCATTATATATTGGTTAATATCATCTTTCATCATAATATTAATGTTCAACAATGCTAGACTCGTCAGCCATAACGAGCCGAGCACTAGCTCGTCAGCTACCCCTAACTAGGGGGTGGCCGGTAGGGGCCATGGCCACCCCAACAAACGAATTTTTTTTAACTACCTCTTTATCAGCTCATGATTAGCAAGCCTCTTGATGTTCCTCCTCCAACTTAAACCAAGGTAAGCAAGTTTATTTCCCTAATCTATATACCCTAAAGTATTTTTGATTCAATTTCTTATCTCATATTGAGAGAGAGATTGCAATGAAGGTCACGACATATTCGATTACTGATGATTTCAATATGATGAAGAATCGCGCAGTGAAATTTAAATGAACAAGATATATTGACCACCTTTACAAACTATTCACTCCTGTGTATTGCTGTTGCAAAATTAATTACTATATATATAGCTATAGCTAGCTAGTGTATGCTTGAGTGAACAATACAATTAGGATAAATTGTCAAATATTTGTCTGCCCCTTCGATTTTTCTCTCCATTTCCGCCCCTGCTCGCACCTTGCTCGTCCCGTCGTCGCGTAAGCCGTAAAGGTAAGCAGGTGGGCGGCGGCCAGCAGCGGATGGAATACAGCCATCTCTAGCCGATGAAACCTGCGGACAAACTCCGGTCGGAGATTGGGCCACGTCGCGTGCATTTTTCAGCCATCGGAGTTTCGATCTACGGTGAAAACAAGAGCGGCCAACCATTCAGCTTCTGGATGCTTCGTGTTTCCTCTCGCGGCCGGCCGTCAGTGCGATCTCTTTCTTCCCCCTGGCGGCGTTCCCGGCCGACAGCGCGAGCTCGCGAGCGCTTCCTTCCTCGCTGCTCCTCTCCCTCCTTATCACCTCCATCGGCTAAGAAGCTATAGACCAGCAGATGAATGCAATTTGAGGGTCGTCGGAGGCCGGCGATGGCTGGAGAGACGCCGGCATTAACTATTGGCTGCAGCGGCCACTCCACTGTCATGCTCGCAACCGTGTGGAAACCGAGCAGGTGTTGTGCCTGAGGCCTACCGAGTCGCGTCACGCAGGTGCGGCTGGTCGCACTTGCGCAGCGCCCCGTCCGCCATACGCGTCCGCGCCACCGTGACAGCTGCGGCAGATGATAGCGACGGCGGCGGGCGGCCCTTTAGCGCTTCTGCTTGCCGGCGCGCAATTGAGGTACTCCATCTTCCTCGACAGTCTCATAAGGCGACAAGCGGAGCTGGTGCACTATCAGCTGGTACTCACGCGTGCACTCAAGCCGGCAAGCTCGGAAACTCTTGCGTGCGACACAGGAGAAGCACAACATGTGCTCGATGAAATGCTTAAGAAAGCTGGTGTTACTGGTTCTCCTCCCCCATGTATTTTCCAGTGTGCAATGTATTATCGAATAGTTATATTGTACTACGGGTTGCAGAGATGAGCAGATGGCAGATATAGCAACAAGTGCAAGCGAGCCTGGTCATGTGCAACGTCAAAATCTAGCTCGGGGTGCCACCAAGTTGAAGCAAAGCTGCATGATGTTCTGCACTTTCTGCGTTGCATCCCTCAAGATCATCACTAGGAAGCTCGCTGTTGATCCCTGTTAATTCATACTCCCTTCCTCATATTGTCATACTGATCTAACTGATACACAATTTTCATGTCTGCTCATGTGCTCGAAGCCAAATACACAGACGCTATTTTCAGTCTACTTGAAAAATGGAAGAGGAACGAATTATAGATTCAAAAGAAAGAGTTTATTCGGTTACAATTTCCATTTTCCTTGCTAAAAATGGAAATTCTATTGGTGACGATGAGCGCGCAGCCACCTGCAGCTCGTTTTAGCCTAGCAGGCTAGCACGGCCTTGACCACCGGCACCGGGGGAGATGACGTTGAAGCCCGCTTGGACTTGAGCCCCAGCACCTGCTTCTTTATCCCTACCACCATCCCATCGACGTCCTCGCCGATTCATGCGACTTGGCAACCCCCTCCTGCTCCTGGTATAGTGGTATGCAGCGCTCATCCCAGCAAGCTAGAGCAGCACCGGCCGCCCCTTTAATTTGGGAGTTCTTGCCTTGCCTCACGACCCTCATCATACGCAGCAGGCCAGCAACCCCAGGGAAGCGTGGATCCGAGAGCGCCCGGCCGTGGCTGTTGTCACATAGTTCTTCAAAACTCGGAACACCTACTGTATCTGTATAGATCCACGAAAGGGCGCGGCAACGCAGCGCCATAGTTTCTAGTTTCTAGTACAGCCTCGATTCACAGCGGTTCCGACGTGAATCGACACGAGGTTTGCCCTGCATCGTTTTCCTGCCCCGACGGCGGCAACGGAATCGTCGAGCGGAGGGAGCGGAGCGATGCCTGTTGTCCGCTGTGCGCCTGCCTGTGTGTGCCTGTGCAACCAGAAACGCGATGATGATGAGCTGGGCTAGCTTGGGCTGGACGGTGTTTGCGTACTGGCTTGCATAGGTGGGCCACGATGGTTGCTGGATGGATCACACGAGAAGGAAAATAGAAAGAGAGAGGAGATGCGGTCTGGGCTTGATAGTTTGCTGGGTTGGGTCTGCCAGGTCGGGCTCAGGTCACCACGGTCCAACTAAGGATCAGATGTTCCTAAAAAAAACTAAGGATCAGATTACGCTTTACTATTTGTTTAGGTTTTAATCGTGGTTCAAATCCGAATCAAAATACTCGAATTCAAATCCACTACATGAAAATAGAAATGAATCCGAAGACGACCCGAAACACTCATGCACTTAGGCTTGAACCTTTTCTATGCACAATTTTATGGCCTGCAGAATGCGACCGATGGCCGTGCATTCTACCTGTTGACCTGTTGACCTGTTGTAACTCGTTTCCAAAGCTGCTGCGAGTCCACGACCAGTGAGTTTGGGCCAGCGACATTCCGACGCCGCTGCATCCGCGCGCGATGGTGGATTTGTTTACGGCTGGCACTGCATGGGCCTTATCCCTTGATGAAGCGTTTTCCGTAAATAAGGATTAAATGTGATACAAATATTAGAGGTTGATAATACATTTATTCAACAGATAGTTCAGAAACCGTACAACTCCCAAGGGAGCGAGCGAGAAAGATACGTCAAAAAGAGATAAATCACAAACACACTATAGGCACTAGTTATGGTTAAGGTTAACCAGAACCAAAAGAAGCACCCAGCACTACACGCCAGCGGAAACATTCTGCAAAGGTCCAACGCCACAGGTAACGTTGGGTGCGGAAGCGACCACCTACTCGATGTCCTCAGCAATAAAGTCCAGGTCTTCCTCTGAAGCAACAAAATAAGGGTGAGTACAAAAATACTCAACAAGTCCAACCCCATCCACGAAGGAGATACAACAAGAATATGCACAAACCAATCAAGGATAAGGCTCAGGTTATTTGCAATAAAGCTAGATTTTTAACACATGCAAGGGTTCATTTTCAAAAGATTTTCGCAAAGCATTCTTTTAGTAACCGAATAATTAAGTAGGGTTGATTCTACACAAAGGATCCTAAATTTAATGCTACCGGACTCCTCGTCCATGGTAGCTCACAGCACAACTGCCGGACACTTCCAAAATCCAACACACGCCATGAAAATCATTCATCTCCCAAAAGCTAGTTATGTGACCAATCCGTAACTCGTCCAATATCGTGGACATGGCTATTCGAATAGGTTTTAACTCTGCAGAGGTGTACACTTTACCCACAAGTAGAGTACCACAACACAAACACCTTAATGTTTGCACGGATTTTAACAAAGCCATTATCCACCTTAGCTAAGACCTAATAAATCATCATGGAAACAACCATGGGGTTAAGGACCTATCAAACAGGTCTTAACCGGGACCTAAGCCTACACCTGCTTACTCCTTCTCCATGATCTCCTATTGCTCATCCAGCACACCGATGATTATTAGACTCGCTAGTGGAGTTTATGCTAAGCCTTTGCCTCATACAAAGGTCAGATGACACATCAACTCGGTCCTTAACCCTGACAAGATGGATATCTCCCAACTTGCTCAACCACTAAGGTACGAGCCCAACTTGGCATTTCACACAAGAAACACACATCCATCTCATCTAAGTATTTTCTTCCTTTTATTTCCTGAAACCCATTTATCTCCTTTAAAACACTCACACCTTCATTCTTTGATAAAACACATTGCGGTCATATTCGAATTGTAATAAAATGAGTAACAATGTCCTAAGCATTCTAGCAACAATTATCATCCAAATAGAGCATATCATATTTAGAGATAATTCTAGGACATCAAGGAATAATCATAACAATCAAGGGGTGGCTATCTAACCAGGTTTCAGCAATAAAATAATATGCAATTTATAAAACTGGCCAATAGGTTGTGTTTGAAAATTTAGGATACATATGCACCAAAAGGTGAGATTGGACTTGCCGTCGTCGAAGTATTCCGCGAGTTCCTGCTCGCGGTACGGGTCCTCGAGCTTTGGCTCGTGGTACTAGCCATCAAGCTCCTCTTCGAGCTCCTCCTCCTCGATCACTCCGTGATCTACGGCACACACAAACGGGCACATAATAAATAAAAGAAAATAAAGTTTTACCAGTTCAGCTCGAAGAGAGAGTTAACCAAAAAATAGAGGAGGGAAGAGTATTTTCAGGGAAGTAGTAGATGACTTGGCGGAAATATATTTGAGAATGATGTGGTCGAATTTGGGGTTCATAGGAGGAAGTTTAGCGCATAAAATGTCAGCGAGAAGGTGCTTAGGGCTGCTTTGAAAGGGTCCAGGGACCTTTCTGTAATTATTTTTGAGAGAGGGAGGGCTTCTGGTGAAAATGGGAAAAGAGAGAGAGGGAAGGGTCTTGGTGTAAAAGGGAGAAAGGAGAGGGGCAAAAGGCAAAACAGCCTTTCTTCCTCACGAGACAGAACAGAGGAGGTCGGGCATGGTCGACGGCGGCCGAGGAGAGGGGGAAAAGGAAGAGGAGACCGAGGGGGTCCGATTCCTCCCCTCACCTCGGGCCGGGACGGCTCCGCGGCGGCATGCGGGAGGCAGCGGTGGCGGCAATGGCGGCTGCGCTTGTAAGCACGGGAGGGGAAGGGAGGTGGTCGGGGAAGCTTGTGGTGGAGTGGAGGGTGGAGGAAGCGCCTTTTATAGGCCAGAGGTGAGGGGGACGGGGCGGCAACAGGCGGCGTACAGGGAGACGGCGGGTGGCGTTAATGGTGGCTGGGATGCATAGGCACAAGGAGTGACACAAGGCTGCGCCGTGTGCGGGATGCACGGGCACAGGGACTAGACGGCGGGTGGTGTGGTGACGAGGCAATGGGTGGTGTGCGAGTGGCGACAGGAGCCATGGCGTGCACGGCGCGGTGGGGAGCAGGGCTGGGCGCAGGCACGCGACGGGGCCGGGTGCACGCGATGAGGCGGGCACGCTGTGGCGCACGACGTGCGGGCGCGGGGCGGCGAGCGCGGGCCAGGCGCGTGTGCGGCGCAATGAGCACAGCCTGGGTAGGGGCGAGCGAGGCCAGAGACGCGGGTGGCGCACTGAGTGGTGGTAGGGTACCTGTGGTGAGGAGCGGGCCGGGCATAGGAGTGTAGTAGCATGCGTGGGGCGCGTGGGGGCAGGCGTACGCGGGGGAGAACCAAATTCTCGGTAATCGTAAGACACGTGCCCTCCACCTTGACGCCCAGTTTAGGAACTTCGTCCAAGGTGACCTTTCCATCTTTGACTACTGCAGGCGCTTCAAGACCATGGCGGAGGCTCTCGCTGACCTTGGCGAACGCGTCACCGATCGCACACTGGTGCTCAACATCATCCGCGATCTGAGCGATCACTTCTCCGACGTTGGCCGCCACCTGCGCATCAGCCGTCCCTTCCCCAAGTTCTTGGACGTCCGCGCCACACTACTCCAGGAGGAGCTGACGATGGCCTACCAGACGATGGTGCCCTCCGCCGCCATCCTCACCTCCACGGGCAAGATGACGCCTAGCGGGGCGACGTCGTCCTCTTCCAGCCGAGGACCCGCACAAGCGCCCCCCAGCGTTCCAGCGGCTCCAATGGTGGGAACGCCGGTCCCAGCGGCGCACCACCCAAGTCATCCAAGAGCCACCGCAGCAAGCACGGTGGACCCACCAGCGGTGCATCGTCCCCCACAGGCGGGGGTCCTTCCGGTGGCTCCTCCATCTCCAACACCCCCAGCCCGGGTGGGGATGTCGGGCCTTAGCCGTCGTTCCAAAACCCATGGACTGGGGCCATCCAGATGTGGCCCAGCCCGCGGGCGCCCGTGCTGACCCCACAACAGCACCAGGTGCTGGTGGCTCACTAGCAGGCCATGCAGGCTAACGCTTTGTTGGTGCACGGCGTTGCGCCCAGCCAGTGGCCTGCCTCTAGCCCTGCCCAGTACAACCCGATGATGGGTTGGGATTAACAGAGCCTAGCGTCCGCCTTCAGCATTGTGTCCCTATCTCAGCCCCAAAACAATGAATGGTACTTCAACTCAGGTGCGACCTCTCATATGACTTCCGATGTCGGTACCCTCTCCCACACATCCGTTCCATACTTTCCAGCTCCTTCCTCTATCGTTGTTGGTAATGGCTCGTTACTCCCGGTTACCGCCACTGGCACCATTAACCTGTCTGGATCTTTACATCTTAATAATGTTCTTGTGTCTCCACAACTTATTAAGAACATCATATCTATGCACCATTTTACCACAGATAACAACTGTTCAATTGAGTTTGACCCTTCTGGTTGTTCTATGAAGGATTTTCTATCTCGGAACATGATCGTCAGGTGCAATAGCTCCGGGCCCTTATACCCACTGCACCTCCTAGCTGCCCACTCCCTCATCACCAGCTCCACACCTTTGCTCTGGCATCGCCGCCTCGGTCACTCTGGTCACGAGGCTCTATCCAAGCTTGCATCGGTCATACCCTTTTGTAATAAAGATGCTAGCTATCCCATATGCCATGCTTGTCAGCTAGGTCGTCATATTCGTTTGCCTTTACATATGTCAACATCTCATGCTATTAGTAGTTTTGATCTCATTCATTATGATATGTGGACCTCGCCTATCATTAGTGTCTCAAGTTATAAATATTATTTGGTCATTCTTGATAATTTCTCACACTATTTGTGGACTTTTCCAATACGGCTGAAATCTGATGCTTTTTCGACACTTGCTCAATTTTTCGCTTATGTGAAAACTCAGTTCAGTGCCGTCATTAAGGCAGTCCAGTGTGACAACGGTCTTGAGTTCGACAACTCTAGCTCCCGCACATTCTTCCTCACTCATGGTGTCATTCTTCGCATGTCGTGCCCCTACACCTCACCCTAGAACGGTAAAGAAGCGCGCATTATTTGCAACCCAACAATGTTGTCCGCTCTCTTTTATTTCAGGCTAGCATCCCTCCTGCCTTCTGGGTTGAGGCACTCCACATTGCGATACTTCTCAATATTCTGCCTACCAAGACACTGAAATTCTCCACCCCGCACTTTGCACTACATGGGTCTGTTGCTCCCTACAAACACCTTTGTGTCTTTGGTTGCAAATGTTATCCTAACCTGTCTGCCACAGCGAGCCACAAACTCGCCCCTCGTTCCACCATGTGCATCTTCCTTGGCTACTCCACTCATCATAAAGGGTACCGGTGCCTTGATCCTCTATCCAACAGAGTTATCATCTCCTACCATGTTGTCTTTGACAAATCTTCTTTTCCCTTTGCCGAATAGTCGCCTTCAGTCACCCTTGCGGACTTTAAGTTTTTTTTATTGCTGACACTAACCTAGTGCCACCCCTCATAGGTCCACCAGCTGTTTTGCCTACAGGTTCCACTAGTGTGCTGCCCGTCTCATCGCCTGCACAGCCACGTGCGACAACGGCGATCGATGCATCGTCCTCGGGGCCTTCTCCCGCATTGCCACATGCCATTGTGTGCGGCCCTAGGTGTGCCACCCGGAGCATCTGCTCCCGCGCACACGCCTCCTTCGACGCCACTGGGTGCACCGCCTGGAGCTCCTGCTTCCCCACGCACACTCGGGCCTCTCGCCGCCCCGCCTGGCGTCCACGCGCCGTTTAGGTGCTACGGCCAAGTCTTCACATGCCGGGTCGTGCCTGCATTAGGCATCCCCCCTATAGCACTGCTTGCCGAAGCACCCGCGCCCTGGCCGATCCCAATTGGCGGGCCGCTATGGACGATGCGCATGCAACTCTTCTAAAATACCGCACATGGGACCTGGTTCTGCGCCCTCCTTGTGCCAACGTCATCTCCGACAAGTGGATATTCAAGCACAAGTTCCATGCTGACGGCTCCCTTGAGAGATACAAAGCTCGCTGGGTTCTTCGGGGTTTCACTCAATGACTTGGCATTGACTTTGATGAGATTTTCAGCCCCGTCATCAAGCCCACGACCGTTCACACAGTGCTGTCCTTGACGCTCTCCCACAGTTGGCCGATTCATCAGCTTGATGTGAAAACTGCTTTCTTCCATGGCACCCTCTCTGAGACAGTTTATTGTGCACAACCGTCTGGTTTCGAGGCTCCGCTCACCCTCAGCATGTCTGCCGCCTCAACCGGTCACTCTATCGATTGAAACAAGCCCCCCGTGCCTGGTACAGCCGGTTCGCCACACACCTACTCTCCCTTGTTTTTGTAGAGGCCAAGTCTAACACGTCCTTATTCGTCTATCACTGCAGCCCCGAGACAGCTTACCTTCTCCTCTATGTTGACGACATTGTGCTCACAGTGTCCTCTTCATCCTTACTCCAGCACACCATTCAGGCTTTGCAGCGGTAGTTTGCAATGAAGGATCTTGGCAAGCTCTATCACTTCCTGGGGATGCACGTTCAGCGTCACGATGGTGGCCTTTTCCTTTTTCAACGTCAGTATATGATTGACATCCTGGATCGGGTTGGCATGGCAGATTGCAAGCCCTGCTCCACTCCGATTGACACCAACCCGAAGGTTTCTGCGGCTTCTGGCGATCCTGTCAAGGATTCCTCCAATTTTGCAGTTTTGCAGGGGCGCTCCAGTACCTGACCTTCACCAGGCCAGACATCGCTTATGCAGTTCAGCAGGTCTGTCTTCACATGCATGATTCGCGGGAGCCCCATCTTGCTGCCCTCAAGTGCATCCTGTGCTATGTACGCAGCACATTACATCTGGGCCTTTAGTTGCACCTTTCTTCCCTAGGTGAGTTGGTGGCTTACTCTGATGTTGACTGGGTAGGATTTCCCAACACACGCAAATCCACATCGGGCTATGCGGTATTCCTCGGTGATAACCTCGTATCCTGATCCTCCAAGCATCAGATGACCGTGTCTCGCTCTAGTGCTGAAATCGAGTATTGTGCCATTGCTAATGCTGTTGCCGAAGCTTCCTAGCTCCACCAGCTCCTGCTTGAGCTCCACAGCCTACTGCCCCATGCTACATTGGTCTACTGTGACAACATCAGCGTGGTCTACATGTCCTTCAACCCCATCCAACATCAGTGCATCAAGCATATTGAGATTGATCTCCACTTTGTTCGGGAATGGGTTGCCCTCGGTGATGTTTGCGTACTCCATGTCCCTACGACCTCACAGTATGCTGACATCTTTACCAAGGGGCTTCCTTCTTCAGTCTTCACAGAGTTCAGATCCAGCCTGAACGTCTGCGGTGCCGACGATCAGACTGCGGGGGCGTATTAGCATATTGGTTTATAGCCGGACTTATACGCACGGGCCTATTGGCCTTGTGCCCTGTAGGTGTGTTAGATGATTATGTCATAAGCAAGGATCTCCGTTGGTTAGTTCTGTTTCTATAAGCCAAACCCTAAGACTATCCTTGCCTATATATGTGTACATGCCTTGCACCCCATAATCAATTTATCATTCCTAGCCATACTTAGCTTTCAGTGAGCCCACAGAGCTAGGGCCTATAGGGATAGCGAAGGATGAGACGGCGGCGACAATCGAACGTGCCGTGGTAGCCATGGGTGGAGCCACAGGGTATGCCGGGTGGTCCCCGGCATACCCTGGTGCCCAGCACCTTACCTGGTATGTCCGACGCGCCGCGACGATTCAACTATGTCTGCCCGCCTTCGACGCAGAATCCGAGCCGGCAGTCCGCGTCCGCTAGGAGCCCACGAGGCCACGACTCCTCCCGTCGTGAAAACCGAACTGCCCGCCAGTCTGTGTCCTCCACGACCCACCAGTCTGCGTCCTTCCGTCGCGGAAACTGAGTCACGGCGCCCAGCTATACGGCATACGCGGTACGCCCGAGTGCCTGCCTGCGGCCTGCCTGTGCCTAGTATACGATTCGTCGATTTGGCCCACGTTTCGAAGCGCCGCGCAGTTGACGTCTTGATCTCGACGATCCCTCCACCAGTCTGCTGCCACCGCGCCACGACTCCTCCGCTGCCACTGCCGCACCAGGCCACCATCACCAGGGCCTCACGCTGGAGCTTCACCGCCGCCCGCCTCTCACAGGACTTTGTGCAAGAACTTCTGATCGTCCAGAACTTCTGATCGTCCACAAGGAGGTTTAAGATTAATCTATCTTCTATTTATTTTTCTTATTTGAAAAAAACTTATATTCTTAAATATTTTTATTTATTTATGTATGAGTACTTTTTTATTTTCTTCCAAGTGAATGAAGAAGATATAATCAATACATTCATGTCATTCAAGAAGCGGCGGGTAAACAAAGAAGACAAATAATATTGTAAGTTTCTTTTATGCTATATTTTAAATTATTTATATTGTGATTTGTTATTGTCTCTAGATTAATCTTTAAATTTATCGAATTGTAAATGATTTTATCAAACTACATAAGATTTTTTTCCGACATACCCTAGGATAAAATGCTAAATCCGCCAGCGCCACGTGCCGCTGCCCGCGAGAGGTGGCAGGGAAGGCCAGCGCCGCCATTTGCCGACCAGGCGGACTCGTTGTTGCCTTGCTTATGCACATGCCTCCGCATCCTCCGTTCGGAGGTCGGAGCTTAGCCAGCCGCTTTCGATGGCGTGGCACATAGCAGAGCGCAAGAAAACCTTGCGCGGACGGGGGCACAGCTCTTCGATGACGCCGAGGCGCTGATCATCGATGTTTCGGTGTCGACTTCCACGGTGACGTCACAGTACCCGACATGGCGACAGGGCATGGCACGGTTGAGATAAAAGAGGTGGCCCTCCGGAGTCAGTGAGACGAAACTTAACTGGTCCTCGCGGAGTTTGTTGAGAGAGAAAAAAATAGAAACCGAGACCAAGTCACTGGATCGAGGCAGAAGAATGGACAAATTAAACTACAGTACACTATACATGAAAGACCAGTCATCATCTCCTTTTGATGACAAGTAAGATATTCATATCACTAAGAATTAAAGAAAACAAAAAAGCAAGAAAAGAAAGAACGTTAGCAGCCTCTACCTACCTGCAGTTGACGATTTCAATCCATGGAAACGGAGAAAACTTGAGAAGGAAAACTCCTACTCCTTTGTCAATTAATTAATGAATCAGTAGCTACCACTACTGGCCAAAGCCAAGTTGCCCTCTCTCGCTACTGATCCGGCCAACACAAAACAAAAGAATATCTAACAATGGACTTCCAATCCAAAAAAAAAAAACAATGGACTTTCAAAATAAAAAAAAAGAATAAATCAATGT
Source organism: Setaria viridis (assembly GCF_005286985.2). Classification (NCBI taxonomy): domain Eukaryota; kingdom Viridiplantae; phylum Streptophyta; class Magnoliopsida; order Poales; family Poaceae; genus Setaria; species Setaria viridis. The sequence goes on along the minus strand of NC_048263.2, from coordinate 26,324,183 downwards.
AACCACTGCTTCATCTCAGCAACTGAATGATTCTTGCTCATCGCCCAAATTACCAAGACGGTAAAAGTGATCAATTAAATTAACCCGGCTGTTAGGGCACGGAAGTCTTGATGCATGATTTCTCGAGTCAATTGCACCGGACGGGGCGGCAGAGAAACAATTAATCAAATCAGGAGGATGGGTGTCGTTAATGATCAACATCGGGATTTACATGTCCGGGAAGGTGCCGCTGCTGAAGAATTCGAGCACGGAGACTGTGGCCGGCGACGGCATGGTGGGCGTGGCCAGCAGGAGGTTGCTGCGTGGGCTGGGCGCGAACGGCGCCTGCTCCGCACGGGTGCCAGCGGAGGGGAGGAACGGGCTCAGCTCGCTCAGCCACGAGAGGCAGCTCGGGTCGAACGGCATCGGCGAGAACAGCCCCGTGGAGGCCGCCGGGGGCAGCGCCGCGGGCGAGAGGATCCCGGGGCGAACGGACGGCGCGCCGCCGAGGGCCGCCGCGAAGCTTTCCAGGTCCGCGGAGGCGGAGGCCGAAAGGAAGAAGTCGTCGTCGGTCGCGCCGCCGTAGTAGGAGGGAGGGACGGGCGCCGGCGGGTGCGCGTGCGGGGGAAGCGGGCGCACGGACCTCTCGATGGCGGCCAGCCGCGCGGCCGGGGAGAGCGCGGCGGTGGGCGAGAGCAGGAACTCCCGCGGCTCGAACTCCATCGCCGACGCCGCCTGCGACGGCGCGTCGGAGGACGTCCCCGCGCCCGCCCCGGCCCCGGACGCTGCGGCGGCGTCGAATTGCGCCTGGGAGCTGGAGCCCGGGCCGGTGAGGCGCTGGACCAGCGCCATGAAGTCCCCGGGCTTGGTGTGGATGACCTTGGGCGAGGCGTCGTAGATGATGACCGGCTGCCGCGCCTGCTGCTGGTACTGGTGCTGGTGCTGGTGCTGGTGCTGGTGCTGGTGCTGGTGCTGGACGACCTGCTGCTGCTGCTGCTGCTGGAGGTGGTGGTGCCGCTGCGGCGCGACGGGCGGCTTCCTGACCTTGTGCGAGTCCTTGCTGACGGCGAGCCGCGGCGGGCGCGGGCCCTGCAGCTGCCGGCTGCGCGGCGACGAGCGGTCGCCCGACGACGCGTCCATGTGCGCGGGGTCGCTGCAGCTAGCCGCGCGGGGAGCCGAGGGGGAAGACGACGACGAGCCGGAGCGAGCCGTACGGTGCTTTGTAGCTGCGGAGGAGGGTGGAATGGTTCAACGCGGGGAGGAAGAGGAGGGAGGAGCAAGTCTGGAGGTGTGCTGTTGACGACGGGGAAGGAAAAGTCCACGGGCTAGGCTAAGGCTAGGCCCAGGTAGCCAACCGCCGAGCTCTAATGGCTGCTGCTCTCTATCATTGAGTGCCGCCCGCTTTTGACAGGATGATTAGTTTATTAATCCAAAGAAAATCCAAAGCAGGCGTGATTTTGATTTAATCCTCGAAGACTTTCTCGGGCTCGTCTTTGCGGCAGCCGGCAGGAGCACCTCGATCACGGCAGCGACCTGGCTTGGCTCCATGCGCTTTTCGTGATGCTACTTCCGCTGCCTCTGCCTCCTCGTCCTCGGCTCCTCGCTTCACTTCTAGAGCTTGCGCAGCGCAGCGACAAGTTCAGCAACAATTATATGTGCTGGGCCAAGCCTAATGGGTACATTCATCCGGCTGTAGTGTTCATGAATATAAGCAGTAGGCGCTCATGAATATTGTTTTTATTAAAAATCAAATTATAATTGGGTTATAACAGAGTACTCTAAAATCTCTCTATATTTATATATATAAAACGTTCTTAGTATGTTGATCAAATGTGGGTCTACAATATTGATTTTTGATAATTTAATTGGAGTACCTGATTTTAGATACTGTTAAAGCTTTTTTTAATCAGGATAGGAATAGTAGATAAGATGCTAACGGTGTAGATACTATGAAAATTAAGATACTAGAAGGGATTAAGGGGGTGTTAGTCCCCGGTCTAAACTTTAATCTGTATCACATGAAATGTTTAGATACTAATTAGAAGTATTAAATATAGACTATTTACAAAACCCATTGCACAAATGGAGGTCAAACGGCGAGACGAATCTATTAAGCCTAATTAGTCTATGATTTGACAATGTGCTGCTACAGTAACCATTTGCTAATGATGGATTAATTAGGCTTAATAGATTCATCTCGTCGTTTAGCCTCCATCCGTGTAATTAGTTTTAGAATTAACTCATATTTAATCCTTCTAATTAGCCTCCGAATATTCGATGTGACACGGATTAAACTTTAGCTCAGGATTTAAACACCTCTGAGACCATCTCATCTTAATACAGTCATAGTACTGTAAGACTCTGCTATCCGGATAAGCTCTTGACAACCTTACCACCATTTCTCTCTCGCTCCGTGCACACCCCTTCCTGCCTCACCGCATCGCGTAGCAGTTCGCTCCTGCTTCCCTAGGTATGGGAGAACATGGACGTATAAATCGTTAGGCTGAAGTTTACGGGGCACAAAGAAAATGTGCTAATAGTGCGTTCGGTGGAGCTCCCATCACCACTGTAGCAGCACTGTGGGACGGGAGATCAAAAGCCAGTAAAGCTTAAAATTTTGGCTTCCCTCCTTTCTTTTCCACAGTTTATTTTTGGTAGGAGCCGGAGCAGGGTTCTCAATTTCATTTTCACCTTTTTTCGATCTTCAACGAAATTACTGAAATTCGTAAAATTTCAGTCAAAATCTAAGTAAAAAAGGTGACATTTCGATGAACAGTACCAAAATTTTGGTGAACAATAATTTCGGTCATCACGAAAGGACCGAAATTTCGGCATTTAGCCGTAGTGGGATGAAGCTGCATCAAATAGACCATAATTTATTAATTTTGTCATGCACCTTTCACTGCAAGTGGAAAAAGGTCACTTGCCCTGAGCCAAAGACCAAGCAAGAGCTCCCCAAGTATCAACGATGAATGACATATGTGTGTTCCGATCCCTGACTTGGTCACCTGGAGGTGGTGTAGAATTTCCATTCACGGTCGCACGGGGCAGAGCGGCGCTTGAGGAATGGAGCCGACAAGACGGGGCGGACAGCGAGGGATTTCCTGTTCGGATAAGCCCGGCATAAATACGCTGGCTGTTGCTGCGCAGAAGCTCGCTCTCCCGCGCCAGCAGCCTCGCTGATAACAACGGAGTATTTGGATAGCCCTGCTGCTGCTGGTTTATCACCTGTCACATCGGATGTTTAGATGTTAATTAGGAGTATTAAATATAGGTTAATTACAAAACTAATTGCACAAATGGAGTCTAATTCGCGAGACGAATCTATTAAACCTAATTAGTCCATGATTTGACATGTGGTGCTATAGTAACCATTTGCTAATGATGGATTAACTAGGCTTAATAGATTCGTCTAGCGAATTAGCACAGAGGTTCTACAATTAGTTTTATAATTAGCTCATGTTTAGTTCTCCTAATTAGCATCCGAATATCCGATGTAACACTGCTAAAGTTTAACATCTAGTATCCAAACAACTCCAAAGTGGTGGAGGCCACCATGGAACCCCAAAGCAATCCAATCGGAAAGCAAATCCGCCGTCGACGACCAAGACACCAACCCGGAAAGGAAAGCTACCAAAGGGAAGCACAACAGCTCCATCCCAACGAAGAAACAAAGCACAAACCTCCTCCTTGATTCTTCCTCCGACTCGGTACCATCGCCACCACCGCCACCAGAGAAGAGTAAGGGAAACAAAATCCTCCCGGAAGTAGCGCCGGAGATCTCACCGGACCCGCTAACATCGCCGTTGCTGCTGTCAGGAAACCAAAACCGCATGACATCGCCGACGACGACCTCATCGGTAACCTTAGCCTACTATAAGACAACCCTAAACTAGTAGCTATACTACCTCGGTTGTCGGTCCGACCATTCCCCACCCACTCCGACGCCGGAGGGGCCACCGGAGGGAAGGGGATAGGTCGGATCAGCGCCGAAAGCATCGCTGTCCTGCCTCGCTCAGTACTGTAGAGGGGGAACGGGAAGGTGCTGGGACAACCCACCCCAAAAACCTATCAGCGTAGCGTGCAAATTTTGACCGCTAATCTCTCAGTAATTCACCTTCTCTCCCAATTGTCTTGTCTAAACAAAATATATGCACACCTCCAAAGCAAGGAATAGGACGACTTCATTTGCTAAGAGAAGAAAGTATATATGCGTGCCCTCAAAACTCAAAAGTAGAGATTCTCTTGTATTCTTGCCTTGGTCTTATCTTGTTCTCCCCCGCTTTAGCGGGAGCTGCTGTCGGTGTTGGAAACGTCCTCAGTTCTTCGGAACAGAGCAGAAATTAAGGTTGTTGCTTTTTAGTGGATATACCAGTGGCTTCCACAGGCCGAGGAGGCTAGGAGCTCCAAAGAGTCCAAGCGAGAGCAGCCGTTGCGGCGCCCTGGGTACCACGGCTCCCGGTCGTGACGGCTGAGCAAGGATCGAGCCTCTTCCTTCCTGATCGATCGGGTGTGGTCAAGACGACCCAGGACTAGTGGTCGACACGTGCGAAAGCTGCGTGCAACGCATGCGGCCTCGCCATCGGCCGTCGAGGACGAAAAGCGATCGCGTCCGACTGTACTTACGGGCACCTGTCAGCGTCTCTGTACCTGGAATAATCGATCCCCCGGCGGTCAACACAACAGGCTGGTCAGCTGACTAGCTAGATAAACTAGCTTCTTTCTTCAGCGCTAGGCCTAGGCGTATCATGGGGCCACGTCGGACTCTTTTCTTTCTCCTGTTCTCCTCTCTTGCACAGCCTGGGTTTGAGGTCAAAGCGTGGGCCCCAGCAGCAGCTGCATTCAAGTCTGAAAGCCAACCATCAACGCCCATGACAGGGAGGTACTCGAGGCTGTATGAAATGATATGGCATGTGCATGTCGGCTCGTGGGAAATGTACACATGTACTGTACATAGTATGCGGACGTCCCTTCTCTGCGGGAACAGTGGCCGGCACGAGTAGGCCCTGTTCACCACCAACTCCCAACTTTGACACTATGCAAAAAGAAGATTCCCCATCACATCAAACTTGCGGTATATGCATGAAGTACTAAATGTAGACGAAACTAAAAACTAATTGCACAGTTTTGTTGTACTTTGCGAGATGAATCTTTTGAGCCTAATTAGTCAATGTTTGGACAATAATTCACAAATGCAAACGAAACGCTACAGTATGCTACAGTGCTATCACAGTAATTTTGACACTTCAAATTTTAGCAACTAAACAAGGCCTAGATGAGATGTCCAGCTGATCTAGGGAGTTGTGTGCGTGGACGACGGCAATCCATGTGCTGCATGTGCTCGCCCTCGCCGGTTGGAGATAGTTTCAGACTTCCACCAGTCAGTCTTTCAGACGCTTTTCCTTCCCTCCTCGGCCCGCGTTGCCCGCCCGAGTCGCTTCGGAAGCCCACAGTAGCAGTGAGTGAGTGCGGCTGGGGCTGTTTTTGTGTACAGGGCCGCGTCCATCCATACGGCCCAGTGGTTACAGAAGTTCGGTCAGGCCAGCTTGCAGCCCACTAAACACCTCCCAATTAGCCAGGCCTCCGACTCCAACGCACTCGTAAATCACAATGTTCCGCCATTGTTTTAGATAAAAAGATTGTTTTTTTTTGCGAATGAGGTAAAAAGATTGTTCCAGACAAATCACACATGTTGCTCAGGATATATTTTTGAAACATTGAATTAAATCAGATGTTTCATATATGTTTTTTGAAAAAAAAATCTGTCAATTTTTTTGATGTCGCAAATGTTGTCATTTGATGTTGCAAATATTATTTTTCGATATTTTAAAATATTTCGTGATTTTAGGGGAGGAAATGTGACAGATTTTCCAGATGTTACAAAATTTGACAGATTTACCCTTAGCAATCTGTCGACAGATAAATAGACATTACCAATATTAAACAACAATTTGCATCTAGAACCCTTAAAATTTAACATTTAATTTTTTTAGGCAAATCGAGCAAATACTCCATGCAAATGTTCTGCATACTGGATCAATTGTTCCATGGAAATAAAAAAATTGCGCACGGTCTCATTTTGATGGATTGTTAATTCTACACAACGGTTCAAACAATTTAGAAAACAAACTTCCAATTTAAGAGGGAAATGCGTTTAATGTTTCAAACTCATACTTATTTTCACCTACCATCGTCGGATACGAATAAACGCGCAGCATTGTCCCACCCCTCTAAAAGGAAACGCAGGAACGAACTTGAACGAGTACGAGCACTAGCGGATCCTCATTGTGGCCAAACGGGGTCATTAGAAACTTCCCTTTACCAAAGAGTATTTTTCACCAGAGATTAACTAACAAAAGCATCAATTTTACTATGTATTTGGGTTAAATTCTTAGGTTGACCCTCCCCCCTCCCTCAAGCTCCGCCTCTGAGTACGAGCATAGTGGTCACATGCTCAAAAATGCTGAAATACAGTAAGCTAGATGCATGAACGATGCACTTTTCCGTGCAAAATAGTGTTGATGCATCATATACTAAATCTTACCTCATTCACATTTTCTCGAAAACAAAACCAGGAACTCGTGACACATGTGGAATCAGAAACATCATGTAGTTTTTGTCGAACTGAGTAGGACAAAATATATATTAAATCTCAACTCATTCATATTTTCCCGAAAACAAAACCAGGAACTCGATTGTCGAACTGACTAAGGGCAAAATATTCGCCTACTCGGTGGAGAGCGGATCGAGGCGCAAAACTGCTTTGCTACCGCTACCGGTAGCGCTAGCACGTGCGTAGTACTACTCCGTAGCTCGGACAAACACACAAATGCTAACTCGTTTGTCGCCGCTCTATTCAGGCTAGCCCCGTCCAGTTCCAGCTGGAGCAAGCAATATGAACCTTCACCATTCCAGGACACGTGTCGGCAACGCGCTTTGCACGCAGATAAAGAGTCGAGGGATGGACCATCGGAGGAGGGAGGACGAAGAAGAACCGAAGGAGTTGGCAAGGCACGCTGGCGAGATGTGCCGACGTGGATCGTTGTATACCAATCGCATGCACAGACGGGGGCGCTGCGACTTTTCTTGCAGCCAAGCCATCCGCCGGAAAGGAAAAGGGACGGAAAAGGGAGGCGCCGTCTGTCGCTGATTTCATTGACCATCTATCCACCCATCGGATCATCCATCTCATCTGCCGACAAGCAAGCAGAAGGCGGCCGCCGCCAACCGCTCCGCTCCTCCTGTCGTCGTCAGTACTCCAATCTATATAAACTCGCACTCCTTCCACGTGCTCAATTCTGCTCTTCCGGCGTGGCGTCAACGTCGCGGTCTACGGCTCTATGCTGCGCAGCGGGCCTACCCTGGTTGCCTTGGACATGTGCCCGGCCGTACCCGCTGCGTCCTTTTTTCGACATCCTGCGCGCACGGTCGCTCGCACGCCGAAAAGGCACGAGCTTCAGCTCGGAAAAGAGCGAGAAGGGAACCCCGACATTCGGTCGATACTGTACTCCTAATCCAACGTCAGCTCGTTCGCATAGCACTGTTGTGTTGATAAATTGCAACGGGCTTATGGGAGCCTTTTCTGCTTGGGCTTGAAAACGAAAATACTTGTACCGTTGTTTGTTATTGGGACTGAAAGAAATCAGAGTGCTTTGTGTGGTGGAACGTCGTCCCAACCTTAAGGATCGATGGCTTCGTGTTAATTGTTGTGCTCAATAGGTACGAAAGAGTTTACATTATATAGACAGCTGGAGATATGCTTGATCATGATTTATAAGAGATATACTCGATTACAATATCTTTACAACAACTCTATCTTCTAGATCAAATCTACAACTACCGGACCAAACATATCCCACGGATCCAATACCGAGCTATCTTAACACTCCCCCTCAATCTAACCTTCCTAGGTTGAGATTGGTCTTGAACATCTCCAAGGTTGAGATTGGTCTTGAACATCTCCAGTTGCCGAACTGTGAGTGGTTTTGTAAAGCCATCTGCAACCTGATCTTTGGTAGATATATATTTAATATCAAGTAAATCTCCTTGCTACCCTTTCTCGTACAAAATGATAACCTACCTCTATATGTTTGGTACGTGCATGAAAAACCGGATTGGCAAAAAGATACTTAGCTCCAATGTTATCACACCACAACTTAGCTGCCTTTGGTGCTTGCACTCCCAACTCATATAACAATGTCTGTATCCACATTACTTCAGCAGTTGCATCTGCTACAGCCTTATACTCAGCTTCAGTACTTGACCTTGACATTGTTGCCTGTTTGCACGCGCTCCATGAAATAAGGTTAGAACCTAGTGTCGTACATACATATATGGACCCACCAGAAGGTTTGGATAGTCCCAAATGTGGGGCTGGACACCGAGACGCATCTGACATGGGGACCATAGTGCAGGACGGCGTAGTCTACATGGAAAGACAGGAATTAGTCGAGGATTAGGAAAGTACTCGTTGTAATAGGGTAGGCTTCCTCTAGTCGTATCCGACTAGTATTTTTGTAACTAACCGACCTGTAATCTTGCCCCCGACTATATAAGGCGAGGCAGAAACCCCCTCCAAAGCAATTCAATCTAACCAACACACAGAACGTAGGGTATTATGTAATCTAGCGGTCCGAATCTGTCTAAATCGTGTGTCTGCGTTTACCTTCAAGTTCCTGATCTCGACAAGTCCTACCGACCAAAACATGTAGAATATTTTTCAAGTAGAAATTTTGGGTATGAGCAGGAATTACAGAATGACCAACGTGACTAATTCCCATACCTACCCCGCAGGCCGTATGAATCTGCTCGCCACCCTTGTACTTATCCCAGATGGCTAGCTTCTCCAGATCACTGGTAACATGATCAGTTGCTCCTGTGTCGACGTACCACTTTGTGTCCACATTGTAGGAGCCCATTGCCGCAGCAACCAAACACTCATTGGGCTCATAATTTTCATCAAAACGATGCCAACAGCTAGGAGCAAGATGTCCCCTTTTGAAGCAAACCTGACAAAGAGGGCAGTCATCACTGCCGCCATTGTTGTTGGTGGAGCGCGGGTTGTTGGAGTAGCCGCGGTGTTGCTGCTGGTTGAAGTTGCCTCATCCTCATCCTTGATTGTTCTGGCCGTGCCCTCGCTTGCCACGGCCTCGTCCACCTCCGCGCCCTCAGTTGCCACGGCCTCGTCCACCTGACGGACCACGACCCCTGATGAGCCACGACCACCACGGCTTGCAATGCTGGCGGAGTAGCTGTGACCTTCTTGCTGGAGATTGATCCGAGTCTCAAAGCTGAGCATCTGAGAGTAGAGTTCAGAGATTGAGACTGGTTCCGCCCTTGCCATCACCGATGATGCCTACGGATTGAACTCAGAGTCCAACCCATTGATGATGTAGGAGGCAACTTCTTCATCGTCGAGTGGCTTTCCAGAGGCAGCCATCTCATCTGCAAGTGCTTTCATCTTTGCAAAATACTCAGTAATAGTCAATGTACCTTTCTTTGTTGTCGCAAGCGCAAGGCGTACATTCACCAATCTGGCACGGGTCTTGGCAGTGTACATCTCTTCCACCAGTCACCATGCCTCTGCTGACGTCTTTGCAGGAGCAATCTGCATGAGGACATCTTTCCCACGGATGTGAAGATTAGCCCAAGAACTTGTTGATCTAGAGCAAACCACTCCTCATACGCCGGATTCGGAGCCTTGACAATCTTGTTGTCTGCTTGCTTCTCATCGATCTCAGCTTCGGGAGCACCGGTCTTACCGGTGATGTGACCCTCCATGCGCGCATTGCATATAACAGTGAGCACGTGGACCTGCCAGAGGGCATGATTGCCCTTGCTAAGCTTCTCGGTGATATGAACGCCGAGCAACGGGTTGGAGGAGCTTGAACTTGACGCCATGGATCTAATCTAAGCTCCGATTATCATGAAAGAAATCAGAGGGCTTTGCGTGGTGGAACGTCATCCCAACCTTAAGGGATCGACGACTTCATGTTAATTGTTGTGCTCAATAAGCACGGGGAAGTTTACGTTATATAGACCGCTAGTTGTTGTGCTCAATAAGCACGGGGGAGTTTACGTTATATAGACCGCTAGAGATATGCTTGGCTAGGATTTACGAGAGATATACTCGGTTACAATATCTTTACAACAACTCTATCTTCATCAAGTCTACAACTACCAGGCCAAACATATCTCACGGATCCTCATTGAGTTTGTTACAATACCGAACTATCTTAACAGGGACATCATTGTACAGTATACTGGTACTCGCACCGAACAGGGAGATATTATGTTCATCCTTCGCACAAAAGCCAACTCTGTCATTCAGGCACGCTTCTGAGTTCAGACAATGCACCTTGTGCCACCCCTTGACCAACTAGATAGCCGACCATTTTGCAGATGCATGTTTGAAGCTTCCATTTTCTTCCAACGGGCAACCGAAAGTGCATGCTTTTAGTTTCTCCTTTGCACGCGCGCGTGAGCTTCACACCCGGCGCAAAGACGAACCTCCCTCAATCAAGGAAAAGATGCCTACCATACCGAAAGTGGTAGTAAGCTCCATTCATTAAATACGCAAACTTTGATCACCTTACGTAGTACGTAACTAATTGGGCGCAAAGCATGTAGTACGCACTTTTTCCATACCATTTTTTTTTTCACCCGACCCGTCAATCCGTCATATATATGCACACAGTAATCTCCTCTAGTGTCTTTTTTGAAGGTACAAAATGCTGGTGCTAGCTTCTACAAACATGCGGAATGCATGCGTGCCTATGAAAAGAATATCGGATCATATATTCCTGCAAATTCTTTCAGGTAGGTGTACAAGTAAAAGATCCCGTCCTAACTCCTACCTCCTCCGATTCCGTCGTACTCTTACGAGTAATATAATAATCGTCGCTACAATTAGCTTTTAGAACGGTTCATCAGATTTAATACGACCATTTACACACATCGGAGCTGGTCGCCGTACGTACAGCCAGGTCACGGTCTCTGTAAGCAGGTTGATCATTAACAGGTTTTGTCATAATAAATCCGCAGGTGGAGTGGTAAACGGTCGCCAGAGATAGGCACCGGCACGTGACCAAATACCACTACTCCGCAATTTATTTATTCATTTTACACGCGCGCGTGCGTTCGCGGTTTGACAATGGTGCTGGGCTGGTCAAACCGGGCCGACATGCGGGCCCGCCCGCTTAGTTCCGTCTGGACGACGCGTGTGTACGTGATTGGTGATTTCGTTAGTTTTGGGTTGGTATATATGCTTAGTTCCGGTGATAAATTAAATTATGAATTCTGATCCAAACGTCATGCTTAATTTCTTGTCTAGCGCTGCAGGAACAGGATGGACGTCACCACACCTTCCCTCCTAAAATAAATTCTTGCCAACACGTACGGATCGCTTCGCCAATCAATGTTCACGAGATTGTACAACAAAACTGCAAGAAACAGTCCACCTCCCGCAAGTTTTGTGAAAAAACTTCCGCATTCCGAACTGATGTATCCTGTTTCAAAGTGGTGGGTTACTAAGGGGGTGTTTATTTCTTTAGGAGCTTCTAAGATTCCTGTCACATTGAATGTTTAGATACTAATTAGAAGTATTAAATATAGACTAATTACAAAACCAATTGCACAGATGGAGGCTAATTTGCGAGATGAATCTATTAAGCCTAATTACTCCATGATTTGACAATGTGATGCTACAGTAAACATGTGCTATGATGGATTAATTAGCCTTCATCTGTGTAATTAGTTTTATAATTAGCTCATGTTTAATCCTCCTAATTAGTCTCCGAATATTCGATGTGACATGAATTTTAGTTCGAACTAAAGATCCAAACACCCCTGACTTATTACAATTGACGTTACAAAACTATTTTGATCCACATGGAACGGGCAACGGCAGAAATTAAATCAAAAACATCGCCGCGGGTTGACTTGTTCGCTTCCCCTTCCCTCCGCCCCCAACCTCACCGTCCTTCCTGCTATAAAACGCGCCTTCGCTTCCCCTTCCATTCGTTCAACTCCAAACAACATCACCTCTCTTGTTCCTCCTCTTCGATTCGATCTCTCCCGTCGCAAGGCAAGCGCTCTCACCAACTGTGCAACCAAGCAGCAGCAGCGCAGATCACAAGCGGACAGCTAGTATGGAGGTCTCGTCGTCGTCTTCGGCGGCGGCCGCGGAGGTGCCGCACTACTTCCTCTGCCCGATCTCGCTGGAGGTCATGCGAGACCCGGTGACGCTCGCCACCGGCATCACCTACGACCGCGCCAGCATCGAGCGGTGGCTCTTCACCGACGGCCACGCCACCTGCCCCGTGACGCGCCGCGCGCTGGCGCCCGAGGAGATGGACGCCACGCCCAACCACACGCTCCGCCGCCTCATCCAGGCCTGGTGCGCCGCGCACCAGGTCGAGCGCTTCCCCACCCCGCGCCCGCCGCTCGACTCCTGCCGCGTCGCCGCGCTCCTCGACGAGGGCCGCCACGGCAGGGAGGCCGCCGCGCTCAGGGAGATCAAGGCCGCCGCCGCCGAGAGCGACCGCAACAGGCGCTGCGTCGAGGCCACGCCCGGCGCCGTCGAGTTCCTCGTATCCGTCGTCACCAAGCACTCATCGGCCATTTCCACGTCCAAGTCTTTCTCAAAGCGTGCCGACGACGAGTTCCTGCTGGAGTCCCCGACGTCTACGAGCTCGCCGGCGGAGGACGCGCTCAGCGTTCTCTACTCGCTCAAGCCATCGGAGAGGAGCCTGACTCAGATCCTGGAGCGGGAGCCCGAGTTCTTGAACACCTTGACCTACGTCCTGCGCCGACCGAGCTACCGGTCGCGCACCTACGGCATCCTTCTGCTGAAGGCGATGGTGGCGGCGATGGAGCCGGCGCGGCTGGCGACGGTGAGCGCCGGCCTGGTGCAGGAGGTGGTGCGCGTGGTCTCGGACCGGGTGTCCTCCAAGGCGGTCAAGGCGGCGCTGCACGTGCTGTGCCGACTGTGCCCGTGGGGCCGGAACCGCGTGAAGGCCGTGGAGGCCGGCGCGGTGGCGGCGCTGGTCGAGCTGCTCCTCGACGAGGGCGGCCGCCGCGTCACCGAGTTGGCCGTGGTGGCGATCGACCACCTCTGCGGCTGCGCCGAGGGGCGGTCGGAGCTCGTCGCGCACCCGGCGGGGCTCGCCGTCGTGTCCAAGAAGGCCATGCGGGTGTCGCTGGCTGCCACCGAGAGCACCGTGCGCGCGCTCCACGCCGTGGCGAGGCACTCGCCGACGCCCGCCGTGCTGCAGGAGATGCTCGCCGTCGGAGTGGTGGCCAAGCTCATGCTGGTGCTGCAGGTCGACGCCAACGAGAAGGCCAGGCTCAGGGCGAAGGAGATGCTCAAGGCGCACGCTAGGGTTTGGAAGGACTCGCCGTGCTTGCAAGCGCACCTCAAGGCATCCTACCCATGATGACATATACACCACGTACATCGTGTACATTACATTGATTATATGTAGATAAAAGGAGCACACGTTTCGATTCTCCTGTTATGTTTGCCACTAAATCATTTAGTTAGTCGATTTACAAATTATTCTTTCATGTTTGAAAAGAATGTAATAATATCGTTCTTATGTCCTCTGTTAGATATTTACTCTCCAAAGGGGAAAAATGTATCTAATGATATGGATGTAGGTCCTTAGATTTTGTACATCTGGAATAATCAATCAAGCTGTACATTACTACATTCTCGATTCAAATATTTCATTTCATCATGTGGTAATTGTGATAGTAGTGTACTAGGTTGTTTGCATCGGGGCATACTGTGTGATTAAATTGTACAAAGTTGCTTGTTTCTGCATCTGGTTTAGTATGCATAGGGTTTGATTCTTCTAAACAAAATATAGCATTTGTAGCATTTTCTAGGGTTTGATTCTTCTAAGAAATACATTAGTTTTTTTTATTTAGTTTCTGGTTACCACTAACAAAAGATGTGAATTACAAAGCAGCAATAACATGAAAATGATGAATGCAAATATTGAGACCAAATTATGTTATCCCGTAGGCTAGTATTACTCAATTGGAATGACTTTAAGAGGTTTTCTCAAACTGTAATTGAATTGGAAGAAAGAATTTTTAATGCTTTCTGAAATTTGTTAACAAACAAAAATATATAATATTTTTTTAAGATCCTAATTTCGGTTTGGTTGCAGGAAAAATCAGTGCACGCGATTGATCCCACATTCTTACATTTTAGCTAGTAAGAGACATCAAATGATATTTTTCAGACGTAAAAAATTTGTATTGGTACCTTTTCCGAATCACCTTTTTATGTTACAGTTTTTTTTCCTGCAAAATCATGATAACTTGTTTTTTTTTTGCATATTTGTAGCCCTACGTTGTTACATTTTGGAGGCTATACCTTTCCCCATACAAGACACACACTTAGAGCACAGCTGAATGCCTCAATCTGATTGTTTGACAGAAATACAGAAGGATATGCTTATTTACATGCATGTTTGTCAAAATTGCACGTCAGATATGCCTGATCTTCCACTGTTTCTTACTGAAACCACCAGCTGAGCGAGGCTCTAGTTTCTGCAAGTCAAATCATTCGTATGCACAAGCTAATGAATAAATCAAACCTGATTGAAGAAGCTGCAACCAAACGCATACATTCATTTAGTTATTATAAGCGTGGTTCAAAACAAGGACCCGCTAAAACCATAAATGCACATTGGGATGAAGTAGTGAAAAGGAAAAGTCAAATGCTTATCATATCCTAGTTGTGCTGGCCAGGATGATAGCTACAGTCTAGAGAGAAGACAATTCAGTAGATCGAATCTTCTGCTGTCTACGTATGTTGCATGGGAAGCACGTTAACGTTGATCCTTCAGTTACCACCAGCTAGTTTGACTCGCCGTTCAACTTTGATGTTCGATGTTTACCTGCATGCGCTCTGAAATTCAATTTCCTTGTAGTAGTAGCGAGCTGCAACTCTGCTACAGTATGCAGACACGCTTCATCTCTCTCTCTCTCTCTCTCTAGCCACACATCACGAAGATACATCCCGGATCAAACAGGTCAAAGCAAATCAAAGTTTCGATGCCACCAAACTGCCAGAGGATCACTCATGCATGGTCACACTCACACATGAATGCGCAACGGTGATGGAGCCTGCGGCTTGTACACTGTATATGTTTGACACAACACTATATGCTCGCATGCATAAACAGATGAGAGAGATGCAATGAACCTCTCGATCGACTCTCGTGCATGCACGCAAAATCAAATCCTGCAACCGTAAACGATCGAAATTCAAAGGACACACATGCATGAGCTGACCGGCCGGGCAACCCTTTTTTTTTCTTTTTTGCAGGCAGCCTAGCTAATCGATCGACCTGGAGAATGAATGAAATGAACCTAGCTAGGGCGATACAGTATGGTCCAACTAACTCCTCCAACTAATATGGGCCTGCGCACGGAAGAAACGTCTAGAAATTAATGTAGCATGAGGAAAGCGAGATCGCGGAAGTGGTTTTGCTAGCCGCTGAATCTTCGCCCCATCAATTCTTCGCCGGGATGCATCTCTGCAGGTCGCCAAAGAGGTTTGCTATCGATGCCGCTGAATCGTTGCTCGATCGCCTAGATGTCTGCAGGTCCTAGTTGCAGAAATATTTGCATTGTGCAATCATGCATGCGTTAATTGATGCGATGCATGCAGTCTTCCAGGGTCATTTTTATCCTACATTTTTCAATGAATGTTCCCGTCAGCTGAAAAAAAGAATTCAGTTCTAAGTCCACTTTACTTACCGGCAGGAAGAAAAACCCTGGATTTTGGCTTAAGTAAGTCAATATTTGTTGCTCTATTTGGTCGTCTCTGAAGAGGCTAAAAGTAAAGAGAGACGGTAAAAAAAAAATAAGTCAGAAAAGTCTTCCTTGGGTTACTTTTCTGTGAGGGCGTCGATCTGTACTGCGGGATGGTGCTGTTAGGTCAACATCAGTTTGGATTATGGTCAAAATAAAAGGCAAAGATATTGACATTATTGAACTCCCACTATTGGAGTGTCTATATCTGAATTATTATATACTATATACAAATACCGTGGGCTGTTACATTTCATGCCAGCCAACAGAAGAGAAGAGATAGAGAGAAGAAAAAAAATGCGCTGTCACGCCTATCAACTGTACAGCTGTACTTCACTGATGATGAAGAGGAGTTGAAAAACAGCAGAAAGCAAACACGTACAGGATTCGTGCGTTCGGAGTAGTGGCTCGGGACAAGGCTCAACTCAGTTTGTTTCACATATAAATAATACAGCAATAACGGCATCTATCAATACACTAGTTTGGCAATTGGTTTTGAAGATGAATTTAGCCATACCATCTTCAAAGGTTCATTTGCAGTACCAAAAGAGATGCTGATGTTCGAAGTTTAAACGTACCAACTACAAAAATTAACAGTTACTTACTTCATCTAAATTATAAGTCGTTTTGTCTCTTTTTACATTTATAAATTTTATTATGCACTTAGATATATACCCTATGTCTACTATGAATTTAGAAAAATCAAAATGACCTGTAATTTTAGGATGGATAAAGTGATAATGATCGTTTGCAAGAGTCGTTGTCTTCTTCAGAAAACAGCGCCGCCACATGTTTCTTCAGGAACACTACGAACGAGGGGCTGAAAAGAAGCAGGTTTTCTCTCGAATCACAGCGCTGACAATGGCAACGTTCTGGCTTCAGCTAGCTGTTCATCACTGTTCAGCGTGCGCTGACCGATCAAAACCACGGAGGATTAGCCTCACCTCTGGAGGTGAGATCGATTGAGTCAGCCAGGCAGCCGAGTCAACGCAGGACTAGTCTGGTGGTGCACGTACTTTTCTCACTTGTTCAGCGGGCACTGCAAACCCAATCTGGTCAGCGGGGTTGACTGGTCCACTCATGCCTGCATGCACTGATTGATCCACTCTTCACTCGGAGGAATATAAGAAGCAGGCAGGAAGCCAGGTCCCGTGCTCTATCGCTGTCTGTCCTCTTCCTCCCAAATAAGCCCGGCACGTACGTGCCTGCCGGCCGGTTGCTACCACCCACGTTCCTCTCCCGCGTCGGGCACGCTGGCAGCGAGCAAGCGACTGGGTGACCGACCTCGCTTGCCACCGGCGCGCTAGCTTTACGTGGTGAGGCACTCGCAAACGACGGCGACCTAGCTCGGTCGCTGTCGGCAGTGGAGGCAAAGCTGCTGCCGGTGCTGCTGGTGGATGCCGGCCGGCGAGAGGGCCAGGCCCAGGGCAAAGGGGATGCTCAAGGCGCAACGCTAGCTAGGGTTCAGAACGACTCGCCATGGTTGCAATGTATAATACTCCACGTAATCATGTACTACCTTCGTATCGAAATATTTGTTACTGTTGAGTCACGTAACATAGAAGGATCGCATGATTCTCCTCTTGAGTTCATCACTATATCACCATTTTAACTTTTAGATATACAAATTCTTTCTTGTCCAAAAATAAAGAGAGATAGAAGAATTTTGAAGAATTGTGTGTAGTTCTTCTTGTCTTTTAGAGTGCATGATGTTATACCCTTTGATGGACGAAGGTCTCATAGCTGTACATTCTAATAAGCTCAACTATTTCAATCATGTGGTAATCGCGGCACCTCGTGCTAATTTCCATCGAAGGGAAATTGACATTGAACTGTTCTTTACTAGCTAGATAAATTATTCATTTCTGAAGGAAACAATATTTTAACTTAATATTAAGTAATATTATGAGCTCGAGTAGTTTAGGTTTTTATGTAATAATAAGACTATGTAGCTCTGGATTTGCTTCCTACTTAAACGACATCACATTGCTCCTGCGGTTTTTTATAAAAGATGGACACAATGTGAATATTCTTTGTTATGAAAGGTACTGAAGAAACAAACAGTTTGCTTTAACGGCAAGTACATTGCTACATCTCACCAGTTTCATAGGTTGTCTCATGCAATGCCACATAGAATTTTTGCTAATATAGAGAAGGGAGGGTGAGGAAAGAGAAAGAGGTCGTTGTTTCACGAAACAACAGCCTCATAGGCTAGATTTTAGGACTATGAGATGACTACTTCATCATTGTACAAGTTGTGGTTGTATACAACTCATAATATATTTTTTTTCTATACACAAATTAAGGAAATAAAATTACTATGAGACAACTTAGAAAGACAACACATTGTACATGTTGTTTGTTAAGTCGCCTCAATATTACGTGTCAATGCATAAGACTGCCTATTAGATACTTGCCCTAAACAATTTGAATATCGTATGTTTAAATGGATGTAAGGAAAATAGGTGCTGTGGCAATGATAAATAGATCACATTTACTGACACAACTAATATTTATCTACCCACCCCCTCAAAAAAAAATACTCCATGCCTTTTTCTTCGGGGAAACGATAATTTTGTTTGAAAAATAGTATGTTTTGCTTATTTATAGCCCTATCATTCCATTTCCTTGTTCCTTTGGAAGGGTGTTTCCTTTATTGAATGCAGACGTAGCTGAAGCAAATTTTGTAAGCATTCGGTGGCAGGATCTTACTGGTAATGATCAGTAATACTAAATTCAAACTTAGGACGATTTGGTATGCTGTTGCTTTCGCTTCATTGCTACGAATGGTATCTACCACCTGAATGACTTAGAACATATCTTCCACATAATTTATTCTTGGCTGAAATTAAAGCAGCAGCGGCACGAGAAATTCTGATGAGAGTGAGACTAGCGCGAAGAGGTCAGTTTCTTATTTTCACGAAAATGCAGAGGTCGGCAACTCAGATTAAGATTAAAAATTTGCTCAATCAAAACCAACCGTACTGACCCCGTCCTCATATTTTAGAGAAAATTTCATAGATTTTCAATTGCCAGGTCCAAAACTCATGTCAGATTAATTCTCAGCACAGAGCCACAGAGACAAATGTGCTCCGATGGTTTCTTACACGTAGTTGAACCGTCCTCCGAGCAAGGCACTAATTTCTGTCATTATTCAGAAATCCGTATGCACAAGCTATGAACGAATCGAACATTGGTTGACAAATTTACAAAGTTACACATTTGATTCTTCTAAACCGGGACCTGTTAAAACCATGAAAGCAGATTGGATCAAGCAGCGAAAAGGCAGAAACAATAGTCAAATGCTTATCCAACTCACAACATGCCGTTAGTTATTGCTTGTTATTTTGGTCAGGATAGCTACGCTACTGGGAATTGAAGACAATTCAGTGAATAGTCTTCTGCTGTCTCTTGCAAAGACAATTCAGTGAATCGTTTACCCTTTACTTGATGCTTCCTTGATCAGGTAAAACTACTACTGCTTCATTTCCTTTTGATCAGTTATTTGATCGATCAGGCAGACTTTATGATGAGTTCATATCCTATCTAAATATAAATTATTATACTCCTGCAGTATATAAACGTATAAGACTTTCTCTTGATTGAGAAAATTTTGAAGAGAATGCAGTAGTTTGGTTAGGCCTTTGGAACGCAAGGATTATACAAGAACCTTTAAAAAAAATCTAGTAAGAATAGAAGTTCCCATCTGCTGCGAGAATGACAAGTTGGTCTTCACATGTGAAACACCATGGCGTTTCCCAAATATAGCAGACTTCGCAGTGGTAGCTGTCCAAATTATTCTATCATAAAAATATTTGTTTTCAGATCACCATGAGTTTCTCTTTGTGTGCGTGCACATATAAGCTTACTACTCTATTTCCTTCATTTACCTTGCAAAAGTAATTACACTGACCCATAAATCAATATTAATTTCAAACTAAAGACAATTTGGTTCCCTGTCGCTTTTGCTTCATGGCTAGCTGCAATATGGACCACCTGAATGACTTAGCGTAGACACCTTTCACTTACTTCTCTTGCAGCCATTGTCGCTAGATTCTAGATGACTAAACTCAAGCAGAGACCATTTTATCATTTGAGGAGAAAAATTGCAAAGATCAGTGTCGCCAAATCAGATTAAAAAAGTGGGGAAATAAATACTAGTCACACTCTTCGTGGCTCTATTAGATCAACCGTACTTGACCTTTTCCTCATATCAGGAGAGGAACTAGCCCAGCTGAATGACTGAATCTAGTATCAGCTGCTCCCTTTCAATGATTTTCTAGAAGAAGAAAAAGAGGACGCAAAAGTCCTTGACAAGACAATAAAATTTGCATGATAAATTGTTACGTCTGATTCTTTGAAAGAAATACTAGGGGATATGCTTGTATAAGAGTGTTGTCAAAACTTCACGTCAAATGCTTAGACGCAGGCACACATGCGTAAATGTTCCCTGATAGTTTCTTTGCAGCTGAAGGCACCGTTTGGGGCGAGAGTCTAGTTCATGCAAGTTTCAAATTCATATACGACTACACGAGCTACCAACATATCAAACTTAGGGGTGTTTGGGAACACCATGTTAAAGTTTAACACCTGTCACATAGGATGTTTGGATGTTAATTATGAGTATTAAACATAGGCTAATTACAAAACTAATTGTACAGATGGAGTATAATTCGCGAGACGAATCTATTAAGCCTAATTAGTCCATGATTTGACAATGTGGTGCTACAGTAACCATTTGTTAATGATGGATTAATTAGACTTAATAGATTCGTCTCGCGAATTAGCACAGGGTTCTGCAATTAGGTTTATAATTAGCTCATGTTTAGTCCTCCTAATTAGCATCCGAACATCCGATGTGACACTGTTAAAGTTTAGCACCTCGTATCCAAACACCCCTTAGGTTGAGGAAATTACAAAGTTACACGTCCGATTCTTCAAAGCTAGGACCGTTCAACCAAAGCTAGGACCGTTCAACCCGTGAAAAGAACAGTCAGATGCTTGCACTTACAAAACTTATTCTTCTCTATTATTATTATAAGTTGGCCAGAACTCTGGCGGACTGTTTCAAAACAAAAGCTACTCCCCCATTTTAAAGTGTAAGTCGTTTTGTGAACTGAGCCTAGCTCACCTGGCAAGGTTTCTTGGGGTGAAACCTATCAGGGTTTAAGTCCTCAGCTCGGCGATGGTGCTCTCATTTTGCTGGATTTATTCCAGAATTTAACTAGCGCTATTCTTTCAGTAGTAAGCGGCGTGCCCATCGATAGCGAGGTGCCAGTAGTGACTTCGTCAATCTCGAGGACTTACCGGCTCGGTCTCTCGGAGGTGCTCATAAGGTAGAGTTGCGTGCGTGTATCCATAAGGTTGAGTGTGCGTGCGTTTGTGAGCGTTTGCGTTTGTACTGTGTTTCAAAAACAATTGTAAGTCGTTTTGACTTTTCTAGATATATAGTTTAGACTATGTATCTAAAGATTCTAGACATAATATAAATCTAGGTGCATAACAAAAACTACTTATCTAGAAAAATTAAAATGACCTACAATTTGGAATGAAAAGATTGATAAATTAATTTAGGATAAAAAGATTAATAAAATTGTAAGTTGTTTACTTTTCTAGTTAGCGTGCGCCTCTCCTGCTCGTCGGCATGTTGTGTTTCTGAATGCAGACACGCTTCCTCCATCGCTCTCTGCAGCCACATGATATATCCCGGATCCAGCAGGTCAAAGATTATCAGTGGATTATGGACACACATGAACGCTCTCTGCATGGGTGGTGGAGCTTGCAAGTTGTGTACTTGCTACTAGGCTACTAGCCCATCCATGTTTGACAGCCATGCAGATACCTTATAGAGCACCCGCAGTGTAGGTGAGGTTTGAAACGTCCTTTCACTGACGAGGTCCATTAATGCAATCAAGATTTATCCATTATTTGCTACTTGCTAGCCACTGAATCTTTGGTCCATTAAATTCGCCGAGATATCCGCAGGTCCTAGTGCAGATCATGCATGGATAATTGTCTCGATCCATGGCCATCCAGTTGCCACATGCATGTTGAATTGCTACTTTCTCATCTGGATCTGAATTTTCATACGAATTGTCTGCCCTGCTACAGTCATTGGGAAGTAGATACCGCCAAGTTATATCTTTTGGTGGTACCATAGCTACCTCGATCCCATGCAAGAACGAGCCTCGATTAACTCCTGCGTCAACTTGTTGCTCGATCGTTGTGATCACTGAAAAGGTGAAAACGATCGAGGAAACAAAGAACAAACAGTTAAAAATAAGCGAAATGCCAAATGTTCCTATTGGTGGGTGTTTTTGTTTCCCTGGGTTATTTGCAAAGCCGCTGAACGCCTTACCTTCGAGGGCGTCTCGTCTGTTCTGCAACGTCCACTAGCTTAGAGGCGGCTACTGCTGACTGCTGAGTGTACATACCGTGGGCTGAGATTTTCAAGCCAGCAGCCAATAGAATTATATAGAAAAGAGGAGAGGAGTGCGCTGTTACGCTTATCCAGGTGCCGAAATGTTGGACAATTCTCATGGAGGGCTAGACATATGGAGTACGTTCTGTTCCTAGCTACTCCTCAACTGACGAAGAGAAGTTGGAAAAAAAAAAACAAGGTTTCAGCAGTGATTAAGCTAGCGCTACCCGCCTCGATTAAGCTAGCGCTGACAGTGACAAGGTTTTGGCCTCATCAGCTGTTACTGCATGCGCTGACCGATCAAGCCAGCCACTGGTGTGGTAAGCAGGCTACTGAGGTTTTGGTGGGCTCTGGTCGAGAGGCCCTTAGTATGAACACAAAATAGTGATCTAGAGGCGAATTTAGCCAAGCTAACCATCAGGGTCATGTCCACATGGAGGTTAGATTGTACACTGCTATAACAGTAATTTTCCGCTGAATTCACCAAATTTTATCGAGATTAGCTGACCCCAATAACCCCCAGATCCGCTCCTGAATGGTTATAGTAGGGATAACAATATACGTATGAAATGTACTTATAAACACTTAAAGTGGATTAAAACAATACCATAAACTCGGCAAGTTCGTCAGCGTTGGAGAAAACAAAGTTGTCGCTGCGCGTGAGATCAGATTAGGACCTCACGCCGCGAGGAGTAGAGGAGTTGCCAACTGCCGAGTCACGCGTGCGCAGCTCGGCGAGAGGGCAAGCGAATCGACAAATGCGCTTTGTTGGTTCAGCAGGGGGACTCACGTGGCTTCTGGACTACTCAGCAGACAGCAGCGCTCGTTCTTTGGGCCTCGTCCAAATACGATACACATACACTGCCTGCTGCTATACTACTACTACTACTTTACACTTGTACTGGGAGGGCCCCTTCGTTTTGGAGGGGCCAGGTCGGCCGCACAGCTCGACCCCCCCAGGGCCGGGCCTGGTGGTAAGATTGGGCCAGCCAGGCAGAGTCAACACAGGCCGGTATTCTTTGGCTTCAAACGCTTTAAGATTCGTGCACCAGCTAGAGACTGTCCTATCGCTCTTCTCTCTTCCTCTCCTCTTCTCTCTCGCGCCGTCGCTGAGTCTCATGCCGCCATTGAGTCCAGTTCGGTGGAGCAGGTTGGAGGTGGGGGGAGCGGCTGGTGACGAGGTCGCCGCCAGCTCGGGTGGTGGTCGAGGTCGATGGGGTTAGGGTTAGGGTTTCGGGATTTCGGGGCCTCCAATGGCTGCCGGCCTCAGAGAAGGAGGAGGGTCACTACAGAAGCCCGGCAGAGGTGGCAGGTTGGCCGGCGGTGGAGGCGAGGTGGCACGGGAATGCCGCTGGCTGGGCAGGGCTGGACAGCCAGTGGCCAGTGGCTTTCGGCGGGGGACAAGGAAGGCCACGAGGTTAGGAAGGGTGGCAGGGGCGGATGGTGGGTGGATAGCGCGGTGGTGCGGCAGCTAGTGGTGAAGCTAGAACAAATTGGAGGGGGATGCACTTGCCTTGTGGATGCATATAATCGAGTTTTGGAGGACGCATATATGGTGAAATTTTGAACCTAATCACTGATTTTTCATTTTTTTGGGTGCATTAGCACCCCCTAAGGACACTATACCTTCGCCTCTAGCGGCAGCCGCCGTCCGAGGCAGCGGTGGTAGGTGGAGGATGCCGAACGCGAGGTAGAAGAAAGTGGGGTGTTCATGGGCTCTTGACGGGCCTAAGCCATCGTCCCTATCTAGCACACGGAATCCACATAGGAGCCCCCACACAGGCTGGTAGCATACTTTTCACCTGGTCAGCAGCCAAGCCTACTTTTCACACAAGCTGGTAGAGTAATTAAGAAGCTGGTCAACAGGGTTGACTGGTCCTCGTCCGCGCACGCACGCACAAATTGATCGATCGATCATTGGGAGCCTAGGCCCCGTTTGGCCAGTTGAATCAGTACCGATTCTTCTTCGAATCACTAGAAACGCTGCTAAACAATCACAAAAGGGATCGATTCCAGCTAGAAACATTCCTAGTGTTTCTGCTTTTTTCTACTATAGATCAGAATCACCACCCAGGTAGTTTCTCGTGATTCCGATTCTTCTTGTTGTCCTACCTCCCATCTAATCTATAAACATTTCTATTGGTCCTTTCTTAAGTGCAACAAGTTAAAATGGGTCTTATTTTAAACGTTCTTCACTCACAAAAAAATCAATATTTTTTGTAAATATATCAATTTCTATAATTTTTTATGTAAATATGTCATTTTTAACTGCCTTTCAAGAATCCGAATCTAGCCATTTAACCAAACAATTTTACGAAAGTGATTCCGATTCATACAAGAAACGTTTTTAAAAAAGAATCGGATCCAAAACGTTTCTCTGAAAATTTGGATCCTACCAAACACACCCAGTAGGAGAAGAAGAATAAGGCAGGAAGGCAGGCAGCAGGACCCATGTTTTCTCTCCGGCGTTTCTGGCGCGTGGGCGGTGAATGGTCCTATTGATCTAATGATCTTGGCCGTCTCAAGTCTCAACTCATCTGCACAACACTGCAGGGATCTTGTCCGATATCTCCAACAGTTCTCTTCCTCTCCTTGGAAGTTGGAACAAGTTAATTTTTCTAGTCGAGGACAAAATTTGCTCCACTAATAAACGGGGGAAAAGGACAATTTCGAAACGGTGCACCGATACCGGATGGGCCGGCGCGTTGAGAAAGCAGCAGACACCAGAGCTCGCTACGGCCTACCAAGTTGTAGCAACGCAGCCCAACAACAGAAGGTGGCGGCCCACCAGCGTTAGCTACTTTATTTCTTTCTTTTTCCTTTTTTTCTCTTCTTCTTTTTTTTTCCGCTCAACTCTACTGCGCGCAAGTCTGCAACATGCATCTCAAAGCGTGAGATATGGGGAAAAAATTAGGTGCGGACGGTCCCCAAAGCACTCCCGTGCGGCCCCCCTCCTGATTTCTGCCGCGTGGGTGTCTAGCGCACGAACGGAAGCGCGCGCGCTCGGCTCTGTCATGTGGGAACGCCTGGCCGCTGGCTCGCTCGGCTCGCTCGATCGATCCATCGCTAGCTCGCTCGCTCGGCTCATCGTCAAAACAGAAACCAGGGCATCTAGCAGAAACCGTCGTCCGCTCGCGTTAAAACCTCCGCTAGATGAGAACCGCGCCGCCTCTTGTCAAAACCTCCGCGTGAGAATCCGTTCGTTTTCTGCCACCGCACCCCTTGTGTGCCGCCGACGCTGCCACCATTTTCCAACGCCGTAGCCTCGATCAGGAGAAGACGTCCTTGTGCGATCCTGATCGTGGCACACGAGGACAGCCGCCATAAAAATCTTCGACGAGCATCCCAGCCGTAGCAGTCGTCATGGGAGAAGGAGGCCAGGAGGATAGCAGTCTGCATTCCACGACCGGAGAAGCCTCCTCACATATCGCAACTGCAATGGCGGTAGGAAGCCAGGAGAAGGACAACGTTCTCGACTCGTCGCTTATGGTGTCGTCTGTGCCTGCCCTACCACACAACGGAATGCAGCCAACGTACATATTTTTTTCACATTCTTTGGTCATCATGAGTTTTCACGTGTGTGTTTGACCGTGTTACATGACCTCTAGCTCCACTGATTTGTGACCATATATATGCTAGATTGCACAGAATTACTCCGACAATAACATCAGAGTTTGTTGCATGATACCTGAAGAAATAGCAGATGAAGCACAAGATAAAGTAACTAAATTACAAATAATTTATTTAACAGAGAGCGTAATTTATTTCGTATCGTAAAGGTAAGTCACATTAATTCTGACTTAATGTACAACAGATGGCTGATGAAGTTGTGCAACCTATGATCGTTTCTAAAGTTGGAATGGCTTTCGAATCAGAGGATAAAGCTTATGAGATGTACAACACCTATGCTGGTAAGATTGGGTTTAGTATTAGAAAGAGCCATACAAAGCGACGAGGTGATGGGACTCTACGTCAAAAGTATTTGGTTTGCAGTAACGAAGGTCATCGAGAAACTGAGTCATCAAGGCACACTACAAGGACGGATTGCGATGCTCGTGTTCAGTTTAGTGTCAGTAAAGAGGGGATTTGGACGGTGCAAAAGGTTATACTTGATCACAACCATTACCTTGCTAGTCCAAATAAAAGTGACAAGCTGAGGTCCCAACGAAGTGTTCAAGAAGCGGACAGGAAGCTAATTGGGCAGATGAGGCAATCCGGGATGAAGCCAGCCCAGGTTTTTGAGTTTATGGAGGAGTTTTACGGAGGAGCCGACAAAGTGCCATTCTCACGGATGGATTGCAACAATGAGATTGGCCGTGAGCGCAAGAAGTACTTAGAATCCAATGACGCAGAAACACTACTGGAATACTTGAAGCGTAAGCAGATAGAGGATCCAACTTTTTTTTATGCCATGCAAATAGACAAGAAAGATGGTCGGATAGCTATTTCTTTTGGGCAGATGGCCAATCTATCATGGATTACGTATGCTTTGGTGATGCTGTGTCATTTGACACAATGTTTCAGACCAATAAGTTTGAAATGCCTTTTGCTCCATTCCTTGGAACCAACCATCACAAGCAGACTATCATTTTTGGGGCTGCATTGTTGTTTGATGAGACTATACCATCATTTGTTTGGCTATTTGAAACCTTTCTAACAGCAATGTCAGGCAAACATCCTAGCACAATCTGCACTGATCAAGACGCGGCCATGGCAGAAGCAATTGCTTATGTATTTCCAAACACAAGTCATCGCCTTTGTTTGTGGCATATTTACCTTAATGCTGCTAAACATCTCGGCCATGTAATTCAAAAGCATCCTGACAAGTTTCTACCTGATTTTAAGAGATGTGTCTATGAAGACAGATCGGAGTTTTACTTCAAAAAGAAGTGGGATGAATTGTTGCGTGACTATAACCTTGAGGACAACAAATGGATGGCAAACCTATATGATTTGAGGGTAAAATGGGCTACTGTGTATCGTGACTCATTTACAGCTGATATGAACTCGACCCAAAGGAGCGAAGGTATGAATAATGTATTTAAGAAAAGATTTCGTAGAAAACTGGGTCTTTCGGAACTTCTTGAAGAATGTGAGAAGGTTTCCAGTAGTCTTCGTAATAATGAGTTGGATGAAGATTTTAATTCACGTCGAAAGAGCCCAGTTACTCATATTCCTCTGTTGAAGACCGCAGCTGAGTCATATACAAGGAGGATGTATAAAGAGTTTGAGGAAGAATTTAACAAACAATTTTCATTCTCTTGTAAGTTGTTGCAAGCCGAAGGGTCAATTCTGACATATACGGTTACACATATGTATTCTGATTATGGAGCAACTGTCATATTCAACAAAGTAGACAGTACCATTACATGTGCTTGCAGGAAGTACGAATCCATAGGTACATATATATATATATATATATATATATATATATATATATATATTCAAATTTGAAATTGCAATAATACAGCATCTAATACAAATTGATGAAACATGGCATTCATATCTGATAGGTATATTGTGCAAGCATGCCTTCAAAGTCTTCAATGTCAACGATGTTTTCATTTTGCCTTCGCAATATATCCAGCACAGATGGACAAAATATGCAAAGAGAGGATTTTATATTCAGAAACAAGGATCTGAGAAGGAAAGTTTAAAAACCCATACCGCACGTATCTCACGGAAGGCAACATCTATTGCATTGAAGTGTTCAAAGTCAAAAGAACTTCTTGATCTTTTGGAGGAAGCTATGGATAAGTTGGATTTGGATGCAGATAATTATCTAAGCAAGATGGAAGAACAATCGAAGGAGGCTCCTCTTGTTTCAGCTAACTTCGCAACAGATACATTTAAAGGTACAATATCGTTTAGAGTTTCTGAGGTGGTAAAAGGTGCAAAGAGTAAACGAGGGACCATCTCCCTTGAAAAGAATACAGGCAAGAAGAAGAAAACTGCTAAAAATAAAGGTATTGATTGTACCAATTCTAGCATTATTGTTTTATTCTATACTTGTATTATTAACTATATGTGTTTGACTGTAGGAGAAGAGTCAAATAATGTAGCGGAAAATAGTTATGAAGGTGCTGGCCCAGATAAATTTATTGTAAGACTTTTGGCTTCGACTGCATTTATTTTTCATATTTATTTGCTTACATACTATTTTTATGAATATGAGATTTTTATGAACATTTTCATATTCTATGACAGGATCTAAATGATGGTAGCGTTGATGCTAACAGTACAATACCACACTTCAATATGCACGGGAATTCTTCTGTCATGAGCGTTCCATATATTAGAGGAGGATACACAAGTCTCTTACTTTGGGTTGATCAAGCTGCCACAATGCAGCTGCCTGCTAGAAAATTAGATTTTGATGGACCGACAAATAAAGAAAATATGTAACCTTGTTGTGTTACAGCATAAATTTATTTTTACTGATGCTTATTGTTCATCTAAGCTATTTTAGAAGAACCAGCCATTTATGAGATCACATAATTTGTTTCTTTTTTTTACCATATTACACTCTGTTCTGTTGTCATTTTTCCTCTTTTTTTATACCATCACATTCCAGAAATTTGAACATCCATATATAATTTCATATCAAAAGAAAAAATGATACATTGATCATGTCAAGAAAAGATGATACATTGATCATCTCTGTACATATGTGATTACTACAAAGTACAAACTACAACATCAAACATTCACACTCCGGACTGCTCCAAGAACTTGACTTCCAACTAGGTGGTGAGCTCGATCTCATCGAGGACAATATCACTGCAGACTTAGTCCAGGAGCTCTCGATCAGAGCATCAGTTTGTTCAGAGCCGTGCTGACATCAGGTTCTATGTGTGCATTTTGGCAGATCTCTTCTAATTCCGTCCTCCTTTTCTTGACAACTTCAGCTTCCATCTGCATGAGAAAATTAAAACCTGAATGATTACAGTAGGCTGTGAACAACGTTTAAAGATCAGAATAGTGAACACCAACAAAGAAGTTAAACCTTCTCAATTTTTTCCTAGGAGAGAAGGCCAGGTGATGTGATTCCCTCCTCTGATAATACGAGACTGCTCATTACATGTCACGCAATGAAACAAATACCAATTGCATATCAGCTTCGCAGTTGCAGTGACATAATATGGTGATAATATTATCACAACTGTGCTTCTCTTTTTAGTGTCAGGAAGTGAATTTAGCTATGCAATTACAAGGGCCAATCAGAAATCACATTCACACAAATGTAGCATGATATAGTGCAGTAAAAGATACTTTTAGACCAGTATTGGTGGATGATGATTTATGTGAAAGTAGAAAATCCAAACCAGACAATTGCACGTATCAAAATCACTTAGCTAACTGAAAAAGAAGAACCCAAAGCAGACAGTTGCACACTTATGCAGTTATGCTGTTACAGCACCCTAAAACTACTAATAGCATTAGTGTGCTCTATTCAGTAGCAAAATAGACAATGAGATAATTGAACAACGTATGGAGTACAACCAAAAGGAATTTACCCCCTGCATTCAGAAATCACAATTAGCCCCATATAGCATCAAAAGCTTGGAGGAAGTTAACATGCACATTCAGAAATCACAAAAACAGATAATAGCATCATAACCCTGCGGGAACCAGTACTGCTCGAACCGGCATCTGGAAGATATGATTTCTGTCAAAATAGAGGACACAAATAAGCCAGTTAATCTCACAGTATCTTGCCAATGTGGGTGCTAGTTTCCATCAACCTGTGCGCATCAGCTGCTTCAGATGAAGGGAACGTCTTGTAAATCATAAGCTTTACCTTGCCAGTGGGAGCGACGACCGCAGGCCACACATTCTTTTCCACCTCGGTGGAGAGAGTTGGACGACGGAGGGAGGCGGGGGCGGCCGCCGGGCTCCAGGGTAGTGGGGGCGACCAGCGGCGAACGACGGAGGATGGCGGCAGGGGCGGCCAGCGGCAGACGACGGAAGACGACAGCGGTGGAGGAGGGAGACGGAGGCAGCGACGATTTTTTTTCCGAGGATGGTTTCCGGCGGCGGACGAATGGATAAGGCGTGGCGGAGCGAGCCGAGCAAGATCCGAGCTTCCATCTGCGGAGCGAGCCGCTTGCGGAACGAGCGAGCGTGCAGCTGGCAGCCGAGCTGAGAGTCGAGGCGGAGCCAGGCCGTTCCCACGCGCGCTTCCGTTCCAGGATCGCTGGACAGCACACGCGGCGCAAATCGAGACGGGTCCAGGATCGCTGGACAGCACACGCGGCGTAAATCGAGACGGGGCCGCACAGCGATGGTTATGGGGGCCGTTCCCATGCAATTTTTTTCCATCACATCCAGGGCAAATCTTCAACTCTATTTGCTGATAGTTGGTGCATATCCTATTAGCGTGTCATCTTCTCTTTCTCCTTCATGTTCCACTGCAAGAGAACTAGCGAGCATCAGGGTTTCATCTCTGACAGCATGCATCTCCATGGCTGCATCTCGTATCGGCATTCGTTCTCTGGGTTGCTGCTTCGAGCATGATACGCCAATCCTAATGGCAGAGACCAGACACTCCTGAACTCTGCTTCTTGTGATATTATCGTTGGCGTCATTGTGCAGCCATATTGTCGGATCAGCTATCTCCAAGACTCTATCAGGGAGAGCAGCCTCAGAAAACTTGTGAAGGTCTACTGATTCTCTAAACATATCATCTGTTGGCCTCCTACCCGTAAACATCTCAAGTAGAGATATCCCAAGGCTATAAACATCACCGAGAGTTGAGATTGGAGAACCTTCGCCATACTCTGCAATTGTGCAATTTTTTTTACATTCATGAGCACCAAAAGGCAAAAGTATTTATGAAAGAACCAGGGTAATGGAAATTTGAATGCGACAGCTCAAGTTATTACCTGGAGCAACATAACCAATGGAGCCTCTTATTCCGATTGTGCTATTTGAATTTTGCCCAGCTTTGTTTGCACTTTCAAGCAAGATCCTTGATATACCAAAGTCTCCCACTCGGGCACTCATATCTTCCGTAAGAAGGATGTTGCTTGGCTTGACATCGCAGTGAACAATTGGTGGGTGACAGTGATTATGAAGATAGTCTAGAGCATCCATGACATGGACAGCAATATCCAGCCTCTGAGTTAGGCTCAGAGTATTGTTTAGAGTGGCAATGCTGTACTTCGGATGAAGCCAACCATCTAAGCTCCCGTTGGGCATGAGGTCGATAACTAGTGCCTTGAAATCTTGACCTTGACTATCGATGCTTGAGCAGCACGTGATGATCTTTACGAGGGAACGGTGGCGTACCCTTCTCAGCGCCTCACATTCAGCCTGGAAACTCTTAGAAGACCCTGATTGCTGAAGGTCAAATACTTTTACAGCCACAGGTGTATCCTCACCTTCGAAAGTGCACTTGTAAACCGAGCCATATCTTCCTTTTCCAAGCAAGTTAGATTCTGAAAACCCATCTGTTCCTCTCAACAATGCCTGATATGAAACTCTTTGGAAGCCTTCCTCAGTAACTGTAGGTGGAGCTTGACCCTCCGGTCGTCGTTTAAGCTTCCAAACAGTAACGGTGACTGAAACTAGCAACAGCATTGCTCCGATTGTTGTCAGAGAAATCATCAGAGACTTGGACCTATCTTCCTTGCTGATGCTTGAAGGATGTGTGGAGCATGGAGCCAAGCGAAGCTGAGGTATTCCACCACACAGCTCGCTGTTCCCAGTTACAGATATGGCGGTCAAGTTTGAGAATACACCCCCATTCGGCACTTGACCCTGTAAATCATTGAATGATGCATCAAATGTGAGCAACGATACTAATTTCTCTAGAGATGCTGGGATCAGTCCTGACAGGTTGTTGTGCGCTAAATACAACTCTTGCAAGGCACCAATGTTGCTAAGGTCATCAGGTATCCTACCGGACAGTCTGTTCATGGTCAGGTTCAGTACCCGGAGCCCTTTTACATTGTGCAGGGATTGTGGTATGCTTCCTTCAAACATGTTGTCATCCAGCATCAATGTGTCGAGAACTAGGCAATTCCCGATGGTATCAGGTATTTGGCCGGACAGACGGTTACCTGATAGGATCAACTGGTTGAGGTTAACCAAGTTACTGACTTCTGATGGAAGGGGTCCAGAGAATGAATTGTGAGCTAAGTTCAGGTTTGAAGAAAGGGAAGGCAGCAAAATTTCCTTAGGGATCGAACCATTTAAGAGGTAGTTCTCTGACAGATCAAGACGGTACATATTTCTTAGTTTGCCAATGCTTGCGGGGATTGGTCCTTCCAAGCTATTACTGTATGCAGTAATCACATTCAACTGTGTAAGGTTTCCAAGTGACAGTGGTATGAGGCCTGATAGCCTAGCCCTTTCCATCGAAAGTTGAACCAAGTTTACCAGTTTACCGATGCTGTCAGGGATCACTCCGGATATCGAGGTGTTTCCAAATTCAAGTACGCTTAGCCCAACCAAATTGCCGATGTCCTGAGGGATGCTGCCAGAGATGCTACAGTATGACAAAGAGAGATACTGGAGCGTGGCTGACAGGTTTACCACTGCGCTGGGAAGCTGCCCACCGAAGGAGTTGACGCCGAGGCTCAACTGCACTAGCTGGCTGCAGTTCGCCAGCGAAGCGATGAACTCCCAGCCCTCCGTATCGTTTGCCTCAAGGAGATTGTAAGACAAGTACAGATACTGAAGACGCCGCATCCTCCCGAGATCCCCAGGCACGAGTCCGGTGAATCCGTTGATCGAGAGCTGCAAGCTTGTGAGAGTGGTGAGATTCGAGAGGGAAGCCGGGATGCCTCCGGTGAACCTGTTGTTGGCAAGGCTGAAATCTTTCATGACGGGGAACTTGCTGCCGATGTCGGCTGGAATGCTGCCATGGAGCTGGTTCCCTTCCACGTGGAAGGTCCTCAGCAACGACAGGTTGTACATGGAGAGCGCGAGCGCACCGTGCAACTTGTTCACGCCGAGGTCGAGGTGTCGAAGGCCGGCGAGGCCGGCGAGCCCCGGTGGGATCGGGCCGTCGAGCTGGTTGTTGGCGAGGGCGAGGTGCAACAGCGACGACATGTTGGCCAGCGACGCCGGGACAGGCCCGGTGAGGCTGTTGTTCTTGAGGCGGAGCACCTGGACCTGCGTCAGCCTGTCCCCGAGCTCGGCGGGTATGCGGCCGGCGAGGCTGTTGGCGTCGAGGAACATTTGCTCCATGGCCACGCACCAGCTCAGGTTGGCGGGGATCTCGCCGGAGAAGGCGTTGTAGCCGAGGTCCAAGTAACGGAGGCGCCGGAGGCGGCCGAGGCTCGCGGGGACGTCGCCGCGGAGCCAGTTGAATCCCAGCTCGAGCGCCCGCAGGAACGTGAGGTTCCCGATGGCCGCGGAGAGCGTCCCGGCGAGCCCTTTCTTCAGCAGGTTCAGCCCCACCACCCGCGGCGGGGTCCGACGGCGGGTGCACGACACCCCCTCCCAGCTGCAGAAGCCGGTGCTGCCATTCCATGAGGCCAGCGCCAGCGCGCCGCCGTCGCTGAGCTCGGCTTTGAAGGCGAGCAGCGCGGCCACATCGCCGCCGCTCGCGCTCGCGTCGTGGCCATCGTCAGGACGGAGAGGCCGAGCATAGTGCATAGCAAGCTCCTGCCACAAGTCGACATTGCCATGCCGTTTCTTAGCTTGGTTAATTTGGTGGAAGGGCCGCAATGGCAGATTCTGATTAGTAGCAGCTCCGTACGTCTGTCTTGATCATCTTTGTCGATTCGATGTCGAAATTGATGCTTCCTTTTGACGCCGGGGCGCGCGCGAAGAAACCAGGAAAGAGAAGGGCATGATCGGACGAGAGGTCCGTTCGATGACACGGCGAAAGAGTTCGCCTTAATATCTTCGAGTGACTTTGCTAATATGAACTCGTCAAAACTACGAGTCTTCAGTCACGTCTTAGTCGCCCATTGATGCTTGATGCAGATTTCGTTCATCGCGTCACGCTTTCAGTAGCCAATTGTCACGGTATTGGACTGGAGCCAAGATTCTTGCTCCTTTGTATATTTTACTATTACTAATAATATTTGAGGCTTCTATTAGAGCGTCCACTACTTTTTCTCGTAAGATTTTCTAGAAACAAAAGATAACTTGTCCATCAATTAAATCTTACTATTGGCTCCTTTCAGTAAAGCCAACTAAGATTCTAGGCGAACGCTTTAGAAAAAGAGAGAAATCTAGAAATTCTAAAAAAATAAAAATATCTGGCCATCAATCGATAGCCTCAAATCATCGTAGCTATTGGATCTATTATGTTTTCAAAAAATTAGTCACCTATGCCATTATGAAAATAGCCTAAGGTAACACCCCAATCTATATCTAAATTACCGACCGGTGGCATTATATAAAATAAACTTTAAAATAACCTCCTAAATTTGCAACTAAATTGCCCACCACTGATACGTAAAAAATAACCCCTTAAATTTGCATCTATATTAACCATATATGCCATTATTAAAAATAACATGAGGCAACCCTACATTTGAATTCAAATCACCTTAATTAAAAATATAGACCAATATATGATTTCTTACACTATTGGTATATGATATAATAATTAAGTATATATGCATGATGTGTGTCACCATTTATAAAGATATAGAGAAGTGATGATAATATAGATTTCTATGTTAAAATTATAGCTCAAACTTAGGGTTCATTAAATAAATTCAAGCGCGTATCTATGATGCAAAGTGAAAAGTTAAAGATTATAAATATGGATGAAAACGTCATAGAGTACTTACTAATTAAAATCTATTACAATCTGATAAAGATAATAACTATATAAGTATTATGTTCGAATATTTAACAAATGAGTATTACAATCTGATAAAGATAATAACTATATAAGTATTATGTTCGAATATTTAACCAATGAGATGTAGCTCAAGGTAATAGTTTTATAGTAATGTGATCTCATTTTTTCATTGGAGACTCTGTACAGGTCCTAAAATTTGCTAATCACAACCAAAGCAAAAGCTGTACAATCTACAATGTACAATGGATCGGTTGCCTTTTGCCCCATTGGACACACTAAGATTCAGTGGTAAAAGTAGAGATGACAGTGGCAGTCTTTTGGGGTCATGAACTTCTGATGTCTATGTACTGAATTTCTGCAATATATCTTCAAATTTAAGGAGAAACAACCTTATTACAAATGGTACAAAACAATGGCAAAAGTTCCTCATGGGCGCTACATTTACAACATTAAACATTAGTCTAAGCGGTGCAATATCTACATATATACCTATGAATCAATCATCACAAGCCATAAACAGGGTGCTGGACCTGAGGCGGCAAAAGGCCCATATCCACGCAGTGCTGCTTATCATAGTCACGAGTGCCAGGAATGGCACCCGTGGCCAACCTGAGGACCTCGCTGCCGGTTAGGCATCGATGAGCAAACGCCAATCCACCGTCCATGACGTCAGACAAATTAGGCTGTGAGGTTCTTCTTGTTTTGTTTCTAGTTCCAGCTTGTCCAGGCTGAACAACCTCATCGTTCAAAACCTTGTCAAGGTCTGAGTACTCCATGAACCTTTCGGTCGCTGCCTCCCATGATAGGTTGTACCTTTGCTCAGGGGTTAGAGGCTGAGGTTCTCTATTCATCGCCTCTTTCACTCTGGCGACAAATTCCTCTGAAGTTTTGTATGTCAAGCAGTTCGGAAATGACATGAAAAACTCATTTGATGGATGTTCTGCACAGATGACAAATTTTCCCATTGCAAGAGCCTCTGCTGTTGCTGTGCACAGCACATCACTAATGCTCGGATTTATGAAAACCTTGTACCTGAGAATAATAAACAGCGGATGGCTGCATCAGTAATCAATGAAAAGTGATTTGCAGATGATGAATTAATTGAGTTTTGAGAAACCCCATTATTGTTTCTCGATACGTACCCATGAAGTGAATTATCGGCATGATCCCTTCCCTTGAAAAAATTGAGACTCAAATCCAGGTTCCTGGCAGTAGACTGAACTTCTTGTGAGTCCTCACCACTTCCGTATACATCTAACTTGAATCCTTCCAAGTCACTTTTATGTTTAGCCATCAAATCTATCAGTTCCCTATAACCTTTGGCCCAAACCATCTTCCCAAGAAAATATGCCCCCTTGGAAAATGATGGCTCTCCACTCTCCCTATCTGCAGTAATTTTCTCTCCAATCTTCAGGAACTTTGGGTTTACACCATGAACATTGCAGACGATAGACTTCGGTAAATCCTGAGTTGCTGCAGAAAGACGCAAGACCTACACATGGATACCATTCGAAATGTAGAAATGTTCTTGGGCAACAGCATAATTAACAAAACACTAAGCTAGACAAAGTACCTTGTCACAGTACGCTCTGGTCACCCAATTGTTGATGTGTTTAACTAGAAAAGCTTGAAGAGCTCCATTCTTCTCTCTCTTGATATATTCCAAGTAGTTTGTATGAACTACACCAACAACATGGTTGAACTTGTCAGTCCAGCGTTTCCCATGATGATACCAATTGAGATGCTCGGGTTCTTCCAATATTGCTATATCAGCTTCTCTTGACGGTATGAACTGAGACGTATCACCAGCAGGAATGATGCTACGCCGCTCTTTTGAGAACTGCAGAGCATATAACATGTCATGTCAATTTCAAGTAATTAAATATTGAATTTGACATAAGATGCATTAGATTGTAACCTTGCTAGGATAGAATGATATCTTGAAGTTTGATTCAAAGCCAAGTCTTTCCTCTAGCCAGTTCCTTATATAAGTTTCCTGCTCTTCTGGTGAACTGAAGGTCATGCCATTTGGGTATACCAGTTCTTGGTCTGATTTGCAGAGCCAAGGAACTACCAGAGTCACATCTTGTTTGGTACCTTTTGCAAGATATGCTGCACGGAACAATGGATTAACTGCTGTTCCTGTCATCCAAGGTAGGCTTGCTGTGGTGACAATAGCCACATGTCTTTTATTGTCTGAGACCTCATACTTAGCAGGTTCACTCCAGAAACCATCATCAGCATGATAGCCAGTACTTTGAAGCACACTGGCAATTCTCAAGTCAAGTTCATCTGATGAGTTATCATTTACAAGCAAGGATGTGTCTTCTGAAAGGGAATGATTTTGTTTCCTATACAATGCCTCCACTAGTCTATCACATTGATCTGGACCATAGTATGAACATATAAAAGGGTCAACTCCTGATAAATGGAAGAAAATAGGATGTAGGTGCACGTTTTATGATTTTTATCTGTACCTCTCCGTACACCAAGTTGATCCAAAAATGGTTCAGATTGCCTTGCTAGATTTGCCAGTATTTCAGTTAGATCAAGTGGAGGGATTTCCTGGATCAAGATTACGTTAACAAGAATATATCAGTAATGAATATCAGACAAGAGAACTTTGGGCTTTCATTACCAATCACTATCAAATTTCTAAACAAATGGTGGCTGCATTCTTTTGGAAAGATCCACAAAATCAGTGTTCAGAACAGGCACAAAGCCTCATACATGACTGCAAGATCTAACACATAGATAATATCAAGTAAACGGCAAGCACTGGTGTGAAAGATCATTCATCATTTCAGTGCCCATGCAGTTTTTTTAAACCAACCCCCTTTTACCATGTTTCTTGTACAAACCAACTGAAGAGAAATATGGAAATGGGTAAACCAACTAGGGAAAAATAACACCCAGAACTACAATTCATCACAACTATGTTTGGCACAAAATCAGATTGTGAAGAGTACATCTTGGGACAGAAGACAATTTCTCATCAGTTAAATATATTATCATAAATTTTGCAGTCTGTGAGAGTTACCTTGGATCCTTGAGACTCCATGTTGAACGACTTCTGCACCAAAAAGGAGAGTGCAGGTAAGTATCTCTGTAAGTATGGCTCTACAATGCTCACACAATCCAATAGAGGCCAGCTTTTCCAGTTGAGTATAACTATTGGACATGATAATTCATTTGGTATCACCAGCTTGCAGATGAATAGAGAATTTATTGGAATTAAAATAAAGATTAATGTTTTGTCAAGAAACTGCAACAATCTCATCACTATTCCATCATTCAAACATTATGCAACCTAAGGGTCCACTGAATACATACTCACATAAGAACTAAAACTCATGTGTATAAGTGAAATGGAGCTACCCTAATTAAGGCCAAGCATTTATACTTGGGCTTGTAGTTATACTTTGCACTTTCCACTATCTTACTCCTTAGTCATTTAATGATGTCTATATTGAGGAGGCACTCTGCCGTTTTGACATAAATGAAGCATGGCATTTCCTCCACTTGGTTCAGATTGTTCTATAGAACCTA
Organism: Setaria viridis; assembly: GCF_005286985.2. Lineage (NCBI taxonomy): Eukaryota > Viridiplantae > Streptophyta > Magnoliopsida > Poales > Poaceae > Setaria > Setaria viridis. The sequence goes on along the minus strand of NC_048263.2, from coordinate 26,285,631 downwards.
TTCCAATCAGGCAGATTGTGGTCCGAATACTAGGAGTTGTTCGTATTTATAACAAATTCTATTGAACTCAATTATAAAACTTCCTAGAGCAATCAACCCAACCCAAATTAGCATAGTATAGGCCCATGATGAGGAAAATTACCAGGCTGGACTTGAATTTCTCAACGAGTTCCCCGGTGCTGCGCAACCCCTCAAAAATCTCGCTGGTTTGGCTCCGGCGCTCGAATTCCTTGATGCCGTCCCGTATCATCCTGACCACCTCCCACTCCTTCCCCTCCTCGGCCTCCGCCTCCCCCTTCCACGCCGCTCGCCTCCACCGCTCGCCGCCGCCCGCCTCGGAGACGAGTGCGTTGCGGATTGCGGTGATCCCGGAGAGGTCGACGCGGGCGCGGGCCGGCCCGCCGGCCCCGCGCGGCGCCCACCCCTCGAGCACCCTGCGGCCGAGGTCCCGCTCCTGCGACGCGTAGCGGCGGCGCAGCTCGGAGATCTTGGGCTGGATCCGGGTGCGCACGAACTCGAGCTCGGCGATGGGCGCCCCCGCAGCGAGCGGCGGCGGCGGCGCGAGCGCGGTGGAGGCGGAGGCGAGGAGTTGCTCGAGCTCGCGGTCCGCGAGCGTGCGGAGGGAGTCGGCCCGCGCGCGCATGAGGCGCAGGTCGGCGGTGGCGGAGTCCCGCACCTCGCGCCACCCCTTGGAGAGGAACGAGAAGGCGCTGTCGTCGCCCCGCGCTCCTCCGAAGCCGCCGCCGACAGAGACCGACGGGGGCGGCGACGCCCGCGCCTCCATGGCGGATTCCTGATTGGGCTGCGGCTAGGGTTTTGCCGTTCGGGAGTCGCGAGTAGTCGAGACTTGAGAGGAGGAAGAGGAACAATAGCGAGACAAGACAACACGCCAGGTGTTGGGGAAGACCGGAAGAGATAGGGGAAGACGACGACGACGTCACGCGTTGATTTGGGCCGGCAGGGAGGGAGCCGCTAGCCGCGTGCCAACATGGAGGTGCGCGTGTGGGGCCGGGATGCCAGGGAGAGTGGACGGTGAGGGCTGGATCCGCGGGGGCCACGGAATCTGGGTTTGTGGTGAGGTGGCACGGTGCTGTGCTGACGTGGGCGTACGTGCGGTCGAGAAAGGAGAGGGGGGAATATGCTTCCAGCGTTTTGTGGGATGCGCTGCTTGGACGCGGCGGCCACGGTCTCGTGGATGGCTGAGCTTTTTCCCGTCGAGTGCCTTTTTTGCTAGCAATAGCATCCATCCAAAAATAAGTGTTCGCTCCCAATTCGCCGAGCATCGATTGAGTGATGATGGCGTGCTTAGAAGAGGTCTTAACTCTTAAGCGACAAAAAACTTTTTTCGTAATTGTCATTATCCCCGTGCTTAAAGGATGGATAAGATGATTATAACTTTTGTAACGATGTTTAATGTGTGCTAACAAGCTAACTAAGCCTATTTAAGCACCAGCGCATTTAGGAGTCAACCTCTAGTCTTCTACGGCACTACTTAGCAATGTAGATGTTTAAATATTTGTATATTTGTAACTCTGCTTCTCTTTTAATATAATATTAATCAGCACCCTCCTATTTCATAAAAAAAAAAGGTCTTTAAACATTTCCATCTAAGTTTGTGTACGTATGCACTAAAGCATGTATAAATAACAATCTTAATGTTACGTATGTTACGTTCATACTGTCGCGAGTGCTGCTATCATATGCTTATAAATAAAAAAGAAATCATCAAAAGCACTCACATCTTAGACCTCTGTTGGAGTTGTACCCTCAAGTCTCCGCCACCTTCTCGAGATTTGATTCCTTTAAATTTATATCCAGCATATTAGACTTATTTGTTTTAATTATTTTTATAGGCTCGATACATGTTATTCTTTATGTTATTATTAAGCATAGAGCTTTTATTCAGAATGCGTCAGCTGCATTGAGTTTTGTAGCACAGTCAGAGTAGAAGGACTCTTGCTATATACTCCCTCCGTCCGGGCGGAGCTACAGTCAACCGTCGATGTCAGCTGACATCGACGACTTAGCTGTAAGCTCTTATAGTGCTTCGTCATTATATGGACTAACACTGGTTTAAAAAACGTCCCTGACACCAGGCAGTCCAATGGCATCCAGCAAACAGGCCATTATCTAATCCACCGTTCACGTAGCCCATAATCTCAATATATAGGTAACAGTCCATGGGCATATGCCACAAGGCTGTGAGCCTCTCTCATCTATTTTTCATCGGCATATGTGGATCCAACGAGAGATTTTTGTTATTTTATTATCCATTTTTTGGACGGTTCAGACTCTAAAGTCAAAAATTCTATTGTTTCAATTTTATTAGCTACACTAGTGTTCTTAAGTCAGAATCAAGTGGACATCGGAAGAGCCTTGTTAACTTCTTCGATCTATTCTTCTTTGTAGTAAATGAAAAATGATAACTCATGATAACGGTTGTTGCATATTCTGCACGTTCTCTTCTCATTCACAAGATGGATGGCCGTAGGCGTAAAGAGAATTTGTAGTAACGGATAATGATTATGATAAAAGCTTATAATCTCACAATATGTCACCGTTGATTTTTCATTGTGTTATTCATAGAATATACTATCATAAATATGAGTTAGTATTTTGCACTGACATCGGCGACAAAATTTCCTAGCTTCGCCCCTGCGTCCTGTAATACAAGGCATTGAAGCGTTCAAAATTTATCCTTAAATACAAAGTATTTAGGTACATTTGGATTATCGCCATTTAATTCTTTCTATAATTAATAAGATAAGGGTGCCTGATTAGTGAATTATTATTAAAAAATAAGTTCCTTGTTATCTGCCGCTACCATTTACTCAGGAGTGCATGTGTCTTTTATTACTCCTACTAATATGTCTTAAACTCTTTAAAATGCCTTGCATTTTAGCACGGAGGGAGTAAGTAGAGTTGAGGGTGGGTTGACCATGGCTCTAATCTTGATCATGCCATCCATTAAATTAAACTTAATAAGGAAAAAGTAAAGAAGAGACAAATAAGGTTACCTTTGTTTCGGGGCCTTCTGTTGATGGCCCAAAGTAAGCAGTGCAGTTGAGTCCTCATATATTGCCTGATGCTGGTGCAATTCCTATTTGGAGAACTTGTTGAGGGCACTGAGAAATAAATGTTAGGCACCTGGCACTCTGTGTTTCGGGTGATTTGAAACTCTATTACCTTTTTTTAAATAGAGCGTATGTTCCAAAAAAATGTTTTACACCATAAAAAAGTGGCTTGTTCCAGCATCTCCACCTCCTTCGCAGCCAATTTGCAAAAGTACCCCTCCTACCTAATGGAGATGGCAGCTCCCGATGACAATGGTGCCTCGGTGAGGATGGTGGCCTGGCGGCTTGGCATCACCTATCGTGGACTCGTGCGGCGGTGGCGCAATACAGGGGCGCGCGAGGCGGCGGCACTGGGGAGCAATGCGGGGCAAACACCGGGGTGTGTTGGAGCAGGGAAATAGAAGGGGGTTGACGAGGACATGACACCCATGCATACGATCATGTTTGGCACATGGTATAGAGGGGAAGGAGGCCAGCAAGGGTGTCCCAGTCAAGAAGGAGGCCCGAGGCTAATTCGGTTCGAGTCTCTGAGGTGGAGGCCCACAGCAACTCAAGTTCGAGCCCGTCTCGAAGTTCAAGAGCAGCACGTACTAAAAACGACGCCCAAGTCGCATACGGTGTCCGTTTTGGACGTTCTTTATATGGATGGAAACAGAATTTCATGGAGCTTCCAATGGCACCGGTCCCACCTTAAAATTCAATCGGAGTCAATGGAAATCGTCGAAACAAGTGGACATCCAGAATCTATCAGGGTGCTGCGCCAATCTGTCAAGGTGCTGCGCCACCATCTTTTAAGCCGTTGGCCCGTGTCTTGTGTTGGAGCCCATAGGGGCACGTCCAGGGGGGTCTCCATGACCTAACCCTCATAAATTCAGTAGCCGTCGTCACATTAGGGTTTGGATTTTGTTTAGTTCTAATTTTCCTTTGAGAAACTGAGATTGATTCGTTGTAACTGTGGTGATAAGTCCTTTTACAGTGATCTAGAGCCCCTGTTCTTGTTCTCCTCGATTGTGTCGATTAGTCCTTTCAAATTGAGAGCTTGAACCCTTCTTTACTTCATTCATATTTGCAATATCAGATTGCGTGTTTATACTTTCTTGCTTGTGTCCTTCGATTCGCTTGCAGGGAAAGCCTTTTCGGCAAGGTCAATCAAGTTGTGCTTGGTTGATAACCAACGGAGCAGCGGTGTAGCGGTTGCAGGGATTTGAATCGTGTCTGATTAGAAGCCTGGACGATCGAGTCTCCACCAATTGAATTTATCACTACTTTTCGGAAGATCGGGCCAGTGCTACATCAAGTGGTATCAGGATTCCAGGTTACTCGTGAGGTATAAACCTTTGTGTCCCTTTAGATTTGTTTTTGTCAATTACCTATAGTCCACAAAAAGTCCTACAAAAAATAATTCCGCTGTCCTACAACCCCATTTGTGCCCTACAATTTTTCTTTTCAGATTTGCTTTTCTGAATTTTGGTCCCTCGCGGTGTCATTGTGTTCGTTGTGTCTAGGTCTTGTTCTTGTCTTTAGTATCAGGTCTTGCTTAATTGTTTTGGCACCTAGTCGATTTACCCTCATAATAATTTTAGTGCCAATTTGTATTTGGGCAAACGAGTGCTGTTCTTCTTTGTTGTATACAATGTTAGAAAGAGGAAAGTATTATCAACATGAGGGAAGAAAGACAAGTGATCTTTGCAGCGATTGGACTAAAATATTGCTATCCAATTTGGAGTCCGAGTTCTTTTGGCAAGGACACCGTGCATAAGACATACTTCACCAGATTGTTGTCGATTTGAGTCGCAATCTTTTGCTCCCTGCTGTTTATTTGTGGCTGATCTGTGTTGTGTCAGCTAGTCCTTGCATGTTTCCATAAATAGCTGAGCCATAAATTTCCTTGTTGTTACTCGACAACAAGGCTTTGGTTTTGTGCCGAAGTGCAAACTTATGTATTTTAATTGTAATATCGTCTGCGGCACTTTCTGTTATATTAAAAAAGGAACAAGCAAAAGGTAAAGAGGTGCTGAAAAAGTGAAGAAAAAGTCACACCAGAAAAAACAGGAAAGAAAGAAAGAAGGAAAAAAAAGAATAAAAATTCAGAAGTGCTTGCATCCTTTGAGTCCTTGTGGTGAGTTGTTTTGTTGCTTGCTTGAATTAAGTCCAGGACGAGTTTAGGTCAGCGACATAGACTAGCTTGGGACTACTTTTCAGTCTTGCAAATTTTGAATTGAATTATTGTTTTTCCTTGCTACCATATTGAGTCTGCCTACAACTCCACATACATACTTCTAATCAGTACAGGTTCACCTTGCAACTGTTACCCTCAAGCTCGATAACTAATTGTACCATCCTATTTGGCTTTGGTCAGAACACTTGCAAGACGGTGGTAAGCCGCTTGAGATATTGTATTCCACTTTCACCACCATCCAGTAGTTGCTAGTTGATAGGGATAATACTTCTGTGTTGTCTTTTGCTATCTTCTAATAATGACAGGTTGTTCATATCCACCAACATATGATGGTATAGGTGCTGATGCGTACATTGAGTGGGAAATTGCAATAGATAACATATTTGCAACTCGCTTCATGTGTCCAAGGAGGAAGGTAAAAAGTGCAGCTAGTGTTTTGCGACATTTTGCTTTATCTTGGTGGGATTCTTTAAGTCCTTCAGCTAAACCTCAAACTTGGAATGATATGAAAATTCTTATGAGAGAATCCTTTGTTAATCCACCTCCTGCATTGAATTCATATGATGAGGTGCATAATTTAGAGGATCAATCCATTGTTGTATCTCTTGCTATGCCTAGCCTTTTGCGGGATTATGAACAAAAGCAAGAGGACAAGGATGATGCAAACGAAAATGAGGAGCTCCCAACCTCATGTGAAATTCAGAACCATCACTTCACAGTGCACCTATTACTCCTGCTGAGAATGAAAACATAGGTAATGCCCATGGTGCTACACTCACGGAAGGTGAGAATTATCTTAATGTGCTAAATTTTTCCACCAATCATGCTATTATAGAGCAATCGTTAGTGGAACCATCTCTTGATTTATCTTTGTCACATGATGATGTGCTTGATGTTCCTTGTGATAACGATGAATTATTTGATAATGCTTCAGTGCTACATGTTTTGGAACCAAATACTTGTGCTGAAAATAAACATGTTACGCATATTGCTAGTGCCAATTATGAGCTAAAATTGTTGTCTTCCTTACATACTTTGGGTTATATTGAATTTGGTAATTTGTGTAATCTAGATTGTTTGGAAGAGAGACTTTTTAAATATGCTGAATTGCCTTGGTTTGCCAAACACACATATCATGTTATTGGCAAATATGATAACAAAGGACAATATATGATACATAGAGTCTATATTCGTAGCAATATGAATTCTCCTTTTGTTGTGCAAGATTGTGATTGATTAGAGGGCAGCCATCATATACAATATTCACATGTTCCTCTAGTAATTTGGTCTCCCAAGAAGGGGAGCATTGCTGGTTGCTACCTATGATTGGTAGTGCTAAATTTTCTTGCAATGAGTCATCTATTCCTGCTGTGCCTTTTGTTGGTACTAATCTTTTGCAGGATCGTGTGTCTTTCAATCAAGGAGCCTACAGGCTTGCTGAAAGTTTTCTGCAAGATCTCACACTACACAATTGGGAACATGGTCACATCTCTCCTCATAATTGATTTCATTCCCTTTATCTTCGCAACCCTGTTCTCCTTTGTGTTGTGCAGGATCAGTTTCAAGCACAATCGACGCCAAGGACGGCTTTTCGTCAAGAAGGGGAGGATGATGAGGACATGACACCCATGCATACAACCATGTTTGGCACATGGTATAGAGGGGAAGGAGGCCAGCAAGGGTTTCCAATTCAAGAAGGAGGCCCGATGCTATTTCGGTTCGAGTCCCCGAGGTGGAGGTCCAAAGCAACTCAAGTTCGAGCCCGTCTCAGAGTCCAGGAGCAGCACATACTAAAAATGACGCCCAGGTCGCATACGGTGTCCGTTTTGAGCGTTCTTCATATGGATGGAAACATAATTTCATGGAGCTTCCAATGGCACTAGTACCACCTTAAAATTCAATCGGCGTCAATAGGAATCATCGAAACAAGTGGACGTCTAGAATCTGTCAGGGTGCTGCGCCACCATCTTTTGGGCCGTTGGCCCCTGTATCGTGTTGGAGCCCATAGGGGCACGTCCAGGGGGTCTCCACGACCTAACCCTCATAAATTTAGTAGACGTCGTCACATTAGGGTTTGGGTTTTGTTTAGTTCTTGTTTCCTTTGAGAAACTGAGATTGATTCGTTGTAACTGTGACGACAAGTCCTTTTACAGTGATCCAGGGCCCCTGTTCTTGTTCTCCTTGATTGTGTCGATTAGTCCTTTTGAATTGAGAGCTTGAACCTTTCTTTACTGCATTCATATTTGGAATATCAAATTGCGTGTTTATACTTTCTTGTTTGTGTCCTTCGATTCGCTTGCAGGGAAAGCCTTTTTGGCGAGATCAATCAAGTTGTGCTTGGTTGATAACCAACGGAGCAGCAGTATAGCGGTTGCAGGGATTCGAATCGTATCCGATTAGAAGCCTGGATCATCAACGTCGAGTCTCCACCAATCGAATTTATCACTACCTTTTGGAAGATCGGGCCAGTACTATATCAGGGGTGCTCGGAGTTACGCGGCGAGATGGAGCAGGAGGGGCGGCCATGAGCGAAGTTGTGGAGAAAAAAGCGAGCGGTGAGGAAAACAAGGAACAGAGAAAAGGATGTTGCTGCTCGGAATGGGAAGAAAAGCAGGCAGCGGATAAGAAGGAAAGAGAAATGATAAAGAAAGAAAGAAAGTAAGGAAATTGAAATGGGAATGAAAGAGAAAAAAAGAAGCATGAAGAAAAGAGAAAAAAGTAACGGTATTATGAACATTTTATCTTTCCTATCCATTTGAAAAATCATGAGAAGTCATTTTACCAAGTGGGGTGAAACTTTAAACATCTTGTGTATTTTTTTATTATTAAAAAATGTCCATAATAATTTATAACTCCACAGTGTGCTGAAATAATCTCTCTACACGTGATCTCTCAAGTTCCTCTCATCGTGCATGTCTTATCGTTTCCTTTCCTCTCACTCGATTCCACTCTGCATATCTTTAGAAATTGGTGGATTGATTTTTACTATTTTTATGAATGGATAAAATTATCAAATGCCCAATGTGCCCTGCTGCTATCTGATTTGGTTATAGATAAATTGTATATTTGCTCGCGATTTATAATCTGAGTTACTATAAAATGAATTATGAGTTGAATTTATTTCTTAACCCGATTTTTATTGATTAATCAATAAATAAAATACCCTAATTAATCAACAATCTGTTTTTTAACAGCATCTTTCCTCTTATCCAATCCTCCTATTCGTGCCGTATTTTTACTTCCCACCGCTTGATCCGGCATCCTCACGAAGGAACGCTGATCACCCAGTCGCGCTGCTTCGGCAATTGAACCTCGCCTCGCGTGCCACACTGCCCTTAGCCTCGCCTCACCATGCTGCCCCACCCCTCCGTCTACGCAGCACTGCATCTTCGCCGGCTCACGCGGAGTAGAGGATGGCTGTCAGGTCACACAACTATCGTCGCGGGCGATGCGGGGAAGGTGGGCGCCGCGCCCAGGTCCGCGCCAGCTTAAGGCCTCGCTGCCAGTCCAGGCGCCCGTGCTGTGGATGCCGGGAGCTGGCACATCATCACCAGTAGAGGCAACAGCCGAGTAGCAATCTCAAGTGTAATCTTGCCAATTTTTTTTCTATTTCTTCCATTCTTCTCTACCTTTACCTCCATTCTTCTCTACCTTTACCTGTATTTTCTCCTCGCGCCCGTATCGCCACTCTTTAGGGAGCCGCGTGTTCGCGCTGTGCGATGTGTCTTTGGCGCGGCTTCGCTAGCCTCGCGGCTCCCCTAGGCCCTAGGCACCCTGCTTTGTTTAGAGCAAGGCTAGTAATTTAGCCAGCTGCTAGCTGCAAGTCCATGCCATGTCATATACAGCCAGCTATATAGCCAACTCATATAATAGGTTAGCTACTTGGCTGGCTGTAGCTCAGATTGTAATCATTTAATGCTCACATGTGCAAGCAATCTGCAAACAATCTGCTGTGATCACATCTTTGTGGCCATATATATGTGCTCATTCAACTAGAAAACAAATATGTTCATCCATACCATTTTGTCAAACAACATAATCTGAGATGAAGCATTTTACCAAACAACATAATAAAAGAAACAATACCAGATAGATGACAAATTTCAAGCAACAATCCAAATAAGTTCACTGGCACATAGACCATTAACTAAAAACAATACTAAATAAGTTCGTTGGCACACAAGCCATTAACTAAAAACAGTACTAAATAAGTTCACTAGCACACAGGCTATTATTTATTGATCTAGATGATGGTGATAGAAGCATGAAGCCATAGTTGATAGCTAAACTTCAGTAGAATGTAGCAGCCAGTCCATTTGCATCAAAAGTGACAACACTGCAAGCATAATAGTGCGAAAGTCAAACATATGGGTCCTGAAAATTAGCTATAAAAGTTTTTGTTTGTGGACAACTGTGGATCAAATAATGTTGAAGAGAACGTGTTTAGAATTTTTAAAGTCGATACCTGCAAGTAGCATCTGCAATATTCAGCACGCCATGCCTAGTCCTAATTCCTGAAAAGATACATGTAAGACATCGTGTTAGTTCTCACTGTGAAGGGAAAAAATAACAAAAACATGTAGATTTCAGAATTCTACCATGACTAGTTATGATGGCTATTTCCAAACCTACGCCAAATATGCTCGACCAAATCATTTTTAAGCTGGCTATGCTGTGGATGAGCACGGATAGCAGCTTTTCTACGTAGCACATCAGCGAAGCACAGATTACCACCAGTGTTCACTTCAGGAGGTAGAGCAATGGATGCTCCTAGATTCTCATTCAAGTCAATATGAATAGTACCATCCTCTCTCTCATCTTCCACTATCATATTGTGGAGAATCACACAAGCTAGCATGATCCTTCCAATACTCTTTCTCTTCCACAGACGTGCAGGACAACGAACAATGGAAAAACGGGACTGTAGTACCCCAAAAGCATGCTCCACATCTTTCCTTATCCCTTCCTGGTGCTTGGCAAACAACTTATGCTTCTCTGTTTGAGGAAGTGTAATAGTCTTCATGAAGGCTGCCCATTTTGGTATATACCATCAGCAAGGTAATAACCTTCGCTATACTCATTCCCATTAACTGAAAACTCAACTTGAGGAGCTTCTCCTTTTAAAGCATCAAAAAATAATGGGGACTGGTTGAGGACGTTAAGTCATTGTTTGACCTAGCAACTCCAAAGAAAGCATGCCAAATATGAAGGTACTGGGAAGCAACAACTTCTAGGACTATAGTTGGAACTCCATAATCACCACGGGTGAATTGCCCCTCCATGCTAAAGGACACTTCTCCCAATGCCAGTGCATGCGATCTATGCTACCTAGCATTCCAGGGAAACCACGAGACTCGATAGCCTGAAGTAAATGCTCAACATCCTCACATGTGGGGCGTCGCAAGTACTCCCTACCAAACACCTCAATCACCCCTCATGCAAACTTATCCAAGCACTGTAATGTAGTGCACTTTCCAATCTTCAAGTACTCATCAAGAGCATCTGCAGGAGTGCCATAAGCCAGCATGCACATGGCTGCTGTACACTTCTGCAATGGTGAGAGCCCTATTCAACCAGCACAATCTGCCCTATAAGTAAAATAGGGAGACAACTGACCAACGGCATCCACAATGCATAGGAAGAGACGCCTATTCATGCGCAATCTAGTACGGAACATACTCTCAGGGTAGAGTGGGTCTACAGCAAAGTAGTCCTCTACAAGACGTTCATGAGCACCTCCATGATCCCTCCGGATGCTCTTTCTAGGACCATATTGTCCCTGAGGTACTCCAGCCGATAAGGCAGTCTTGATCTTCATTGCGAGCATCCTATCAAAGGAGTCAAGGACGCTCTGCTCAGCAACATGCTCTTCAATGATTTTGGAAGTTCATCGGAATCATCTGAGTATGAAGATGAATCCGCCATGGCTTTGGCTTAGGAAGATGTGAGATGGAAGATAGGGTTTCTAGTCAGAGTAGGAAGATGAAAGGTAGGGAAAAGAAGATGGGTATGGGAGGATTATATTATGTATCCATGGTTATCTGGACTGCATTATAGTCAAGCAAAATTGGAACCATTGACTTCATGCATGGTTATCTGGACGCGGTAAATAGTCCATGGTTTCAGCATAGCAACGTATTAAGGACTAAATTTTAGCATTCATGCACGGTTATCTGGATTCCATAGTAAATAGTCCACAATTTCAGCATTCATGCATGGTTATCTAGATTCCATAGTAAATAGTCAATAATTTCAGCATTCATGCATGGTTATCTGGATTCCACAGTAAATAGTCCACAATTTCAGCGCAGAATGCAGCACTAGATTAAATGCACCACAGAATTCAGGAGTTAGTGACTTGATTTTAGTAGTTAAGGACTACATAACTTTTTTCTGTACAGTAACTTACTCCCTCCATATAGGAAATAAAAGTCATTTAGGACATGATTGTGCTTACCAAGGAGTCATTAATTAAGTGGTATTTTTCCATGTTTGCCCTTATTAAATACGTCTGTGGGTGACTCCTAGATGAGAATGATTTGCAGCTGGACTGGTCAAGTGGGTGGGACTTGAGGCTTGCGGGCAGGGTTCGACTCCCTTGGCCGGCGCTTTTTTTGTTTTATCACGATTTTGCATGGGTCTGTGAAAAAATTGCATGGCACTGTGAACGTGCGGGTGGGATGGTTTTGTGGTGGAACACCTCAGATTAACTTAGCTAAAGCATGGTTAAGTCGCCTAACGGGCGAATCTCATGCTTTAATCAAGTTAACTCGACGATCCGTCGGATTTCATCCGATACAACCACTTAGACAGGACCGAGTTAGCATAACTCACACGAAGGTGAGTGGTTCCAGAGAATACAGCAGATCAAATAATTAGTCCAACGAGTTATTACACACTGGTTCAAAAATCAGAGTTTTACAAGGTTCAAGGGCAGCGGAAAGATAAAATAGCGCAAACTAGCGTCGGGGTCGGATATCCCTGGTGAGGCCGATCAGGACATCAATGATCCCGCTCCTCGCCGTCCGAGGAGGGATCCCACTCAACCGTCCACCCAGGAGGCAGCTGGGGAGGCCAAGTGCCAACAGCAGCACCCTCGGAAGCTTCAACTTCACATGAAAGGAGATGCCACAATAAGGCTGAGCTTCTAAGCTCAACAAGACTTAACCGACCAGTGGGAAAAACTACTCCACCACTTCTAGACATGCAAGGCTCTTTAGCTGAGGGGTTTTGTTTGCCAAAAGCAACTATAGTAGGTCCTTACTTTCAATGTTTTAGCTCCGGTTCTAAGTTCATTAACCAGCCTACTTTTGCAACTTAGGCTAAGCAATCACAGATCCAAACATTATGCGTCTATAGCTCAACATCAAGTTCATATCATCATCATGTTCCATCTTTACTCAGTGTAGCATAGCGATCATAGCAGTCTCAAACTGTGAGAGGCAGACGAATCGATTCGAGTTCCTTAACCATGCATGGAGAATCTAACCTCACGACATCCGCGCACCACCGAGGGTCACTTCCTGTGTCGGCCGTCCCCATCAATTCCCTGGCCTGTGTCGGGTCCACCTCTCTTGGTGCAAGGTTCCACAGATCCGGCCTCTGCCGTTCCGTGACCACACTTGCCACCACATGCGGCCGCAGGGGAAACTCTATTCCAGAGACAGTGGATCGAACCGCTCACGTCCAGGTTCAATCAGGTACTAGGCTTCCCCATCCCATACTGGGTATGAGATTAGTACTTTCAAACACTTGATCACGAACACCAACACTTTTTGACCTTAAGCAACTTCTTATAGACAGACGGGGCGATCCACCGACCACCAAAGAGTTTACCAAGCCCTGCCCCGTCCACCGTCCTTATAGTTGTAACTAGAAGGAGAACAACCAACTCCTATAACTTGCGAGTGACAGGAAATCACTCGACTTTTACGGAGCCCTATTAAGCATTGCAACTACTCGGACTCATCAGGCTAGTGTTCAAATCAAGGGAGCTATGTCATGCATCTATGGTTTCAAATAACTCCTATAACGTAAATGCACATACATACGAAGGAAGGCATGTGCAAGTTTAGAAAGTTGGGTTCATGCTCCGGGGCTTGCCTTCGAGCAGGGTGGAGGCAAACTGGTACTCTGCGGGTTCTGCTTCATCTCCTGCGGTCGCGGCTCAGCTACTGCTCTGTCTTCTGGTGCCGGATGCAGCTCGTATGTGCCGTCGGTGAGATTTAGCTACACACGGAAGTGCAAATGCAGGGGTTAAACATTTAGATGGTTATTTCAACAACACTTGCACGATTTAGCTCAGACACTTGTAGCAAAGTTGCAGGAAAGGTGGGGAAGCCCCAACTTCAGTTGATGGAGAACAGGACAAAAGGGTCGGATTGGGAGAAACTTATGATCTGACCCTTAGACCTAAGGAATAACTGTACCAGGGTCCTCAGACTTAACGCAGAGAAGTCCCCGAAATTTTACACGGATACCCTCAGGTCAAAGAAAAAGATACAGCCGAGCCCTCGGGCGAGGCGGATAAGGTTCAGCGAAACAGACGGGGTCGGGCGAGACGGAAAAAGGGGTCAGGCGAACCGGGAAGGGGGTCGGCAGCTTACCTTTAGGCCTACTGGTGAAGTCTTGGGGTCGGAAAGGAACAGACTTAGGCGGAAGGACTAAGGTGCTAAGGCTTGGACGGCGGCGAGGTTCGACGGTGCTCCGGCGGCGGCGGTGCTTCTTGTGGACAACTAGCAAGCTCTAGCACCGTGCGGAGGAACAAACGGCTGGTGGGTTGGGGAGAAGCGGGTTTGAGCGGAGAGGGAAACTTCCTCAAGAGCTTAAGCGGCAGTGCTCAAGTGCGAGCAGAGTAAGGTGCGGCGAAGCAGCGATGGCGAAGGAAACTCCGGTAGGGGTTCTGGTACTTCCTTTTATAGTTGCGCGGAAGAGAAAGAGTTCGGGCAGCGCGAAGATCAGGTTGAAAAGGGTGGAGTGCTCTGCCTTGGCAGCGATTGGGCGGCGCCTCCATTGGCCGGCGAAGCGGAGCTTCGGGGATAGGGCCTTTGGTCATTGGGCACTGGAGACAACGCCGGTGCAGGCGCGGTTTTGCCAGGATTAAGAGTTGGCGAGGGCGAGCATGGTCTGGTCGCATCAAGCAGCGGATTGTGGGTGGCGACTTGACTAGAGTGTGATAGGAAGAAAGGCACTACAAGCGAGGTCGTAGCAGGCGAGGTGACAGGGCGAGCGGCGGCACTAGCGAGCGCAGAACAGCGGCTTGCCGGGGCACGTTACTGGCGAGGCGGAAAAAGGAGTTGTCTCTGCCGGAGCCATGGTTGGCGAGGGCGGTATCATCGTGGAGTGCGCACGTAGGCGGCGCAAGTGTGGGGGGGGGAGACAGAAAAGCCGGAAGGCATCAGGGCGCGCGGCCGGGGATCCGGGTGAGGTGATGGGTGCGGGATGCGAGGCGGTCTGGCACGGCAACGGCAAATCCTCTGTCGCGGCGGTGACAGGAACCTTGGCACGGCCGGTGAGGGTGCGAGTGAGACGAGGCGAGGCAGAAAGGGCTGCAGGGGCTTCCACGCGCGATTGGGAAGGAGACGCGCTAATCTATCTTGTCGCGGCCGGCGACTAGGCGAGGCGGCGCGCGTTGGGGAGGTTGAGCCACGCGGCGGAGTAGCTCTGAAGCGGGGCGCACGCGGCTCTGGCGCGTTTCACTCGAGAGATCTGGGGGATCTGGTTGTGGGTCCACCATCCAGTCTCTGGCTCTCCCACAGCTCTAAGATTTTTGGAGGAACACTGGTTTTGGGACTTAGAGAAGAGCTGCTATTTGCTGGGTTGGTGCGATTTTGTTGGGTTTTTAGGGGTCGGACCGATAGAAACTTTAGATTTGGGGTTTGTCTTGGGATTAACTCGGCTGATTAAACCAAGGTCGTTACAGGTTTGGGCGTGTTATCTTCGATTTTGGCCGCTGGCGCTCTCGTTTTCTTTGTTTGCTGCTAATTTTTTTGCGTTTGCTTCATTGGCGCTCACGGCATTTCAATTCTGGCGTGCACGAGTACAACGCTTGGAGTCTTGCTTATTCTATTTAAGACGCTTCGACGCTAGGAGTCCGACGCTTGCATCTACTACTTGCACGCCTAGCTTCTTCCTTGCACGCCTAGCTAGCTTGCCTGCTTCTTAGCTTGTTCCTATCCTATACAACATGGCTTAGCTCTTGTTCATCTACTTCTTCCACTCTATGGCACAATGGCTGATTTCCTTCCTGCGTTTGATCTCAATGTTCGATTAGAAGACGATGATGACAGCGACGTTGCATTTGATCTCAACGACCCTTCGTTGGAGCATGACAACGGTATTTCTTGTTCGTCTCTTGTCCATTTTCTACCGTGCTATCTCTTCCTCTCAATCGTTTCTCATATCAAAAGGACTATTGTTACAGAATTTGATTTAAACTTGCCGCTAGATGAATTTGGTGTGATCGATTTCAATTATCTACAAAATCTTGCTGGTACATTATTTTTTCCATATTATTTACAATATGCACATGCTGTGGCTATTACTATTATGCACATGCCGTGACAAATAGATGAATGTGCTTGTTTTTCTCACTATAAATAGAACATGTTGCTGAACAATAGTGCTTGTTTTTTCTCTATAAATAGAACATGCCGTGACTCGTAGAAGAATGTGTTTGTTTTTTTCACTATAAATAGAACATGTTGCCAACCAAGAGTTCTTGTTTTTTTCACTGTAAATAGAACATGTTGCCGACAACTAATGCTTGTTTTCTTTTAACAGAACCTGCTGGGGACAACCCCATCGCGCAAGAGCAAGAGCAAGAACCCAACCAGAGGAAAGATATGACTGAAAAGCTCCGACAACAAGTTTACCAAGCTTTGTTCACTAGAAGCAATAATGCTACACTACACAAGAAAGATACTGCATTTGTTGCTGCTCAATTTGGCCTTCACATTCGATCAGTTCAGCGTGTTTGGAAACGAGGTAAAACACAGTTTAAAGCAATGTTCCGGTTGTGATTTCTAGTCTAAAGAAGGGTAGAGTTGGCCGTAAAGCAATTCCTGTTGATTTAGAAGCATTGCGTAACATTCCTCTAAAGGAAAGAATGACTATAGAGGATGTGTGCGCCAAACTAAACATGAGCAAATGGAAAATTCAAAGGTACTTGAAAAAAGGATTGATTAGGCGCCACTCTAGTAGCATCAAACCATATCTCACTCAAGCTAACAAGAGGTCTAGGTTACAGTGGTGTGTTGACATGGTTAATAGGGAATTGCTTGATGATCCAAGGTTCAAGGAGTTGTTTGACTTTGTGTTCATTGATGAGAAATGGTTTTGCCTATCTTAAAAATCTGAAAGCTATTATTTGCTACCCGAAGAAGATGATCTCCATCGGACTTGTAAGAATAAGAACTACATCCCTAGGCTCATGTTCTTGTGTGTTTGCGCTCGGCCAAGGTTTAGGGATGGGAATTGTATTTTTGATGGTAGGATTGGTTGTTTTCCACTTGTTCGTTATGAACCAGCTCAGAGAGGTAACGAGAGAATGAGCCGTGTCCATGGAAACTTGGTTATGAAGCCCATTACTTCGATCACTAGAGAAGTGATTAGAGATTTTATGATCAACCAAGTGTTGCCTGCCATTCAAGCTAAGTGGCCAAGAGAGGATGTGGGCAAACCAATCTTCATTCAATAGGACAATGCACCTTCCCACTTGAAATTGGATGATCCGGATTTTTGTGAGGCCGCTAAGCTAGGAGGATTCGATATTCGCCTAATATGTCAACCACCAAACTCTCCGGATTTCAATATTCTTGACTTGAGTTTTTTTCGAGTTATACAAGCAATTCAATATAAGAAGAATGCAAAAACAATAGAGGCTCTAGTTCCAGCCGTGCAAGAGCTAATTTGCCCAAATTGTTCACACATGTTTCAATGTTTTCTTCCACAACAAATTTGCCCATTCATTCATTTCTTGCACACTTGTTTTTTAGGCATTCATGGAGTACTGGAGCCGCAAAGCAAACCGAATATTTCTAACACTACAAGGTGTTTTGATGGAAGCTATGAAGAAGAAAGGTTGCAACAACTTCAAGATACCTCACATGAAAAAAGAAACATTGGAAAGAGGAGATCGTCTGCCAACTTGCATCCCTTGTGATCCATCATTGCTACATGAAGCTGAGGCTACTCTTGCTGCATGAAAAAATTAGAATGATGATAGTTAGCTTAAGTAGTAGAGTCACTCTCTTGTAACAATTAATTAGAACTAAATTTAGCCTGTGCTACTCTTTCTGCATGTAACAATCAAACCATATCTTACCAATGCTTTGGCATCATCCTTTCTCGGCAGCAACCAACCGTAATGCTCGATTAAAAGGTCGCAGTCCACCTCGACGCGGCTAGCAATGGCGTCACTCATGTAGTCCGCGTGGACGAGACCACAGCGACGGCATGGCCTGAACCGCGAGTGTGCACGATTCCATGCTTTGCGGTCCTCATGGACAAGATCGCAGTGACCGCAAAGAAAAGCGCCCGCGCGGCAAGGAATCTGGCACGATGGAGTCCATCGCGATGGAGTCGGGCGCCATCTGCAAGTTCGGCATGGAGTCCGTCGTGATGAACTCGGCCTCCACGGCCTCCGCCACCGTCGCGATGGAGTTCAGCGTGGTGCAGTCGGGCGCCATCTGCAACTCTGGCGTGATGGAGTCCGGCATCACTTCCATCTGCGAGTCCGGCACCACCTCCATCTCCAAGTCCAGTGTGACGACCTCCTCCGGTTCCTGCGACTTCGGCGGGATGACCTCCAGTGACTCCGACGTGATGACCTCCGTAGCGACTCCAGCGCGATCTCCTGCAACTCCTCCGCACCCGCGCCGCCAGACTCCACGACGAGCACCACCTGCGCCGCTGAACTCCATGGCAAACTCTAAACACTAAGCCGCGGACGAGCAAGTGAAAGCGAGGGCGAAGGCGAGCAGCACCTGCGCAAGGGTGGCGTGTGTTTACTGCCTTGACGCGAGCGACGAAGCCGACGGCGAGCGTGCTGGGCTATTAACAAAGCGGGCGGCGAGCGTGCTGGGCATCGAACGGAGAACCGGCGGGCGCGTGGAACAAAGCGTCGCCAGGGGCAAACGCGTCAAATATTGGCCCCTCAAGCCAGAACGACTTCCTTTCGCATCGATGAAGCGTCACTCAGAACGACTTCAAATTTGTATACGGAGGGAGTATACCTGAATTACTGAAGTAACTTTGAGGCGTGGCAAAATTTTCCAACTATGCTTTCCTGCATGGTGACATGAGAAGCATGAGTTATCATTCATACCATAGTTATGATCATGCATAGTAACAAAAAAAAATCTAAGCTTAGTACCTTAGTCATTTTTATTAAAAGCTTCTCCCTCAAACACTTTAGTGCCAACACATCCTCAGATTTCACATCTTCAGGCATACGTATTGTCTCTTTTATTAATAGCGCTCGATATGTTTCAAGCATAATTGACTCCTTGTGCTCTTTTGCTACAAGTGTGCAAGCTTCGGAGCTTCAAGATTCTTACTAGACACACGTCGTTGTGTTTCTAACATCTCTTTGCGCCCTTCATTTTCTATTTTCTGAGCATCTAAAAAGTTGTTAAGCTCATCTTCAAGATTTATTATACAAGGCTGCTCTTTTATTCTTTTCTTCATCTGCTCCTTAGCTTTCTTGCCCCCTATTGGCCGTTCATCTCTAGCATCATCTAGAGAGAAATGTTGCCCCACATCCTCGTCAACACTAAACTTTCTCTTGTCTGGTTCAAGAT
Source organism: Setaria viridis (assembly GCF_005286985.2). Classification (NCBI taxonomy): domain Eukaryota; kingdom Viridiplantae; phylum Streptophyta; class Magnoliopsida; order Poales; family Poaceae; genus Setaria; species Setaria viridis. Next base: position 26,266,576 of record NC_048263.2, on the reverse strand, counting down.
CATCAAGGCGTTCCAGATAAGCGTCTTATTTTGGTTCCTTGCAAAGAACTTCCCAACAATGCCTAAACATGAATGGCCCATCTTTTTTGTGGTCTTCTTTGTAACTTTGCAGTGCCTTCATCATTACATCCTCGTTAGATTCACCACTAGCCCACATAGCATTGGCCTCCTTCTAGCTACCATAAAACCAAGCAAACCTTTTCTTAATTCTTCCAAAGTGATCCTTTATTTGCTTGGCTGTCCTGACTCGGTTTTTTAGGGTGGTGCTATTAAATACATAAGCAATACCTTTCCAGTACTGATCATTCTTCTTAAAATTGGATTGGATTGGATCATTTGAATTATTCACCAAAGCACTAACCTAAAACATTGTCAAATTTCAAAAGATGTTAAGTGATGTGCTAGCAATGTAGCACATGGAGCCCATTAACAAAAAAAAAAGAACTTACCAATCTAAGATCCTCCTCTTTTGTCCATATCAAGTGTTTCTCAGTCCTAGAGCAATTGCCATCATTGTTGTCATCGTCAATATGTATTGCTTGTGATGAACTCCCATTGCTCGCAACTTGTGGTCTGCTCTTCAAAATATTTAGGAAGCCACCAGGAGGGTAAGAATCTAATCCCCTGGCAAAAAAATATACCCTAAATAAAAATTTGCATTCAAGCACTAGATATAAATAAATCGCAGCTTAGAACTAGAAATCCACAGTTAACAAAATTCGTGTGTAACTAGATAAGAAGCATCACAAATACTGTAGAAGTCTCTCGCATACAGGACATCTAATTTCATAGCTACAGAGATGGCATACTTGCACATAAATATTAATCATCATCACTACAGAGATAACATACCATTCTTGCACATCGAACTCCTCAGGATTATTAGGCCTAGACCAAGGATATGTTGAAGCACCAACACCAACGGCCTTGAGCCGCCGAGCTTGCCATGCCCGGTTGCTGTACACCGATTAGCCAAGATGGTGCGGAGGAGGGAGGCATGGACTGCGGCAGGCGAGGCGGGCACCAAACACCAGGTCCAAACATGGAAGGGATGGACGGTGGAGGAGCGGGCTGACCTGATTGAGCCACCGGCGGCGGAACCTCCATAAGCGTTGGTGCCGATGTTCTCTTGAACCTCTGACTCATCTCACCAATGGACAAGTGATGGCTGGTGGGTATGGCATCTAGGGTTTGGGAGAGGTGGTGATTGGGGAAGATTTGGGGCTTAAATCCTTTGATTTGGCACGCGAGGAACCGATTTGGCGCGTGAGGAACCAATTTGGCGGGAAGAGCATGGTCGATTTGGCGCTAGAAGGGGAAGCGGAGCACGGGATCAGGAAGGGAAGAGACGGGAGAATGAAGCGCCGGCTTATCGCTCGCATCGGGCTGGAAGAGGGCATTTTTCTCGTATGGTGCGCTACAGTCGGGCGAAGAGAATAGCACCCGCTCCGTAATCTCTCTCCTAACATGGCTGTTTTCTGATGACGTGGACCTTCTCTTCACCGGCTTGCAGGTGATTACTATACTTGTAGCCGAGGCATGGATGTTGGGTGGTGCGCTCTCGCCGGCTCCAGCCGAGCCATGGAAGAGATCGCGCTATCGTACTCACGCCAAGAAGCAGCGTCGTACAACGCCCGGCTTCCAGAGAAGTTCATATATTTTTTTAACTTCGAGTGCCTCTCGCTCTTCTCCTTTCTCACGCTATGTACACTCGAGTCCCGAAGATACCGATGCGAGTTCGAAAATGATACGGAGGCCACAACAGATGAAAAATTAAGGGGAGTTGATGGATGAAAATTAATAGGGCAGAATACGTGAAGGATTGCTTACGCACTTTAATATTAGGTAAAGATTTGGTTCCTTCCAAAAATATTAACAAATATTTACTGGTCAGAGGTAAAGAAAAAGCTGGAGACTTGCTAGAGCTCACATGCTTGATTTTTAAATTTCTCTCAATCACTTTTTCTGGGTGTTCTCCCACAGCTCTGGCAATGGCGCCGGCGAGCCTTAGGGTTTGGGTTCCTGGGTCTGGGGTTGAGGGGTAGGGTTAGCTATGGTCTGCGGGCCTAAAAGAGGCTTCGAGGCAGCTTGCCGGCCGACGGTGGTGGCGGTTGAGATGGTGGGAGAGCGGAAGCGGCGTGGGTACCGCCGGAGCTAGGCGGTGGAGGACCCTGGCTGGGTGGTGGAGGCGGCTGGGGCGAGCGCCAGCAATAGGTTAGCGCGGGAGCAGTCAGCACGATGGTGGTGGATGTGGCGGCGGGGCCGCCAGAGACGGGCAGGGTAGCGCCGGAGGTGGGGGCGAGCAGCCATCGGCGGAGGAGGAGGAGGGGGAGGAGGAGGAGAGCATTGGGGGTGGGGGGTCGACGATGGGCCCTGCCGGCGCTGGGACGCCTGGCGCCGACGAGGTGGAGGGTGGGCTAGCGGTGGGCGAGAGGAAGACGAAGAAGGAAGAGGGCGTGGGGAGAGGATAAGAAGGATGAAAGTGATTGTCAATCGATTGAGATATAGGGGGTGTTTGGGAGCACTCCACTCCACAAAAAATTGCTCCACTCCACCAACTCCAAAAATTTCGCAGCCAAACGCGTCTAGCTCCAGCAACTCTGGCTCCAGGAAAAAGGTGGAGCAGGGGGGTAGATCCACGTTTTTTGTGGAGTACCTCAAGAGGTGCTCCAAAAACCCCCTATACAGACCTCCTCGTGGAGTTGGTGGGTATTTACCCACCATTGTCACTCGTTACACAGTACCGGTTCGCGAAACATAAAACTCCCGTCGCCCGTTCCACCCGCGCGTCGGCCGCCGCCCGCCGCGCCGCCCACCCGACACGCCGCCCGCCGCCCGCCACGCCTCCTGCCTGACGCGCCTCCTGCCCGACGCGCAGTACGTAGAAGAGAAGAGGAGAGAGATGAAGAAGAGAGGAGAAAATAGAAGAGTATGACATGTGGGTCCGTTAACAAAGGGTAAAATAGACCATTCACCGCAAGTGCTCACATTTTGGAGCTGAAGTATTGCCATCAGCCAAACACATGCAGGAGCTCCATATTTTTTTGAGTTGGTGGAGTGGAGCTAGGAAAGTGTGGAGCTGGTGGAGTGGAGCTGGTTTTTCTGGAGTGGAGGCCATAGAAAGACTTAAAAAGGAGCCGCACCCGTGTTAGCAGGAGCTAGCCAAACGAATCTAAAAGTAAGCCCAAAGCCCAAAGGTGAATAGCTACAGTCCAATTCGGTCTCCGGTAGCCCACCAACGCGGCAACGCCAACGCCTCACCCCGACCCCACGCGGCCACGTCTAGTCGCGCCGTCAGTACCGAATCGATCGAGCCCAAGTTCGGCGGCGGATTTCTCCCTAACCGCCGATGGGCGATGGCGGCGGCTGCCGACCCCCGCCTCGTGCGCAATACTTGCATCCTAGCCCGCGTGGACCACGGCAAGACCTCCCTCGCGGACCACCTGGTGGCCTCCGGCGGCGATGGGCTCCTCCATCCGAAGCTGGCCGGCAGCGCCATGTTCATGGACCACCTGCCGGAGGAGCAGCGGCGCGCCATCACCATGAAGTCCTCCTCGGTCGCGCTCCGGCACGCGCACCCCACGGGCGTCCACCGTGTGCACCTGATCGACTCCCCGGGCCACGCCGACTTCTGCTCCGAGGTCTCCGCCGCGGCGCGCCTCTCGGACTCGGCGCTCATCGTCGTCGACGCCGCCAAGTGCGTCCGCGTCCAGACCCACGCCGCGCTGCGCCAGGCGTTCGTCGAGTGCCTGCGCCCCTGCCTCGTCCTCAACAAGCTCGACCGCCTCATCACCGACCTCCTCCTCTCGCCCGAGGAAGCCTACGCGCGCCTCGGCCGCACCCTCGCCGAGGTCAACGCCATCTACTCCGCGCTGCGCTCCGGGTCCTACTTCTCCTCCCTCCTCCAGGACGACGACGGCCGCCTCGCGGGCGGCGGCGGCGGCGACGAGGACGAGGACGACGGCACACCTTCCATCCCCACAAGGGAAACGTCGTCTTCGCCTGCGCACGCGACGGCTGGGGCTTCCGCATCCACCGCTTGGCCGACCTGTACGCCCAGAAAACCGGCGCTAGCAAGGCCAGGCTTCTCAGGGGTTTCTGGGGCCCCTACTACATCGACAAGGAGAAGAAGGCGGTTCTGCCTCTGACGGCAGCGCGGACCAGCAGCCGGCGTTCGTGCAGAACGTGCTCAAGCCACTGTGGAAGCTGTACCAGAGGGGCCTGATGCCGAACAGCTCAGAGTGGATGCACAACAACGTCGTGTCCGTCTTCAATCAGGTGTCACCGCCGGAGCTGCACAGCAAGGAACCCAAGGTCTCGCTGCACGCCGTGCTGCGGGCGTGGCTGCCGCTCGCGGAGTCGGTCATGGAGATGCTCGTCGAGTGCACGCCCGACCCCGTCGCCGCCCAGGCGTTCAGAGTGCCAAGGCTTATGCCTGAGAGGAGGGTTGCTGCCAGCGGTTGCGCCAGCATTGTCACCGAGGCGGAGCAGGTGAGGAGCTGTGTGGCGGCCTGCAGCACAAGCAAAAGCGCGCCCGTGGTGGTGTTCGTGTCCAAGATGTTTGCAGTTCCATACTCGATGCTGCCGTCCAAGGGGCTTAATGGGGAGCACTTGAACCACAACCATGGGCACAGCGAGTTGGAGCCGGATGAGGAGTGCTTCCTGGCGTTCGCGAGGGTCTTCAGCGGGGTGCTCCGTGCAGGGCAGAAGGTGTTCGTCCTGTCGCCGCTGTATGATCCTGTAAAAGGGGATGACGCGTCGGGCAAGCATGTGCAGGAGGTGGAGTTGCACTGCCTGTACGAGATGCTTGGGCAGGACCTGCTGCCGGTTGACAGTGTGGCTGCCGGCAATGTTGTTGCGATTCAGGGCCTTGGCCAGCACGTACTGAAGAGTGCAACGCTGTCGTCGACCAAGAATTGCTGGCCATTCTCGAGCATGACGTCCCAGTTGTCGCCGATGCTCAAGGTCGCAGTTGAGCCCTCCAATCCTGCTGATCTGGGAGACTTTCTGAAAAGACTGAAGCTTCTTAACCAGGCAGACCCGTTGGTTGTGTACACTGTCTCGCAGAGGGGCGAGCATGTCCTTGCTGCAGCTGGCGAGGTGCATTTGGAGCGCTGCATCAAAGATTTGCAGGAGAGGTTCGCCAACGTCCAGCTGGAGGTCTCAAAGCTATTGGTATGATTCAAGGAGACCATCCAAGGAGAGTGTGTTAGCTTAATGGGAAGCATGAAGGCTCAACAGGGGTTTGTTGAGAGAACCACTCCGAATGGGAGATTCACTGTGAGAGTTCAAGTCATCAATCTTCCCAATGCACTGACCAAGGTCCTTGCGGAAAATGAAGAATTGCTTGGTCAAATCATTGAGGGGGAAAGTTCACAATTTGCTCAGTAGGATGGTAGTAATTCAACAGCAACGCTTAGGCAGCGTGTGATCAATGCCATTGACAGTGAAGTGGAAGCGATCTCTGAGCAAGTGGAAAAGGAGAAACTTGAGAGGTGTAGGAAAACATTGCTGGGATACCTTCAAAGAATCATGGCCCTAGGTCCTTCACATGTTGGGCCAAACTTCCTTCTCTTGCCTGACTTGAAATCAACTAGTGGTGTCACAGCAAGCCAAAATGGAAGGGGAGGTATTCTTGTGAGTAGTAGGTGTCATGTCTCAGAGAGGTTGGGGTTTGTGAGTGCATCTGATGCAGAAACCAAAAATGCCATGTAAACAGTGAAACACAGGCATCAACGTATTCTCTTGATTTTGAGGCACTAAGGAACAGCATTGTCTCAGGTTTTCAGTTTGCCACAAATGCAGGTCCCATATGTGATGAACCTATAAGGGGTGTGGCGTTCGTTGTTGAGTCCTACATTTCTGTCAACAACCCTGATGCTGTAACTCCGATGAAATCTTCACTGCAAGTAATTACTGTAGTGAAGGAAGCATGCCGAGAAGCTGTTCTTCAGAGCAAGCCAAGGCTTGTGGAACCAATCTACTTTTGTGAATTGACCACACCGATGGAGCAGTTACATGCCGCATTTGCTGTTCTGCGTGATTGTCGAGCCAAGGTGCTTGTACATCTTTGTTCACAGTGCATGCTCACTTGCCAGTTGCCGAGAGCTCTGAGTTCGCTGAGAAACTTAGGAAGCGAACGCCAGGTGCAGCTAGTGCGATTCTAGCTTTTAGCCACTGGGAATCCATCTCTCAGGACCCTTTCTTTACCCCGAAAACGCAGGAAGAGACTGAAGAATTTGGTGATCGCTCAAGCATTGGGCCAAACTTGGCTAAGAAGCTCATGAATTCTGTGAGGCGAAGAAAGGGCCTACATGTTGAAGAGAAAGTTGTGGAGCATGGCACGAAACAGTGAACTCTTGCGAGGAAAGTGTAATTTTGTTAACATAATGTAGGAAATTATACCTTTGGCTCCAGATTTTGCCCTATACACTGAAAATATAATAATCAAATGTGCAAAGTATGGAGTTTGTACAGTTTTGATATGCTTGGCAGTTCTAGTGGAGCAACATTACTCTCCTCATTTCAAATTGTAGGTCGTTTTGATTTTTCTAGGTTCATAGATTTTGCTATTTATTTAGATATACGCTATGTTTAGATACATAGAAAAACTAAATGCCAAAATGACCTACAATTTGAAACGTAGGGAGTACTTTTTAGTATCATGCCCTTGATTCTAATGAAGATGAAAACGACCTGATATCTTTCTGAAGGATAATAAGTATCTTGTCCCAGATGTGGATGATAACTCTTCATCTGATATTTCATAAATATTTCAAATTTTAATATATGGGAATTGCAGATCAAGTTGTCAACAAAACGGAGCTTACTGGACACTTTGGATAAAACAACCTGAAAACCATTCGTCAGCCTTGCTTCCTTCACAAAATCTGAACAATTCAGTTAAGTTTCATCTGTTGTTTAGTAATACATTTGTTCATTGATGAGGCAAAATCTCATTATGCTAAGTATCACATGCTATTACTCTTTGATAAATTCAGTCATTCAGCCAGGTTAGGTGACTATAATCTCAAGATTATTTCTGACATTTTTTAGACACAATTTCTTTTATAGTGTTGCTTGATCTGTTGACTGTTCGCATAAGTTCCCAGCAAGAAAGATAGCTAAATAACATGTGAGCAAACGATTTCTGGTGTCTAAATTTTATTTCTCCACGCCAGCAGTGCTTTGCAGCACCTGTGCTTATCCCCATTAGCTATTAGGAGTGTAAGTTAGTCAAGAGCTTGAAAAGTTTAGTGCTTTATATAGTGTCCTGTGGGCTGGGGCACTGAACGGTGGCAGGTCTGCATGACTTGCATTCTAACATTAACGGAGTAGAAAAGAAAGAAGTTCTCATCTTATCATATGAGTATATTACTCTCCAAAGATGCGGCCACAGTCCAATGCAAAAAGGCCAGCTTCAGTAACTTTCACTCGCTTCTGTAGTTCTATGTCTGCTGCATTGTCCAGTGAAACTGAGCTCACTGCTTTTTTGTGCGGTTGATTGTGGGCCAAAAAAAGGGAAACAAGGAATCGAGATATGATTTACAATTACAAATATTAAATTCTAGTGCTAAATATGATTTACAGATCAGAAGACATAAAGCAAGAGTAATAACTCTTTCCTGTGCTTTCCTTGACTTGAAATTTGCGGCATCTGCCACTATGGTGTGGACTTGTGAAGCATAAAAAATAGAATAAGGTAACATATGTGGATGCTCCATGTTTGAGTTCTCTTTGTGAGTGGTGGCCTCACTATTCAGTTAAATTTACAGAATTTCTACTGAAAGTACAATGATATTTGGTCCTGTAATATGCGAGGAAAAAATACCAAAGCATTTGAATTTACTACACACTTGTTATCTCGATCCCTTCCAATCCATTCTTTTTGCAGTATTTCTACGGAAAACCTCCAAAAGGCATCCCAGTCAGATAATATGAGTTATATGTGGTTCATTTGATTGGGAAGGGAGTTGAGATGGAATGGTTTCATCCTTAAGTTTAGAGATGGAATGGTTCCATCCTTATATTTGGTTAGATAACTGAATGATATTATTTCTTTATTTGGTTAGAGGGATGGAGATGAAAGGTTTCACATGTTGTGTTAACCGTAGATCTAGCTTGTCAGTCAAACAAGCTTATATCTTATGTTCTATATAAGCCTCGCCCCGTAGCCCCCTTTGATTTCCTTCCCTTCCGCGCCCGGTGGCTCGACCCCAGGGCCGGCTCTGACCCCATGCAACCTAGGCGACGGCCGGGGCCCAAGCAAGAGAGGAGCCCAATAGGCCAACATCAATACTTAACATGCAATGCAAAGACCTTGCACTGGTGGAAAACTAAGCTTTAGTCCCGGTTGGAGAGACGCATAAGTCTCGAAAATCCAACCGGGACTAATTATTCAGGACTAAAGGTTCCTATCTCTAGTCCTGGATTATTCACCCGGGACTAAAGATCTCCTTCAGTCCCGGTTGGTATTACCAAACGGGACTAAAAATGTTCCAATAAAATAAACAAAATAGGCTACCCCCGTCCTACCTGCTCGCCCTGACGCCCCTTGCAGCTCCGTCTCGACTTTCTCTACCACCTCCTTGAGCTCCAACTCCACCACATAGACAATCAAATCAAGAGCAACAAACATGCTCATCTCATAATGACCATCACACAAGTAAGAATACACAATCAATCAATTCGCACAAGATCTTATTCACAACACATGAGTTCAATTTGATTCACAACACGCGGTGGATAGCAAAAATCACAAATGAATCATTCACAAACAAATAATCATTCACTGCTCACCAATCTCACCTGCCTGTAGCTAACCTGGCTGCTCCGCGCCGCGCCGGGCCGTCGCATGGTGATGGCTCGCCCGCCCGCGTCACACCACACCGGTTGGCCGCGTGTGGCAGCGGCTCGCTCGCCCACGCCACGCCTTGCTGGGCCGCGGCGGGGAGGAAGGGGGAGCAGAGGGAGGAGGAGGTCGGGGAGGAGCTAGAGGGAGGAGGAGGCCTGGGAGGAGCTAGAGGAGGAGGAGGAGGGAGAGGAGCAGAGGGAGGAGGAGGGATCGAGGAGCAGAATGACATAAGGATAAGGGAGAGAGATAGAGTCGGAGAGAATTAAAGGTCGCCGGTGGATTTAGTCCCGGTTGGTGGCTCCAACCGGGACTAAAAGGTAGTCCCGGTTGGAGCCACCAACTGGGACTAAAAGTTCCACTTTTATCATGGTTGGAACCACCAATCGGGACTAAAAGGGCTCTGAGGGACTATGAAATTTAGACTCGAGACTAATACCTCTTTAGTCCTGGGTCTGATTCATTCCGAGATTTTTGTCCAACGATCGAAAGTTATTTCTCTATCAGTGCTGTGCACAGCAGGTCTCCAGGCTCCAGATAAGAGATGATCAGACTCCCGAGTCCTCCATGCGTGCGCAGCCGCCGTAGGCTGCCTCGACAAAACTAATCATCGTCTCGTCTATTCCTATTCGTTGCTGCCGTCACAATTGAGGAGGTGAGGAGGCCGCCTGGCACCTGCAAGGCCCTGCCCTGCGCTGCTCCGAGCTCCAGCATCACCGCATCAGTGATCGACTCACCGGCAACGAACGATGTCGTCCTGGGCCAGCTTGCTATTCATCACACGTGAGTTATCAACTTATTCTTCAATTTTAAACTTTGAGATTCAGTAACAATTATTTACTTTCACCTATAATTTAGATCTTAGATGTTACCCAAGAAGCAATTGTCAGGTGCTCATAAAAGGAAAAAAAGAAAACACGATGATCAGTTGGTTGAATCGCAAAGGGATGCTTTACACAAGTTCTTTGTAGCTTCAAGTAATGTTGATGTCAATGAAGCTCAAGAGCAGGAAACTGATCACGGGCAGCCACATGATCATGATTTAAATGCAGATGTTGAGGTCTCTGAAAATTCTATAGGGGAAGAAGATTTAATTGTAAAAATTGATGTCCCTGAGTACGAGGGGGGGGGGGTGATTTGCATCCCTCATTTGATCATGAAAATTTAAATGGTGATGAACAAGAAGGTTCTGATATATCTATCTATGATCTAAGAACATGAGATAATCTTGATAATAGCAAAAGGGATATTTTAACTGAAAAGGGGCCTATGAGAGAATTGAATTTGGAGTTCCCAAAGGATGCCATTGGCAGATATTTTTCATATGCTTACTACTCCATAAATTTATCTAATGGTGAGTCTGTTGATAGAAAGTGGTTGGTTTACTCTAAACATGTGGACAAAGTTTATTGTTTTTGTTGCAAGTTGTTCAAGTCAAATAAAAGCAAGTCTATGTTAGCATCTAATGGAGTGAGGGACCGACAGCGTCTTAGTAGGAGACTCAAAGAACATGAGCATTTGATGCAGTGAGGGACTGGCAGCATCTTAGTAGGAGACTCAAAGAACATGAGAGCAGTGTTGAGCATTTGACAAACATGAATACATGGAATGAACTTAGAGTGAGGTTAAGAAAAAATAAACAATTGATGATGATATGTAACGAGAAATCACAAAGGAAAAAGAGCGTTGGAGATAAATTTTGATCAGAATAGTTTCTACTGTGAAGTTTCTTGCTAAACATAATTTGGCCTTTCGAGGATCAAATGAGAAGGTTTATCAAGATAATAATGGTAATTTTCTAGGCACGGTCGAAATGATTGCTGAGTTTGATCCTGTGATGCAAGAACACATTAGGTGCATTTAAAGTAATGACATTCATCATCATTATATTGGCCACAGTATTCAGAATGAGTTAATTTCTATTCTTACTGATACCGTGAAGGAGTATATCTTAAAGATCGTCGAGGATGCTAAGTATTTATCTATTATCCTACATTGTACCCCAGATGCGAGCCATGAAGAACAGATGACCTTAATTGTGCGTTGTGTCAATATGGCAAGTCACATTCCGAGAGTGGAAGAGTTTTTTCTAGGGCTCTTAAAGGTTGATGACACATCAGGATTGGACCTTTTTAATGTATTGATAGATACATTGGCTAATCTAGATTTGAATGTCGCTGATGTTAGAGGTCAAGGTTATGATAATGGTTCCAATATGAAGGGACACAACAAAGGTGTCCAAAATTGTTTGCTTCAAATCAACCCCAAAGTATTATACATGCCATGTGCATGTCATAGTCTGAATCTTACTCTTTGTGATATGGCAAAATCTTGCAGGCAAGTTATTTATTCTTCGGTATTATACAACGGATATATGCATTGTTTGCACGTTCTACTAAAAGGTGGAAGATTTTGCTTGACCATGTTCCAAAACTGACTCTTAAACCTGTATCTAATACTCGTTGGGAGAGTCGAATAAAGAGTGTGCAACCTATCCGGTATCAAACTCCGCAAATAAGATCAGCCTTGCAGAAAGTGGAGGAGATTTGTACTGATGATGCAACAACAGTAAGTGATGCTCAATCTTTGGTTAGCACACTTGAGAATTTTGAATTTCTAGTTGGTATGGTTATTTGGCATGATATTTTATTTTATACAAACATGGTGAGCACAAAGTTACAATATAAGATTGTGTGCATGGATGCAACTCTGAAACAAATTGAAGGGGCCATCTCATATTTTCAAAAGTAGAGAAACGAAGGTTTTGACTCTAGTATTGAAGTTGCAAAAGCCATTTGCATCTGATATGGATATACAGCCAAAATTTCCTACAAAACATCAAGGTAAAAGGTAGAAGCATTTTGATGAAATAAATAATGATGAAGAAGAAATACAATTGACAGCCAGGGAATCCTTCAGAGTTAATTATTTTGTTGTCATCGATGCTGCTGCAATTGCTTCATTGACTAGCGGATTTGAGCAGCTGAAGACATTTGAAAAGGTGTTTGGTTTCCTATTCAACTCAGAAAATCTGAAGTCCTTGGATGATAATGATCTACGGGAGCATTGCACTACTTTTGCAGAAGTTTTTTCTCATGATAACTCATCTGATGTTGATCTAGATGATCTTTTTTTCTCTGAATTAAAAGTATTGCAAGTAACTTTGCATGACGGTTTAATATCAGCGACTGAGATTCTTCAGTTTGTTACAATTGTAGATTGATATCAAAATGTCTCTGTTGCATATCGGATCCTCTTAACTGTACCTGTGACAGTGGCCTCAGCTGAAATAAGTTTCTCAAAATTGAAACTACTGGAAAACTATTTGAGGTCAACTATACTACAACAAAGATTGAACGGCTTGGCTATGTGCAGCATTGAGAAGAATATCTTAGACACATTAATCTTGATATTGTTCTTAATGATTTTACATCAAGAAATGCCATAAGAAGTTTTTTTAAGGACCGAAGCTTTATTGAGTCATGGAGCTTAGTTATTATTTGAGGTAATCATACTAGTTTTATTTTACCCCTCTTTTAGATTGTACTATGGATATTGACTTCAAGAATTAAATATATATTGTTAGTACTAGTATCTCCTTTATAACGTTACAAATGAAAAAAAACAATTAGCCTAGAGGGCACTCAAAATTGTAGAGCCAGCCCTGCTCAGCCCACCATCCTATCCGGCTAGTCGAGCTGCTGCCGCTCCTTACAGGTGAGCTGCCACCACTACTTGGCCATGTGAGCCCCGCCACCGCTACCTAACCGCCATCAATCCCGCCATACTCAAGCGTCGCCTCACTAGAGCCGCTTTTCCCCCAACACGCTTGAACCTTGTCTCACCGGAGTCGCGTAGCTACTGCCGTGTGAGGCACAAGGCAACTAGAGGATGGTAGCGGGTTGATTGGAGAGTGGTGGTGCTTAGGAGCGGGGCAAGCGGAGGCTGGTTCTGCTTAGGAGTAGGGTGAGCAGAGGGTAGCAACACAAGGAAGTGTGTAGAGGGACGGAATAAGAAGAGATGGTATGAGCTTGGAAGAACTCAATCCATCTTTGAGACAGTCCATTCCAAATTAAAGGAAAAAAAAGGATATTTTCAGTTAAGTCTATTTCAGTTACCCTCCAACCAAACATTTACGAGACTGGGATGGCAGCACGTACTCCCAACCAAATGCAGCTGCCTGGAATAAATAAACCATCAAAACCCGAACCAAAAAATTAGCCGATTTTTGTTATTTTCGTGCTTGCTTGGTATTTCGGCGCGCAGCCCACATGTGACTCCAACGCAAGGCCCATTCCATTCCGCCGCCAACTCAACAACAAGGCCGTTCACGTCCTCCTTTTCCTTCCTCCTTTTGCACTTGCACCTCCCTCGTCCTTTCCTAGCGCGCCGACTGGCGAGCGGCGCCGCCACCGTCCCCTTCGCCGGCGACAACCATCCGCCAGGTACTCCCGCAGTCCCGCCCCTTCCTTCCCTTCCCTTCCCTTCATGCTGCGCGGAACTGAGTACTCCCGAACCCTAAACCCTCCCCAAACCCTAATGTAAGTTATCTGTATTCGGATCTGACCAAATTGCAGGTTCATACATGTATATTACCACCTAACTTCGATTTCTTGATTCTGACAAAAAAGGAAACTTCGATTTCTTTTCCGAAAATTATCAATGTGTATACCCATGTGTTTCAGCCCCTGCCTGTGTTGCTTGTCACATGTTTTCTGTGTTAATTGGCTGCTGGTTTTCCGAATGAACAGAAGCAAGGAAGGGATGCTGGATTGGCTTCTAGTTGCTTAGCAGCGAAGCAAAAGAGGAAGGACATCGGAGATACAAGGGCTTGTTCTCGCCATGTCCCGGTCACCGCACCTCCCGCCGCGCTGCCCACCCCTGGGTCCTCAGATCACTCGAAGGGATGACAGCTTGTTCACCCAGAGCTGCAGGTTTCCATCTGGGGATCCATTCTATGGTGAGCCGCCGTGCTGGCTCGATGATCTCCTTGCAGATTCTGGGAAGGTTCCCAACCTTCCTCCTCTCAGAAGGGCTTGTAGCGATTCCGATGCTATCTTGGACGCCCTGTCGGTGTTCCAGAGCCCGATTCATCCGATTGAGGAAGGGGATCTAAGCCCAGGTGGTGAAGCCAAGGACCTGTTGGATGCTGTCGAAGGTGGGGAAAGCAGTTCTCTGGTTGAGGCCAGCTGTGTTTATGGGCCGAATTCGCCAAGACAGAAGAGTAGTCTGACAACTTCAGAGAGTTCCATGGTAAATGCTGTGCTTGAGAACGTCCCCAGCAACCCCTTGCAGTACCTGACCATCGACGCCTCCAGTGGCGTGAATGGTAATGTGGCCAATGGAACTGCTGATGCCACTGATGCTTTTGGTCATCCTGATCAAGACAAGTCATTTAAAAGGTACACTAATGTTTGTGAGTGCAATATCTACTGTACGTTCTTCAGATGTTTTCTGATTCAGAAAGTAGGAGCTTGTGGCAATCAATAGAATTATCACTTCTTCTAAAATATAGTTCATAGTGAAAATGCAGGAAATATAGAAATTTTATCAAGGAAGTGCAATTGTGAACTTTGGCTCTTGCCAACAGAAAAGAAGTATGATACTCTACTTTGTAGAAGCAAAAATTAACTGCTGATACTTCCAGTTGTGTGACACTGGTAATTTTGAGTTCTATAACCAGCAGTAGCAATTTCAGGTAGAATTGACTGTCATGACCTTGGCAGCATAAGTAGTTCAAATCGTGAATGTGTGGTGTGTTGAAAAATTAGTACTAAATTCTCATTGCTTGACTATTGTAAAAATTGCCTGTTAGTTTTGTAAATACTTGACACTCCCCAGAATCTCCAACAGTCAAAGTCTGCTGCTGTCATGTGTCAATCAGAATTCTTCTTTTTCCAAGATGTGCAAATTATACATATAAATGGAGCCTGAATGTATACCAGAAAGTTATTTTGCTGATTTTATACTAGCTTTAATTATTAGAGGCACTAAATGTGCCAACTAAAGTAGCGATAGCTTTCAGTTCTAAGTATACGAAATTTGTTTAGAGAACCTTTCTTTGTAAATAGTTGTCTTATGTTTCCATTTGGCACACATTGGAGCAATTCTAAACAGTGCTGCAAAGAACGTGGAATGTGTGGCTTTTAATGGATATATGTTTTTATGCTAAATCATATTTTTTTATAGTGCTGGGTATGTTTTTGTGCTAAGTCAATTTTGTTTTCAAACAATGATGAGTCGGGCTGATGTTTCAAGCTAGGACTATCTTGATGTTGATTGCTTTACTCGCAGAAATCCATGCCTAAGGTTCCAATTTAGAAGTTTGATGTTACCAGGTCAATATTTATTTACATTCATACCACATGTGTGCTTGTATCTGGAATGTTTTGAATTCTTTGCATGGGCAATAGTTTATGTTTCGGACCTAAAATTTTTTGTTTGATGGATGTTGAGCTTTTCTAGTTAAATATACTACAGTGCAAAAGAAAATGTAATGTCCATTGATATTCAATTGATGTCTACTCAGAAAATCAACATTTGTGCAGGCGTCCGGGGCAGAGATCTAGGGTCCGGAAACTTCAGTACATTGCTGAACTTGAGAGAACTGTTGACTCACTTCAGGTAATTCTGTTGATCTTCTATTTTATTTTGATGTCAAGGGCTTAAGTAGTACTTATTGTTTGACAATAATGTCGTTTTATTCTTTTCAGAACATGGGAGCTGATTTAGCTGTCAGAGTGGCATCACTTTTCCAGCTTCATAATGCTCTATCAATGGAAAATGAGCAACTGAGGATACAGATTTCTAATCTTCAGCATGCAAAACTAATTAAAGATGGTATGTCCAAGAAACATCATGCTCTTTTTTGAATTGTTAGAACTAGTGTAATGTAATTTAGGGTTCCATCCTTTTTAGTAGCATATGGTTCATGAAAGATTTGTAGTTATGCAACAAGAAACTATCATAAATGACCATAGACAGAAATATCATGCGCCCTATATTTATAGGTCATATGTGAAACAGTACCTTTGCTGAACCAGATGATTACTAAATATATGGAGTTCAAAGGTTTTTATCTTGATTATTTGGTGCCTACTAAGCTGCATGCTTCTGCTGTATGGTTCAAGTTGTGCTCAAATGTTAAATGCAATTCAAATGATGTTAGATAGAAGAATAATTAGCTATCTGCACAGGCTCCTTGTTTATTGCAGAAAAGCCTGAATTTCCACATAAAAGTCGCATTGCCTTTTGGTCACTGCCTAACATTGGCCATTCTTTTAATTGTGTTTGTGATTCATTACCTCCATACAATGGTAGGGACAGTGACATTTCAATAATCATGAAAGCCTTCTGTCCTTGTTCAATCAAATCATATAGTGGGTGTCAAATATGCTGCATCCCTAATAGATAGGTGTTGTATCCACACCTGTGTTAACACAAAAGAAAATCCAAAAAATATTGTGAATATAATCCACGGATGATTGGAAACCCCATCTGGGTTTTAAGTTCAAGCTCAATAGCTCGCTGTTGATAATAGTTTCTGTTCCTTTTTTTTTAACATTACAGCTTGATCTATAGTGTGCCAGGAATGTTTGTTTTCGTATGGATAATTTTGAAATGTAATTTTGTTTTGGGTGCAGAATAATCTAATTACAGCATATGCAAGTTGTTTCTATGTTTTTTTTTGTAATCCATCCCCTGACAAAAAAATTGTTTGCATTATTGCAACTATTTGGTATTCTTTCCTAATGTTAATGAGTATGAAATGTCAGATTATGTGTCTAGAGTATTATGGCTCCAGAACATGGTTCAGACTCACCTAAATGAATGCTTTTGAAATGAAATCTGCAGGTCAGACGCAGGCCCTAAAGAATGAAGCTGAGAGGTTGAAGCAGATGTCTGCCCGTCACCGCAGGAGCAGAAGCGTCACTTCCTGTTATAACATGAGCCCTTATGGAGATGCACCAGCAGTCAATTGGCAGATGCCTGACATGGCGAAGCTCAGCCTGAACGACAGCTCAGTCTCCCCAAGAGGTGGCGGCTATGGTCTGTGACAGCAGCCGGCCCGATACCTCTTAGAAGAAAAATCGAGGCATAACTTTTCGCTAACCTTACCAGAGCATAGATTTGAGTTGAGGTCCTATCGTTGACTAGGAGAGTAGGGTGCATCTGTCGTCGTTGTGGGGAATTACAGAGGTTATCAGCTTAGTTTTACCTGGTAGAGTGCTGCAGTTTGACTCCCAGAATTGAGAACTGACGAAGTGAAGCAAGCTTGGTTGGCTTGCCGTTTAGCAGTTGCTATCTGCTCGTTTGATGCTCTTGCGTGTGCTAGTGAAGTTGCAGCGCTCTGACGATCTCCCGAGGCCTGAGCCATGCGTTGAGCTATGGTCGCTCTTTGTTGCTGGTTTCGTCTGGTTGCTATTTCTTCGCCATTCGTAGGTTTTAACGTGTGCTCATGTCATTTCAACTTCTGATGGCGTCTGATGATCTTCTGATGTTCCTAATTTCTCTGTGTTTTTTTTGTTTTTTTAAACGTCTCTGGTTGTGTTGCGCTGACATGGAGATATCTTTTCTTCAGCTGAGGCAATGAATTTTTTAATTTTAGCTGGTATAAAGCCCAACTGAGATCCAAGCCCAGTTTAGTCATGGTGGCCCCTCCTCTCGAAAGGGAGGAAAAGAGTGAAAGGGGCAAAGGGCTACCCTACTCTTTGATTAATGATTATATGGCCAGAAATCAAAGACGGCAAGAGAGAAGACTCGAGGTTAAATAATAATTATCCACGCTTTCCGGTGGCTACCAACTGCATATACAGGACTATGAACTATGCTTTTGCTCTTGCTCCTGGACCAAACGAGGGCCTATAGAATTTAAGATACAGCGGTAGGTATGTGCATGTCCAAGAATTGGTTGGATGATGCCTGCTTTATATAAGCCTATTGAGGTCATGCTGAGTCTGATCCGGATTAATCCTAATGACCTGGTCTACTGATTGCCTCTCCCTAATTGACAAAGAAATTTATTACTCCCTCCGTTCCAAATTATAAGTCGTTTTTGGTTTTTTGAGATTCATAGATCTTGCTATGCACCTTAAAATATATATCATGTCTACGTACATACTAAAAGTTATGGATACTAAAAAATTAAAATGACCTGTAATTTGAGATGGAGTGAGTATAAAGCACCTAAAATTAGATAAGATATATGATCCCACCAAACAATTTCCGAGAACAGCCCCCCCTTTTTTTTTTGCAAAATATGCATCAGAACATCTTATAGATGATTTATACTAATGAAAACAATGCTCTTACCATACGACCTTTTGCCCGGGATCCGAAAACCTTCGGGGTTCAGAGATCTGGTTCAGGTTCAGGGCATGCACGCAACGCGCGGGGTCGGTGGGGAAGATAAGGTGCCAAGCAACCAATGCAAGGGCAGGCAGCACCACACAAAGCACAACACACTTTGGGGTCTGAAAATATATGGGAGCATGGTCGAGTGCAGTATGCTACGCTGGGGAAGGTTAGGTTGTTTTTTTCATCATAGAGATGGAACGGGGGCCGTCCGTCTGCTCCCTCGGCGTTTTGCCTGGGGCGGATGGAGTCGACGCCGGAACTACCAGCATGATGAGCGTGCGTGCCTGCGTGGGCGCTACGCCCCACCAACCTTCTCCACTCTCCACTTCGCCCGGACAAATGCCGCGGCAAGGAGGGACAGTGCCCACGCTAACCAACGCCTCCGAGCCTGCTCTGTATCATACTGAGTTCTCTAAACGACCTCCGAGCCTGCTCTGTACCATACTGAGTTCTCTAAACGATCTTGTTTGGAGAATGCGGTCGGTTCAGGATTTTTCCATATTTTAAGAAAAAAATAAAAAAGGTAAAAATGGTGACAAAGACTATAAAATTAATTGAATCTGACAACTTTAATGGTTTGCTAAAAACGAAAATCGACGAAAATGATATTATAATACAGAATACGAAAGCGGTTGGTTCGGAATTTACCCTGACTATTTTCATCCATGCTCCCAACAAAGAGGGCCCAAGTCTCTGGCTTGATAAATAATGAACAATCGCACTTATCGTTACTGAGTTTGATGTTCAATCTTTGCACTGATGCACAATATGTTTAAGGTGAATAGCCCTCCCGGACCTTTTACGGCTATCATTCTCAAGTTAGCGATGAACAAATATCAACAATCACACATGACAAGAGCTAGCATGGATGTGCAACTGTCGGTCCCCGTACCTGTTCATTCAAACGCCTCCATGGTCAGAGTGGACCTCAAGCTCATGTGTACGGTGTACCGGTTCCCGCCATCGCACTCGTGCCACGGTCAAAAGATAACACGGTAATCTCAAAGCACTGGCACATGCAACACAGGTCCCCCGCACCAACCGACCCGTGCCCCATTGGCAGATGGAGGAATCTTCTTCGGTTGAGACGTTGCTTTCCCCTCCACTGCTCAACCTCCATATTATCCCTGCACCAAGGGTTATTAACCAGCCGTGCTGCTGCTAGAAACCTTTTTGACACATGCGATGTGTAGCCACTACCGCCGCCACCGATTTTAAATTAAAAGCCATTACGCTTTCCTACACCACACGGCTCACTCTCTCTCTCTCACTCACTCACTCACTCACACACAGCAGGTTCAGCTCACAGCTCCAGGCACACCCACAGCTCACCGGAGCAGGGGAGAGAGCAGAGCAGAGCGCGGTCGTGACCACTGATCAGCCATGAGCAAGGAGGGCAAGCACCACCGCCACGAGCACCACCTGCGGCGCTGCTGCGGGTGCATGGCGTCGTGCCTCCTGGCGCTGGTCCTCATCGTGGCCTTCGTCGCGCTCGTCGTCTACCTCGCGCTCCGCCCCTCCAAGCCGTCCTTCTACCTGCAGGACCTGCAGCTCCGCCGCCCCATCACCGTGGGCGACCCGTCCCTTTCGGCGTCGGCGCAGGTGACGCTGGCCTCCCGCAACCCCAACGACCACGTCGGCGTCCTCTACCGCCGCCTCGACGTCTTCGTCACCTACCGCGACGAGCCCGTCACGGTCCCCGTCTCGCTGCCGCCGCAGTACCAGGGCCACCGCGACGTCACCGTCTGGTCGCCGGTCCTGTCGGCCCAGTCCGTGCCCGTCGCCGGGTACGTCGCCGACGCCATGAAGCAGGACGTCGCCGCCGGGTTCGTCGCGCTGCAGGTCAAGGTCGACGGCCGCATCAAGTGGAAGGTCGGAAGCTGGGTGTCCGGGAGCTACCACCTCTTCGTCAGCTGCCCCGCCGTGCTCTCCGCGGGCTTCCCCGGCTTCGGCGGCGGCGCCAATGCCACGCTGTCGGCGCTCAAGTTCGCGCAGCCCACGGGATGCAGCGTCGAGGTGTAGGCCGGTTGGCCGGTGAATGTAGTAGCGCGCGGGTACTCTGGCAAAGCGGTAATTAGTTTTCTTCGGGATACATCGTTAATTATTACGCTGTTAATTTTGTTCATGTAATCATGTCTCATTTTCAGATCTTGTGGGAGAATAAATTTATGTAATATACATGTGGAGCCGTTCCAGAACTTGAACTCAAATTGTACACTGAGAGAGTCATTATGATTTGTTTCTGTAATTTATCCTCAAATTAGAAACTCTAAGTTCAGGACAAATTATAAATCTCTAGCTACCGTTTAGAGATCGATGCTGTACGTTGCTACTAAAATGAAGCCAACAATGGGGTCTGATCTACGCATCGTAGTACACTCACACGAGAGGGGGAAGAAATGAAATGAAATGAAATGAAACTACCGAACTGCTGCTGCGCATGAAGATGTTGGTTGTGTTAAAACGTTAGTGCCATTAGGCGACGCGTCACATCGTTCCATAGCGCAGCTATAGCTTGTGAGATCATACAGGCATGGCGCCGGTGTGAGACAGTGACAGCTCGCCAGCCACTCGTCGATATGTCAGTTAGTGGCCGCTTAACTGAGCAGCAAAATTAGATAGACTGATCAGTTAGCAGTGTCACACGTGCGTGCGTGCTTGGACTAAAGAATTACGTGCAAGAACATCAGGGCTCATATGATTCGATTACGCACCTCATCTGGAAGAATGTGCAGTGCACCTAACAGTTTTCATGATTTAACTGAACTACTCATGAGCATTACTAAGATTTATCAGAAAACAAAATCACGGAGATGGAGGGCACCGATAGAAACTGCAACACTGAGTCTGAGGTGCCAATGAAAAAGGGCATTGTACTGCAGGAACCATGGCATTTCAACGTTCATAATTTCGAATTTCTTGCACGTCATCATGCTCCATCTCGATTTTCTTCAGCGCTATTGGCCGCCCCTGACGCTTTTCCACAAGCCTGCTTCAGCGTGCTGGGTCCAGCCCGTTTACCGTTAGTGGGCTGCTAGCTCGGGCAGCAGCAGCATCACACACAGATACAAGATACACACTACATTTGTCATTTGTGAGTCAGGCCTAGCATAATGCCGCCACCCGCCAGGTTAACTACACAGCTGTGAAATGAAATTCCCCTAGAAAGGAAAGCTATGAAACGAAATACAACAAACAGGACTACGCCTTGGCATTAAAAAAAAAAACAGGACTACACCTTGAATTGTCCGTTGTTTTTCTCGAATACAAGAATCCTAATTCTTGATATTTGGAATGGAGGTGAACGTACGTCACTATGCACACCACATTTGCGTACACACTAGCTGCCCATTGTTTTACTGAATAGAAGAGGGGCATTTGTGCTCTTGCCCCGGTCTTAAAGTGTAATTGTGATTTTACCTTTATTTTTCAATTTTATGATTTTACCCTTGATTATTAACAAGTCAAAATGATTTTGCCCCTAGTCAACGCTCAAAATAGGAGCAAATACACAAAGACCAAGGGAAAAATTATAATAACTTTATGAATAGTTGAGGGTAATCCCGAGGCTTTCGCGGCGGTTAGTTGCACCTCCCTTTCGAAGAAAGCAGAATTGCTGGGCTCGTGTTTGAAAACCATACAAACCTAGAGGCCCGCTAGGGGGTTCGCTGAGGGTGCGGCCGCATATGATGGGCTTCCAGCAGTTCGGAGCCAATAGCCAATCCAAAATCCAGACGTGTTCATGCAATGCAATCATGCAGGCCTAGGCCTTCTACATGCCAGCAGGTTTCCATAACTTTGCTAATGCGCCGAGCTGCCGGCACGCCCAGGATCTATGTAGTGGAGGACTGATGGACTATGTATAGTACAATACTACCAGTACGTAGCTTTTAATATATCGGCGTGGTAGTGGTGTTGCTTGATATCCGTCTTTTCTGCCTTGTTACAAACCTGTGAATGAACGAACATCCGTCCCATGAAGCATGCAAATGGAGTACAATCTGGCACCGTACGCTCTATCTCAACTACAATCTAGCACCGTACGCTCTATGTCAACTAATTTTAATTTTTGATGCACAATATACGGTAGAAGAGAAAAACACGAACTACTTACTCCCTCCATTCCAAATTACTATTTATTTTTTATATACATAATTTTGTTATGCACCTAGATATATATTATGTTTAGATACATAGCAAAAATTATGCATTTTTATGTAATGGGCAGCCTTGCATTAAGACAACAGGTCATTACATAATGAAGCATGAAGAAGCTTCGGGGCATCATGAAACCAAATTGAATCAGAACACTGACCAGCTGATCTAGCTAGGACATGAGCTACCACATTACAACATCTACTGACATGGATGAAGGACAAATCTTCTGAAGAAGTTCTTGCCTCCTGCTTGATGCCTTGAATGATTAAGGCCATGAGAGAGCGATCCTTGCCATTTGATTGAAGTTTTTGGACTACAGAGTGGCAATCAGAGGCTATTATCATCTTTGTTAAAAGGAAGATTTGAGGCAAAGCGGACTGCATGTCTGAGAGCTATTGTCTCCGCTACTTCTGGTTTAGTGACCCAGCTAATGCTTTGCTTGCAAGCAGCTAGGAAGCTACCATTGTGGTCTTTGATCACTACACCAATCCCTATTCGATTTGATTCTGCAAACAAAGTAGCATCAACGTTCATCTTCACCCATCCTTCCGGCGGTGGAGCCCATCATCTAGGACCAGTAGGGTCACACCTTTCGGAATCAATGGTTTTGTAAAGATGCAGCAGAACCATTTCAACATAAGCTTGAATTTTCTGTACAATGCAGTGAGGATGCAACTGGCACTGACCATTTCAAACCTCATTTCTAGCCTCCCAAATATGCCATAGGGTAACTGTTAAGATTGTGGAGATTTCATCAAATAATCAAATAACCACTGCTTTGCGGACGAGAAATTTTGCAGGTGCCTTGTTAAGCCATATTCTTTCTTCAGCTCTCTCCAAATTTCAACAACATATTGACAAGTTAGAAATGTATGTTCTAGTGTTTCTTCCCTTCCACAGTAATAACAGACATCTGGTGCTGGGACATGTCTCATTTTCAGTTCTTGGCCTTCCACAGTAATAACAGACATCAGGTGCTGGGACATGTCTCCTTTTCAGTTCTTGGCTTGTTGGCAGACAATTGTGTGCTAGCCTCCACAAAACAATTTTCATTTTCGGTGGTGCCTTGATTGCCCAGAGCTCCTTCCATTCTTTGGCCATACTTGTTTGGTTTGGTGTTGTACCTCTCCCATTGGCACTTTCACACCAGCAGAATGACTCCGTTCTAGCCATAAGATATGCAAACTTTACTGTGTAGATTCCTGATTTTGTATGAGACCAAGACACAAAGTCCTGAATTCGATTCATGCTTAGAGGTATTTTCAAAACAAGCTCTGTATCTGCAGCACTGAAGCAAGCCCGTACCAGTTCCTCATTCCAGCAACCAGAAGTCACATTAATTAAAAACTCACCATTAAGTTCATCTGGTAGCAGGATTGTTTGGCGTATTTGGTGGGTGGATGAACCAGGGACCCATCGGTCCCGGGTCAAACTGATTTGTTCCCCATTGCCCACTCGCCAGATAATACCATGGTTCAAGAGCTGCTTGCCATGCTTCAAACTGCGCCAGGTGTACAAGCACCTGCAAGTTGGTTTAGACTCCATGAAAGAATTATTTGGATAGTACCTACCTTTAAGCACTCTTGCACACAACGATTCAGTACGAGCAGTTGCGAGTTGGTTTAGACTCCATGAAAGAATTATTTGGATAGTACCTACCTTTAAGCACTCTTGCACACAACGATTCAGGGTTAGTTGCTAATCTCCAGCATTGTCGGCCTAACATTGCTTGATTAAATAACTCCATATTCCTGATGCCCATCCCCCCCCCCCCCCCCCCCCCCCCCCCCCAAAGCCTTTGGTGTTGTCAGCCAGTCCCAGGAACGCCTATGCATCTTCTTTTTGCCATTTTCGTAGCCCTACCAGTGATTAGAAGTTGTTAACCTCATCTCGTCACATAGCCCAGCAGGTAGCTGGAAGCAACTCATAACATATGTAGGAATAGCTTGAGCCACTCCTTTTAGCATAACCTCCTTCCCAGCTCTAGACATTGGTTTATCACTCTAGCCTTGTACTCTTTTCCACATCTTCTCAGAGGTGAACTTGGAAAAACTCATTCTGGATTGTCCCACATAGGTCGGCATGCCAATGTATGTGTCATGTAGTGTAACCTTATGTACATCCAAGGAGTCCATAACTCTTTGCTTGATAACCTGGGGGCAGTTATTACCAAAAAATAATGATGATTTATGCAAATTAATCTTTTGGCCAGATCCCTCATTGTATGTTTGTAAGACCATTTTAAGTGTGCTGATGCTTCTCATATAGGCTCTTGTGAAGAAAATATTGTCATCAGCAAAAAGAAGATGTGAGATGGCTGGGCCTGTTGCTCCATTTCTCACCACCTTCATCCGACCTACTTGTTTCTCTTTCTTAAGTGAACTGGAAAGGCCCTTTGCACAAAGTAAGAATAAGTATGGGCTGATCATATCAGCTTGCCTCAAACCACGGGTTGGAATAAAAGGTTCAGATAACTCCCCATTCACTTTAACTGCATATCGAGCAGAGGAAACACAACGCATAACACGATTGATCCAACTTGGGGCAAAACCAAGCTTCTAAAAAATACCCTGTAGGTAGTCCCATTTCACTCTATCATATGCTTTCATCATGTCAATTTTGAGGGCAAAAATTGGAGTCTTAGCTCGCTGCCTCCTGATCGTGTGCATACACTTATAGGCTATAAGTACATTGTCGGTGATTAACCTCCTAGGGACAAAGTCACTTTGTTCGTCTGATATAATATTTGGTAAGATAATCTTCAATATATTTGCCAACACTTTGAAAGCTATTTTGTAGAGAACATTACACAAGCTGATTGGCTAAAAATTTGTCAAATGCTCTAGTCTTGAAAGTTTGGGGATAAGAACAATTATAGTATCACATAAACCTTCTGGAATATCTTCTCCTAACAAAAAGCTTCTTACTACACAGCATATGTCCTCCTATAAGAGGTCCCAATGTCGTTGATAAAATAGAGCCGGGAACCCATCCGGACCTGGTGCTTTTGTTGGATCCATTTTGAAAAGAGCTATCTTTATTTCTTCATTTGAGTAAGGTTTAGAAAGATTATCATTTGTGCTAGGATCGATACGCACTGAGATTGTCTCAAGCACTAACTCAGCTCTATCATGTGGTTCTGTAGAGAACAAATTTTTATAAAAGACCTAGTCATACTTAGAATCTCAGCTTGATCTTCACACCTGCTCCCATCTGATTTCAACGGATATTTAATCTTATTTATTCTCCTCCTAGCTGTCGCACTTGCCTGAAAGAATGCGGTATTTCGATCACCTTCTTGAAGCCAATCTACTCTAGAATGTTGCTGAGTCATTATTTCTTTCCTTTCAAATAGTTCACAGAGCTTTCCTTCAATATCTTTTTCCTCTTGAGAATAAGTCCTTGTGGTAGTCAGTCTCAGTCTCGACAAACGTCGTCCAAGTTTCTTGATTTCTCTACGGACAGAGCCCAAAGATTGCTGACTTCATAATTTTAAAGATCTAGCTATTCTATCCAGGTTCTCCCAAGTTGTTTGTAGATTTCTTGGGCCAACTAAACCTTCAGCCCAAAGTTTTTGCACTGTCTCTGTATAATCAGCAGCTTTGCCCCATACCTCATCATATCTGAAAGTTTGAGTCATCGGTTTATTATATTCTTGCTTGTGGCCATGCTTCGCAAGTGACAACATTACTACAAAGTGATCTGAGGAGGTTGTGATAATATTCCCAACTAGGATATTATCAAAAAGCTGAACAAATTGTCCATTTACTACAACCCGGTCAAGATGAACTCGAACATTGCACTCCCCATTTTGCCTGTTGTTCCATGTTAATTTTGGGCTTGTAAAATCCAAGTCCATAAGATGACAATCCTCCAAGCAATCGCGGAATAATTGCATCTGTGCTTCACCCCTATCATAAACCCATGGACCAGCCCACTCAGCTTTGAGGAAATGAAGCCGATTCCAAAAAACATGTCAGAGCTCTATCCTTGGCTTGCCATAGACAAAAGTGGCTCGCCAAGTGACACCTGACTCCTCGGTAATATGAACATTTATAAAGTTACAACACAGAGATTTTAAGTTTACACAGATACTGGAAGGCTAAAAAGGTGCAAGGCCCCCACTTCTACCCTCACTACTAACAGCAATACAACCATTATATCCTAAAGACCACATAAAACCCTTCACCCTGTCATCCCTCATTTTTGTTTCCGATAAGAATAGGAGGGAGGGACGGTATTGCTTCACTAGCTAGTGAAGCTCACCAACTGTCAAGTCCCACCTCAGACCTTGACAGTTCCAACTTAGGAGATTCATGGCTCATGGCCGGGCTGGTTGCCAGCCACCGCCGATATGATAGGATTTGTGAGTAGCTCTTTCTTCATCTTCTTGGCATTCTCATCTCTATGCTCTTCCAGAACAATTTCTGCTTGTGGTGCCTCTTCTTTAGTTGGGGCCTTCCAGCCACTTTTGCCGCAATCAGCGCCATTGCATCATGATGAGTTCCCTCATCCATTAGCACATCTTTGTTCTCAAAGAGAGGACGAGCATTCTTAGTCTGCTTGCGTTTCTTCCCCTCCCCCTTTGTTTGGGATGGAAACAGCTCCTTCCCAGCTTTACCCAACTTATCACCTTCGATTTTCTTTCTCACGCGCCTTGGCCTCTTCAAAGGTGAGATAGCCTCATCATCCTTACCATTCTGGTGTGTTCCTCCACCCTTTGATGAAATACCCTCCTTGCCCCGATTGTCATTGCTGCAAGGGGTTGTGCAATTGTCGAAAGAGCCATGGTGCTCACTTGTGTTGAACTGCATCCTGCAGAAGAGGACTGTTTTTCTCCCACCCCCTTCTTCTTGTTGTCATCAGGAGCAGTCAAGTCCTTCTCGTAGGGCAGTAGTTCTGCCTCATCTTGCTCTGCCGGCGTCGGACACTCTAGGGATGAGTGACCAATGATCCCACAAGAGTAGCAGTAGTTGGGGATTTTCTCATAGCGTACATCATACCACTCTTGGGTTTGCCTCTTAGCAGAAAAGATTGACACAGAACGACGGATGGGTTTGATACATCGATCATCACCCTAGCCCGAAGATACAGTCCCCATGCCCTATCCTGGGCATCAACTTCCACCTTTACATCCATGACAACCTTCCCTGCTAATTCCATCCCCCACTTCTTGTTCATGAGACCAAAGGGGAGATTGTAGATCCTTATCCACACAGCCATCTTGTCGAACTTGACATCTGTTGGCCTTAGGTTTGGATCAAATTTCTGAATCAGAACAACCTTGTTGCGTACATTCCATGGTGAACCATCAAGGATTCGATCCAGATCCTGTTTAGAACCGAAATCTGCAATGAAAATGTTCTCCCCCATAGATTTTGCTTTTAATCCCTTTGGATTTCCCCATGCTGGACGCAGAGCTGCCATGATTGTTTGGATGCGAAGAACACTAGACGATAGGACCCTACCAATGATTGCAAGATTCGAAGTCGCCAGACTCTCCACTGAATCATCATCAACAGCTAGTGTGTCATTTTCCTCAGCAGTGAGATTGAGTCTTCCCAGCATTTCTGCTACATTAGCCCCAAATCCAGAGGCGCCATGGACCTCCATAGGTGCAGCAGCACAGAAACACCTCCTCCCACCACGAGACAAGAAGAAATCGATCTCCCCTAGGCAAATCCCGTAGATCAACTCCCTAATCCCCTACCTCCCTCACAGACGCAGGCCGAGGATGGGCAGCGAAGCAAGGTTCGCCCCTTGGTCGTCCCGAACCCATGGTGAGAGGAGTGAGAGGGAAACAAGGAATCGGGGATACAGTGGCAGGAGGAGAATCAGATAAAAAAGTGCAATTCGAGAGAGACTCAAATGCACAGATGGATCCTAGACCCTAGATTTGCCCATCGCCGGGGAGGCCGTAGCGGCAGAACTCAAGCGGCCAGGAAGAGTCGACAGTGTTACAATTTACAAAGTAATTATGCATCTATAAAAATCAAAACAAATAGTAATTTAGGACGGAGGGATAAAACAGATGGCATGGATTTTCCCTCCCTCAGGTTTAACCGTCGGAGTATATTGGAGATCATATTTTTCATGGCCAGACTAAAGACTTGTTTAGATTGAGATCTGGCAGGCACCTTGCCGACCAGGCATGTAGCGATCTCGCTCAGCCTCAGGCGATGCTCGGGAATGCTGCCTGCACTAGGCAGCTCCTGCCAGGAACAAAACGAACAAGCTAAATGGAGCATTGACCAGTGGCATTCTCTAACCCTTCACGCATTATTGACTTATTGCATATCAAGTTGTATGGTTATTAGCTAGGGGCTAGGCTTGAATGGGTGGGGTTTTCCACGTACTGCAGCCAGTCAACACAATTTGAATACCACCTTTGATCGAAAATATAAATCCAATTAGCATTGTCGTTGGTCAAATTCTATTTTTGTTTGTTTTGACTGTTAACATTTGAAAAATCATATAGAGCGACCGGATAAAACTGCATGTATGTAGAGTGTGGAGACTGCAAGACGTACAGTATCACGATTTATCTGAAGATATTCATAGCATTCAGTACTGAGATTGATCAGAAAGCAGAACCATGGAGGCACCGCCAAAAACTGCAACACTGAGGACAGGGTGGCGTGGCGACACATCAGCCAATAGTACCAATGCAAAAGGACATTGTCCTACAGGCCTGAGACCACCATGACATTGTTCAACGTATTTAATTCGAATTTCTTGCTTTTTGTTTTGAGGAAAACGGATTTCTTGCTAGTCATGCACTTATGCTCCATCTCAGTTTTCTTTAGCTCAACGTGCTGGGTCCAGCCCATTTACCATTAGTGGGCTGGTAGCTCGGGACGCATCACACAGATCATTCAGCAGGTGTGAGATAATAATATAGTACGCCACGGTAATTGCATATTTGGGACTCCAATCGTCGCGCTTCGCAGTTTTGGGACTCCAAACGTCGACTTCGTAAAAATAGGTCTCCAAATGTTGGACTCTTGATTTTCTTGACATTATGTGTATTTTCTTTCTTTTCTTGCACATATACATGTATTTGGCACCGTACGTACCTGGCCCTGGTTGCTGTTTGATCGCTGGCCTTTGGCGTGCTGGTATTGCCCTAATCCTTCGTCTGTTGGTATTGCCGCCGTCCACCACCGCGACATTTCTCCCCACCGTGATCCCGACGCCGTGGTCGCAGCCATGGAGATCCAGCCTCCCAACACCAAGGAACAGCCTGCCCACGCCACGGCCATGGAGGGTCAGGCTCCCGACGCCACGGCCATGGAGGGCCAGCCTCCCGACGCCATGGTCGGCCCTTCGCTTCCCCTGGCCGTGGCCACCGAAGGCCAGGTAGCGGCTGTAGAGCGGCTGGCCACGCGCGCCCGAGATGACCTGGCCACGATGGACGCCCCAAACCTGGACGCAATGGACGCCCGAGGCCTACCCGCGCCGATTGCTCAAGGCTTGGCAGCGGCCGTTGACGACGTGGCCATGCCCGAGGGCTCCATGGATGGTGAAGCTCCACCGCCGGCCATTGCTATCGCCTTAGCAAGGTCTTGGCTGCCCACTGCTCCTCGTCCGGTAACAGAGTACAATCTTCCTGTACTTGATGTGCACAGGTGATGCCCTTAATTATTTCTATTTTTGTTCCTGTAGAGTACTAGAGTAATGTTATTAAAAAAATGATTGTGCTTGTTTAGGTCCACACTAGAGCCTATGGAAAATATGCCAAGAGTTGATTGGGATAGCTTACAGATAGTGGAGACACATGATGACGAAGGTCGAATTGCACTTTTGAGTGAAAATCAGATGTGTGAACTTTTAGGTTTGAGAGAAGACGAGACACACGCTGGGGAAGGCCAAATGAATGAACATGGTGTTGATAATGAGCAAGGTGTTGATAATGATGGTGCTGCCATTCCTACTAGTGATGCCGTACCAAGTGAGATGGTCATTTCATATGATAAGAACAACCCCCCAATGGATATTGGTACAATCTACCCAACAATGGAGGAGTTCAAGATGGCAGTGCGACAATTTGCTATCAATAATGAGTTTGATTTAGGAACAGAGAAGTCATGTAAGACGAGATATATGTGTTATTGTAGGTCCGGTAATGATTGCCCTTGGAGAATAAATGGCACCAAACATAAAGGCCAAAGCACTGTAGAGGTGAATAAATTGATTTGTTTTTCTTTATTTCTAATATTTCTATAAATTAATATGAATCTCATTCATTTTTATGTTTTGCAGGTGACAGTTTTGGTTGATCACCATACATGTGTTTCTACCATGAGGACGAAAACTACAACTCCGTCTCAAAAGTAGGTAGCTAGTAAGGCTGTGAGTATCCTTAGAGATAATCCAAATATTGGTGCTAAGGAATTGTAAAAGAAGTTGCAGAAAGAACACAAGGTCACAATTGCATATGATACTGTATGGCGGGGTAGAGAAAAAGCTCTTACCGAGGTTTATGGCAAATGGGAAGAGTGCTTTGAGGAGTTGTTCAGGTGGAAGGCCGAGGTGTTGAAGTGGTGCCCTGGGAGTGTTGTGGAGATTGAGGTACTTGAAGTGGATGGTAAAATATATTTCCATCATTTTTTCTGTACTCTTAAACCATGCATTGATGGTTTCTTAGAAGGTTGTAGGCCTCATTTGAGCATAGATGCTACAACACTTAATGGAAGGTGGAATGGCCAGTTAGCCGCAGCTGTAGGAGTTGATGGTCACAATTGGATGTATCCACTTGCGTATGGCTTCATAGCTTCTGAAACAGAAGACAACTGGACTTGGTTCATACAACAATTAAAGAAGGCAATAGGTGATCGTCCACTCCTTGCTGTTTCTTCAGATGCTTGTAAGGGCTTAGAGAATGCAGTGAAGAATGTTTTCCCAAATGCAAAGCATAGAGAATGCTTCTATCATCTTATGAAAAATTTTCAGAAAAGGTTTAGAGGGTTTGGCCAGATATACCCTGCAGCAAGGGCTTACAGAGAAGACATATTCTATTACCATATGGCATCAATTGTTAGTGAATCAGCAGAAGCAGTGAAATGGTTACAAACCCATCATAACCTATTATGGTATAGGTGTGCATTTAATCCAGAAATTAAATGTGACTACATCACTAGTAATATTGCTGAGTCGCTCAATAATTGGATACGCAACCATAAAGACTTACCTGTTGCTGACCTTGCTGATAAGATTAGAGAAATGATCATGCAATTATTGTACAAGAGAAGAAATATTGCATACAGCCTACCGGAAGGCAGGATACTTCCAGCTATTATGGTTCAACTGAAGGCAAATAGTAGAGGTTTGGGGCACTTGAAAATTGTACCAGGTTGTAACTGGAGTGCAGAGGTCTAGGACCATAGCAGTAGAGTTGAGAGGCATATTGTGAAGTTAAATCAAAGGACTTGTACTTGTCTTGAATGGCAGCACACTGGTAAGCCATGTCAACATGTATTGGCCTTTGTAACCAGGCAGCGGGGAGTTGACCTTGAACAATTTGTGCATGAGTACTACTCGGTGAATAGGTTCAGGGCTGCTTATGGTAGAGAGATTGAGCCACTAACAGACAGAACGCAATGGCCACAAGTGGAACTACCATTTGTTGTTGGTGCACCTTTACCGAAAGGTGAAGCAGGAAGACGAAGGAAACTTAGACTAAAAGGATGTCTAGAAGGTGGTCACAAGAAGAAAGGTGCCAAAGATGGTAAAGGTCCCACCGAAGCTGAAGGTGTCATTGGAGGTGACAATGCTACTGCTCCAACCAATGCAAAGGGAAAGAAAATGATTAGAGGACCTATGACTTGCAAGAGATGCGGTGAAAAAGGTCACAGGCAAGCTAGTTCCAAGTGCCCACTCAATGGGACGGCAAAAAAGAGGCAAGTATTGATTTTCCTTTATCTAAAATTGAGGTAACATGTCATTATAAATGTATTTATTTTACTTGAAGGAAGCAGAGACAACCTAGTAAGAATGTTACAAAAGCTGCGCCACAAGAACTTAGCACCCCGCAAAGGCCAACTAGAGAAGAAATACCACTGGATAGTACAGGAAGGGTCACTAGAAGGTAAGGAAAATTAACACATTAACCATGCAATAAATTTTATCATACATCTAATTGTCGTACCATACTTCTGTGTAGCCAGCTTGCGTTCCTATTAGGAGAGGGCAGCTCTTCACAAACTGACACCACTAGTCCTGTGAGGATGCCTACTGCATCTGCACCAAAAAAGATGACACCAAAGAAAAGGCTACATATTGGATGAATAATTTTATCTGTGATGCGATGTATCCAGAATTTTTATTTGATATGTGATGGAACTCGTTTAGAATAAAATTATAGTTTTGTGAGATAAACTTGTTTAGGCTAAATTCATGGATTTGTGAGATGAACTCATGTGAGCTTAATGTGTGATATATATGCCCAGAATTTTTATCTATTACATGTTACTGTATATAGTGCTCATTTGTGTGAATTTTTATTTATTTTTGTGCGAATTTTTATCTATTATATGTGCCAGCCAACGTGGCTAGGTATGCCGGCGGCGACCAGCACGCCCAGCCAAGCGAGCGGCCAGCACACCAAAGGCCAGCGATCAAACAGCGAACAAGGCCAGGTACGTACGGTGCCAAATACATGTATATGTGTAAGAAAAGAAAGAAAATACACATAATGTCAAGAAAATCAAGAGTCCAACGTTTGGAGGCCTATTTTTACGAAGTCGACGTTTGGAGTCCCAAAACTGCGAAGCGCGACGATTGGAGTCCCAAATATGCAATTTTCTGGCCATGGTAACCTTCCTCTCAAAAAAAATAGTAAGCCACGGTATGGCCAAAATACAAACAAAACAGGACTAAATATTGAATTCTGCCTATTATTTTCCCGAGTACAAGAATCCTAATTCTCTACTATGTTGTCAAATTTTCTATAAAAATCTTCAAAAAATAACTATAGAAAAAATGCAATGTTAACAAGGTATAACATAGCACACGAATTCACTGCCCATCTACGGAGTTATATTTAATTATTTTTAAAACAATTTAACATTGCACCAGCCGG
This sequence comes from Setaria viridis, assembly GCF_005286985.2. Lineage (NCBI taxonomy): Eukaryota > Viridiplantae > Streptophyta > Magnoliopsida > Poales > Poaceae > Setaria > Setaria viridis. Next base: position 26,233,130 of record NC_048263.2, on the reverse strand, counting down.
GAATCGAACCCGGGTCTGTACCGTGGCAGGGTACTATTCTACCACTAGACCACTGGTGCTTTGCGTTTCTCGTTGTAAATAAAGTTATTAATTCGCATAATTAATAATGAATCACCTGAGATACAGGCCTTCAGTGAGCAATATCTGCTTGTGCTTATCGAGGTCTTAGCGTTGCAGGATGAATAGCTTGAAGCCTTTGTTGTTCGATGGCAAGGAGAGCTTTAATGATCAAGTATGGATGAAGAAACCGGAGTTGTCTGCAGCAAATGAGCTCTATACAGCTATCGCTACGCCTTTGTGTGGTTGGTTTAAATATGTTGAAGCTAGCCAATCCAGATGTGTGTGTTTAAGCAGGCCTGGCCTTCTACATGCCAGGGGCTACCAATAATATAAGTTAATAACTTTGCTAATGCGCCGAGCCTGTCGGCACGCAGGCCTCGCGAAATCAAGATTCATGGGTATATGCTGCCCTGCTGGATCTACGTAATGGAGGACTATGTATATACAATATACTGGCAGTATCGCTTTTTATATATCGGTATGGTAGTGGTGTTGCTTGATATTCGTGTCTTTTCTACCTTGTTTCAAACCTGTGTATGAACACCCGTCCCATGAAGCATGCAGATAGAGTACAACCTGGCACCGCATATGTCAACTCATTTTAATTTTTGATGCACAATATACGGCAGCAGAAGGAAAACAGACGAACCTTATTAGTACCTTAATAAAAAGATACCATGCATTTTCCTCCCTTAGGTTGGAGTATATTGGAGATTATATGTTTCGTGGCTAAAGACTAAAGGGAGCATTTGGCCAGTGGTATTATTCTCTAACCCTCCACACCCATTATTATCTTATTGCATACCAAGTTGTATCACCAACGTGTGGTTTGGGAGTATTCCCTCCGTTCCAAATTGTAAATCGTTTTGAATTTTTTAGATACATAGATTTTGCTATGTATCTAGATTTAATATATATCTTGATGCATAAAAAACTATATATTTAGAAAAATTACAACAACCTACGGTTTACAAACTTATGTCTTGTTGCTACAAACGTGTGCCTCGATGGATTTATATCTGAGATAACCAACCAAGCCCTTTGCCCCGTTAAACGACCAACGCTAATTCCTTCGTCACGGCCACACCAATCGTTTGTCCCATTCATCAACATACTATATCTTCTGTTCACATGAATGGATGCAATTTGCATCACATCAAACATATATATACTCGCAAAATTGGCCTATAAATACAACCCCACCACCTCAAGAGAACCATCCCAACACACACGAGCTCATACTACTCACAAGCTTAGCTAAAGCTAGCAGCTTATATAGCACACACCTGAAGCTACATCTAGCTAGCTGATAGCAATGGCCCCATCCAAGCTTGCCCTCTTCCTTGCCCTGTCCGTCCTCGCCTTAGCGCGGTGGCCGTCCACGGCTGCACGCCGTACTGCCCTACCCTACCGGTGATCCCCACACAGTGGCGTAGTTAGAATTTTATCTAAGGGTACGCCGCGATAATTTTTTCATATATAATTCGGTTCAGTCAATATATAAACGGTGTATATAATCTGGTAAACAATTTAAAAATTTATAAAAATAACATACCAAATCTTAAATATATCGTCCAAAAGTTTCCTAAAGTATAATACAAATCGTCCAAAATATGCATAAAAAGGTTACACACCTTTATAAAAGTTGCAACAGGAGCTGCGCAAGGAGATGAAGCAGCATCAGCCGCCTTCTTTGCTACATGTTTTTGGAAAAAAAGATGCAATGTCTCCGTTCCTCTTCATAATTCAACAATTCTACAAACAAAAAAATTGCATGCATCATTATTTAATTTAATTACAAGAGTATTAATGGAGAAGAACGCATCAAGCAACACGAGAATACTTCTTACTGTACCTGCGCTGAAAGTTCTGCAAGTCTGCAAAAGGAACTGAGGAAAAGGATTATAGATGAATGGGGCAACCGGCGTGCCTGCTGAGTCCTGCACGTGGTGATGGCCGGACCACTCGGCGCTTGCCGGCGGGTGCCTCTGGGCTGCTGGGCAGTGGACAGGCGGCGGCGGATGGCGGATGGTCGGAGGTGTGGCCACGCGAAGGCACTGGACGACGGCGACGCGTGGCACCAAACGTCGCGAGACGAGGGCACGAGGCGGTGGCGGTGACGGAAGGGTTTGATGTTTTTTTATTTTTACTTGTGGGCTGATGGACTGTATCTATTGCTCTACTGGGCCAAAACACAGGGTATGCCGCGGCCCACCCGGCATACCCTGTAGCTACTACGCTCCTGTCCCCACACCACCGTCTAGCGGCGGATCGTGCCCGATCAACGTGCTGAAGCTAGAGGTGTGCGCTAATGTGCTGAACTTGCTGAAGCTCAACATCCCCATCTTGGGTAACGACCGGTGCTGCCCGTTGCTACATGGCCTTGTCGACCAGACGCCGCCGTCTGCCTCTGCACCGCCATCAAGGCCAAAATACTCGGTATCAAGCTCAACGTGCCCATCGACTTGCGCCTCCTCCTCAACCACTGTGGCAAGGTCTGCCCCGCATACTTCACCTGCCCCCTCTAAGTAACCAGTTGATGAAACGCTCCACGCTTCCACGCATCATCTGATACGATCTTGTGCACCTAGTTGTCAGTCTATGTGTTGTTCTGCATCTGTGTTCTTTTTCTCTTCGGGTTCGAGCGATCTCAGGGGAGCTCGCAAATTGCTGTCCTTGTTGCTGCAAACATGTGTCTGTAACTTCATATATACGTGAAATAAAAGTTTATACGAGTTGTGTCAACTTGAGCTGTGATATTGTTTACACCTGAACTCCTTTTTCAATTTCGACCATGAAGAATGATCGGCATGCTGCATTTGCGATGAAGGATCATGTGGGCTCCAAACTGCCAATTGGCAATGCAAACATAGCTTGGCATGAATACGGAGGCGCTGAATAATTGATACAAACTAGTCACGCCCTTGACATATTAAAGCAAAATTTCATCTTGCTAATGCAATGCATAAAACGAGAAGAAACTTGTAAATCCTTGCAACTGCAATAAATTATAATAATGTGAGTGAATTTACAAATTCGAATGAAATGCTTGGTAACTTGATGGTTAATGAGGCATACATCGTCCATTTTCCCTAGTTTTTATCTCAACTCTTTCCTGGGGCACTACTTCATTGGGGTTACTCGATTAGGTTCGCTTACATCCGAGTGGTATACATGACCCTAGAAAACACCAATGATGTAACATTAACATAATTATGAGGGGTTTTGAAAAGGGAAATCCTCTACACAACTCTTCTGGCTAACATAGATGTTCTTCGCAATAAAATAAAATAAAATAGATGTGGCTTTAACATGACTATACCTAAACCCATTTGTGGACTGTTTACACCATATGCGGTTCATAGGCAACCGCACATGATTTACACCGTACCAATGATGCAACATTTATGTTAGTATATTTTTACTCATTCAACTGGACGTCAGTTATGAAATCATGTCTAGCAATATATCCAGTTATAAGATGATGGCCAAGGAATTAAACTTGAAATTTTACTGAAAATGGCGCCTATAAACGTGTATATCTGAATCACAGAACAAAATATACGCCTCTAGCACCTAGCTGTGGCATAATGCTGGACCACACGCAACGGTTTTGAAGTTTATATTTAGAGTATATGCGATATGAATATAGTTACCATGTCATTGTCAACATCAACTCTTTAACAAGGAAGTCCAGATCATCATGTTGGAGTACTATTTTGAGATATCACAAGGCTAAGACAAAAGAATCATACATGTTGAGTACTTAATAATAGCAGTAGAAACCATATATTTCTAAATTTGTGTATACAATAAAATAATTAAGATAGAATGCGTGAGGTACTAACTCTGAGCCAATAATGAACCGGCCTACTAGCCAGTTGGCGGTATGAATGTTGTTGAACTTATCACATCAAGGTTCAAATAAACTGTAGTGCCCAATTTACTGAATCCCAAATCTTTGTCAATCTTCCAAATGTTGGCTCATGTCCAGGAGAGAATGCAAGTTCTTGTTTGTATCATTGCTTTAGCATTTGGTTTAAATGGATCTTGCTCAATTCAGCATACATTTGTTAGGGGCAAGCCCCTTGCTCCTATCCCTTTCAGAAAAATAGCAACCAAACCTGTCTTCTGTTGTTTGTGTTGATGATGAATTTTGAATCAAAGATGTTTTTTTTTAAACATAGAATGAGAAGAAATTTTTGGTTTAGCTAAAGCCCAAAAGATCCAAAAACAAAATGTCGGAACTAGTAAAGCTACGTGAGCCTTTCTTGCAAATATATGGTTAAAAAAACTGCAAAAAAAAGCAGTGAAGTTTTTTTATGAATTATATTGCACAGTAATTCTAGACCTGTACTCGGCGTGTTTTAATCAAAGATGATTGCAAAACAGTTGTGTTTGTGTTGATGATGAATTTTGAATCAAAAAGATGTTTTTTAACCATAAACATAAACCAAATTTAGGTTTAACGAAAGCCCAAAAGATCCAAAACAGATTGCCGGAACTAGTCAAAAGTCACAACAAAGTAAAGCTACGTGAGCCCTTACTGCAAAATGGTTAAAAAAAACTGCAAAAGTAAGCAGTTAAGTTTTTTTTTTAAAAAAACTTATGAGTTATATTGCACAGAAATTCTAGACCTTTACTCGGCGTGTTTTAATCATAGATGATTGGAAAGTAGCAAAATAGTTTGCAAAAACAAACTATAGAGTAGTAGGAGTGTTATGTGGAAATATATGAACGTATACACGGTGTCACACAGCTACACCACATGTGCGAGGTACGTACTGCCTGATTGCCCATCAAGCAAAGAGGTCAAAATGCTCTAGGCTCTCGTAGAATAATCTCCTTACATGTATATTCGTCAACAATGAGATTTTTACTCGTCGTTGGATGGGCCAGACGTGCGTGTGCACGAGTAGAGCTAGCTAGCTACCCTACACCGGCGACATGCATGGCCGATTTGCAAGACTTGACACGTCGACTATTATTGATCGATCAACGATCATCAGCCAAAAAAAAAAATTGAAAGTAGCAACCCAAGGTTAACAAAAAGAAAATGCATATTGTATTGTGGATATTACAATCTCAAAGTCTAATCTAGCACTACTATACATGAATCTAGAAAAGTCAAAATGACCTACAATTTGGAACGGATGGAGTCGAAGAGGGAGCCACATATACTTATCACAATTTATTTTTCGCGTGGCTTTGAGTGAAATTGGGACTTTTTTTAAAGCTAAACTGGGAGCTTACCTACCCACCTGGGCACCCACTAGATAACGATGATATATACGGTGCCCAGATAACGATGATATATACTACAGATAGCTACAAAATGATGCGACTGGAATTTTGGAAAAAACTCACTAGCTGCTTCTATATATAATATACTAAGTTTCTGTGGCGCGCAATACATTTTGTGAATGGATTTCTTGACCTCCCAACTCCCACGAATGATCATTTAGTTTTTAGATTTGTTATTATTAAGAGGTCTTTTGCTTTCAAAACTCTGGTTCGTATTCGTGTAGCATTTGGCTAATTCTGGATTAATTCCTTCTCAGTGACGAGGATGAAATCAGAACTCTCATATATAATGCTGCCATGACCATATATACCGTGGAGCTTTTATATATATCAACATGGTGTGGGTGTTGCTCGTTTAACATCTCTTTTCTTCCTTTGTTTCAACCTGTGAATGAAACCTCTGTCGGGGATAGATCTCTAGTACCCACAAGGAAGAAAGAAGATGGACTCCTACTAGAATTTCTCTGTAATCCTACTAGGACTCATGGTCATACTATGTAATTCTACTAGGACTCCTTCTTATAACCGACTAGTAATCCCACCCCCTGGAGTATATAAAGGAGGGCAGATGCTCCCTAGATCGGTAGGCGAAGACCTCATAGAACCACGACAGAGGACCAAATCCTCAACACCAAATAACACCCAAGCGCAAGGCGCAATATACAACACCCCAAACAGGACGTAGGTATTACGCTATTCTGACGGCCCGAACCTGTATAAATCGGTATCTTGTGTCCTTGCTTTTACCTTTGAGTTCCAGGTCCGACGATTCCCCATCAACCAATCTACTACCTCGGGATACCCCTCGGTAGGTTGCCAGGTATAAAACACCGACATCTGGCGGGTAGGGGTGATCGTCGAGATCATCGGGCGAGCTTGAAGAATCTCATCATCAAAATCAATCTACTCGACAAGAAGCGAGTCGTCGAGTCGGAGTTCCGAGCAGACAAATCTATGCCAAGATAGAATCGATGTGCTCCACATTCCAGTCGAAGACCGAGTCAGTTTCCGCCGCAGGCTGCTGCATACGGCTCGTCGATCAAGGCAGAGGCAAATCAGATTCGAGTTGGGAGATCAGGTAGACTAAGGGACCCATGCCATAATTTCCAAGATGATAAAGACCTGTTACAGTCATGCGCGGATTGAGCAAATAATTAGCTTCGACTACTCTCCGTGAAAAGCAATTTTGAGGGATTTATGCTAGAAGCACATGGAAGGCTACCACAAGACCAAAAAAGTCATAGCCTAACGTACATAGAAGATGTACGTGAGCACTGCTACCCGACGTCCGGCCGCATCAAGTTGCCGACGACTACTTTGACTACCTGTCTCGACTAGAAAACTAGTCGAGGATGGTCTACTTCGACTACTCGTCTCGACTAGAAAACTAGTCGAGGGCGGGTTCGGCGTGATCAACAACTAGTTAGAATCGACTCCGATTAGTTAGCTTTATCAACAATCGACACGGCTTCGTCGACAATCATTCACGAATCAAGCTAAGTCACTTTTTTTAATTATTTTATATAATTTTTCTTGGCTTGTTTTCTGCATGCAGGGCAACGCGCCGAGTACTTATTTATGTACGCCTCTCGACGGTAATTACCCTCCAGAGCTACACTTCGCCAACTATTCTTGAGGCATGTTGACCGACAGCCATAGGCTTGGTACACCGAATTACGGAGGCTATCACCACGGGTTTGGTGCACTGAGTTTTGGAAGCTCCGCCACAGGCTTGGTACACCAAATTAGGAGGCTCTACCATGAAGTTTGGTGGACTGAGTGCTGGAGACTCGAAGCGGCTACACCCTAAGGAGGCGCAAATCCTATGCGCGGCAACACGCGCTCTCCTTGCCAAAAAGGCAGAAAAGTCTCAATGACTACTTTACATGCAATCGCGCAATCTTTTTGTCACAATGCCGACTAATTATTTTAAATGTCTTCTCTTAGCGGTCGCCAATATCCTTAAGCAGAACACACCTCAATTCATGAAAGTCTCGGATCTTTTGTCATGCCTAAATGCAAAGATCTCCGTAGCAGCATTGCCAGTACGCGTACATGAGACAAAGATCTCACACGCAATGGCAATGACTAAATAGGGATTGAGAGCCTAAATGTAATAGGCTAACTACTCGGGAAAAATATGGTCGAAATAAGAGCATGACACACAACATTTACATTTTCAGTAGTTCCAAATTCTACAAATATGCTACATAATATATGCATCTCTTTTTGCAGGTCAAGTTTCAGCGACGACTCTCCAGGATGCTCAGCGTACCTCCAATGGCTCCGCTAGCTCCCAAGCTCGGGGGCTAAGCACCAATTACTACTCGAAATATTTCCAATGGCTAAGGTAGCTTCCAAGCTTGGGTGCTAAGCGTCAAATAACTACTTGATGTGGCTTCTACGGCCCACCTGGCGCATAAGCTTGGGGTCTGGATGCCACAAAACTACTCAAAAGATGACTAACGTGAAGACTAAATACCCTCGGATTGATTATTTAATCATTCCAAGGCTCGGGGGCTGATAAGCTACACCCAACAGTTGATTTTTTTCAAGATGAAGGAAGAAGATTCAAGATTTTATTGACCCTCAGCCTGATTCTTCTATTTAACTTATGGCTCAGGGCCTACTCCATATGGACCGCGACTTCTGCCACCCTCCATATCACATTCGAAAGATGAAGATTACAAAATCATGACAACAAAGGGCTTGAGCACACCATAGCCTTATAACAGCTTTGAGGAACTTTGAAGATTCAGTCAGATAAAGTACTTAAAGAGCATCAAAACTACTTGGCGAGGATCTGAAAAGTACTCGAAGGCTGCTACATTCGACTATGAAGCGCTCGGAGGCTTGTCGGGGATAGATCCCCAGTACCCGTAAGGAAGGAAAAAGACGGACTCCTATTAGGATTCTTATGCAATCCTACTAGGACTCATACCATGTAATTCTACTAGGACTCCTCCTTGTAACTGACTAGTAATTCCACCCCTGGAGTATATAAAGGAGGGTAGGGGTCCCTAGATCGGTAGGTGAAACCTCATAAAACCACAATAGAGGACCAAATCCTCAACACCAAACAACACCCAAGCGCAGGACGCAATATACAACACCCCAAATAGGATGTAGGGTACTACGTTACTCTGGCGGTCCGAACCTGTTTAAATCCGTGTCTTGTGTCCTCGCTTTTACCTTTAAGTTTCACATCCGACGATTCCCCACCAACCAATCTACTACCTCAGGATACCCCTCAGTAGGTTGCTGGGTATAAAACACCCACACTCCCATCCCATAAATCAGAGCATCTCTCGACGTTTTGTTGTTTATTATAAAGAAAAACCTTGTTTTATGAGGTTGTCGCTAGAGGTGTTAAATAATGGAGACCAATAAACCACGAACCTTGACACTAAAAATGAGAAACCCATCTAGCATTGTTGCTGGTCAAACCTTTTGTTTAACTTCTAAAAATTCACATACTCACTCCATCCACAAATATAATTACCTGTGGGATTTTTAGGACAGTTCAAGCATGGGGCAAAGGGTGCATGTACCCCTTATCCAAGCACCAATATAACAACAATGCAATTATAAATCACGCCTTAGGCAATCAATGCCATAAACGACAGCATTAGATCTTTCCTATTATGATAAATTAGGTTAGAAGACTTATATTTGAGGGCAAATTTTGAACCCCAAAAGTTGTTACATTTGTGGATGGTGGGAATAGGGTGACAAGATAATTTTTTTTCTAAATTATAATCTTGTTATGAAAAATGCTTTCATATGGGACAGATAAAAGTTAATGTTGCACTGGACTTGTTTTTATTTTTTATTTTTGTGATGACTGGACTTGTCTTTGGGATTCAGAGGAGTGTCGGCACGTTAATGAACATAGTGAAACGAAAACGACCAAGGCTCATTCCTTCGCGGGCCACATGAATCCTTTGTCCCTTCTTTCATCCCCAGCCAGCTACTACCTTACATATTTTCACACGGATGCAACTTGCAGGACCAGAAGCCACGTAGGGTTTGACAGAGACCAGCCCACAGCCCACAGCCCACGGCCTACAGGCATCACGTCCATCACGTACTCGCCCAATCAGCTTATAAATACCACCCGAAGCACCACTTCAAGATAACCATCCCACACACACAAGCCAATACTACTCACAAGAGCTAGCTATAGCTAGAGAAGCTCATAGCACACTTGAAAAGCTATAGCTAGCTGAGATAGCAATGGCGCCATCCAAGCTTGCCCTCTTTCTCGCCCTGTCCGTCCTCGCCTTCGCGGCGGCCGTTCACGGCTGCACGCCGTACTGCCCTACCCCGCCGGTGGTCCCCACCCCGCCGGTCGTGCCGACGCCGTCCGGCGGTGGATCCTGCCCGATCAACGCGCTCAAGCTGCAGGTGTGCGCGAACGTGCTGAACCTACTGAAGCTCAACATCCCCGGCCTGGGGAACGACCAGTGCTGCCCGCTGCTGCAGGGGCTCGTCGACCTCGACGCCGCCGTCTGCCTCTGCACCGCCATCAAGGCCAACATCCTCGGCATCAACCTCAACGTGCCCATCGACCTGCGCCTCCTCCTCAACCACTGTGGCAAGGTCTGCCCCGCAGACTTCACCTGCCCCCTCTAAGTAACCACTGCCTTGCTGCGATCTTGTGCACCTATGTTATTATAGTCTATGTGTTGGTCTATATCTGAATGCACGTATGTGTTCTCTTCACTTCGGTGTCCGGGTGATGGATCGGGAGAGCTTTTGCCATGTAAAATATTGTTCTATTTCATCATACAAACATTTGTGTCTGTAACTTCATATATACGTGAATAAAAGTTCATACAAGTTGTGTCAACTTGAGCTGTGATATGGCATATATGGACGATATTGTTTACACCTCAATTCTTTTTTTCATTTTTGTCCATGAAGAATATTTGTGATGAATTAATGGATCGTGAGTATGTGCCAAACCGACAACCGGCAAACAGAGCTTGGCACGAACTATATTAGTCTATCATCACTGAAGAAAACGGTTCTAGTGCCGGTTGGGAACCCTTTAGTACCGGTTTCGCAACCGGTACTGTCAATTCGGTATTAGAGGGGGTCCTTTAGTACCGGTTCAAATAATCGGTACTAAAGGGTATTAAAAAATAAAAAAACTAAAATTCCCGCCCGGCCCCGACCCCCTTGCACCACCGCTGCCCCCTTCCGCCGCCCGTCGCCGCCGCCCTCTACCCCGCCGCCCGCCGCCCTCCTCCGCTCGCCACCTGCTCACCCTCCGTCGCCCCGCCGCCCTCCTCCGCTCCTGCTGCCACCTGGCCACCCCGCCCCTCCGCCCACCTGCCTTCGCTAGCCGCGCGCCCGGCCCCACCGCCCCGCATCTGCCTCCACCCCTCCGCCCGCCGCCCCTCCGCGCTCCGCCCCGCCGTCGCCGCCGCTCCGTCCTACCCCACAGTCGCTACCACTCCGCCTCGCCCCGCTGGCCGTCGCCGCTGCTACCTCACCTCACCCTGCAGTCGTCGCCGCTCCGTCCTTCCCCGCCCGCTGTCGCTATCGCCACCTCAGCTCACCCCGTCACTGCTCCTCACCGCCGGTGAGGGGCAAGCGGAGGGGGAGGGTAGCGGAGGCAGTAGAGGAGGAGGAGAAGACTGTGTAAGAGAGAGAGGGATAAGGGGAGGCACTACATGGAGAGAGAGAGGGGGGGATGAGAGACTAAGGAGGAGGAGGAGGAGGAGGAAGGGATAAGGACGGAGGAGCACCATGCGTGGGGTGGGGGGATTTAGTTCCCACCTAGTACTAGAGGTCCCCCTTTAGTACCGGATGGAGCCCCCAGCCGATACTAAAGGAGGTCATGGGGGCCCCTCGGGGGCTATCTGTTAGGCCCGGTACTAATGCTAACATTAGTACTGGGCCAAAAAGTGGCAGGTACTAATCTTTGGGATGAAATGTCATTTTTCTAGTAGTGTATGTACGTTTGATACAAACTATATATTCAGGCCCTCAACATATTAAAAGAAAAAAAACACTTTGATTACATAATATATATAACAAGGAAGTTGTGAACACTACGCTAGAAACAATTTATGCTGGCACGTCGAAATTAGCGTGCTGGCGGGCGGAATTGGCACCTGCCAGCGCAAAGGGTGACTAGAGCCACAGGGCTAGTGCCCGCTACCGGATGCATCTATGCTGGCGGGTGCGTTAGGCCAGCACAAATGCCACCCAGACAAAACCGCGAACAGCTTCTTCCCCATCCAACCTTCCATTTGGAGTTTGCCTGAGAGGAGCTTAGGAAAAGCTCCCAAAATACTAAATCTAAGGGGGAAGGTTTTGCTCTTGTTTTCTTTATAGGAGGTGGCTATAAAAGGTAAGTTTGTGCCATTCCATCCTTCTTTTTCAACATCTATAACTATTACAATGCTATGTTTGTCATTTTAATGTAATATAGAATTGAGTTTGATTATATTTTTATTACATCCGTAGTTTTAATTAATGAGTTTGATTGAATTTTATATATAATTGAGTTTGATTTTTTTACCTTGTACATATTAATTATTACATCCATGGTTTAATTGAGTTTCATTTCGGGTAATATAGAATTATTTTTTTCTTATATTTCTTCTTACTTATTAGTTACTACATCCATAATTTAATTGAGTTTATTTAAATTAGTTAATATAACGTAGAATTGTTGTCTTAGGTTGTTAAAGATGGATCATAGAGCATGGATGTATGGCATATGGAGACATTCGCATACATTCATGCTAGAGGTATCAAAGTTTGTGGAGGCTGCAAAGAAGCACGCTCGCATTTGCAAGACAAAGCAAATATATTGTCTGTGTTTTGACTGTAGCAACGATATTGTATGGGAGGATACTGATGTCATGAAGAGGCATTTGATAAAGCGAGATTTTATGGATGGATACACAATTTGGTGCCACCATGGTGAGGTGGGAGGTATTTTCAACAACACAGATATCGATACTGGCTCTGATGAAGTGGGTGGTGATGATGCAAACGAAAATGAGCATGTTATGATGGATGATGATTATGACCGTGGAGATCAAAATGGTGACCAAATAGATGTGCGTGTGGAACCATATGTGGACGATGAACATGATGTTGATATGGAGAACATGTTGCACCACATTGAATCAGAAGTGTTGCTAGGGAGTGCTAAAGGGTTAGAGAATTTTGAGACACTCAAAAAGGCAGCAAAGGACCGTATGTATGAGGGATGTGGGAAAGAGTGGACAGTGTTGTATTTCGTTCTTCATCTTCTGATCCTGAAGGCTAAATTCGGCTGGTCAGACAGTAGTTTTAATGATCTCCTTACCCTGCTGGGCAAGTTGCTCCCGAAGCCTAAATTTGTGCCAAAAAACACATACGAAGCAAAGAAAATTATCAATCCATTAAAGATGCGTGCAAAGATTACACGCGTACAGGAACCATTACATATTGTACCGCGGTGAGTATGCAGCATTGGAAAAGTGTCTAAATTGCGATGCTAGCCGTTACAAAAGTAATACCGATTTCTGTGAGGACCGTGCCGATTGCTCTATCGGGAATAAGAGGAAGAAGGGTGCAAAGAAAAGTGCAGGTGCTCAAGTGGAGGGCGAGTCCTATATAGGTACGGACATGATGACTTAGGGCAGAGTTCCTACCTTGGTGATGTGGTACTTGCCAATGGTGGACTGTCTAGAAGCGTTTATTTTCAAACCCATAGACCGTTGAGAGGATGACTTGGCATGCTGATCGCCTAGCAAAAGCTGATGGAAAGCTTCGACATCCTTTCGATGCTCGCCAGTGGAGGACCTTTGATGCCAATCATCTAGAGTTTTCAGATGAAAAAAAGGAATGTACGATTCGTGTTGAGTACATACAACATGAATCCGTTTGGTGAAAGAAGCAGCACACACAGCACATGGCCAGTGCTGATGACCATATACAACCTTCCCCTATGGCTATGTCACAAGAGAAAGTTTTTTTTACTAACCATTCTCATACAAGGCCCAAATCAACCTGGCATCGACATAGATGTTTTCCTTGAGTCTTTGATGGAAGATATGCAGAAGCTTTAGGAAGATGGGGTTCGGATGTGGGATGAATACAGATAGGAGCACTTCACATTAAGGGCTATTATCTTTGTTACCATCAATAATTATACTACCCTATTTGTCCTGACAGCTTAGGTAAAAGGTAAGACAGCACGCGTAGTTTTCTTGGATGGTACATCATATGTGTACCTTAAGGGATCTATGAAGACAATGTTCATATGGCACAGGCGCTTCTTATTGAAGATGCACAAATACCGTAGGATGAAGGACTTTTTTGATGGCATAGATGAGAATGATTTTGCTCCAAAACCGGCTATGGGTAAAATAGTATTTGAAATGTGCGAGAAGGTCAAGTTTAAACTCGGTAAGAAGTCATTAGGTGGTGCTAATAATTCAAAAAGGGGAAGGAAGCAGGCTAAAACTACAGATGTCGCAGACGTGCCATTTAAGAAGATGTCTATCTTCTTGAAGTATTTGCCATACTGGCCAGAGCTGGCGGTGCGCCATGCCATTGATGGGATGCATCTTCAAAAGAATATGTTCGATAGCACCATCGGATTCTTGGGCTTATCAGGCAAGGCAAAGGACGGACTAAAATCATGGAAGGATCTAATTGACCTTCAAATCAGGCTAGAGCTCCACCCGCAAGAACTTCCTAATGGTAAACAATACCTTCCCCTGGCTAGCAACTTAACACCAGATGAGAGATTGGCTATGTGCAAGTGCTTGCACTGGTTGAAAGTGTCAACCGGATTCTCATCCAACATCCGGTCACTAGTCTCATTGAAGGACATGATGCTTGTCGGCTATAACTCTCATGATTGCCATGTGATGATTATAGTTTTTCTCACTATTGCAATCCGGGCTATCAAACCAGTATTCATAAAGATGGTTATCACACGGATGTATTACTTCTTCAATGTGATTTCGCAGAATGTGATCGATTGTGTCGAGTTGGCTATGCTTCAACTGTTTGTGTCAAAAACTCAGGCCTAGCTCAAGATGTGCGTCCCTCCGTCCTTTTTTGATATCATGGAACATCTCATGGTCCACATGGTCCAACAAATAACTGAACTAGGGCCTCTGTACTTCCATCAAATGTGGACATACGAATGGTTCATGTCGACTCTCAATGGATACATGAGAAATAAGACCTTTCCAGAGGGTAGCATGATCGAGAGCTACCATACAAAAGAGGGTGTTGATTGCTGCATAAATTACATAAAAGATAAGAGAGGTATTGGTTTACCAGAATCTCGACACGAGGCTAGATTGTCCGGGAGAGGTACCATTGGAATGAAAAGATTCATTGACAAGGACAACCAACAATTAGAGAAAGTGCATTCAAGGGTTCTACAACAGCTCGCAATAGTGGAGTCCTTCATCGAGCAACACCTAAATGAGGTTCGTGGACAAAGTAATGGTCGCTCGAAGAATTAGATCATCAAAGAGCAAAAGCGTCATTTCCCATCATGGTTGAAGGACCATATGCTGCTATTTGAAGGAAATTCCACAGACGAAGTAACATTGAATAGGTTGGCATCTGGCCCATCAAGCAGTGTCACCTCATGGCAAGCATATGAAATTAATGGATACATATTTTATACCACCGCAAAGGACAACAAAAGCGTGGCATACCAAAACAGTGGTGTTCGCATAGAGGTGATTGATACATCCAGACAGAATATAACTTACTACAGTTTCATAGAGGAAATATGGGAACTTGACTATGGAGGGAATATCTGGATCCCCGTCTTTTAGTGCCAATGGGTCAAACACCCGAATGGCGTTACAGATGACAATTATGGGTTGACACTTGTAGACCTAGCCAATGTAGGTTACAAACATGACCCATGGGTACTCGCTGAGCGTGTCGCATAGGTATTCTACATAACCAACCCTATGAATGAAAAGAAGCACATTGTCGTCTCTGAAAAACAAAGGATCCTTGGAGTTGAAGTTGTAGTGGACATTGAGGATTACAATCAGTATGAGGAATTGGACCTGTTCAAAGACCATGAACGAAGAATCAAGCGCGTTGAAGCAAGCATTGATAAATCCATGAAGCCATGGTTACGTAGGGACTGTGAAGGAAGAATCATTAAAGGATAAATTAACATTTCTTATTAGTTATGCTGTAAGACTTATTAATTATCTTGTAAGACTTTATTAATATGGATTAGACTTTATTATCTTGTAACTGACCGCCAGCATAAGAAAAAGGGTAAGGGTACATCCATGCCAGAATACAATATAACTAGTTTTGATAATAGTGCAAGTTTGTATATCAATACTTAAAAGTCCTAGAGAGAACAAGTTCAAATCCATAAGAAAAGGGTAGGGGTACAACCATACATGTTACATATTTCATACTCCAGCTCGCTTCCTTAGATATGGAATATAGTTAAGGTCTCCAATAGTCCAGCCTAAAACTTCATCAAAATAAGTTAGAGTACGAATGAGTGCACTCTCCTTCGCTTCACATGGACGATCACATACACTACTATAAACCTCGAACAATGGAGACCTTAACTGATGTGGTCTATAGAAAGTGAGATGAGCTTGAAACTTCCAATCTCTGGTGAACATCGAGTTTCCACCCGTGTAAGTCAAATCAAACACATCCAAGACTTGATCCAAAATTGCACAAAAGCTCACTTTCGCAATGGTAGTTCCAAATATATTCTAAAAGATGATAATAACATGATGAAAGTTAAAAGATGTAACATAGCTAAAGTTAAAAGAATGATAAAAGAATGTTCCATACCATGTCATGTTGATTAAGTCGACAAAGCCTCTCAGTAGTCGCAATCACATTGCCTTCTCCCTCCTCGAGCTGCTTTATTTGAAAATATGACAAGTCTGGCATAAAATACCCATGATCCTTAAGCTGCTCTAGGTAGGCCTCCACGACGGTCCTCTCAAAAGTTACCCTATTTGGTGCTATTTGAACCCATGCGGCAATTGAAACCATCGGGATAGCCTCTCATGGTGACATCGAGGCGAACAGGTACTTGAAAAGAGAGATGTACTCTTTTAAAATGAGGTTCACCAACAACCTCAATTTGTACTACAGGAGAAGTTCCACATATAGTTTCGACAACATCTTTGAGCTATATAATAGGGTCGATATGCTACATTGTATGTAAGTAAATTTAGAATTTATTCATGTGCAGTAAAAAAATCAATTAAAAGAAGGAAAGAATATTACTATGTTGGAAACTAATCCATGCCTTCGATTGCCTCTTGGCAAGTGAATGGCGCCATTAGGGAAGTGAAGTCCTGGACGACTAGCGTGAGGGTCCTTGAATATGTACTATCCCCTGCCACCTCCATGGCCGCCACTACCACGGGGAAAAGAACTTCTACTTGCCATAGTTAACCCAAACTATCCAATAAAATTGTAATAAGATATAGTTCATTCCACAAACATCAACTTCAATGATAGTTACGCCAAAAATTGATTAATTCACGAAATGCTCAGAGTAAAAGATTGTCCAAAATAATAGAAGAAATTTACAATTGTTGGTTTAAATCTCATGTACATTGTTATAACTAATCATAATATATTTATTATCATGTTCCAATTGCATGGAATAAAAATGGAAAAAGGTAACAATTATATCCTTGAGCACAAAAATGACATATATTGTACAAAAATATAAAATGAAACAATTATGGTCCTTAAATTTATAATAGAGAAGCATCAAATTTAATAATCGAATACATATTTAAGGTTTGTCTAGTCAATCCATTTTCCTTAATGAATTTACTTAAAAAAGAAAAAACTATCCGCCGGCCGGGGAGGAGGTGGCCCGGCGTGGAGGAGGTGGTGCTTGGGGAGGAGGCGGCGCTCGGGGATGGAGACAGCCCGGCGGGGATGAGATGCGGCCGGCAAGAAGGAGGCGGCGCTTGGGGAGGTGGCCCGGCGGGGACGAGGAGGCCTAGCGGGGATGAGAGGCGGCCCAACGGGGAGCAGGCGATGCTCGGGGAGGAGGCGCCGCTCGGGGAAGGAGGCGGCCCGGAGGGAAGGTGGCCCGGTGGGGACGAGGAGGCCTGGCAGGGATGAGATGTGGCCCGGTGGGGAGCAGACGGTGCTTGGTGAGGAGGCCGGCGGCACTCAGGGGCCACGACGGAGTCGGGTAGCCTGACGGCGTGATTTCTGTTCACAATGCTGGGAGGCATAAGTGCTGGCGGGCGTGCCCACCAAGACAGCTCCTCTATGCTGGCGGGTGACATTAGTGCCCGCTAGCACAAATCAGCTGGCGGGTGGCATTAAGCACCTGCCAGCATGGAGTTTTCAGCAAATTTTGAAACAATTTAAATACTTGATAAATGAGTTCAAAATTGTTTCAAACTTCTACACCTAAACATAAATGTTATATAGTGAATGTAAAAATATATATTTTCATACATTGACTAGTTAGTTCACATGTCACTATAGGCTGAAACACCTCATGGGTTATGGGGTGATTATGACTTGGATATCCATTTGGGAAGGACGTACTGTTACACTACTTTAAAATTGTCTTATTATTTTTGTCCATGTTGGTGCACTCGTAAAGTGGTTACATGCCAATTATCATGATTGTTCGACAAATTATATTTTATTAAAATTAAATTAAACCTAGATGGAATGGCATAATCCACCTTCCCACTTAGATTTAGTGTTTTCTTGTAAAGATACATTTTAGTTTTTATCTCAAATCATGGAATTTTCTTAAATATGGACATTTTTCAAAGGTTTAATACAAAAATCCATTTACTTTTCGATTGAACTAAATTTTAATAAAATATAATATATTCCTAAAATCATGATATTTGGCATGTAACCACTTTACCAGTGCACCAACATGGACCAAAAATAATAATACAATTTTGAGATAGTATAACAGTACGTCCTTCCCAACTGGATATGCAAGTCATAATCACCGTATAAGTCATGAGGAGTTTTAACCTATAGTGACATGTGAACTAACTACTCAAAAACTTTTGTGGTATTTATGAAAATATAATTTTTTAAGCACTACAAAATATTTATGTTCAGGTGTAGATGTTTCAAACAATTTTGAACTTACTTAGCAAGTATTCAAAATGTTTGAAATTTGCTAAAAACTCTTTGTTGGCGGGTGCTTAATGACACCTGCCAGCACAGAAGAGCTGTGCTTGCAAGTGCTAATGATGCCCACCAACGCAAAGGCTCTGTGCTGGCAGGTTGCATTAGCACCCGCCAGCATAGATCTCTCCTATATAACACGCGACTAGGGCACCAAATTTTCTAAGTCCCGATGTGAAAGTTTCACTACATCGTCAGGCTGCCAAATTTTCACGCTGGAACCGCTGCCCTCCTCGAAGCCGCCGCGGCCCTCCTCCACGAGCGCTACCGCGGCCCCCTCCCCGACACCGCCTCCTCCCCGACGTTGCTGCGCCTCCCCGTGCGCAACTGCTCCTCCTCCCGTGCGCCGCAGCTCCTCCCCGAGGACGCGCTGCCACTCTGTGATGCCGGGCTGCCTCATCCCCGACCGCTGGCGTGGCGCTGCCTCCCCAGCGCCGCCACTCGTCCCCGAGCCCGCGCCACTACCCTCCCCGAGGCTGCCGTGCCTCTTCCTCTCCCCCGAGATGAAGCGCCTCTTCCTCTCCCCGAGCCCGAGCATTTTTTTTCATGCAAATATAACTAGTGGATTGCAAATTATTGTAGAAAAGAAAATATAATAATAAATTTGGTGTTTAAATATTTATGGATTGCAATTTTCATGAATAATAAAAATGTATAAATTATGAAAGGAAAAGTTTGGTGTACAAAATATTTATTGATATGCATAAATTCATGAATAATTAATATGTATAAATTGTGGTAGGAAAAGGTTGGTGTACAAATATTTATTGATATGCATAAATTCATGTATAATAAATATTTAATGATATGTATAAATCCATAAATAAATTTTAATTGTAAGTATTATAATTTTGCACATTAAGAGTGATGGACAGCAATGAAAACAATGTTGAATCCTCCTCGGACGATTCTGATTCTGATGACGATTGTGGATCGTATTCTACTCCACCTGAGTACGAACCAAGCCCACCTAGGTCTCGCATGCATCCAGATGAAGATGACCCTGAATACGATCCAACCGTGAATCATCAGGTACCTGCATGCACATTCATATACTAGCTAGTGATATGTTTGTTGTTCACATGAAGATGATAAACTCCAACTATTGTTTTCTCTATAGAATGATGACCAATCCCCAGTGTATTCCCCACCGCGACATCGTAGAACATCTACTTTGCATGAAGAGGAGGTAGCTACCTCTGTACCACAACCTTTAGCTACTACTGCTTCTAGTAGTAATCCGAAAAGGAAACGTGGACAATAAAGCCGAAACTAGATTCTTGAAAAAAGGTAGTCTCGTAATAGAAGAGCTTGGTGCTAAAGGTGAGCCCATATTACCTGAGGGGATATCTGCTATGTTTCAGAACATATGTGGAGATATTGTCAGGGATGAATTGCAGACCTGGATCATGACTAGTAATTAGAAGAAGGTGCCTAGCACTACAAAGGATGTATTGTGGGTCACATTGAAAGAAAGGTTCACTTTTCCTGAAGGTCAAGAGAAATTCGCAAGAAACTTTGCTGAGGGCCTCCTTGGGAGATGTTTCAGGAATTGGAGGTCTACTCTTAATAAAGAATATGTACAGAAAGGCAAGAATGCTAGGGATGACTTCGGTAAGATTCCTCTAGAATGTGGGAAGAGTTCAAACAATAGAAGAACACGTTGGAAGAAAAATCCCTAAGCGAAGAAAATACCGCAAAGACTATGAAAGCCGCCGAGAACCCCCATCACTTGGGTGCGGGAGGGTACGCTAGCAAGGTAGCTAAATGGAGGAGAGAGAAAGAAGAACGGAGGAGAGCTGGTTTACCGGATATGTTTGCAAGCTTGGATGAGCGCAGTAGGAATTGGGTACTAGCTGGAATTCCGACTGTAACACCCAACGGCAAGGTTAAATTCAAACACCCCTCAACAGTGCTAATTTACGAGAGGTTGGAACAGCTCGCGAGGCGCAAAAAAAGGGTCTTTTTAGGCTCGACAGGGTGAAAGATCAGCTGACCACCGCGATTGGAACCGCGGAGCACTCTGGGTGCATTTGAGGGATGTCATCAACATTGCCCTGGGGTAAAGCATTCCTCAATGACCAAGCAAGCTACAGGAAGCGCAGCCATTATAAGAAAAACCTTGAAGAGAAGATGAGAGAAATCGCCAAGCAGGAGTTCTTAGAGTTTTTGGCCATCCATGGGATGAGCCAAACGATGGCTGACCCGACAGTATCCGATGGTCAACGACAAGCAGAACCAACCATGGTACTTGCTTAGATAGGATTCGTTGCTCCAAGTAGTGCTGGCTCCATTACAAATGTGAGGTATCCTGTTGATGACATACAAGTGGATACACCATGCAAGTTGGTTATACCTTATGGAAGGAAACAAAATAAGTTCCAAGAGGTCGCAACCGGCATGGCAGTAACGGGTCATGTGTTCCCAAAGGCACCCCCACCAGAATACGCTTGGGTGCAAGTTGTTACGGTGTTGGATGAGTCATGCGAGACAGACATCCCTACTGATGAGGGGATTGAGGTTCTCGGTGATGTGATGAAGTAGTACATACTGTGGCATCGCCGAGATATCGATCCAAATGCATCACCAGAAACCTCATGGCCAAGCCAAGAACTACCCCTTATAGATTCAAATGTTGACACGGAGCAGCCGACGCTGTCACATGTGCAAGGAGCTAACAATGAGGACAAGCAGCCAATACTATCACCTGTCTGAGAAGCTCTCAATGAGGATGATGGGACATCAGCACTACAAGGTGATGAACGGGTAGATAATTTAGAAGTTAATGATCCAACATCGCCTTCATCGGCATCTCTACCTCCCAAGAGGCCAGCGGTACACCGTATGGTCAGCACATATGAAAAGGCTCCATCAGCAGACGTCGACAAGTTTTTAAACGTATTGAAGTGAAACATCTGTAACTCGCAACGCCTCTCAGCAAAAGGAAAAGAATCAAAACCTCAATTTCTTTGCGTCAGATGATGTCCCAATGGATTATGAGCATGACAAACCATTCTTGTATCGGTGGGATCTACTGGAGGGCCCATGGGAACCGAATAAGCTGCATGGATGGATCATGAATGCAATGGAGCAAGGTATTCAAGCAATCACCACGCATGTACCAACTAAGGTTTTTTTCCTTGGCGTTCTTTCGTACCAGATTGTGATCGATTTCGAGGATTTGCACAGACTTTACAGTCGACAACACCTTGATGTGAATCTCATTTCTATTTGGTGCTTGTAAGTCAACATGTATTGCATACACGAGTTTTAAATACATACGTATTTTATTTCAAGTACCTGAGCAACCTATTCTGCAGGATGCAATGGAGAGAGGAAGAATTGACATACGACAGGTTCAAGGTAGCGTATCTTAACCCAGCACGAATAAGCGAGCCAGAGCACAAGCTCAAAATGACGAAAACGATCAAAGCACAAATAGAATAGTAGAGACACAAGCGGAGAAAGATGCTATAAAAATAAAAGCCCATAGAGAAGAAATGCACAAAGTGTTCAAATACATTGCAAAAGTAGTGAAGAAAAAGGCTGAAAAGGATTATATCATGGCTCCTTACGGTTTTGAGTAAGCTAGTTTTAATTACTATATATATACTAGGTGCTATTTAATATCGTCTATAATATAAATTATTTTAATATAATGCAGAGACCATTAGATTTGCATCATTATTTTAGCCAAGCTAGGAAAAGCAGTGGTCCTCGACTTAGCCAGCTATCATAGAGATAGGTACAAGGATTTTATAGGCATCATACAAAAGTAAGACAATCCTTGGCAGTACTTAAATGCATGTTGACATTCTATGCCCCTAAGTTATATTACTAACTTTTGTCTTTATATCCTCAAAGTGCGTTTAAGATTTACATACTAAAAGGTGGGGTCCAGAATCCAAAAAGGATGAAAGCTATGAAAATAATATATCATAGATTCGTAAGAATATAAAAACTTGATTTTTTTTCATATAATATAGATTTGTCATAATAACAACTCATCATTATTCTATTTGTTTGCAGTGCCACAAGCAACCTCCCAGCTCTGTGCTATGCGGATATTACGTGTGCGAGTTCATCAGGAATAATGGGAGGTACCGGACGAAACCCTAAAGACATAAGTCTCTTATACACTGCCATGTCCTAACTTTCTAATGGTAATACATCCTAATCTTCATTTACTGTATACCTGCAGATGCCTACCATCGACAGTAACTATAGCAAGATCGAAGACAAATAAATCGACAACATTTGTACGGACATGACGAGGTTCATCCTACGCGAGATTTGTCATGAGGATGGAGCATTCTTTGTAAAGATGACGTGTTGATAGATGGGCATGATAGTTTTAATATTAGCGTGGCAAAGAATAGCTCTATTCCAAATGTTGGATTTTTAATAATGTGAATTATATATTTTGTATGATGCAATTTTTAATAATGTGAATTATTTATTATTCAAGTTTATTGTTATGTGGTTGGAGATACATATTTCAATTTGACGGCTAAAAACTGGCGGAAAATAAAAATTATAAATAATTCACGGGAAATAATATATTGAATGGGAAAATACATATTCCTGTCGGGCAACATAAGCACCCACCAGCACAGAAATTATTTGTGCTGGCGGGTGATGTAACCACACCGCCAGCACAGAAAGCATCTATGCTGGCGGGTGGCTAATGTCGCCCGCCAGCAGTCTGTGCTGGCAGGTATCGCACCCGCCAGCAACCTTGCTGGCGGGTGCGATACCTGCCAGCACAAACCTATTCTAACCGGTAGCACAAATGCTTTCTGGCTCAGTGGAATGCAATAATAAGAATAAGGTGAGTGAATTTACAAATTTGGATCAAACGCTTGGCCCCCTCTTTGTCGCAATTCTTTTCCGGCCGGTGTACTTTAGCTGAGGTTGGCTTACATCCGAGCAGTATGCTGTATGCATGACTCTAGAAAACACGGTGCCATGCGATGCAACATTAACATGATCGTCAGGGGTTTTTAGAACGTCCTCTGAGCAACTCCTTTTGGCTTACATAGATGCAGCGTCAAGATGACTACCTAAACAGTCTAGCGCCGTTTACGCTCACGGTTCACACAATGATCTGGTGACTGGTTACACACCCATGTTTTTTATAGTGCAAACATGGTTACACCCATGTGTGGATGGTTCAAACCATATATATGCGGCTCATAGGCAAAACTGCGCATGATTATTTACCGGGCCACTAGCCAGTTGGCAGTGTTATTGAACCTCGCACATCGAGGTTGAAATTAATCCAAGTGCCTAATTTAGTGAATCCCCAAATGTACGGCTCATGTCCAGGAGAATAAGCTGCAGTTCTTGTTCGTATTCCAATCAAGCTTTTTGAATTTAGTTTCTTAACTGGATTTTTCTTGATCCAAGCATTTTTTATTTCTTGCTCGATCAAAACATTTAGTTTCTTGCTCGATCAATCTATAGTTTATTAACTAGATTGAGAATATAATAATTTAGGTTGAAGGAAATTAAAGTCATAAAAAAATCCAAAAACCGAATGTCCGAACTAGTCAAAACAAAGTAAAACTACATGAATCCTTGCAA